>NC_083720.1:142533344-143158344 GCF_028564815.1 Eubalaena glacialis | reverse complement strand
TTATAGTGCATTAGAAATAATGATCAAAATGCATTATATTCCATTTTTTTCTCTGCTATTCTTTTCAAGTTAACTTTTCTCCTAATTTTTAATTAGGCTATCTCATAAATTTACAGATTTTTATACTAAATCACAATAAATCTCTTGAGTCATTGAATATTATTGAAGAGTTCTTTAAACTTGACTAATGTGCATTGACTTACTGCTGTTACAACATCCTGTGAGCAGTTAATTTTTAAAGTTTAGACATTGGTATTCTTAGTATTTTTTAAAAGTGAAAATGAAAAATTTATACATTCCAAGGATTTTCATTACATTGCTTTCTTCACACACAGTACATTGTAACAATTAAAGGAGACTGTAATTTAATTGCATGTCCCTTCAACAATGCAAATTAATATTCTTCCCAAATTATGTTTTTCCATAAAAAAATAATCATTATACTTTGCATCTTAAAGCTACTAAGATTATCTACCATTTCTTCAAATTATTGATATTCACATCACAACTAATGGTTGAAGTGACAGTCTTCACATAGGAAGAATAAATTCATAAATCATAGTTCACTTAAATTTTTATTCCAAAAATTAATCATTGGTTATAAAACTTTAGTGAACGAAAGCTGTTTTTTCCCCAAAATATGTTATAATGTCACAGAGTTTTGAATTTCAGGGCAGCAAGCTATTTCTATATGATAATGCATGAATTACAGCTAAGTAGCCTTCATTAGACTAACAGATGTACTTCATTAAAAGGCTATATAAAAGTATAGCCAGTGAATTTGTTATTTTTTTTTTCTCCTGGAATGTAACGTCTAACTTACACATTAAAAGTCTAACTATTATATCACAATATGCAATTTTCTAAAATAGAAAATATAGCTTACACAAAAATTTAAAATGTTTTTAAACTTATATTCCATACAAAAACCATTAATTATAACTCATTGGACATAGAAATTATTTGGATGGAGGATTTTGGAATAATGAAAATGTTTTGTTCATAATACACTAGAACAGATTTCCAAGAGAGAAGATAGTATGAATTGTCTAAATTTAGCTATCCCCAGCAATGATATTTATTAAGCAAGGACTGAGCTAGCTAATGTTCTGAAGTTCCTTCCCATTCTCTGATTCTAAGATATTAGTGTTCTTTCCATGTTAATGGTTACTTCACAAGTTTTTTCTTGATTGAGCATACAGTGACTCATCAATTTTTAAAATACCCTTGTGAATAATATAATAGAAGCAAGCTATGGGGGAGATAAATCTATTTTTTCCAAAGACTTCATTATCTGTAACAACAAAATATGATCCATGAAATCGCCACAGAACCCTTGAAGAAGTAAAATGATATCAACATCAATAAAATCAATATTGAATCAACGTGTACTAATGGAAAAAAAATAAAGGAATGATGAAAATTGAGAGGAATTAATCAGTGATGGCTTTTTGGAAGCACTGATTTATGCCAAATTCAGACGGAAGTGATGAATTAATTTCAAGTCAACCAAGGGGCTCTATGTAAAACGATGCAGTGAATAAAATATGAATAAGCTATGGTCCTCACTCTCAAGGCATCAATGGTCTAGTTCAGAAGTCATCCTGTCTGACTCTAAATCAAAGGTAGAGTGCGCTATGAGAACACAGAAGGAAGATGGATTTATTCCAGATAATTCCATATTAAAGGATTGGATATGACATCATGGGAAAAATGTGAATTCAGCCTTGAAGTGCCTGAGGAGAGTGGTTGGGAGGATGAATAGATGCCTTCCAACAGGATTATTAACCTAAGTAACAATATGGCAGCACAGCATTTTCTAGAATGTTCAGGGAAAAAATACACAAGGTGAATGAAAGAAGCCATTTCACAGAAGTGATATACAATTATGTTTGGAGAAATAATAGCCTAATTCACCAGACTAAAGAGAAGGGCTCAAGTGAGAGTGTAAGAAGAAAAGAGGTGTGCCATACTTGGAGATAAGGGAGGGCTCTGAAAGGTTGAGGAGTTTGACATCCATACATGCCACGTGGCAACATTCCCCAAAGATTACAATTATAATTGAAATAATATTGGGCCCATTTATACCTGGCCTCCACTACTCACTTGGTTGTGTTAACAAATCTCCATTCTGAAATGAGGCCAGACTGGATGTAAGTTAACCATGAGAAGAAAGGAAGTCACAATCCTAAGGATTTTCTTTTAAGGAGTATGCTTGCAGAAAATCTTTTCATTCTGGTATTGGGAGGCTGTCATTCAGTACTTTCTCAGCTCTTTCCATGGAGAAGCAACCAACTTCCTCATTCTGCATTTATATACACAGGTCTGTGGACAAGCTAGTCAATGTAATGTTTTTATCAAATGTTTCACTGAAGCATGCATTTCTGTTTCATTTAATTATTACATGTTTAAAATTTCAAGATCTTCTTTATCCTTGCTCTCTCCTGATTACCTAAAAAATACACTGGAGACAGAAAAAAAAATCACTGTATAAAAGGTAATGAGCACGTCCTCTCCTTTTTATAACTTTATAATTGAAATCTCATTAAAAGCTTTTTAGGTCTCTTTTTCCCTTAGTGACCAGGTGTCCCTAATTTGTTTTTCAGCAATGTGACTAATTCCAGGCAAAGACTAGAAAAAGTCTGATACCTGTTGGAGAATAGCAATAGCAAGGTTTAATAATTGGGGTGGCTTTTTTAGGTTGCCTTTAACCTCGTTAAAAAAAAAAAAAAAAAAAAAAAAGGCGTCAACGTCTTTTCTCTTAGAGTCCTGCCTTTTTCTCAGTCCCGGTTGAAGATTCCAAGGGAAATGAGAGCACTGTTTTGTTTCTCCCTTGTATTGCAGATAGGGGGAGGAGGTGGTTATTAGAGAGAAGCTCTTCTCTCTCGGTTTCCCCCTGTCTCCGCCTGACAGCACCGCTCTCTCGCGGGCTCGCTCTTTCTCCTAGGTGATCCATTTCTAGGCAACGTGGGTCTAGTGCTGAAGCTGCCAGGCTCGCTCCTTGCTCGCTTCCTGCATCCCGCCAGGCGTATCGCTCCAAAAGCATCCTGCGGCCCGCGGCGGCTTCCCTCCTCCGGCCCAGCCCCGCAGCTCGCGCCCGGCGCAACTCCCCCGCCACCGCGCCCGAGCGAACCGGCTCCCCGGGCCCGCCTTGACGAACTCCGCTCCCGCCTCGCGCAGAAGGGGAATTTTCTCTGCATTACTATCTGCATTACCTTGAAGTTCACTTTTACCACCCCTCTTGGAGAGGGCTTTTTCCCCTCCCTGCTGGAATCTGGCTGTTCCGCTCGGAATCTCCTTATCTTTCCTTTCCACTTAGATTTTATTTTGGCAGCGAAGACAAGTGATTCTCTGCGGGCCGTTGGGGCGGGGGGGAGGGGGGCTTTTTCGCCGGGGGGAGGGGGAGGGGAACATCCGGCGTGAGCGGGGAGGAGGGGGGGTGGTATGTTGGAAGTTGCGGCGGAGCTGGGACCGGAGACCCACGGCCCCGGCGCACGGATGGGGATGGTCTGAGCTCCAGCCTCTCCCCCTGCCCGAGTGCAGCGAGGCTGGATACATTTTTAAAAAGCCAAACTGCAAACAACTCTGGCGATGCCAAAATTCCCCTCCAAGTGACACGGCTTTGCTAAGGAGGTTTCCTCAGGCTGGGCTCTTTCTCTCATTCGCTCTGCCTTCCTCAGCGACGATTATAAAAGCTTTGGTCTGGTAACAGGAATTGAGGGGGACAAAAAGAAAAAACAAAAAAAGAAAAAGCTGTGCTAAACTCTCGTGACCTCAAACTCTTTGGACTTTTTTTTTTTTTTAAATATTGAAAGAAAATCCATCCTCAAAGACAACAATCAGCACAGGCGGAGATGGAAGTTTTCCCCTTGCTCTTGGTTTTGTCCTTCTGGTGGTCTCGAACCTGGGACTCGGCGAGTGCGGATTCGATCATTCACATCGGTAAGAAAGGGCTGGCGCTGCCCGTGGGTACTTTTTACCGTTTCGGCTCGCAGATGTTTCCCCTTTGCTTCCCCCTCTCCGCCCTCTGTGTGGCTCGTTGCCGCTGGCTTGGGTTCCTTGCCCCTTCCCGCTACCTTCCCTCACACTTGGGCAGCTTTCTGAAAGGATGCGGATGCCCGAACCTTGCCTGGTGCTGTTGTTTCGCGGTGAATCGGGGAGTGTGGGCTGGATGCTTGGGGGTCTCGAATCTACCTCAGCGGGCGTGCGTGCCGGGGAGCGCGGGGGGCTTCTGGTGTGTGAGGAAAAGAAGTTTCATCGACTCTACCTTCCATGTTCTTCCCCGGATGTACATTTGCTCCATTAAAAAAGAAAAAAAAAAAAAGTACCTTTTGGGTGAACTGAGGTGTCACCTGTGAGGCGAAAAGGGCTGGGGTGCGAGGTGGGGGTGGGGGAGAGCGCCCTTCGGATCGAACAGGTGGTTTTGCAACGTGAGCGGGCCGCGCTCGCCGCAGCGCGTGCGACGGTGGCGGGCTGCTGGCTGAGCCCCCAGGCTCCGTCTCCGATTCCTGTCCTCTCGGCTGCGCGGTGCTCGCGACTGGGAGCCGCGCACCTCGCTGCCTCGCTCGCGCTCCCCGGGTCTGGCGCGGCGGCGAGACTGGCCCCGGGCGCTCGAGAAACGCGGAAGCACATGCGCGCGCGCCGCCCTCGTGGGCTGCCTGGCGAACAGCCGCGTCGCCTCGCCTCGCCTCGCCTCGCCGTCAACTCTGAGGTGCAGCGCCAGGCCGAGGGCAAAGGCGCTCGGGCTACGGGCGGCCTGAGTCCGGGAAGGACGCCGAGCCGCCTTGGAGAGGCTCGTGGCCCTACCTATTGGCACCCAGACTGGCCGGGTCTGGCCGCGGCGGGCGCGGGCGCGGGCTGCACGTCATTATCATGCACAGCGCTCGCGGCTTCAGGCTCCAACTCTTCTCACTTGCTAATCCGTGAGAGCTGAACCGAGACCGGCTCTTGCAGCCTTTTCTGCGTTAATGCGACGATTTCCTTTTCGGAAATTCGCGTCCGCGGGCCAGCGGGGTTCAGTTACTGCGCTGAGGAGAGGCCCCTCTTGGGGAATTTTTCCGGGCGCAGGACTTTTATGTGTCCACACGGCTTGATGCTCTGCAAATTGAGGCGACAGATGGGTCGCAGCATCTCCCCTTTCCGCCCCCTGCCCCTCCCCCGCGCAACACACACACACACACACACACACACACACACTCACACACACGTCCTGCAAGGGGAACCTGCTGCAGGTGGAGGTTGTGCCTTTGTGCCTGCCTGAGCTAAAGGCTTGTGTCTGCTGTGCGAGTCCACAGCGGCCAGCCCCTCAGCTCCAGGGGGCTCCCTCCCTTGGTCTCAGAGGCTGTCTTTGTAAACACGTCTGCCATTCTCTATCATTTATATCAATAGAACCGTATATATCTCTGTGCAAGGGGTGATGAGGTCAGGATTCAGAAAACCTTGCACTTAACGCGTTTAGTGAATTAAGCACTAGATAGCTTGTCTGCTAGGTCACGTTTTGCCTGGGGTAACAGTGTCTGTGGGTTCAGAACTTTTCAGGGAGAAATTGTCTCATGGCGGGTCTCAGTAATGTTCTGATAGAGTTCAGAAATGACGTGTGCTCCTCTTAAAGAAATGACGTACATTTATGTCCAGTTGTAAACGACTGGAGCAGGAATGCAGATATATATTACCATGGTACCTTTATATTCATGTTATGATGAGGGGTTTCTGGCTTACGCTTATCATCGCTCAGGAGGGAGGCTTGTGGATAAATGCTTATTTTATTGCTTATTCTGTGGTCTAAACGATAAATACATTATTTGCAAACACCTACAGCTCTTGCTGTCCTCTACTAGATGAATACTATTTTGCAATGCAGTCTGGGCATTTGTTTCAAAATAGAACACAACTGTTGTATTTTTTTCTTTGGCATTCTGTTGTCTGTCAGTGTGACACAGCTTACTTATTTATAACCAGATCCCCCCCAAAAAGTTACTGTGTACAAATTACAGATTTCTTTAGAAAGCTGATTGTATGCATTAAATGTATATACTACTGAAAGAAATAGTTACTTCTCAGACAATTAATTTGACTTGACTGCAATTAGTACATTAGACAAGAGCATTAACTTCTTTTATAGACTGCCGAATATTGCCATGAAGCTAGCAAATTGATGGTTGTTTCAAATGCTTCGTATCTTTTATAATACACTGAAAAATGTAACCTCCTAAATTAAATTAAAAAAAAAATGACCAAGTCTAATTTATGTGCACTTCAGAGGTTAAAAGCCCCTTTCCCTTCCATCCCCACCCTGGCCAAAGTATAATAAATTCAAAACCAAATGCCCATATTAAAATTTTAAAGTACCAGTTAATATTCATTGGATCAGTTTACTTACTTGGTTGAATAGGAAAAGAGAATTAATTATATTTAGGAGGTGATAGTCTTCATTTAAGTATCTAATGTGACAAGTATGCTTATGGCGAATGTATTATTTCAGGACTAAAGGGATGAAAGTGATGACACTGGAGGGAAAGTGAATATTTCAACTCTATAGATATAAGGAGATAAGCGGAAATGAAAGGTTTTCACAGCCTCATGTGATGTGTTCAGGTAGACAGTAGCTGCCATATGTAGTTCAGGCGAGCTGGAAAGATGAAAAGGCACTGCTCTAATAGGTTCTTTAAATATCGAATCTTTTTGGTATTGAACCAAATTATATGTTTGAAAACTTTGTCCGTTCTTTTCTTTCTCTTTGTTTTTATTTCATGCAGGTAGTTTTAATAAAGTCAATTACATATTTTAAACTCTAATATTTTTTTTTTTTTGAGCACATTAGTTCACCACAATGATGGTTAAACTCTAATGACTGAAATGGAAATGTATTTATTTCAGTCAAAAATGCACTACTTTGAATTTCTGTTAAATCATATTTTAAAGATACTTGATAATTACATATTCTTGTTTAATACACATGCACATGCAATACACACACTATTTAGAAATGAATCACCTCAATTGTGATCTTCTTTGCCCCCCCCCCACCAAGTAAAGGTCTTTTGACATATAAAAACTGTGCAATTTTGAATTATGCTTCTCCTTTGAGCCTGTGCATTGATTAATTTCATCAGACCCCCATTACTTGATTGCTTAGACGTTTCCTAATGATCCGCATGCTGTAGGAAGAACCAGAAAGTCGTGAGTGGAATGGTAATGATATTGTGTTTCATGAGGCTATTCAAAAGTCACTCTGATTTATGTAGCTCGAAAGCTCCAAAGTCTTTGAGATTAGCCACGCTGACTGCTATTTTCTTCATACATCAGTCGTCCCACACTCTTTACTCCCTCAACACAACGGGAGTTTAGAGCACTGCTTTAATTAAGCAGGGATTAGGTGGCATTTCCAGTCAACTGCACAGTTTGTGTTTTGCTTCATATCTAATACGGAGGATCTCATGTTTTAACAGTTTCACGTGTGCTCATTTCTATATCTGTTACCTGTACCTGTACCAGCTCATTGAAATGAGCTATCCTCAGTTACACATCTCTGCAAGGGAACACTCAAGTGTACTTATTCATATATTATAAAAATCACTAGCATGTTTTTATTGTTATCAGTCATAGTAAAATACCTTATGCCAACAGGAAATAGAAATGAAGCCCTTATTCATGTTTTTCTCATAAGCAAATGATACTTTGTCCTCTGAGATCATAAACTATGACATGTTTGAGAAGCCTAAGACAATTCACAGAATATTTTCATTATGAGAAAGTTTAAAGTACAAAATTGGTGGGTGAATAAGATGTGTCACCACATTATAAACAATAATAGATGGCAAATTTAAAGCATTAGTTTTCATTACTGGCGCACTGAGGACTATTTTATCAAATACAGAATGTAGAAGCATTTCTAGAAGTTGTACTGTGTCTTCTGTCAAATTGTTTCTTTTTCAACTCTTTACATGATTTGCATTGGTTAATGATAGCCTTCAGGAGTCATCAAGGACCCTGCACTGTGTGGGATATCTCAATGATTTAAGTTATCCTTTTATTATTTACAGTAGTTGTTTGCTCCCTAAGTTATGGATAACATATAGTGTAAACTTCTAGAAAGTATTAAGAAGTAGCTTCTGAATTTAAAATGAGGGTATACTTTATGAGGTATGTTTTTCTGTATCAATAATACAGTTATTTGAAGTGCAATTCAGATGTGCATTAAGTTAGACAATGTTATTAATCAACAATATCAACTATGACATGACTAATAAGCCATTACACTGAGGAACTTTGCTTTCTACTCCAAGTGAAATGTACATCCAGTAAATACCTCCTATAAATTCTAATTCAAATATGAATAAAAGTCAAGGTCATTAACTTTCAACTTACCCAGCAATAGAAACCAGTTGAGGTTGTTATGAGTAATGGGAGATGTGTTATATTTAATTCTAATCTCCAAGGCTAAGTTTATTATGCTGTAATTTTATCTCAAAGAGATATTGTAATTTTAAAACTACACTTTTAATCCAGAAGGTTAGTATCCCTTCACCTGCATATATTATTTTAGTATTAAAAAGTGAAGTATTTGGCACTGCTATTGGATTTTCATGATATTTCAGTTAATAACATATTGGTGAGTAGCAATACTTAGTTTGACTAAAAATATAATGTTTATTAGAAAATACATTTGTGGCCTATAAAGAGAGCTTTGCCATTAGGTGTCACTGCATTCTGAGCTGTTCCTTTGTAGTCCTACTTGAAAATCCCCCAAACTATATTTTTTAATTCTCAGAAAAAAAAAAAATGCCATTTAATTAGGATTGTGATGCTCTAAGATACAGGTGGTTTTTATTTTCAAAGCAGAAAAAGAAATATTATCCCTGTGGGAGATTGGGATTGACATATATACACTAATATTTATAAAATAGATAATAAGAACCTGCTGTATAAAAAAAAAATTCAAAAAATAACAACAACAACAAAAGAAATATTATCCCTGACTCTTGTAAGAATTTAATTCTAGGGCATATCAACACTCTGTGTTCTCTAGATAGATTGCTAGATCTAGTGATGTAAAATTTTCACAAATTTAAAGTACAACAGAAATATACTCTTAAGCTAATAATATCTGTGGAAAAATCTAAGACACCAAATAGTATTCAGATATGCTTAATAATGCTGGTGTAAACAGACATTAGTAACTGCTTACCTATGGAATATTTAGGGTCCCAAACTGATTGATGTTTGTAACATGAAACACACATACACAGAGCTATGAAAAAAATACATGGGCACAAATATAAATATATTTAAAAAATGTCAACCACTGACTTTTGTGAAGGATCATATATGTTTTCAGATAATTTTATCCTGGAAAATATTAAGTTTCATGTATTAATTAATTTCCTCCACACACATACTACTACCACCACCACCACTACCACCAGTGCCATCGGATTTGTGTAGTAATATAAAACCAGTGTCTTTTATCAAGTAGTAATTTTCCTGTTTATTTAATTTGTTTAAGAGGCAAGATCTTCCTTCTAGCATATCCTATTATAAGACTAATGGAGGATGAAACTTAGGTCACCTTTAATCTGATACATTAGTTTTTACATTGGCAAAGCCATAAAATTAGAGAATGGAATACTAGGTTAAATGAATGAACCGGTTATCATGTTATGGTAGACCTTGCCCTGTGCCAGTATTAATTAATAAACTCGTTGGAATAATGTACTATTAAAAATTCAGAGTGAAATTAAGTGGTCAGATGGATGTCAAAAGGGTAAGGGGAAACGTACTAACGTAATTCTGGGATTGGTTATTAAGAGGACATCTGTGGATTTAGGTCATTTAAATTGGTGAATTTTAGCATTTGGATGTGGACACAAATTTCAGATGAATGTGAAAAATTGGAGATGTAAGTCTTAGTAAAAATGTTCTGGATTAGAATTTAGAGGGTTTGGGGCTAACTACCAATTTTATAGATAGCTAACTGAGCAATATTGGGAAGTTACTTATTTTCTTTAGTCTTCATTTTTATCAACCCTAAAACAAGACTTAGACTAATGTTCATTTAAGCTCTACAATTATATGACCTAAAATGAAGACAAATTCCTGTGTTTGAGGAATTGGGAGAAGAGATACAGTCAAGTGTGGTTCATATAGCTATTTTTAATAGTTAGGTTTAGAGTGAATTAAAAAAAAAATACAAGGGGAAATAAATGGAGCATAAAACCTTAATCATTCAAATTAAGGATCCCTTAGAATGAAGATTTTCTGGTATGAACAAGAATTAATACATAATATATTTGTTCATCAGCTATTCTAGATAACTTCAGCATCAGAAGAGAGAGCTGGGTTTGTTCTTTGTTTTCATTTTGTGTTTGTTTTCTCTAGCGTTAATACTAAGATGTTACATACAGTGCTAGTGTATCCCACAATACTAGTGCACATTAAGGCTGACTGGAGGAATGAGTAGTCTTATGTTCTAACCAGCATGGACTACAGGAGCCTTTGGAATTTACCAACTCCAAGCACACCAGGAATATTAGCATACGTTTGGCACCACTCAAAAATGTAGCATATAAAAGAAATAGCCAGTGTTTCTTCAGTGTTCTTCAGGTATTCCGGCTTTTACCCTGCTGTTGTTCACCAAGTGGTTATCAAATGTGAAGCTGAGGCTGGGATGACCCACTGAAAATCTTTCTTGAGTGAATAGAGGGAAGCCTAGAGGCAAGCACAAGAAACTAAGTACCAAAAGGCCTCCCTGTGTATGTTAAAAATTTTTAAATCACTCTGTAGTCAAGGTCCTTATTAACAGATATTTTTATACATGAAAAAAGATCAAGTTATTAATTTTATTAAAACAACGGTTCTTAAACTTTTTTCTTCATCCCCAAATAATTCAAAGTAATGTTTTTAAAATAAATAATTTCACTTTATTGCTCTGAGTGCTTGATTTTTCCCAACTAATCTTAAAAAGATGTTTGCTTCATTATCAAAATCATAATTCTAGACGCTAGTTACCCTGAAACCACAGGGTAAGGTAGGCATTATTAACAATATGTAGTATGTGTGCTCAGTGGGAGAATATTCTATCATTCAACAGACATTTATTCTGAACCTACTCTCTATGAACTACTGTTTTTAGGTCCTGGAATTCAAATGTCGAACAAGTAACCTATGTCCTTGTATTTAAGGCATTACTTTCTCATGGGGGTGGCAACCAGATAAAGAAGAAAATACAAGTTGTAATGTCAGTTACTGATAAATGCTATGAAGAAAAATGAAGGAATGGCACCCTATTTCGAGTAGGGTCATCTACTAAGACCTTCTGAGGAGATGATCATTGGAGCAGAGACTTGATTCAAAAAAAAAGGAAATTAGCCACGTGGATATCTGATGAAAAAGGATTTCAGCCAGAGGGCATAGCAAAGGCAATGGCCATGAGACAAGACACTAAGGAATCTACTTAATTCATTTAAGGAACATCTTAAGATTCATTGTGGGGCAAATGTGGAGTTGAGTGACCAGAGCAGGAAGTAGAAGGAAATAAGGTCTGAGAGGCAGCTAGGGAAGATCCTATAGTGGCTTATAGGTCATGGTATGGTATTTAATCTAGGTATGTAGGATGCCCACTGGAGGATTGAGATCAAACACGACACGTAATGCTTTGTGTTTTAGAAAGATAACCTTCTCTGCTTGGGTGGAATGATTGGAGTAGAAATGTGAAGATCAGTTTGATAGTAGTGAATTGGACTATTCCAATAGTTGGTAGCTGAACTAGTTGTAAGATTGTGGATGTATTTTGAAGATAAACAGGATTTTCCGATGTAATGTTCTGCTGGGAGAAATCCAGAGGAAGTAATGAAGCTTCCAAGGTATTTTACCTAAGCAAGTGGGTGACTAAAACTGGGAACGTGGGACAGTGATCAAGTTTTAGATAAAAGTCAACATTTGCATTTATTACACTTGGTATTCCTATTAGGCGTCAAATTTGAGAATTTAAGCTGGCAATTGATTACATTAGTCTGGAATTTTGGGAGGAGTTAGGAATTCAAGCTTTGCGTTTAGAATTCATCATTACAGACATGATCTTTAAAGCAATGGGAGGGGATAGCACACTTAAGGAATAACCGTTAAAAGAGAAGAGGTCCAAGACTATATACCACAGGCATCGCAAAATGTAGATGTCAGGGAGACGGAGAGGATCCAGGAGAAGAGAAAGATGCGTGGCCTATGAGTTAGAAAGAAAGCTAGGACTGTGTGGTGTTCTGGAAGCCAAGTGAGGAAAATATTTCAAGGGGGAAATCAGACGCCCTATCAAATTATATGGATGAAAATTGACACTTGACTACTGGGTTTAGAAATGTTGAGGACAAAAATGACTTTGACAGAATTGCTTTCAGTAGCCTGAACGGACAAAATGCAGGTTGGCAAGGAATCAAAGATTTAATGGGGCTTGAGGAACTCTATGAGTTTTGCTTTAAGGGAGAAATGGGTATGGTGGGGTGGGAATATGAGGTAAAGGGAGGGTTTTGTTTTTAATGGTGGGAGTTGGGATATATAGTAATTTTTTAAAGGTTCAATCATAAGAAAATTTTCAATAAGAGGATTCAAAATAAAATGTTCTTTTTGATTCAAACCTATTTGATTCCTGAGTTTGGATGGCAACTGTTCAAATAGAACTGTGTTTTTGTTTTTGTTTTTTGGTGGTTCTTGATGTTTTTGTTTTGTTTTGTAATCTCCGGTCAAGTGATACTGGGCCAATGCCAGTAGAATTAGCCAAAGAAGCTTATATGTCCTCTCTGAAACAGACTCTGTTAGTTGTTCTGCAGTTTTGTTTCATTTAGTTTCCCAGATTAGCACTCAAATTTAGGTAAAATTTTCTTACCTGAAATTATGAGTGGATTATATCTTACGGAGTAGTGATATACCATTACAGATAGAATCAACATTTAGTCTTTTAGTAATGTGCTAATTTTAGGAACACACAGTATTCCTATGTAAATGGCATTAAAATGGCATAGAATTATCTTGTTACAATAGACACATTTGTATTGAATATGGGTTTCCTCTAATTAAATTCTATTATGCATTTAATTTACTTAAAAAATCATTTTGGAACAATTAAAAGAGTATAGTTTTTCACAAGGCAGTATATATTGCCACATAGAAATTAAATAGATGAAATAAATTCATGTGATACTAATTTTCAGTAACACATTTAAATATTTCCTTTTATGGAACTTTCACTTCTATTTGTGCTATACCGTAGCTGACAGATCTTTAGACATAGGTGAAAATGAGGGAAAAAAATGTTCCACATTTTCTAACCTCAGAACTCAGCCTTCTGAAAATGAATCTCAGTTCTTTTATTGGTCTCCTATTAATACACTGTTACGTATTGATTTTGCAGCTAAAATAATAATATTTGTATTAAAATAAGAATGCCAATAACAGATGAATTATATTTTTCTGTGTTCTTTGTCATTTCCAGTACTATCTCCTCCATAAAAACATTTTGTCTCATGAAAACAATGTAATATGAATATCACAAGGTTGTTTCTGCCTGGTTACATCTATTAATTGACGTATAAACATAGAATACATTAACAGTGAGGGGATAGGAGTCCTGTGGTTTGGGCACAGCAATGACTGATAAAGAAGGCATGCTGTGTTACGGCTGGAGCTGAAGAATATAATTAATGAAGTATATAACATTAAAAGATATTTTAAACTTGCTACTTCATAACTTCCTGGGTGGTGAAATACAACTGTTTGAAGGAAATGCTTAGCAGATTTAAATCTAAATTTAAGTTGGAATGGGCCACTAAAATTGGTGACGTGCTTAGTATACTTAACCTTGATATCATTAAAATGACAGGCCCCACGGGGAGCACATTTTAGATAGGCTTATTATCTTAAAAACTGAAGGCTGGGTAATACCTTTGGAGCTAAACTGGGACAAGAGAGTCAGGTCTGTTGTTCTGTTGCATGTAGTTCATGGTGAATTAAAATCTGGAAGACTGATTCTTCCTTCTATAATTTCTGCAATCTGACAACAGATAAAATTGTGTTAGAGGTGCAGTGGCAATTACTATCTTGCCCTTCAGTCCATATTTCTTCTTTGCTGCTTCTTTGAATGGTGATAACAGGAAACTAGTCAATTTTCTTTTTAGAAATACCAGCAACTCTCAGCATAGCCCAGAGGAGGCATGCCCTTTATGAAAACCATTATAAATTTCTTCTTAACAAAATTGTTAAAAAAAATTTTTTTTTAACTCCTCAGTAGTGTGGGAGGTGGCTCATGCACGGACTTGAGAGGGATTACTCTTCAGTTTCCTGGTGGTGTAGTCATGGTGGGTTTTGTACATTTTTTATAATTCATTATTTTCAAACTGAGAAATCATGATCTACATCCTCATATTCTATTTGCAGAAAAAATATTTTTAAGGTTACGTGAAAACCATGTGAATTTTTTTTTGATTCAGTGCTTACTATATGTGCACAGTTCAATATGTATTCATATAAGACATGTTTCCCATCCTTTAAGAGTTTTTAAGTATATCTGCTATCTGAGATAATATTGTACATTAGGAAGCTGAAAGTAGAGCAATTTAGGACTCATAGTTGGATGACTGTGGTCTATTATGGCACTGGAGTATGTGATAATTCAATAAATGCCACCTTTATGGTGCCCTTAAGGGTGCCATAAAGCAAACATATATTTCAGAAAAAAGATTATAATTGGGATAAGGAGATTACCACTTGCAGAAGGTCTTGATTTATAACAGAAAACTCTTTACTCAGCTTCCTGATGGTTAATCATTAACCTTGTTTTGTCTATAGGCTACAAAGTCGATACAGTCATGCCATAGTCAGAGCTAAGGGAAAGTCTCTGCCGTTTACCTCTTTTCCTCTTCTTTTTTTCTTTCCTATGGATGTCAGTAGTTACGCTATTAGGTCAGGTAAAAGAGGAGATGGCTTTAAGGTCCAGTTATCTTGCAATTAATAAAACTAATGAGATCCTTTCTAGATTTACTGCCACGTATCAGATCTTTCCATTAAACTTGGTTTCTTGGGTATGGAGAAATTCAATTACATTTAATTTTTTTCTCTTAGTTTTGAAGTTATAAGTATACTATTATCTCATATTACTAATTTGTACTTTCTTCTAGATGTATAAAACATCAATGAAAATGATAGTTTTATACTGTAGCAAACAAAAGAAGAAAATTGCCTCACAGAAAAAGTAAAATTAGTTAACTTTACAAATGGAATAAGTATTGTTGGGAAAACATATTTATGCCAACTTTTAATTATGTAGGTGTAATTAAGAATAGGACGAACATTGGAAATTGAAAATAACAGATAGTTCGAAAACTAACTGTCCAATACTTCTTTTTCTCCACAAGAGTTCTTGTTGTGGTTGATAAGTGGTTAATAAATAGCAAAACTGGCTGCTCTGATTCTTTCCTTTTATTTTTCCTGTCCATCCTTCAGTGGCAATGCTAATGAGCAGCGAAATGGCCAAAAGCAAGGAAGGAGCAAAGGGTTTTAGATAATCCATAAACCGGAAAATCAGTCCCTGAATGCTCATATGCACAGGCTTGCTGAGAAGAAGTTTCATTTTCTCAAAATACTGCCCAGATTCTAAAGCTAGAACTTGCTTTTGGCTGCTGAGATTATAAGAGGAGTGAAGCTTCCAGGCCACCAAAGAAGAATACTCTGAATGACAGTCTGGGAGCAGGATGAAGACTATTATTATTGGGAAAAGAGTGCCCTTTAGGGCTATTGCTGCTGATAGCCAGGACCCCTGTGATTAGCTCAGTTCCAAGGGTCATGCCTGTGGTGATTTTTTTTTTTTAAAGACAATATGGATTTCATTCAGCTGTACTTTTTAAACGCTTTAGGTAATTTTGTAAAAACAGTTGGTTGAAATTCATATCAATATAAATTGTGTACTGAGCATTTATATTGTATGTTCCCAGTTGGTTTCTTGCTGATGCTATGTTATAGGCCACAAGGAAGAATTTGAATATTGTACTTTTAAAAAGAAACTGTGAAGCACATGGCTATACATAGATAGTGTTCATTAATATATATAAGACACTTTTCAGTTTGAGTGGAAAAATAAGGTGGACTGTATAAGTTATCCTACCTTATACATTGGCCCTCATAGAAAAATGAAGTTTGTTCACCACTGTCATGAGAAAGCAGTACCTGACTGGAACACACTGCTGCCAAAACCATGGAGTTGTAGTCTGGCAAAAGAGGGAAATGGTAAGCAATTCTATTTAGAAGAAACATTGTAACAGTGGAAGCTATAGCAACAGAGGAGGTTAGAAGTTAGGAAAATCCCTATGAGATGCATGGGAATTCTGTAAATAATTCAGGCTAAGAGATGCCCAGCCTTGTGTTACAAGCTCTTTATAGTGGCAGTGTGGTAGGTGGAGAGTGGAGAAGACCTTGGCAGTACTCCAGCTGTGTTTTGGTGCAGGGCTGTGCCCAGCAACTGCAAATGGGAATGGAGAGGAAAATTTGCTTAGAGGGGAGACCCAGGAGTTTGCCTCTGTCAACTCGGTCATTCTTTAGAAGTGGGAGTAAAAGAGGAAAGTCTAACATCATTCTCGAGTACCATCTTAAGTGACTGAGTAGAGGTGCATGCTGTTCACCAACATAGGAGACTGAGAGAGATGAGAGAAGCTGAGTTTGGATTGAACTCAAAATTATTTTGGCATGATAGTGAGGTGTTATATCCCAGACAGAAGCTTCCCAATCCCCACCCCCCTTCCTGCCTCAAATGGAGAATAAAAAAGTCATTCTCCATAGTGCTGTCAATGCTGTTTTGATCTAAAAACGATAACAGTGTTTTTCTGGTCATTCTTTTTTAACTTTTCCCTCAATCCAATGCTCATAGTGTCATTTCCTATTTAAAATGTGAATCATTTAAAATATTTTTCAGCTACTTATATTCAGAAAATAGTAGTTCTGCAAGGGCCTTATGATTTTTAGTTTCTGTGTGTGCTTGTTTAACAGTACAGAATTGTTACTTCAATATTATTACTGACTTTTAAAAGTGTATATCTGTATTCTCATTTCTTAATATGACCATACATATTTTTAATCAGGGTCTGGGACTAATATTAAGAGACTAGTGCTGTTAATTTATTTGATATCCATTTCCAATCAAAACAACTTTAAAATGGAGTGATCTTTGACAAAATTGTAGGTTATCAAAGGTAAAATAAAAATATGATAATTTTAATTTCTTGTGCATGATTGCTTTTCTAGTGAATATTGCAAATAGAATCCCCTTATGTAAATTAATAGAATTACATGGAAGGGTAAAAATATTTCCATAAAATTGTGTATTCTTTAGTTACACATTATCTGCAAACATAATTAGCTGAAGGGAAGGAAAATTGTCCTCCTAGGATGGTGAAGCAAAGCCTGAAATGGGACTAAGCCTGAAATGGGACTAAAGGGATCTCGTTGGGACTTCAGGCCTCGTTTTTTAAGTGTCTCAGAAGACTCTACTTCATGGTTAAGGATCTGTGTTCTCAGATAAGAAATGTTTGAAAACATGGATCTTCAGTCAGAAGAATGTGAAAGAAGAAGCAGTGTGTCTGCATGTGTGTAAAAACACTGGTTGAACTGAAGAGTGAAATGGAGTAGATCCAGGTAAAAGCCAGTCTTCTTTCTGCCTTCGTGTTATTGTTTAGAGTCTAGCTTTTCAGCCTGTTTTTATAATATACTGTCAACACTTAATCCAGTAAAAAACAGTTTAGGTGTGATATTATTTGAACTTAATTTTGCCATCTTGCTCTTTTTTGTTCTTACTAAGTTGATCCATTGTGTGAGAACCAAGGATGGAAAATGGAGTGCTCCAGTGGGGAGAAAGGCTTCTGGCATTTCTCAGTCTTTCCCTCAGGCTCTCTTGTTGGTTTTAGAGTAGGTTGAGGGATGAGAAATTTAGAATCGGTGAAGAATAACCTGAATGAGTTGAGTTAGTAAAAAATCGTGATGATTGGTAATTTTTGTTTCTTAAAGAGTCAGAGCAGTGTATAGTACCAAAAATAGAAGCACTCGATTTGATGTCCAAGTTATATATTCAAATCTTGCCTTGGTCACTTTACCACTTCATAGCTCTGAAGTCTTTGGATAAGTAATGAGACTTTGAAAGTCTCAAGTTTTCCTGCTCTTGCTTCCTCTCTACTTCATCTGTTATAAGGATAAGCAGTTGTAACATTTAAAGTATGGATTTGTGGACTACGCAAATAGTCAGTGTTCATACTTCAGGAGATATAACTTGCAATTTAACTATACTGACAGTCAGGGTCCTGGGTCTGGGTTGAGCTTTAGAAAGTGGATTCCATGCCTGACATCAGATAGGGTTCCCTGTTTATCCTCTGTTCCTAAAATATTAATTCAGGTTTACAGCTATGCCTTTTTACAACATATAAATCAAAGTTGAAAGTCTTTATTAAAGTGACTGAATTTAAGGTTAAGTATTCCTTTAAAGATGATACTTCACTCTCAAATTACATGAAATAGAATGTTATTTGTTATCACTGACACTGATATTTAGCTTTGCCTTGCCTGGCCACACCCTTTCATTTGGAATAGGGTAATCTTATAATCTATTATCCAAACTGGGACTCTTTTGAAAGTGAAAATGGCAGTATTAAGATTTCTGCTGGGGTGAAAGGGACAAACTAAGGTCGACTGGAGGCAAACAGGGAAAAGGCTGCACTCATTTCAGAGCCCTAACTGCAGGCATGTGATTAGCTTGTATTTTGGCCCAGCCTCAATAGGCAGTGATTCTGTCTTAGCAACAGGTTGTTCCTTCCTCTTATCTAGGTCTTTTATGCTGATTAAAGAAATAGATTGAAGTTTTGTTTTTATTTTTAATTACTTAGAGCACTTTTCTTCACAGGCAGCAGAAAAGAGGAGCAATAGCTAAGTGTAGGTTCTCTTTGTTCAGACAAACATATTTAACTGATTTTTACAGTATCAGACATTAGTATCTGTAATTGCTCCCTTTATTCTTCTGCAACCATTCTCCCTATCTACTGTTTGACTGCTGCTCCTAGCAAAACTCATTGGATATTGGCAATTGCATAAATTCACAGCTAACCTCAGATGCTGTGTCTCTGGAACTAAGTAAAGGACGTGGAGTGAATTGTTCTCAGAAATATAAAGACAGTTTACAACAAAGATTTAAATTTGCTTCATTTTTGCATCCTAAAAGAAGAAATCATCACCTAAACAAGTTTTTTGGCAATTTTTATTTTTTATGAAAATATATAATAGAGTAGCAAATACTCCAAAGAAGAGGAGGATAGCCTTAACAGTTAAAGTTTCAAAGGTGCATATTAATTTTTTTTCTTAGCGGGGATAAGCATAAAATATTGGTTTGTGATTTTAAGTTAATTACACTATAACTACCGTTTTATCCAATTGAGTCATCCTCTACAACCTTCACTCTCAGAAGTGTGCCCTTCAATTTGGTATAAAAGTCATTAGATTCTCTTAACCTTCCTTTCCTTTCTCTCTGTTCCAAAGTCTGGTTTTACCTCAAGAAATGATCATGTGATGCCCTGCATTGGCCTCTTACCTTCACACTTTTGCTCTTCCCTTGATAGCGTAGTTCATATAAACCTTATCTCCTTTTCTTCACTTTTGGTACCCTGGTTATTAGTTTCTATGATTTCCAAATGTGGAACTGGAATTGAGAGCATCTTTTTCCAACTGTGCTCCAAAGAAGACTGCAGCTTTCCTCCTTTCTTTATCAGTGGCGATTTTTAGGCTTGGGCTGACCCTGTTCCTTAGGTCATCCTCACTGTAGAAAATATATAATCATGGATTCTCATAGTTGGGAGGAATATTAGAAATTGTCTATAGTCCAGAGTCCTCCTTTTGCTGATGAGCAAATTAAGAGGTTAAGTGTGGTGAATGCTGCATAGATAGGCATTTTTGAATAGTCTATTAAGCATAATTTTTACTAAAAAAAGTAATTATATTCACATCACCAAAGAAGTTTTAATGTAGGCTATTGGCCAAGAGATAGAAATAGCCCAATTATGTAAAACTGGATAATTGTTTTCATTAACATAAGGTCCATTTTACCTGTGCTCTACTGTATTGCCATAGAGTACTTTAATTAATTTCTTTGAAGCCTGCTAATATAATGTGAGAGGTAGCTAACCCAATTGTTGGGGAACTATTCCCATAAGCTGCTAGGGACAGGAAGCATATATGTACCCTCTTCTAGGAATTCTCCCAGAATTTAGAGCCCAGCAGTCTAGCCCAGATCCAAACCCTATTCCTCAGGCTACACACTCCGCTCTTCCTTCCTCACTCCCTCTCCTTTCTATCCCCTCCTTCTCTCCCCAAACTCAGGTTGGAACTCAATTCTTCTAAGATTTACAAAGTTTAATTCTCTCTGTACTAAAACATGTTACTGTGCATATATTTCATTACCTTGGTTTTTAATCACTCTTGGACAGTTTATTTCAACATTCTCAACCTTAATGTTTTCATATATAAAATGTAAATATAACCGCCTATCTTGAAGAGACGAATGAAAAATAAATTAAATAAATAAGATAAATTGGAAAAAATAAAACAAGACTGGCACAGAATGAGTTTTCTTTTTCTTTTTTTTTCTTTTTTGGGCTGCGTTGGGTCTTCATTGCTGCGTGCGGGCTTTCTGTAGTTGCGGTGAGCAGGGCTACTCTTGGTTGCGGTGTGCGGGCCTCTCATTGCAGTGGCTTCTCTTGTGGAGCACGGGCTCTAGGCACGTGGGTTCAGTAGTTGTGGCTCGCGGGCTCTAGAGCACAGGCTCAGTAGTTGTGACACATGGGCTTCGTTGCTCTGTGGCATGTGGGATCTTCCCAGGGCAGGGGTCGAACTCATGTCCCCTGCTTTGGCAGGCGGATTCTTAACCACTGCACCACCAGGGAAGCCCCAGAATGAGTTTTCAATAAATAATTGTTTGCTTTCGTCTTTCTTCTCTGCTTTCCCTCAAAATTTCATAAATATAATAGTTGTGATTAATTGTACATTTTATTTCTGTTTTGTGCACATTTGCCAAATATCCTGAAGCTAGAGTTAATTGATTTTTGTAATTATGTCAAGTAAAGAGGAAAACTGTCTATGAAAATATTGGTTATTTATATTCTCACTTTCAAACTCAAAGAGATTTGCTGTTTGTTTAATATGACAAAACACCTCAAACAAATTTATGGATTTTTAAATCCTCTTTATTTTTTGCTTCAGAACTTTCATAAAATAGAGGATTTTTTAGTTACTTAAAAACTCAGAATCTTTCTGCTGCCTGGATCCATTTTGAGACATAACCCTTCTTTAAGTCTTCTTTCAAATACACCTAACTTTATACTTTTTATATCTTTAAAGTCATAATCTCTTCAACTCATATTACTTTCTTATTTTTAATGTCTATGCTTTAATAATCAATTAATTAATTACTTCTAATTTCATATTAGCATCCACTTTTTGCCTAAACCTCCTAATATTTACTGTACTGAAATGTTTATTTTGCATGTCCCATGCTTATGTAAAAAAATTCTGTGGGGAAAAATTGTGTATTAATGAGAAAATAAAGGGAAAGAGAAGTCACAGTGATTTGGTAATCACTTAATTCTCTTGGTAGTTTTACGTATCGGTACTGATTTACTAATTGTTCTTTTTTTTCAGTTAAACTAGACTTGTCTTCTAGAATTGACCTATTAATGTGAGTTTAATCAATAGAGTCAGCTCCACAGGTTTATAACTGATTAAAGGTCAGTAAATTATTTGGGCATTTGAGGCCAAATCAGCACAATTTGTATAGAACAGTGAATGTAAAGTCCACAGTTTAATTTTAATTTAAAGGTACTTTAATGAAAAAGGACTTCTATTGTATTGTACATTTAGAATTACCATTATTCAAAATAAAATACAGCTGAAGTGCTTCTATAGTGTATATAGAGGGGTCATTGATCTAATTTGCCCACCTTGGGTGCCACTATCCTGAATGTAATAAATAGATATAGTCCCCTTAGTCCTGCCTCATCTCTGAGAAAACACCCAAAGGATACTTGTTGCTTCTCAAACATCTTGGGAGCCTCCCGGTTTAATCTGAAACCAGCCACTATAGGAAGGACAGGGAGAGACTGAAAAAAAAGTCAGACCACTACAGATTGCTAGGTGGCAGGTTTAATAAGCAAGGGAAATTAATTACAAGTTTGTCTTGGGTGGCTGCACCCACCCCAAAGAATCTTAAAAAGTTTACAGGTATACCTAGGAGATATTGTGGGTTTGGTTCCAGAACCACCACAATAAATTGAATGTCACAATAAAGCGAGTCACACGAATTTTGGGGGTTTTCTGGTTCATATAAAATTATGTTAACACTATACTGTAGTCTATTAAGTGTGCAATAGCATTATGTATAAAAAAATGTACATACCTTAAAAAATACTTTCTTGTTAAAAAATGCTAGCCATCATCTGAGCCTTCAGTGAGTCATAATCTTTTTGCAATAGCAACATCAAAGATCACTGATCACAGATCAAATATTATTATTATTATAAATGTAATAATAATGAAAAAGTTTGAAATATTGTGAGAATTACCAAAATGTGACACAGAGACAATGATGTGAACAAATGCTGTTGGAAAAATGGCACTGCAGACTTGCTTGATGCAGGGTTGCCACATACCTTCAATTTGAAAAAAAAAAAAAAAAGTGCAATAACTGCAAAGTACAATAAAGTGAAGTCCAATAAAATGAGGTATGCCTGTATGCCTTTACTGGGTTCAGTTCTGTATACCGGAGGCTTTAACTGAGCTCAGTCACGTACCCAGTTCAGATAACCTCAACACCACATTTCGATTTCAAGGTTGTATCCTTGGAGCAGCCTCTGGGAGGGGGGAAGTCAAGTGGAACACACATTCCAAGGACAGGAAAAGTGGGTAGGGAGCCTCCCATTGCCCATGTCCAGCTTGCGAGTCACCTGGTGGTCACATCTTTTTGATTACCTACTCCAACAATATTATAGAGTATAACAAAAGGATGTAGGATGTAGTGAAAAGACTAAATCCATTCTCTAAAATGAGAATAATATATAACTTTAAAAAAAAATTTATTTATTTATTTGGCTGCATTGGGTCTTCGTTACTGCACGTGGGCTTTCTCTAGTTGGGGCGAGCGGGGACTACTCTTCGTTGTGGTGTGCGGGCTTCTCATTGTGGTGGCTTCTCTTGTTGCGGAGCACGGTCTCTAGGCGCGCAGGCTTCAGTAGTTGTGGCACGCGGGCTCAGTAGTTGTGGCACGCAGGCTCAGTAGTTGTGGCTCGCGGGCTTTAGAGCGCAGGCTCAGTAGTTGTGGCACACGGGCTTCATTGCTCTGCGGCATGTGGGATATTCCTGGACTAGGGCTCGAACCCGTGTCCCCTGCAATGGCAGGCAGATTCTTGACCAGTGTGCCACCAGGGAAGTCCCAAGAATAATATATGATTTTTTATTCATAATTATATATAAGAACCAGTAATTAGAATGACATTTATTAAGCACTCACGATATGCAAATCATTGTTGCAAACCCTTTGTAGATATTATCTCATTAAATTATTACAATAACCCTAATAATGCTGGTACTATCATCATTCCCATTTTGCAGATGAGATTAAGGGAAGTTTAGCATTACCATATAATTTGTCAAACTTCACTCAGTCCCAGAATATAGATAATAATAGGGTCTGACACCTATCCTCATTTCTTCCCTTATTATGTCTAGAGAATAGTTTTCACTGGGTTTGTATCTATTCCATGCAACCCATGCTCTTTTTGTCTCTGATAGTCACTTTGCTAACAAGAAGCCAGATACTCTCTTAAGAGCCCTCTCTGATTTTCTAATCAGTGCGATACAGGGTACCCCATGCATTTCTCACCACATTCTATAATACTATTGTAGCCTTGATTTTGATTTTTCATTAGTTTGAAAGAAAAAAAAGAGCAAAATCTCTTCTAGTGAGTTGTTACTAAAAAATTAACCCAGTTTTGTTGGTGTTTTACAAATGGCTATTGTTTTATTTTGTTTTTTCCCCTGAGTCATACAGTATCATTGATTAATAAAAAAAAAAGTCGCTATTAGAGTCATTGTCTGCATCTTTTTAAAGTATCTGTTAACTTGTCTTCAGTTGATTATTGGTACATTATACAAGTACTTGAAGTTGGCATAAGTCTTCATTTCGCATTATTTCTAGAAAATTAAATATCTGTGCTTAGGGACATTCCTGCCTGTAATTCTAGATAGAGTTTTTATGCCCTCTCAATCTCTGGTCCCCACTGGGAAAAACTCACTCAGACCCTCATTTTAGAGTAGATCGTATGCCAGGGAGTAACCAGACATGTTTCACATATATTCCTGTTTTACCTTATTTTCCACTGAGAGATGGGAGTTGTTAGTTGGCCATGTTTCCTTGGCCAGATCTTTAGGTTAAGCTAGCCAGGTCCTACGTAAAACATTTGGCCAACATTCTTGTCTTATGAAAAATAAATTTACTTAATTTAATTATTTCACAGAAATTATATAGCTGTTTTAGTTTCACATTTTAAAAAATGAAAGTTTTAGATATGTTTTAATGTATTCTTTCCTGAAACTTTGTTTTCTTCGAATCCAGCAGACATTTCAGACATTCTTTCTGAACATCTGTTCTTTTGCTTCCCCTCTCATGTGTGGAATAGAAAGGAATTAAAAGAAAATTATGATGATTAAAGTGGTGTACAAAGTGAGAAAAGAAGAACATAGTGCATCATTTGCAACAAGTCATCTTTATATTTGGTAGGATGATGCGCTGTGTTAAGGTAAGGGCCATCAGGAAAGAAAAAAAGGAAAGAAAAGCTTACTTTTACCAACATATTTTAAATGTGCTTCACACAGGTATGTTAATATATAAAGTGATAAATGCTTATCTACTTGAAAAGGAGCTGTACAAAGGTAGAGACAAGGAGAAGGTGTCAAGTGTTGAATAAGAACAAAAACAAATAATACACAAATTCAAGAGGGAGAATGACCTTTATAGAATGTCTAACAGCTGCATGTGGTCCACGTCTCTGCTGGAACAGGACAAGGACTTCATCCTGTGCCATGTTAAATGTTCTTCTCTGCAGGAACACTGATGCAGGGAAAGGGTGCATGAGAGTGACTGATAGGTCAGTTCAGCTAATGTCAGCCAGATATGTGATTCAGTAGGCCAGAGGTTTGCTGAATGGAACTTTTTGAAGTTCAGCCAAGATGGTTGAAAGTTAACATTCAGAAGAAATAACAGTATAATCCACTTGTGTTCATTAGGAAAATGATGATAATTCTTTTTTTGTTATGTGCGATGATATTCTTACTACATTTGTAGTAACCTCTGTTAGCTTCTCAAGTAATCATGCCAAAGACACTGGTTTCTCTTTCACTAGAAAGGATGGATTGAATACTAAATTTGTTATAGCATTAAACTTGCACTTTTCCTTTGTTTGATTTTGAATTTTCTTGTTTTGAAAGGTAGTTTTATGCTAATGGTTACAAAGAACATAATAAAATGTGACCTGAGAAAAATCTTTATCATAGGGAATTCAAACTAACATTTTTCTGGATGTTCAGAATAAAACTTAAGAAGCAGAAGTACATATTAAAAAATGGATCTTTTAGGGACTTCCTTTTCTAACTCTTATAGCCAAAAGTAGTTAATACCTGCTGGAAAGTGTTCTTCTCTAAACATTAATTTGTGATTTTCATGTTTCATCTTTATGTTCTTGCTAACTATTCTTTAATCATTTCTATTTGAAGCTGAAAAAGGAGATTGGGCTTGGAGCTGGAATAAGTAACTATATCACATAATTCTTAAAGAGTTCACTCTCTAGGTGTTTCTAATCCTGGGTAAAGGTTTGCTTTGTGTATGTGTACTGGATAATAGTCATCTTTCTCATGTTTGTATTTTACCATCCATGATAGTTAACTGTAAATAATCAATATTCCAAGAATAACAATCCTAAGTGGTTAAGTATAAGAAGTGGATCAGAACCTAAAGTCTCAAATGCTTTGTTCTGTGGGCCCTGGTTATCTAGGAAGCTGATAGTACAGAGTTGTGCCCTTTGGCTTCTTTCTAACCCTCTCCATAAAGATGTTGGCATTTATTAGAAAGAGGAAGAAGAAAAAGATGATGTCTATACACTTATTTCACTGTTTATGGGTTTCTCACAATCATGTATGAACACAATTCAATCATATTTGTATTTCTCTCAGCTTGCTTACTCTATATTATATGCTCATTGGCTTAGTTATCTGAAACTTTTTGTTATCTGAAAGATGAAATTGGTGAATGAATTCATTATGTCATGTTTCATGCTTTTTTTCTCATTAAAACAAAATTCCATGCTATCTATTTAGATAGGTTTGTTAGGCTCCAATAAAAAATTGCAAAGCACAATAATATATATTAAGTCTTTCAATATTCATTTTTGTGGAATATCTAAATGTATCAGGTGCTCTTTTATGCCTTGGGTATATATACAGTGATAAATAAACAGGGAAAACAATCAAAAGCCTCGTCTTCCTGAAGCTTACTTCTTAAGTGGAAGGCAAGCAGTAAAGAAAAAATGAAAGTGTAGAGGGGTATGAAGAAAAAGACAGCAAGGTAAGGGGATATAGAGTGATGGAGGATATGAATGTAGAATGGCAGGTCAGTGACCTCATCTTTGAGGAGACAGCATAGAGTAGAAACTAAAATGAAGTGACAGGGATAGAGTATTCTGGAAAAGGAGAGAGGAAGGGAGAAGAGACGAGAAGAGAGGAGAAGAATAGAGGGGAGAGGAGGAGAGAGAAACATGCTTGGCATGTTCAGAGACTGGCAAGGACGTTAGTGTGGCTTTAGTGCAGCAAGGGTATGGTAGAAGAATAATTCAAGGAGGAAGACAAGATTATTTTTAACCCATTGGGATTCACATATTGCACTATGATAATGGTGTCATAGAATCTCTCTATTATTTAAAATGTTTAATTTTTTAAATGGGAAGATATGCTCCAAGCTCCATTTTGCTGTCTTCTCTGTGCCCACCCTGGCAACGTGACCGGGGATCCTCTTATCTAAGGGTGATTCTTGCTGCCATTAGATCTTCCCCCCGTCCACCTCACACCAGTTTGCACCAGTGTTCTTGTAATTTTAGAATTGTTTGGGTCAAGGAGGACCTTATTTGACAGGGAAGAATTTTCCTATGTGATCCAGAACAAAGACTGGAGTGTGTGGGGGATTGATTAGGGGCCCTGGAGCCAGGGATTGAGGGCACAAGTCCCCCTTTAGAGGTGGTCTCCCCATTTGGAGAGCTTTCTTGGCAGCAGTAACCAGAGAATGTGCTGTGGTTTGGATGGCTGGTTTTAGTGTTGTAACCTCTATATAAGTGTGTGTCACCTTACGTTGAGCGTTCACAAGGCACCAATTATAAATGACCTTTATTTGTAAGTTGGATATACTCTTCCAATTGTGGCAATACTCAGAGACAATACTGTAGAGCTGATAAGAGTTCAAGAATTCTTCCTCTACTCTCCTCTCTCGGGAAGAAGAACTCTTAGACAAATTTGTAGAGACAGTATTTGGAAATGTCTTATTTATTATTTTTTTTCTGACCAGACCCCAAAAGATTCTTCTTGTAGTGTCTAGAAATAAAGTAACCCTCCACATACTATATATTGAATGATTTTTCACAAGAGAAATGATATTTAAACTTAATCTAGGAGTTCAGAAGGGAGACTTGCTAATACTAGACTTTGCAGATTGGAAAGCAACAACAGAATATCTAAAGTGCTGTTGAGTGTTGAATTGAAATGAGTGTGAGTAAAAAGTGGAGCAGAAAAAAAAAAGTGGAGCAGACATGCTACAGAGATGCACACATTTCAATGGGGCTGATTGTTGTTAGAGCTTAGAAGGGTACACTGCTGACAAACTGCTTTGAAGCCATCAGAAATGTTGCACTTAGTCTGTAAATTATAGCTGAAGTCATAAGTCTTGCAAAAAAAACTTCTAGCTATTAACTAAAGAGAAATGGCAATGTGAAGAAATTCTGAATTTTTTTTCAAGCTCGTCTTCTTCAAATATATATAAAATTTATCCCAATCAGAATATTTACGTTTCTAGGAAAATGAAGTGTACTTTATAGCTGCATGGCAACTCCTTCCACTCATCAAGATTCATTTCACAAATCTTTATTGAGAAATAACTGCTATTCAATGCCCTGTATTACTTGCTGTAGAGGTTCTTCACAAAATTAAATAGTAGAGTTTGTTCTTAACTTATAGCACATGGGAGTTTGAGACATGTATGAAGAATTATTACAAGACACAGTCCAGCAGCTTCAAATATTACTTCCAAATGATGTGTAATAACTTCTTGTTATTTTTATGAAGGAATCTTTTCAAAATAGTTAAACTGTATTTAGTTTCTAACACAAACCATTTATTGATTAAAAAAAAAACAAGAGAAGACATGTGCTAGGCACACTAAGTGCCATTTGAACAAGCAGTCTGAAATTTAGATGTTAGAGGTAAATTCAAGTTAGAGCACTTAGCCCAACTTGTACTGCTTTGTAATTAGTTGAGCATCTGCCTCCCTCCCCTAGTGCAGTTGGCCCTCCATATCTGTGGGTTCCACATCCTTGGATTCAACCAATTGAAGGTAAAAAATATTCAAAAAAAATCAGAAAGTTCTAAAAAAGCGGAACTTGAATTTGGCCGCCAGAGCAGCTATTTACATAGCGTTTACATTGTATCTACAACTATTTACATAACATTTACAATGTATTATTATTTATAAGTAATCCCAAGATGATTTAAAGTATACAAGAGGATGTGCTTAGGTTATATGCAAATGCAATACCATTTTATATAAGGGACTTGAGCATCTGTGGATTTTGATATCCACAGGGGTCCTGGAACCCATTCCTTGTGGATACTGGGGGACCACTGTATTTGAGTAACCCCAGAAGTATGAGAATGTACCTTACATATCTTGTTCCCATGATGACTACCACTGAGTAGCTCAATAGCTGACATGATTTCCATATAAAGTAGTCAAATTCTAGTGGGAGAAAAGCAGAAGCTATTAAACCAGACAGAATTAAAAAAAAAAAATTCCTGGTTTACATAATAATGTAATCTTCTGTATTTTAATTTATACAGTGGAGTTAATAATTCCTATTTTATTGGTGTTTTCAGCTTAATTTAAATAAGATGATACACGTGAAAAGCTAACACATAAGCCAGGAACACTTATTGCTTGATTTCTGAGCATCTGTCTCCCCTATCCCTTCCCAGTAGCTTCTGATTTCATTGTGGATATCCATGGATATTGCAACACTAGAGTAAAGCCTGTGACCCTGGCTGAGCCTATTAGCATATTCAATCCTCTTGCCCATGGTAATTAGTGAAGGGTAGACATATGACCTAAACTGGCCTAATTAGAAAGTCTCAGTACTCATGATTGGAATTTAGAAACCTGAACAAAGGTTTTGCCATTTCTGTAATGGTACTGTATGTGGATGAGGAACCTAGATTTGCTATAGCTATCTTGGCTTTCATCCTGGAGACAAAGCCAGCAAGCAGAGCAAAGCAGAGCCAAGAGAATTGCAGAGAAATAGAGCCAAGCCTTGAAGGTATTGTGAACCTCTGTATCAACTTGTGCCTGGAGCCTACCCTCCCTTTAGACTTTTCATTATGTGTGCCAACAATTTCCTGTTTAAAGTTGATTTAGGTTTTCTTATTTATTCCATGTTAAGCATCCTAACTGATAACAGTAGGCAGTCAATAAATCTTAGCTTCACGAACCTCTTGAGCAGTTGATTATTACACAGGAAAGGGTCATATTCCTTGTGGCTTTTTGTCTTCTTGTTTGAAGGCACCGTGGTCTAGGAAAAATTATATGTCAGATCTCAGTTCCAAAATTAATACTAAACCACACCCTTTGCAGAATGAGAGTAGTATATTATGAGGTTTGGCATGAAGCCACAGTCAGCCTGACTGAATTGGTATCCCAGCCCCATCAGCTACTAGGTATGTGACCAGTAGCAATTTACATAGCATAGCTGAGCCTGTATTCTCATTACAAAAAAAGAGAATAAATGTACTGTACTATAAATTTATTGTTGAAGAAGATAATGCCTACAAAGCATCCAAAGGCTTTGCCTGTTACATAATAAACACTCAGTAACCATTAATCATCATCATTATTATTATTCTGCTTTTATTCTGACTTCAGAGGAGGTGATATCAGGGATTTATTTAATTTCAGTTATGACTTTCAGGATGAAAACAAAGGAATCATGGGCTTCCCTGGTGACGCAGTGGTTGGGAATCCACCTGCCAATGCAGGGGACATGGGTTCAAGCCCTGGTCTGGGAGGATCCCACATGCAGCGGAGCAGCTAGGCTTGTGTGCCACAGATGCTGAGCCTGCGCTCTAGAGTCCGTGAGCCACAACTACTGAGCCTACGTGCCACAACTACTGAAGCCCGCGCACCTAGAGCCTGTGCTCTGCAACAAGAGAAGCCACGACAATGAGAAGCCCGTGCACCACAACGAAGAGTAGCCCCCGCTCACCACAACTAAAGAAAGCCCACGCGCAGCAATGAAAACCCAACACAGCCAAAAATAAATAAATAAATAAATAAATAAATAAAATTAAAGAGAAAAAAAGATACATAACAGATCAAACAATATAAAAAAATTTAAAAAGTAAATTAAATAAATTAAAAAAGAAGATCCCTGGTATTAAAAAAAAAAAAGGAGTCATACATGTTATAAGTCAATGCATTTCTGAGTCCATTTGAATCACTTTTTCTTACTTATGCAATTAAAAGAAGGTTGAAGTGTGCCATAAAAGGACTTTTTATATTTTATAAGGTATACGACTATTGGGGAATATTGCCTGCAAAATAGGAAAGATGAGCTACCCAGAGTGATGGTTGAATGTCTAGATTTGAATGGTCATATAAAGCCAAATGCCAAATTATTTTAAAGATGTACTTGGAGTGATTGGTTCTAAGAATTGGTTTCTCTAATGTTTGTAGAAGACTATAATTGAGTAGTCTTCAAGAGCTGTGGCAGTTCATGGAGGGGAGATTAGGCTTTATTAATTTATTTTATGAAGGCAAAATTTGTGTGTGCGCAGCTAAAAATGATAAGTAAAAAACGCACACTCACAAAAATAAGTTGTTTCATAATTCTATTATTCAGAGACAAACGTTGTTACTATTATAATGTATGGCCTTCATTTTCATTATACATTACATTGATGTGTGTATTGTACATGCACACACATTTACACAGGCACATTTATTTATGAGTAATTTGGAGTTCTGAATTCATGTATGCTTAATCATTCTTATTAGATGTCACAAAGGCACTCTACCCTTAATACGTTTAGAACAGAAAATCTTTCCTAACTTGCTCTCTACCCTCTGCTTCATTATGATGTCTGTTTCAGTAAGTGGCACCACCATCTGGCAGAACCCCTGGAGTAATGTTTGATGTCTCCTTTAATCTCCACCCATACAACCAATCAAACACATGTCCCATCGTTTATGCTTCCTAATATCTCAAATCTATCAGTATCTGTCCATCTCTATACTACTCTCTAGCTTAAGTGCCCATCATCTCTTACTTGGACTATTGCAGTAACCTCATCACATCAATACCTTTGTCTTCTACGCTCACTAATATTAGTAATGTTACTATTTAGAGTAATTTGAGTAATATATAAAACATAAAAACAGTATCATGTCCCTACTGCTTAATATATCTTATGTTCCTGTATGACTTCCACACGTCTTAAGACAAAACCTAAAACCTTTAACACAACTTATAAGGCTCTGGTTTTCAGACCTCTATCTCCTCATCAGTCTTTGCTACGCAAACCACATTGGCTTTTTCAGGTTTTTACTTAATTGTGTCATGAGCCTTCTTCCTTAGTACCGTTGGATTTGCTGATTCCTTTATGTAGATGACTTTCCCAACTTCACACCTCGTCATGCCTTGCCTTTCTAATTAAATGATGTTTCCTTACTGAAGTCTTCTTGGCTCTACAGACCAAGTCAGATCTCTCATGTTTCATGAACTGCGCTTATCCTTCACATTATTTTTCTCAGTGGAAGTTAAAAGATGGTGATTGTGTAATACTTTTATGATATGTGTCTTATGCTAGTGTACACTTCACAGGGTCAGGGAATGTACCTTATCTTTTCAAAGCCATATCTCCATTATTTAGCATGGACTTTGTGCATAAGACTATACACAATATTTATTACCATTATTATATCAGAAACTCTGTTCAGTATTTTATAAAATAATGTTTTAATGTTTGTGTTTTATTCTACTGTGAAGACAGAGAACAATTTATTTAACCAGTCCCCCATTATTAGACTTTTAAATTATTCTTACGGTCTACTATTATAAATAAAGTTACAAGGAATTCAGGAATTCATTGAACTGTGGGTATCCTGGGTTGAATTCATTAGAAACTGAGCCCGAGATTGGGATTCTTGTGCACGTAGTTTATTGAGGAATGTTCCCAGAAGAAAACTGAAGGGAGTGAGCAAAGCAGTGTAGGGTATAGGTGGAAGCAAAGCAAAGAAATGGTTCCAGAATTCTGTCCTCTGACTGATTCCAAAGGGGTCTCTGGAATGAAAATTGCACCACAGAGGTTGTTACACCTGGAAACCACAGGTCTGAACTGTTATACCCATTAATCTTTATCCATGAACTGCCTGTGTATGTGTGTAAGTGTACAGATGAGACTAAAATACCTGGACTAGACTGGGATCCTAGGTGAGGCACCAACAGCAACAGGTACAGAGAAGATCTAAGAGGTTGCACGAAAGAGGTATTAATTAGGATTTTGATAACCTATAGAGAAACCTATAGAGAAAGCATGTTCTGAGAAGGAACAAAACACAATAAGGAAAGGGCTGAGCATGTTTTGGGGGAAAATGAATTATTTATTATAAATAAAATGAAGGCTAAGTGAGGAGTAGATATTTGGAGATCAAATTAGAAAAATGGGTTGGACTTATATCACAAAAGATCTTAAATTCCAAGGTGGTATACAATATACATTGCTCAATGAAGATTTATATTTGTATAATTTTGTGTTCATTCAACATATATATATATAGTATTTGTATAATTTTGGGTTAATTGTAAAAGTCTGTATATCTGTGAATATAAAGATCTTTACTGCTGGGGCACAACATCTTACTTTCCTCTACACTTCGAGTGTTATATTAGTTTTGGTAAAGAAAAAATTGTAAGATATTGTGCCTGATGTTGAGAAACTTGCAATATATGAAAACACATACAAAGATATGGACAAAAATTCTCTATCTCTCTCAGCTTTAAATTTATTAAATGCATTGTATGAAGTAAGGTTGTTCTAAAAGATCTTACTTCTAAGTTTTTAGATGCCATAAAAAGAATTGGAAAATGTTTTGAAAGGAAATACCATGAAAAACAGTGCAATGAAAACCATACCAGGATTTTGTGCACGTGTACAAAATCTTTGAGTTCATTAACATTATTTAACATCTTAAAAAATATTGCTGTGTATCAAGATTACTAATCATAAACATAATATTTAGTTCTTCTCAACTTACTTTCCTCATTGTAAAATGCTGTTGGATACCTCCTTACCTTATGGGAGGGTGGCAATTGGAAAGTTAATGAGTTAATGTCTATAGAGGCTTTTTGAGGTCTTTAGATGAAAGTTACAATATAAATCCCAAATATTAATCTTGAAGTGTGAAATATTCTAATTACTTCCCATTGCCACAGGGACATTATTGGAGATTTATACCTTCTTCTGAAGTACCTGGCACAATTGTTATATGAGGCAGCATAATTTTAGGTGAACCATTATGATTCTGTGGTCATTACATGTATCAAAAAGAGTAGTTTAAGTATATGTGTTACATTTACATATTCAGCATCTGAATATTTTCCATTATTCATCATTAAGATGATTTAAAATGCAGATGCATTATGCTGTACTATTTATGTTGCTGCCAGAATTTTTTTTGTGATGTAAGTTGTAAGGATAAAATGGGAAGATTTTTAAAGAGTTTGAAAGGAGATCAGATATGATGCTCAATATATTGGCTTTAAAATTAGAACAGTTAGATATTCATTGACTATCTAGTAATAGTAAAGGAAGAAAATAGTCATTGCAATGATATTTTTTATATTTATACAAAAGTAGTGGTACCATTTATTGACTATATATATTTTCTAGGCATGGGGATGATTATATTTCATACATTATTATGATCCTCATAATAGCTCTATGAAATAGAGATGAAAACCTGGAATTTAAACATTAGGAAAAGGAGGCAAAAAGCAGGTGGTTAGCTATCTCAAGGTCACAGAGCTACTTGGAGGTGGAGCCTGGATTTAAACTCAAGCAGTGTGACTCCTAAGCTTATTCTTTAGCCTCTGTACAATACTAAATCTCCAAAGATGCTACCGTTCCAATGTCCTGCCTATTTCACTATTATAGATTCTACTGGATCTAGAATATATATCAAGATAATTTTAATAACAAAATGAAACTTGAAAGAGTTCTCAGTAGAAGCAGAGGTCTCCTTTGCCACGTTTTTCTACATGAGCTGCTTATCTGGTTTCTTGCTAAACCAATAAGCATAAACACTGAAATTGCTAAGAGAAGAATCCAAGAAACAACGCTTATTTTTGTTAGGCTCATGTTGAAAACACATAGCTAAGGATTCAGCACAAGTGAACTGAGTTTAGGAATGGGAGTCTCTGGCATTTTCTTGAATCTGGGAAGCAAAAAATTCTTTATATGAATTCTCCACAAAGAGACTAAAAATTCCCTTGGAAGAAACTTTTAAAAAGAACAATTAAAACAGCATAATTTAAGAAAATTAAAAAATAAGGCTATTTCTTGTGAAAATTTGGAGAAATTTATATCTAGTTTAGAAATTGTATCTCCTTTCTGTTTTCTTTCACACTCTTCCCCTGCCTTTCTCATACATACACACAGCCACCATTCATATAAATCAAATTTTTGAAACAATAAAATGAACTCTACTTATTCTTACTGTGAACCACCCCCCCCCCCAAAAAAAAACTATTCACCACATTTCCCAGCATGAATGTCCTGAAGCAAATACGAATGATGTTATTCTCTATTTAGAGCAGCTCAGAAGCTTAGTGACAGTGTCCAAATTCTTTGAAACTCTTTGTGCACAAAGCCCTTCTTAATTTGGCACCTGCTTAATTTCCACATTTATCTCCTGCCACTCTCAGATGTTCTCCCTGATCTTTGACTCTCTCTGGGGAAGTATTACCTGCTGGTTCATGTTTTGGTGCCTTTGACCATGGTGTTTTCCGTACCTGGAGTTTTATATGATGAACGTACTTAATATCTTGAGATTCAACTCAAAGAAATAATTCCTCTGAAGTGTTGCTGTCTTTTTCCAACAGAGAAAGATAGTTGTCCCTTCCTAGGTGCTCACATGCACCTTCTGTGTGCTTTACTGCATTGCAATTTTTATTCAATACATTGCATTGCAATTGCTTATTTACTATTCTTTTTGTCCATTATATTGTCAGCCACTTAAAGTATGTGCCTGTGGCTTATTTGTCTTGTTCATCATGACTGTCACAGCGCTGAACTAGTGTACAGAAAGTTAAAATGGGACTTGTCTGTCTTGGAGTTTTTGCTGAGGCCACAAATCAGAGAGTAATGTGTCAAGTATTTTAGACTGTCTATGCGAGCTTACTGCGGGGGTTTTTAAAACCAGTCTCTATGCATATTTGTGATAAATATTAAATGAATAAGTAAATGAATACCATAACAAGTTTAACTGACCATTGCTTCAATATAAGCTTATGTCCTTTTTCTTATCTTTATTTAATATATGTGTCTTATGTATTTCTTGGAATTGCTTTTTCAAATCAGATTGGAAAGGCTCATCAGTCCTCCAGTACACTTCAGTTTCTAGCTTTCATTGCTTCTGTCACTGCCACGTTATGTCAGTATTGAAGATGCGAGTCCCACGTGGTCCAGTGTATTCTGTCTACTGTGTCTCCCTCGCTAGTTTACATTCCTGTACAGGAAGAGGCGGCAGTTCACAGTTGATTTTCTACAGCCTCAATTTTATTTTTATATTCATATGCTCAGCTATTTCTCTGAAAAATGATGCTACTAATAAGTCTAGAAGTGCTTCTACAACCATCCACATCCTGTGCTGCAAACCAGCTTTCCCAGTCCCCTCCATCACCTAACTCTGACTGATCTTTCTTTTAGGGACCTTTGAGCTTTTGTCAACAGGACCACATTAGACTGGACCACATTATTTAGGGCTATCTTAGATCCTCAATTACATAGATTATAAAACCACTTAACTTTAAAGGCCTTTGGGAAGATTTAGGTTCTTCATCCTTTCCTCTGAGGAGAGTTTTTTGCCTTGTGAAAATCTACCTACTTTTTCCCTGGGGAATCACTTTTACATACCAAGGATTTATGAGACAGACAGTCTTTTCAGGCCACCAGAGGTCCAGTTACACCTTCTGCCAATACAGTGGGTGGCTACTCAGCCTTATTTGCACAAGTGATAGGGCAAGTGCTACTCCATGGTGACTTTCCAAGTTTACTTAGACACATACTATTGACAGCTTCTCTTGGTAAAACACTTTTTATACATCACATCAGTAAAAACTTGATTTAAGAACAAAGGAAAAATTTTCACTCCAAAATCATAATTTACAATATTTCAAAGTATTTCTTCATTTGAGAATATTAGCAAATGCTGTCTGAGATTTCATGTGGAGAAATATGAGCCTTAAGGATCTATTTCTAAGAAGTAATTTGGTTAATGCTGAGTGCTAGATAAGAGTCTAATGTGGGAACCATAAAAAATTATCCTCACATCTGCCTCAAACAGATAAACACTTGAGAATCAAAGTTCATCATTAGACTCCTATGGATAAAGGAATATTTTGGATATTTCCTTTGAAATTTATGTAACAATTTGAAGGATATCAAAATCATCATTGTACCTTGTCAGGTAGTATTTTTATTTTCACTTAGTAATAACAAATACATACTGAGTACTTTATTCGTTCAATTAACAGATATTTATTGTGTGTTTGTAGCACTGTGCTGGGCGCTTAGAATTAGAAAACAAAATAGAACAAGTCACTTCAGGGAAGTTACATTCTAGTTGGGGAAACAAACAATAAAAGAAAAATAAAAAAAATTTAAAAAATTAAAAAAAAATAAGTTAAAGTAATTATTACTGAGAAACTTAAAATCAAGTTGGGAAAAAAAGAACTTAAAATGTTAAATAAAATGTAAAAGTTAAATAATATATAGAAATGTAAAAACTAACCAAATAAGATACCCCAGATAGCATAGATTTAAGTGCTATGTAAGTTTAAAATATGAGACTGTGAATTCAGAGGATGTGATCACTCTAGCTTAAAAGGTTTATTGAAGGAAGTGGGACGTAAGGCTGAAAGAGCCTTATATTTAGTGAGGTCAAGGATCTCATCAATGGCTCATTTGAGTTAAAGTGTTTAGAAGCAACAGTCTTGTATTAGCACACTAGAATTTTTGGGTGAATTTACTCATAATCAATAAACATCTATAGAAGAGTCTCCTTGAAAGCAAATTCATTAAACAAAATCTGATAAATCAATTAAGATTCAATTGTGAGTGTTCATTCATAGATTTCCTCTGCAGACAACAATTTTGGTGGAAGGAGTTTTCAGTAGCATGATGAAGTATATTGATTGTTACTGTAAAAGAAAAGTGTACAGATTTTCACGCAATCTGTTCATTGAAAGATGCTTTAAAATACTTGAAAATTGGCAACTGCTTCCCAATATCCTAATGCTATATTTTCTTGTTCCTAAGCTATGTTTTGGAAATGAGTTGACTGCCTGTAGAAAGGCAAAGATCCTTGTCCCTCGTGTTCACTATGTATCCCATGGATGAAGTCATGGGCAACCTTAGCATGATGTAATAGTCATTCAGTAAATATATTTGTCAAATGAGTAAAAGGTATAATATAAACTGAAGAAATCCTCTTTTATATATTTCCTTACAGTATTGCAAGAATAAATTTAATTTATTATCATTGCTTATTTTTATTTATTGGATTCTCAAATTTATCTTTCCTTTACTTATTTGCTGTGATTTGCATTAAACATTTTTTTTTTTTGTAAAACTTCGATTTATCTTTTTTGTAAGTTTTCTGTGTGGGGAGTGACTTTACCAACTGGATAAGAAAGACTCAAACTAATCAACCTCAGCATGTTTGTATTTGTAGACTTGTTTAATATTGTCATTGTTGTATGTGTGTGTATAAGTACTATATATATACACACCACACATTATAAATTTTGTCTATCAACTATATTATACAACACCTATCATATAGTCACATGATAATCAGAGATGTTTTTTAAAGAGTTCCAAAAGGAAACCAGGTCAGCTAGCTAATTTATTTGAGACACTAAGTGTTCTATAGGAATACCGGTCTGAGTTTCTTTCTGCACACTGATTGCCCTGCCTCAATTTGAGAAAAAATAAAGCATTTTGTGCCCAGTATATGTAAAGAAAAATATTTAGAGCCTGAAATTGTGGACCACTGTGAAAGGAATTACAGATTCTCAACTGTTTTTACTCCTTGTTACTTTGACATGTATTATTATTTTTCCCTTGGTTACTTAATGTTTTTTAAGATTGTTGGCTTCTGTGCTAGTTATCTATTGCTGTAAAACTTCTATCACCTACAAACTTAGTGACTCAAAAGAAAAACAACATTTATTTTGCTCACGAATCTGTGATTTGGGCATGGCTTGCAAGGGACATTTTGTCTCTTCTCGATTCAGTGTCAGCTGGGACAGCGCAAAGGCTGGAGACGAGAATCTTCTTCATTTCCCCAGCTTTATTTGGTTACTAATTGACATATAAAATGGTATATATTTAAAGTGTACAGCGTGATGATTTGATATATGTATACTTTGTTAAATGATTATCACAATCAGATTAATGAACACATGTATCACCTCACATAGTTAACTTTTCTTTTTCATGGTGAGAATGCTTAAGCTCTACTCTTCTACTATTTCAAGCATACAATATGGTATTAACTATAGTCACATGCTGTACATTAGATCCCCAGAACTTTTTTATCTTATAACTGAAGTTTTCTACCAACTGACCACCCTCTACCTGTTTCCTCCATTCCCCAGCCCCTTGTAACCACCATTCTACTCTCTGTTTCTATGAGTTTGACTTTTTTTTAAGATTCACATATAAGGGAGATCATACAGTATTTGTCTTTGTCTGGCTTATTTTGTTATTATAAGGTACTCACACTAGCTGTGAGGTGGTATAGTGTTATTTGAAAGTGGACTTGGATTAAATGTAAATGTATATTACACACTCAAGGACAGCCACTTAAAAATTGTGAAAAAAAGAATGAAAGATATGCTAAGAAAGGAGCGAAAAAGGAGTCATATAAAATTCTCAAAACCATAATAGGCAGAAAGAGTGGAAGACAAAAATAGGAATAAAGAACAGGGCAGCAAATAGAAAAGTGTAATGGATATGATAGATATTAATCCAACTGTATCAATAATCATTTTGAACGTCAGTCATCTAAACGAGCCAATTAAAAGACAGATTGTCAGATTGGATAACAAAACAAGGACCAAATGTTGTCTAAAGCACCCTACTTTAAAGATGCATAGATAGATGAAGAGTATATGAATGGAGAAAAATATACCACTAATCAAAAGAAAGCAAAGGTAAATATATTAATTTCAGACAGAGTTGATTTTAATGCAAGGAGAGTTATCAGGGATAAAAAGCATATAATCATAGAGGGGTCAATTGTCCAAGAAGACATAACAATGCTTAATGTCTATAAATCTCACAGCAGAGTGTCAAACTGTGTGAGGCAGAATCTAAGAGAACTGCATAGAGAAATAGATAAATCCACTATTATAGTTGGAGACTTCTCAGAAATGGACAGCTCCAGCATGCAGAAAATCAGTGAGGAAAATAGTTGAACTCAACAACGCGATAAATCAACCAGATATAATTTACATCTATAGACTACTTCACCCAACAACAGCAAAATAAACATTCTTCTTAAGTTAATATGGAATATTTACCAAGAGAGACCACATTCCGGGCTACAAAACACACCTTAACAAATTTAAAAGAGACATTATGTAATGTCTGCTCTTAGACCACGCTGGAATTAAATTAGAAACCAATAACACAAACAAAACTGGAAAATCCCCAAATATGTGGAGATTAAGCAACATACTTCTCAATAACACATAGGTCAAAGAAGAAATCTTGAGAAATTGAAAAATATTTTAAACTAAATGAAAATGAAAACACAACATATCAAAATTTGTGGGATATAGCAGAAGCAATACTTAGAGGTAAATTCATAGCATTGAATGTATATATTAGGAAAAAAGAAAGATCTAGAATCAATCATCTAAGTTTCTACCTCAGGCACTTAGAAAAAGAAGAGAAAATTAAATCCAAAGTAAGCATAAGAAAATAAACCATAAGAATTAGAGCAGAAATCAATGAAATTGAAAACAGGAACTCAGTAGAGAAAAATCAACAAAAACAAAAGTTAGCTCTTTGAAAAGATCAATAAAATCGATTTTTCCAGCCAGGCTAACTAAGACAAAAGGAGAGAGGACACAATTTATTAATATCAAAGATGAAAGAAGGGACATTAACTACAGATCCCATGGATGTTGAAAGGACAAAAAAGGAATAATGTATATAAATCTGTGTTCACAATTTGATAACCTAAATGAAGTGGACCAATTCCTTGAAGGACACAATTTGCCAAAACTCACACTAGAAATAGAAGATCTGAATAGGCTTATATCTGTTAAAGGCATTGAATTAATAATTAATCACCTTCCAAAACACAAAGTACCAGGCCCAGATGGGTTCACTGGCAAATTCTACCAAACATTTAAGGAAGAAATTATACCAATTCTCTACAGTCTCCTTCAGGGAACAGAAGCAGAGGGAATACTTACTACTTATTCTGTGATGTCAGCATCACTCTAATACCAAAACCAGGCAAAGACATTACAAGGAAAGAAAATTACAGACCAGTATCTCTTGTGAACATGAATGCAAAAATCCTCAATAGATTTCCAGGAGAAACTCTGGTCTGAAATACAGGGGGCGAGGCCTCTGAATGCAGCCACCTATGAGCACGTGGAACTAGACTGAGCACAGAGGAAAAGATAAAAAGGTTCACTTACCAGGTCACACCAAGCAGATGAACCCAGCGAACCATTCCCAGGTGACAGGTTTGGTCCTCCTGGGTCTCTCTCAGATGTGGTAAGGAAGGCTCATCTCTTCTTCACTTGGGGCAGGCTGACTGAGATTAGATGGCTCAGTCACATAGATGTTTGGAGAATCTCGAATCGTAAACGTGGGGCTCAGATGTAAACCTGGGTGGAAGCCATATCCTGGGCTTCAGACGCCGGCTGAACCCTCCGACACTGCGCTCCTGAGCAGAGAAAGCGAGCGCCCAGTGCTCCGCATGACTCAGGTGACTGCACCCGACCTGAAGCACTTGACAGGAGGCCGCCGCTCAGGCGTCTCCGGGACCCAAGGAGAGGAGGCCCCAACAGGATGCCTGGCCCTCAGGCGACACCGTGACAGGATGACTTCCCGAGCCATGTGGCTGACAGGGTCTTGGTGGTCCGGCCTGGTGTCAGGCCTGAGCCTCTGAGGAGGGAGAGCTGAGTTCAGGACATTGGACCACCAGAGACCTCCCAGCACCATGTAATATCAATCGGTGAGAGCTCTCCCAGAGATCTCCATCTCAACGCTAAGACCCATCTCCACCCAATGGCCAGCAAGCTCCAGTGCTGGAAACCCCATGCCACACAACTAGCAAGACAGGAACATAACCCCACCCATTAGCAGAGAGGCTGCCTAAAATCATACTAAGTTCACAGACACCCGAAATCACACCACTGGACATGGCCCTGCCCACCAGAAAGACAAGATCCAGCCCTACCCACCAGAACACTGGCACCAGTCCCCTCCACCAGGAAGCCTACACAAGCCACTGAACCAACCTTACTCACTGGGGGCAGACACCAAACACAAAGGGAACTATGAACCTGCAGCCTGCAAAAAGGAGACCCCAAACACAGTAAGGTAAGCAAAATGGGAAGAGAGAGAAATGCACAGCAGATGAAGGAGCAAGGAAAAAACCCACCAGACCAAACAAATGAAGATGAAATAGGCAGTCTACCTGAAAAACAATTCAGAATAATGATAGTAAAGATGATCCAAAATCTTGGAAATAGAACGGAAAAAATACAAGAAACGTTTAACAAGGACCTAGAAGAACTAAAGAGCAAACAAACAATGGTGAACAACACAATAAATGAAATTAAAAATTCTGTAGAAGGAATCAATAGCAGAATAACTGAGGCAGAACCGGATAAGTGACCTGGAAGATAAAATAGTGGAAATAAATACCACAGAGCAGAATAAAGAAAAAAGAATGAAAAGAATTGAGGACAGTCTCAGAGAACTCTGGGACAACATTAAACCTACCAACATTCGAATTATAGGGGTCCTAGAAGAAGAAGAGAAAAAGAAAGGGTTTGAGAAAATATTTGAAGAGACTATAGTTGAAAACTTCCCTAACAAGGGAAAGGAAATAGTCACTCAAGTCCAGGAAGTGCAGAGAGTCCCATACAGGATAAATCCAAGGAGAAACACGCCAAGACACATATTAATCAAACTATCAAAAATTAAGTACAAAGAATAAATATTAAAAGCATCAAGGGAAAAGCAACAAATGACATACACGGGAATCCCCATAAGGTTAACAGCTGATCTTTCAGCAGAAACTCTGCAAGCCAGAAGGGAGTGGCAGGACATATTTAAAGTGATGAAGGGGAAAAACCTACAACCAAGATTACTCTACCCAGCAAGGATCTCATTCAGATTCGATGGAGAAATCAAAACCTTTACAGACAAGCAAAAGTTAAGAGAATTCAGCACCACCAAACCAGCTTTACAACAAATGCTAAAGGAATTTCTGTAGGCAGGAAACACAAGAGAAGGAAAAGACCTACAAAAACAAACCCAAAACAATTAAGAAAATGGTAATAGGAACATACATATCGATAATTACCTTAAATAAATGGATTAAATGCTCCAACCAAAAGCCATAGACTGGCTGAATGGATACAAAAACAAGACCCGTATATATGCTGTCTACAAGAGACCCACTTCAGACCTAGGGACACAAACAGACTGAAAGTGAAGGGATGGAAAAAGATATTCCATGCAAATGGAAATCAGAAGAAAGCTGGAGTAGCAATTCTCATATCAGACAAAATAGACTTTAAAATAAAGGCTATTACAAGAGACAAAGGACACTACATAATGATCAAGGGATCAGTCCAAGAAGAAGTTGTAACAATTGTAAATATTTATGCACCCAACATAGGAGCACCTCAATACATAAGGCAAATGCTAACAGCCATAAAAGAAGAAATCAACAGTAACACAATCATAGTAGGGGGCTATAACACCCCACTTTCACCAATGGACAGATCATCCAAAATGAAAATAAATAAGGAAACACAAGCTTTAAATGATACATTAAACAAGATGGACTTAATTGTTATTTATAGGACATTCCATCCAAATACAACAGAATACACATTCTTCTTAAGTGCTCATGGAACATTCTCCAGGATAGATCATATCTTGGGTCACAAATCAAGCCTTGGTAAATTTAAGAAAATTGAAATCGTATCAAGTATCTTTTCCGACCACAACGCTATGAGACTAGATATAAATTACAGGAAAAAAACTGTAAGAAATACAAACACATGGAGTCTAAACGATACACTACTAAATAACCAAGAGGTCACTGAAGACATCAAAGAGGAAATCAAAAAATACCTAGAAACAAATGACATTGAAAACATGACGGCCCAAAACCTATGGGATGCAGCATAAGAGGGAAGTTTATCGCAATACAATCCTACCTCAAGAAACAAGAAACATCTCAAATAAACAACCTAACCTTACACCTAAAGCAATTAGGGAAAGAAGAACAAAAAATCCCCTAAGTTAGCAGAAAGAAAGAAATCATAAAGATCAGATCAGAAATAAATGAAAATGAAATGAAGGAAACATTGCAAAGATCAATAAAACTAAAAGCTGGTTCTTTGAGAAGATAAACAAAATTGATAAACCATTAGCCAGACTCATCAAGAAAAGAACGGAGAAGACTCAAATCAATAGAATTAGAAATGAAAAAGGAGAAGTAACAACTGACACTGCAGATATACAAAGGATCATGAGAGATTACTACAAGCAACTCTATGCCAATAAAATGGACACCCTGGAATAAATCGACAAATTCTTAGAAAAGCATAACCTTCTGAGACTGAACCAGGAAGAAATAGAAAATATAAACAGACCAATCACAAGTACTGAAATTGAAACTGTGATTAAAAATTTTCCAACCAAAAGCCCAGGACCAGATGGCTTCACAGGTGAATTCTATCAAACATTTAGGGAAGAGCTAACTTCTATCCTTCTCAAACTCTTCCAAAATATAGCAGAGGGAGGGACACTTCCAAACTCATTCTACGAGGCCACCATCACCCTGATACCAAAACCAAAGATGTCACAAAAAAAGAAAACCACAGGCCAATATCACTGATGAACATAGATGCAAAAATCCTCAGCAAAATACTAGCAAACAGAATCCAACAGCACATTAAAAGGATCATGCACCATGATCAAGACCCAGACCTTATACTCTTCACAAAACTTAATTCACAATGGCTTATAGATCTAATTGTAAAATGCAAAACTATGAAACTCTTAATAAGTAACATGGGGAAAATCCTAGATGATCTAGGGTATGGTGATAACTTTTTAGATACAACACTGAAGACACAGTCCATGAAAGAAATAATTCATAAGATGGGATTCATTATAATTAAAAACTTTTGCTCTATGAAAGACAAATCATAAGAGAGATTGTGAAAGTACTGTGTGTAATATTACGATGATGGATATATGTTTTTTCCAAACCTATAGAGAGGAAAACACCAAGAGTGAACCATCTGGACTTTGGGTGATTATGTTGTGTCAAAGTAGCTTCATCCTTAGTAAAGCATGTACCATTCTGGTTTGTGATGTGATAATGGTGGAGGCTATGCATGTTTGGAGGCAGGAGAAGTATGGGAAATCTCTTACTTTCCTTGCAGTTTTGTTGTAAACCTATATCTCTAAGAACTAAAACAGTTTTTAAAAAGGAATGGAAATATCATTGATGGTTTGGACCAATTTTGATTCTTTACCTCAGCCTAAGGAGGAACTCAATTTCCCCTAGACCAATATCTTTGAAGTTTTCAACAAATTATGGACTCTTGGTGAGGAATAAGAGAGAATGGCTGATAGGAAGGAATACGAGTGTCTGCCCCATTAACATCACTCAATTCGCATGATATTTAAATAAATATTTCAATGTTTTTTCTCTTTTCACTTAAAATTTTTTAAATTGGAGAAATATCTTTCCCCAATGCTTGTAATAATGGTATGTTCTTTCTTTTCAGCTTTATTAAGATATATTGACAGATAAAAATTGTTTATATTTGAGTACAATTTGATGTTTTAATGTATGCATACATTGTGAAATAATCATCATAATCAAGCTAATTACGTATCTATCACCTCACAAAGTTACCATTTTTTGTGTATGTGGTGAGAACACAAAATTTACTCTCTTAGCAAATTTCAAGTATACCATGCAATGCTCTTAACTATAGTCACACTGCTGTACATTAGATCTCCAGAATTTACAGATTTTGCCTCAGTGAAACTTCGTATCCTTTGACAAACATCTCCGCACTTCCCACTCCTCCCTTAACCCCTGGCAACCACATTCAACTCTCTGCTTCTATGAGTTTGACTGTTTTAGATTCCACATATAAATGAGTCATGCAGTACTTGTCTTTTTGTGTCTGGCTTATTTTACTTAGCACAAAGTCCTCCAAGTTCATTCAAATTGTCACAAATGGCAGAATTCTTTTCTTTTTAAAGGCTGAATAATATTCCATTGTGTGTGTGTGTGTGTGTGTGTGTGTGTGTGTGTGTATCAATTGCATATTTCTTTATTCATCTGTCAAATGGACACTTAGATTGTTTTCATATGCTTGGCTATCGTGAATAATGCTGCAAGGAACATGGGATTGTAGATATCTCTTCAGGATACTGATTCATTTCTTTTTGATTTATAACCCACAGTGGGATTGCTGGATTATATGGTAGCTCTTTTAAAATTGTATGAGGATCCTCTATACTTTCTTGCATAGTGGCTACACCATTTTACATTTCCACCAACAGTGTCAATGGTTCCTTCTTGTCCACATCCACACCAAAACTTGTTATGTTTTTTGATAATAGCCATTCTAACAAGTGTGAAATGATATGTCATTGTGGTTTTGATTTAAATTTTCCTGATTATCAGTGATGTTGAACACCTTTTAATATATCTGTTGGACATTTGTATGTCGTTTTTTGGAGAAATGTTTATCCAGGATATCTGTCCATTTAAAAAATCTGGTTATTTGCTTTTTTGATACATACAGATTTATAGGAGTTCCTTGTATATTTTGGATATTAACCACTTATCAGATACACTGTTTGCAAATATTTTCTACCATTCCATAGGTTGCCTTTTCATTTTATTGATAGTTTCCTTTACTTTGCAGAAGATTTTTAGTTTGATGCAATTTTATTTGTCTATTTTTGCTTTGTTACCTGTGCCTTTGGGTTATATCCAAAAAATCATTGCTTAAAGCAGTGTCAAAATATTTTTGCCTGAAGTTTTCTTCTAGTTGTTTTGGTTTTAGGTCTTACTTTTAAGTCTTTAATCCATTTTGTGTTGACTTTTTGTATATGGTATGAGATATGGGTCCAATTTTATTCTTCTGCATGTGGATATCCAGTTTTTCCAACATCATTTATTGCAGAGAGTATCCTGTCCCCATTTTGTGTTATTGGAACCCTTGCCGAAAATCAGTTGACCAAAATTATATGGGTTTAGTTCTGGGCTCTCTTGATCTTTTCCTTTAGTCTGTATGTCTGTTTTTATGCCATACTCTTGTGATTACTATAGCTTAGTAAAATATTTTGAGGTCAAGAAGTGTGATGCCTCCAACTTTTATTTTTTCTTGCTCAAGATTGCTTTGGCTATTTGGGGTCTTTTGTGATTTCACAAGAATTTTAGGATTTTTTTTTTTCTGTTTCTAGAATCTTCTTTAAGCTTGCTCATTGGTGGTGAATTTTGGACGAGCTGGGAACTCAACTTGGGGCTTTGGGGCTGGGATACCTGTCTCTGGCCTTTCCATGTGCCTGCTTGGTTTCCAAACAATACATTTTCTGAGTTTCCAGGCTGAGTGTCCCAAAATATACAGAATCGGGGGAAACTGAATTGTCCAGAAGTCACACAGCCTCAATTCTGCCACATTCTGTTTATTAGAAGAAAGTCATCAAGGCTGGCCCTTTCTGAGAGGTGGAGAAATAGACCTCACTTTTGCTGGTTAGAGGGTCAGAGAGATTGCAGACATGTTTTAAAATCATCACAGCTTTCTAAATCATAAATTATATTAGGGTAAAGATGATTTTGAAATTTCACAGAGAAATATTTCTTTTTATTTATTTACAATAAATGTCTGTTATTCTCAAACAATTTCTACATATTTTCTGCTGATTTAAAAAGGAAAAAAAACCCCTATACTTATATTTTAAAAATATTTTGATCTTAAAGAAACTTATATTGATGTCTCTTGTAAATTAAAGCAGGAAACTCTTTGAATGAAATGTATTCAGCTTTCTGCTTTTATTCCCTAAAAATAGCTACATGTTTTCAGCATATTTAATCACCAATCTTTTTAGTATACAAATGGAAATGATACTAAATTATAGAATTTATCATTACTAATTTACCAGGTAGTTGGCTTCTCTTACTGAAGAAGTCAGAATTTGGGTCTAAGCATCATCTGAACAAACAAGATCTTCGTTCCAACACAAGCTCCTCACTGGTTTTTTCCTCCAGAAGTCATAATATCATTATCAGGAGCCTTTGCCTTATTAATTTAAATCCTTCTAAGATCAAGTCAAAGAAGTAGAAGTCTAATTTCCTTTGGTTTGTCCCCTTTATCTTGTGTAGAGAGACAAGTCTGAGAAAACAAAATTAGCTTCTCTTGTGACTAACAAACATGATGCAATTATATTTAGTTCTTAGTAAAATTTGAGCTCATGTTTATTTTCTGAATTTTAAATACAATATCAGGGAGAAAATGAATAATATTTTGTACAAAAAGTTTCGATACTCAGCTAACCATTTGTACTCTTTTCTCATTCCATGGGAATAATAATAGCAAAGAGAATTTTAGAAATTTCCTATACTGTTAAAAAATTCTTGTTAAGTTAAAGGAGTTATCTTCTTTTGTGTAAATGTTTTTTTTTTTTACAGAAAATTATTTAATGATTTAATATGTTTTATTTCAGAATTATTAGTTGCAAGTGATGTGTGTGTCTCTATCCTTATCTACTTGTCCAGCATCTGTCTGCCTATCTATCTATCTATCTATCTATCTATCTATCTATCTATCTATTGAAGGGTTAACCATAAAAGTATTATTATAGTGATACAGTACATTTTCTAGAACCAAAGGATCAGAGCACTGCTGAACCAGGGAAAGACTGGAGCAGCCCCAGGCAGAACCTAGGAAATCCACTTGCTTCATCCCTTTCTCTGCTTCTCCTTGGCTCACTGCTTCACTCTTTTCTCTTATTCCAGACAAATCTTTCTTCTTTCCAGCTTACATGGGCATAAATGGCCACTGCCAACAGCTTCAAGTTTACTCCTATCTACTCCATTCCTGAAAGCTGGGAGGTGAGATTAGAATCTCTCGTATCCAATTTTAGGTTTCTGAGGAAGGACGGATTTTCCAATCTGTATCAGTTTTTTTTATCCCTGAACCAAAGAATTGTGGCCAAGGAATGAGTTCATTTTAAATAAATACAGGAGTCCTTCCTTATTTGAGGTTTCACTTCTTGTGGTTTCGGTTACCTGCGGTCAACTGTGATCCGAAAATATTAAATGGAAAATTCCAGAAATAAAAATTCATAAGTTTTATATTGCACACGGTTCTGAGTGATGAAATCTCACACCCTTCAGCTCCATCCCTCCCAGAACATGAATCATCCCTTTGTCCAGCTTATCCTGCCCGTTAGTCACATAGTAACTGTCTTGTTTATGAGATGGAAGTATCACAGTTCTTGTTTACAAGTAACCCTATTTTACTTAATAATGGCCCCAAAGCACAAGAGTAGTGATGCTGGCATTTCAGATATTCTCTTACTGTGCCTAATTTATAAATTAAACTTTATCATAGGTGTGTGTGTATAGGAAAAAACAGTATATATAGGGCTTGGTACTATATTTGACTTCAGGCATCCACTGGGGGTCTTGGAACGTATCCCCCATGGATAAGGGAGGGACTACTATATGTGGCCAGACATAAAATTCAAGTGTTAGATGGGTCAGTATAAAAAGATGATTATTCCCTGAAAGTAGAGTGTGTGTGAAGGTGTGCATGAGCGTGTTGTGTGTATGTGTGTATGTGTGTGCAGGTACGCTTCCATATTGTGGTATAAGGTTGGTTTTATATGGATTAGATAAAATAAACAACATGCATCCACTTTGTAAGGTTAGGAAATGCCTAATCAATGTATTTAAGATGAGTCCATTTCCTTCTTTGGTTGTTGAATAAAGTGCAGAAATATATTGGATAACGTTTGGTTTGAAGATCCAGCTATACTTAAACTATACTTGGGGTAGGCTGACAGAGCCATTAATTTCAAATTAATACAGACCCCTATTTTAAATAGAGGGTTATAGTCTACATTTTCCAGCAATTCAGAATATTGTGTTTTACAATAGTATCGAGAGTTGGAAACATTTATACTATACTATGTGTTCAGAAGTCACAGTAGCTGAAACTTTAGGGTGAAAACCTACAGTAAGGCAAAATTGAGAGACAGAGGTTATAAATAAGAGGCTGAACTTATGTGGTTTTACCGTCAATTTGAAATGATTTATGAAAAGAAACTCTTCATACATTAGTCCAAATAAAAAAATAAACTGTCACTTATAAGATAAATTAATCATCTCAGAAAACAGCAACAGCTTTATAATAAAAGTGAAAGCAGCAGACTTTAGTTCTTTTATGCAAGTACTTCTAGTTATTGAAGGTTCAACATTACTAAATTTTATTTTTCACATAAATTGTTTATAGGGTCTAATAATTTTCAAATTATTTCCTTGTCAGAGGTGCAAAATTAGTTTTCATTTCAAAGGAAGAAAATGATATAATGACAGAGGTATTCAGTATTAGGGAAAAGATTAGAACTCTGGGTTTGTGAGGGCATAATTTTGAATTTACTTAATTAAATTATCTTTCAGAAAGAATCAGTAGTTAGTTCCCACTTTCTCTTAACTAAATTAGTGCCTTACACCTGTCAGACTAGGTATAAATAAAAGGGAGAGGGTTGTGGGAATACAAAGAATGATCATGGCAGTTCATTCATATGCTTTTTAAAGAATCTATACTAATTATAGAAGCATATTTTAAGGAAGTTTCAGAGATTAAGACATGGTTTGTGAGACACTGCATTCAAACACATAATGTAACCAGGTGCTAAGTAAGGCAGAGGTCACAGCTAACTGTTACCGGATAGAAATTAGGTAAACAAACTGTAATTAGAGTAGAAAGAAATTTTAGTAGCATAGATAACAAAGAAAGAGATCGAAGATACTAATTACAGTATTGATTAGAGTCTTTGTTGGCCTTAAATTGGTGGACCTGGGAGAATACTCAGAAAATATGTGTTCATTGACATTTGGGAAACTACCAATAGAAAGTGCTTTTTCTTAGGGTATAGCATTGATTGTAATGAGAAAATGGATAGGTTTTATTAATGACCACCAGTGGCTGGCTGGATTATATAGTAAGGTTCCTGAGATAGGGATGAAATTACCCTTGGCTTTGCAGAGTACGGGTCAAACTTTAAAGTAGATTTCACCTAATATATGCCTAGGGGTGGGATTGCAGGCTCATATGGTAGCTCTATTTTTAGTTTTTTAAGGAACCTCCATACTGTTCTCCATAGTGGCTGTACCAGTTTACATTCCCACCAACAGTGCAGGAGGGTTCCTTTTTCTCCACATCCTCTCCAGCATTTATTATTTGTAGACTTTTTGATGATGGCCATTCTGACGGGTGTGAGGTGATACCTCATTATAGTTTTGATTTGCAGTTCTCTAATAATTAGTGATTTGAGCATCTTTTCATGTGCCTTTTGGCCGTCTGTGTATCTTCTCTGGAGAAATGTCTATTTAAGTCTTCTGCCGATTTTTCGATTGGGTTTTTTGTTTTTTTTTAATATTGAGCTGTATGAGCTGTTTGTATATTTTGGAGATTAATCCCTTGTCAGCTGCCTCATTTACAAATATTTTCTCCCATTCTGTAGGTTGTCTTTGAAAAGATACATGCATCCCAGTGTTCATTGTAGCACTATTTATAATAGTCAAGACATGGAAGCAACCTAAATGTCCATCGACAAGATAGGTGGATAAAGAAAATGTGTTATATTTATACAATGGAATGTTGCTCAGCCATAAAAAGAAACAAAATAATGTCATTTGCAGCAACATGAATGGACCTAGAGATTATCATACTAAGTGAAGTAAGCCAAAGACAAATATCACATGATATTGCTTATACGCGGAATCTAAAAAAAATTGGTACAAATGAACTTATATACAAAACAGAAATAGACCCAGAGACGTAGAAAAAAAAAACTTATGGTTACCAAAGGGGAAAGGAGGGGGAGGGAGGAATTAGGAATTTGGGATTAACAGGTACATACTACTATATATAAAATAGATAACAAAAAGGACCTACTGTGAGCACAGGGAATTCTACTCAATAGTTTGTAATAACCTATAAGGGAAAAGAGTCTGAAAAAAAATATATGTATAACTGGATCACTTTGCTGTATACCTGAAACTAACACAACATTGTAAATCAACTACACTTCAATTAAAAAAATTTAAAAAGTAGATTCCAGAAAAAAAGTAATGTAAAATGATAAACTGAAAATCTGGACCATGGAAAATAATATGATTATCCATTTTATAAGAGATAGGTAGTTGCTATTACTTTCCAAGAGAAGGCACTAAAAAGGAGGGAGTCTAACTTCATGATATAACAAAATAGTAAACTGCCAGTTTTTAAAGACTATGTACTTGACCAATTGCCAAGATGACTAATAGCAATCTTCTCATAGATTAGCAGAAACTGCTTTGATGATTGCCTAGTACAATATAGACAAAGTGGAGATAGGAAATCATATGGGGAATGATAGGTCAGTGAGACTTTTCTTCTGTACTTACAATATCACTACCTTTATTATTGCTGTATTTTAGAAAATTGCTAATAAATTTTTCTGTGCAAAGTTTTTTTCTCAAGATTTTGTCCTATCTTCTGCTTAGAAGCTTCTCTTTTTAAGATATTTATATGCTGCCTCATTCTCATCATTTAAGAATCACTTCAAATGTTTTATCTACTCATGTCAGCCTTCCCTGATCATTCTAGTTCAAGCTGTCCTCCTAATTATCCAAGCACACAATGCTATTTTCTTTTATTATTGTGTCTTATTAAACTTAGATTTATCTTTATTTTGAGTGTATTTGTTGACATGTCTATGGTTTGTCTTTTCTTTCTAGAATGTAATCTCCTCTGCATCAGAGATTCTTTCAAACATGACCTCTAGTATGTATCCAGTTTCCAAAAATACATGTACCTAAAAATGTTTGTAGATGTTTCACGTCTCTAAAATGGGATATTTTTTGCCATTATTATTTCTTTGGGCCAATTTATATTTTAGTTTCTCAAAAACTGTACTACTGAAGTAGTAAACCAGGGATTTATTCTATGCCTGAACAATTTTTAGAGTTTACAGGTTTTCATGGTGTAACTATTAAAGATGTTACTGTAAGTAGCATTAGATGGCAGTTAATTTTAAATTTCTTTTAGAATGATTTTCATATTATAAAGAAAAAGGAAGAGAATGAGGGCAGCATGTGTTAACAGATCTGGCTTTTTCTAACATAATATCTAACTTTGTTATGCTACCTTTTATCTAGCTGTTTTTCTAACAAAGAGTGTTTTTCATAACAACAACAACAAAAATACTCACTGGGAACAAAGTACTACTCATTTTCAATATTTTAAAGTATTTCCAAAGCACAGAGAAGTTTTCTCATACCTAAAATATAACTGAAAAATATGAATAAGGTTATGTACCTTCTGAGATCAGTCTTGTGCTTACTGGATATCACATATGTGTCACAGATATAATTCTATTTTATGTATTTTAACTTTTTCCACAAGCTTCCCATTTTGTCGTATAGCCATGATAGTAAAAATTTTGTCAGTTATGTGCTGACGTAACTGACACAATTTAAAAAATGTTAATTTCCAGCCATAGATTATGGATGATAAAAAATCTAATTGGTCATAATTTTTCAAAAGTTAAAATGCCAAGTAAAATTAATTTATCTGTAATATATTGAAATATTGATCATATGGTTGTACTTGGTCACAATATTTCATTTCTTCCACTGAGGATGTTTCCTTAATTTATTTATTAATGTCAGATTTATGAAAATAGGTATTTTTAAACAGTTAAATTTCATATGTAAATTGCTGAGGAAAGAGTTTTTTTCCTCAAATTTGCCATTTTCTTTTGTCCTTCTGAAATGGAAATTTTAAATAATCGATGCAAATTTTGAATTCTGCCTTATACATATATTTTGTGGATTCCTTACATTAGAGCTAAGAATTTTATACACTCAACACACTGTTCTCTGCTTTTATCCTATATATTTACCTTTTTAAAAATCTAAATTTTAGGAAAACGTATTTTAATATTATCTATTTTTACTAACTTAGCCACTTCTCATATGTTAAAACCTTACATGCCTTCTGATTTATGAGATTCTCAACCTAATATATGTATGTGTATTACACATACATGATATGTATATGTATTAACGAATTATATCTTGATCTGTACTATAAACCAGTATATGCACATACTATATACACTCATGCATATACAGCAAGCATATATACATGCATAGATGTGTATACAAGTGTGTGCAAGTATACACAAATGCACATACATCTATCTATCTATCTAGCTCTCTATCTATCTAATATATGGTCTACTGTGATTTGGTATCTCACTACACTTTTCATATTTCAATGACATTGTTTCTATAGTAACTGATGCACTGGAAAAATCAAAGCAGAAAGCTTTGGAAAGAGCCAGCCAAATCACATGCTTAGTAAATGATGAGCAGGTGGGGGTTATTTGTCTGGGGTACTACATTTTGGAAGTGGCTAAAACAAAATGAAATCATTGCTCTGTAACAAAATACAGTCTAGCCAAGGTTGTAACACAGTATGCTATCTTTAACCAAAAAATGGTCCAATCATTATGATTTTCAGGAATACACATAGACATACACAAAGCCTTGTACTCTCTGTATGCAGGACTGAATCTTTCTATATTAGATACATTGTAAAAGAGGATTATGGCAGTGCTGCCAGGCTGAGCCAGTATTTCAAAACTGTGGATCAAGTGTCTTTTTAAGAATATTTATATATGGGAAAAAGACATTTCTATAGATCTTTTAAATGAATTATGCCTAACAAGAATGTCAAGTGCCTGGGGACAAGGTCAATTTGAAGTTATTTTCTTATGATTTGAATTCTGAAAATTTAAGTCATTTAGGAAAACTTATTAGTCTTTCAAACTTGTCATATTTTATTCAAGTTAGTGATAGAGATTACCAGTAGTCAAAATATTTATAGCAACAAATTAGAGCTGATTTAAACAAACAGAAACACAAAGTAAGTTTGAAATTTTGAAGATAATTTGAAGTTTGATCTTCTTACCTTTCCCAGCTAGGTTACCTGTATTTCAAAGCACTCTCACTCTTTTTTTGGCAAAGAAAAGGATATGCACTTGCTTTTTAACTCCCATGCATACATATCATTTGGTTGAAATGATCATTAAGTTGAATTTTCCTGTTATATATTTCTTAGCAAAATAAATACATAGTACAAGATTTTTTTGTATGATTATATGAACAAAGTTAGGATCATTTCCTAAAATGAAAACAACATTCATTAAAGACATATTTGTGATATAAATATGTTAAATAGCTAATGCATTGTTAAATCTTTAGGATAGAATATTTTCAAGTATGATATTTAAAATGTATTTTAAAGATATATATTTATTTGATAATTCTGTATTAAACAACTCTTAAGAACATAGATCCTCCTGAACCTATGGAGATACTGTTGACCTGAAACAAATAGAATGCCAGATATTTCTCTGGCAAAGATATGTTTATTTGGGATCAGCAGAGGCATTTTGGGGTCTGCAACAATGACGAGCCATGTGCAAGTCCCTGCATGACAAGGGAAGGAGAACTCTAAAAGCGGGAAAGGAAGTTGGGAGGAGTCCATGGCTTTTCATTGGCTGAGCCACTGATAGGAAAGAAGCAGAGTCTCTTCTTCCTGTTGGGCTCTGCTATTGTCCCTAATAGTAGCATACATCTAAATACACAGAAAGCCTTGCATAGGTGATGTTTTCCTATTTTGAGAAATGAGTAAATTTATTAAAACTGAAAGGGGGCAGAATTTGGCATCCCAAAATATGCCTCTTTGTCATAAGGATTATTTTAAGCTGGTTATTTTTAAGAAACAACAGACATACCTCTGAAACTGCAGACATAGCCCTGAAAACTGAGTAGCAGTTACCCTTTTGTAGGACATTTATTTACATGTATAATGACAACCTCCTTTTGTAAGAGTTTCTCCCTCACTGTACCAGGAAGAGGGGCATGACCAAATCTCTAGTAACTCTCATTAAATGAGAAGGCAAGACTTAAATCTGCACAACAACCTTGCCCCTGTTTACTCTGCTTTCCTAGTAATCTCCCATTAGTGGCTCCCCAGCTCATAACATTTGTCTTTTGTCTTTGGCTGAAGATGATATTTAAGATGATAGCCTGGCACATTCTAGGGAGTTCCTCAGTTTTCCTGGGTATCTCCCATGTATACAGGAGGTTAGATGTTATTAAACTTCTGTTTGTCTTTCTCATGTTCATCTGTTTTTTATTACGGGGGTATCTCAGCCAAGAAACTAGAAGGGTAGAGGGAAAATTATTTTTCCTCCTCCACAAAACATATATGCAAATATTGTAGTTAAATTGTAGATAAATTCTTCTGTAGTAGAGGCAAACTGATTTCCTAAGGGGCTGGTCTTAATCGAACTATCAACATTTTAAGTTGTGAGATTTTGGTGTTTTGCTTTCTCACTTTTCCTTTCAGCATTTCAGAGTCAGTCCGTCTTCCTTTCGTCCTCAGCAACATGCAGTGCTCTCCCATGCTCTCTGTTCTTTCCCTTACCAAATCATGCTTCCATCTAGTGATCAGTTGGAAAGTTTAGGACATTATGCTAAAACCTAAAAAAAAAGAGAAATAACTATGTAAATGAATAACAGAAAAGCAGTTTTGAGTCAGACCTAAGGATAAATTCCGTCTCCATACTTACTCGGCTGTATGATTTTTGGCAAGTAGTTTAACTTCTCCGAGCTAGAATCTTTTCCTCTGTAAATCAGATAATTAGACTTAATAACAAAATATGTATGAGAAGCCCAGCATAATGCCTGGCAGTCTGTAGTCACTAACCCATGTGTTAATTTTATTCCTCTCCCCCTTCCTTTCAGAAGTTTGTACATTTCAATAGAGGTTGGTCCCTCAACACTGAGGAATGAATCTCTGCTCTTGAAAAAGAGGCAGGTGAGAGTGATGTTGAGGGACCGGAGGCCTTTCTACCACCTCTGAAATGACGCATCTGCTCTGCTTGCTTCGGAGGCCAGCATGGTCTGTCTTGTTGCCAACTCAATGAAAGCCTTTAAAAGCTTGCCAAAACATTTTCTCCTAAGCATTTTCCCTCAGGCTTCTAATGCCAAGTGACTTTTTAAATGTGTGACCTTTGATACTGACTATTTTTGGAAAAAACTCTTTATAGAAGGGTACCAGAGGCAGCAAGCAGCCCTGTGATTCTAAATCCCTTGCTAAGCAGAGAATTCTCATCTATCTGAATTGTATTTCTTTGTAAATTACGTTTAATGGTGTGGTTTGGGCAGCCTGATCTCCCTCTGGAGATAAGAAATTCTATGAACACAGCAAGTATTTTAAGACAGGGATGGGGTAAAAGAAGAAAGATTTAATTAAGCATAGAGTTTTGCCTGGTTTTCCCTACTGTTATTTAAAAGCAGCAAAGTGCCTCTGGATTTACACCTATACTGTTCCATAATTTTTATACTGGGTCCAGCTTCCCTTTTCAATCCCGTACTATTCCAGGAACTTGATTTAGGTAAACATGCCTGACCTCTCTTTTTTCTGTGTCTTTATCTTTCACCTGGGATACACCCCTACTCTGCCCAGTTCTCTCTATAAAATTATTTTCATCCCAAGTCCAGCCAGTATGTCACTTTTACTCATTTATATATTCATAAATTCAAATAAAAACAGACGGATAAACAAAACAAAGCCATTATGGAGTACTATATGCCACTTGCTGGGTCACAGAATAATAAATGGAACGTGGCTCTATTTCTGAAAAAGGTCACAACTGCACACATACAAATAACTTTAATGCAATGGGAGAAATCTTAGAATAGAGACATATTTAAAAACTACCCAGCAGTGTTTGACTAGGTCATGGAGGCTCTGCAGGTAACATCAGTGATAATTGAATGAGTTCTTGGAAGATAAGGGCTTTGTTAGGTAGAGAGTGGAAGAGGATTCTGGGTCTGGGGAGGTAGTTATGGAAGACCATGTTGACTCTAGGGATCATCGGTTTTTTAGAGCCTAAGTCTCCAAAAATCACCTTAGCAATCCTGACTCAAAGTGACCCCACTGAAAACTTTTGTGGGTTTTCCTCCCTATTTTCATGCATAAGCCCTTCTTTTTTTATAGGTAAAAGGTAGATATTTAGCTAAATTAGATATTTGTGTTACATGTTTAATTGCCCTGGTGAGTGTTAAATTTCTTGAGACTAAGGACTGGGTCTTCCCTACTTTTTATTACTGTTTAAAATACCCAAAACTGAGACATGTAGTAATATTTTTTTTGTTTATATATTTATTTACTGTTTACTGTGTACCAAGAACTATGCTAAGAAATAGACATTTTTATATCCCTTTAACTCAAACTATAACTCTATGAGATTAGGTACTATTATTACTTCTACTCACAGTTAAATAAAGCAATGCTTAGTGGGATCAAATGACTTTCCTAAGAATGAATTTGACTCAAAAAGCCTGACTACAAAGCTATAACTCTTAAGAAATACATTATCCTACCTTCACAAATAAGTCATTCCACATATATTTGCTAAACTCTAAATGAACAAAACAATTCTTAAAAAATTGAACTAATGCAATTGAATAGCTCAATGAAGAAAATATCAATGTATGATAGTATGCATTGTAAATTCAGAGAAAAATCCTGGACAACCTTAAAATAAATGGAGCAGTAAAATATTTTTGAAGATTATTTTACCACCTTGTGGTGCTGTGTCTATTCCATGCTTTTAGGATTCAGGTGTGCATATGCTGAAGGTGCCCTCTGGCTTGGTCATTTTCTAGAAAGCAAAGTTGCTGTAGCTAATGCTACCTGGACAATCCCAGAGGAAGCAGGTGTGTTGAGGGAAGGTTGGAAAAGCATTTGGAAGGGCAAGTGAATATAAAGGAGTTTGCCAGTCAATTGTAAATTTTTTCAGGTCTCCAAACTTTTCTGTTGCCAGTGTTCTGGTTTTACTGGAAAGACCTTCAGAATTCACGATCCTTGTGATCTGGGTTTCTGGCTCCCATATGTGCCAGTGAATTTGCAACCGTAATGTGGTATATTGAGCATCTGCCTTTTAATTGAGCTTTCTCTTTCCACTTTAGGGACATCAGCTAAGTTAATTAGAGGTGTGGCAGGGGTTAAAATGATAGCAAATGCTGTAGAATTATGTTATTGGTGTGGAGTGTGCTGAAAATAGGATGGGTAGAAAAAAATCCAAGTCTTCCCATTTCTCATTAAAATCTACATGAGAACATATGAGGTGTGACACTTAGAAAATGGGATTGATTGAACAACATACTCAAATTGGTTTATTGGCACGATGTCCCCTTTGTAGCAGTTATAATAGGAGCCAAAAAATACAGTAATATCACTATTGCTACACTGTTTCGGGCTCCTTTGTGAGGTATACATTGAATAATTCTCAACAGTGGCAAATCTTCAAACTTAAAGAGTCAGTTCTGTTTTTGCCATTAGAAGAAGTTACAGATGTGCCGAATTTGAGGAAAAAAGTGAGTGATGAAAGTAGAAAGTATGATTTCTGGCCCAAGACAAAGTGATATTACAAAATAATAAACTTAAAAAAATTGTGCTTTATAAACAGGCTCTGTTTATTCCAAAAGAATATTTCTAAATTTATTTTGAGGTACTATAGCATCCTGTAGTATATATTTTGCAGTTATTAGTTGAATGCATGGATTCTGGCATATGTACATTAACAACAATTTTCTTTTTAAATTTGTAGTCACAACTACTATTTTAAATTTTTGTTGAGTGATATTATACATATTTTTAAACTTTTCATTTAGATGATGTAAAATCATCCAAAACCAAATCTGCCTTAAACTAATAGGAAGTATTTTGAGAAGTAGAGGATAAATGGTTTTGAGACCTAAGAAATTTAAACTCAAAAAACTGAGAAAAAACACTTAGCGCTCATCTAGGAAAACAATGTGAGATAATTACAAAGTGAGGAGAGAGACTACTCACACTAGTATTTTGAGAATGCTATTATGGCATTATATTTATTATTTTTATTTAATTCTCTTCACAGCTCTGTGTCGTAAATATTATTTTAATTTTTAGCAGACTATCCAAGTTTTCAGTCGGTATTCAAATTTTTCTGTCTGATTCCCGGGCTCTTTGCTCAATTCTAACACAGTACCTCTTATATTGCATTCATTAAAAGACAGAGTATGAAGAGGGGAAAACTTGGAGTCACGATTATTCTTCATTTGCATATTTTTGCATTCTTAATTGAATGTACTGAGAGGGCACTGTTTCTAAAATCTTATTACTCAAAAGTGTGGCCAGCAGACCAACAGCATCAGCATCGCCTGGTAGCTGAATAGTGACGTAGAATATTAGGTGCCACCCCAGACTTACTGAATCAGAAGCTACATTTTAACAGAATTCCCAAATAAGTTGTTTTACCCCATGGCTCTTGAGAATATTCTTGGCAGTCTTTTCAATAACATTCCCGTGTCTTCTGCATTTTTTTCAGGCTTTCAAAGAGGCAACATTTTTCAGCTATGGGAAGTAAGAACTCATAAATAACTGTGAACACATTTTGACTTTAGAATAGTAAGGATCCTTGAAGGTCATTCTGAGCATTTTATTTAAAGGATATGAAACTGATGAACTTTTAAGTTAGATATGTTTTTCAAGGGAAAAAAACAAACAAACTACCAACTACTGCCTAAATAGCTGTATATTCTTCAGAACTGATCCATGGCAACTCAGAAGATTGTTAGTAATACTGGGACCAAATACTAATGATTTATGACATATAATTTAGAGCTCTTCATTTTTCTGGATACTTATCTTTGGGTCTGTTATTGTTTCTTTAATAATTGATTTTATTAATTTAGATTTCTATTCTGAATTGAATATAATATACTACATTTCTAAAATATAATAATGGGAAAGGAGTTTAGCTTTCTGTTTATTAGCCATGCTATTTTTTGAACAAAAATTTATTTTGAACTCTTTTATTCACACATTCTTAATATGAATTTTTATTAATTCCTATGTCTGGACTTATATTTAATTAATTTTTACTTTCTAAACAAGATGATGTTTCCCACCGTACATCACTCCTATTTCACTACAAATGATTACAATGTTATTAGGAATAATTATTTAAATTCAAAATTCAAATATACTTGATATTTTTTATATCCAATATAACTCCAAAAGAAGATTTGAAGATCTGCCTAGCTTATGATTAAAGATAATATAGTCACCCACAGAACTCCTAAAATGGACTGAGTTGGACAGAGCTAGACAGTGGATTAGTAGGAAATTTGAGGTTGTTCTATAAAGAGACTGGCAGTATTACTTTGGAGACATGCTTTTCCTAGTCCTTCTACCAAATTGTAGAAGAGTACAAAGACTCACTTTTACACTTAACTATATTTCTAAACTCAAGATAACACTTTTTCCTAATATTTCTTTATGGGCACAGTTAAACATTATAAACTATGATTGTAGCTTCTGCAAAAGTCAGGGAGTGGTTAAAAGAATGAAGGAAAGAATGAATGAATGAGGGAAGAGGAAAGCAAGTTTCTGCTGTACAAAGTAGAGTGAGTCCAAGATATTTATGTTAATCAGTAGAACAGGTTTCAAAATAGCTGTAATGCATTGGTAAAGTCAGTGCTTACCTCTGTTAAATTTTTTTAAGCATAGAGGGCTTTTTTGGGGGGGGCATAATTAATCCCCCCATTTATTTATGTGGACTATTTAGACTTACTACAGTTAGTAAAATTAAATGACAAAATGAGTGTTATGGTAAGTCAGGAGAGGGTAGAAATTATTATTAGCTGAGATTACAAGAAAAACAGGCTCTGAAATCTTAAATTTATGTCTCAATAGTCAAGCAGCCAGCTAAACACCAGTCTTACACATTTAAGTCCTCCGTACCAGCTAAACACCAGTCTTCCACATTTAAGTCCTCCATACTTTTCACTGTCTTATATATACCTGCCTTATCTTCCACCTTGGGAGTAGATAGAATGGTATAGTGGGTAAAAATCCCTAATTTGGCATTATATTTTCCAGGTTTCCCTACTGGATAGAAAATATTTGGCAAACTAAAAATTAATCTAAGCCTCAGTTTTCTACTCTGTAAAACAGATATAATGATAGTATACATCTAGGAGAGTTGTGAAGAATAAATGAGACAATTCATTTAAAGGGTTTGGTACAGTACCTGCCATATAGTAGGTACTCAAAAGTGTTAAGTACTATTTTTATCTATCACCTTGGGAATCAGTTATTCCTAAAGATGTTAATTACTATTGTTCAAAAATGTTTTGACTTTATTACTTGGAATTACATTAAAACTTAGTTTATAATCCATGTAAGAAATCTAGGCATCCAGCCTGATTACTGTATAATTACATTTGTTTCATGTCCCCAAAATTATATTCCCCAGATTACTAATCCAAATGTTGAATGACTTCTGTTTGTTTCTAAATATAAACTACATTTTTGAATGATGAACACGTTTCACCACCGAGAATGTACTCAAAATGTATTACAACATCTGAAAATAGTTTCAAGGGAAGGGAAAGCTCATTTTGTAATTAATAAAAGTGTGAGAAATTTATATAGCTCTCACGGTGACAAAGTTGAAAAGAACAAACTTTTAAAGAACACAAAAGACCCCAAATAGCCAAAGCAATCTTGAGAAAGAAAAATGGAGCTGGAGGAATCAGGCTCCCTGACTTCAAACTACACTACAAAGCTATAGTCATCAAAACAGTATGGTACTGGCATAAAAACAGAAATATACATCAGTGGAACAGGATAGAAAGCCCAGAGATAAATCCACACACCTATGGTCACATAATCTATGACAAAGGAGGCAAGAATATACAATGGAGAAAAGACAGCCTCTTCAGTAAGTGGTGCTGGGAAAACTGGACAGTTACATGTAAAAGGATGAAATTAGAACACTCCCTAACACCATACACAAAAATAAACTCAAAATGGATTAGAGACCTAAATGTAAGACCGGACACTGTAAAACTCTTAGAGGAAAACGTAGGCAGAATACTCTTTGACATAATCGCAGCAAGATCTTTTTTGATCCACCTCCTAGAATAATGGAAATAAAAACAAAAATAAACAAATGGGATCTAATTAAGCTTAAAAGCTTTTGCACAGCAAAGGAAACCATAAACAAAACAAAAAGGCAATGCTCAGAATGGGAGAAAATATTTACAAATGAAGCAACTGACAAGGGACTGATCACCAAAATATATAAACAGCTCATGCAGCTCAATATCAAAAAAACAAATAACTCCATCAAAAAATGGGCAAAAGATGTAAATAGACATTTCTCCAAAGAAGACATATAGATGACCAAAAAGCAAATGAAAAGATGCTCAACATCACTAATTATTAGAGAAATGCAAATCAAAACTACAAGGTATCACTTCACACCAGTCAGAATGGCCATCACCAAAAAAATCTACAAACAATAAATGCTGGAGAGAGTGTGGAGAAAAGGGACCCCTCCTGCACTGTTGTTGGGAATGTAAACTGATACAGCCACTATGGAGAACAGTATGGAGGTTCCTTAAAAACTAAAAAAGAGAACTACCTTATGACCCAGCAATCCCACTCCTGGGCATATACCCAGAGAAAACTATGCTGTGAAAAGATACATGCACCCCAGTGTTCATTGCAGCACTACTTACAATAGCCAGGAAATGGAAGCAACCTGAATGTCCATCAACAGAGGAATGGATAAAGAAGATGTGGTACATATATACAATGGAATATTACTCAGCCATAAAAACAAACAAAATAATGCCATTTGCAGCAACGTGGCTGGACCTAGAGATTGTCAAACTGAGTGAAGTAAGTCAGACAGAAAGACAAATATCATATGATATCACTTATATGTGGAGTCTAAAAAAAAGGGGACAAATGAACTCATTTACAAAACAAAAGTGGAGTCATGGATGTAGAAAACAAACTTATGGTTACCAGGGGATAAAGAGGGGGAGGTATAAATTGGGAGATTGGGATTGACATATACACACTACTATATATAAAAATAGATAAAACTAATAAGAACCTGCTGTATAGCACAGGGAACTGTACTCAGTACTCTCTAATGGCCTATATAGGAAAAGAATCTAAAAACAAAAAAGAGTGGATATATGTATATGTGTAACTGATTCACTTTGCTGTACACCTGAAACTAACACAACATTATAAATCAACTATACTCCAATAAAAATTTTAAAAAAAGATATTTACTAAAAATAAAGTATGTTACTTGAGGAGTTGTTAGCTCATTGTTTTGTTTTTTTGTTTTTCTGACATAATTTGAGACTTAGAAAAAAGTTGCAAGAATAGACAAAAAAATTCTGGAAACTACTCTTCACACATATTTCCTGAATGTTAACATTTACTACATTTACTTTATATTTCTTCTGTCCCTCTCTGCATATGTGTGTGTGCATATTTATATGTATGTGTATTTAGATAGATAGATAGTTTTTAGAAACTGGTTAAAAGTAAGTTATAGACATGATATCACTTTTGCACCTAAATACCTATGTGTATAGTTCTCCTGTGTTGATGATCACTGTATAATTAACAAAATCAGGAAATTAAATTGAAGCCATAGTATTCTTCAATTTACAGACTTTGAGATTTTGTCAGTTGTTCCAATGTCTTCTATAGCCAAATATAATCCAAGATCCTGTGTTACATTCACTTTTCATATCTCTTTAGTCCTATAATCTGGAGCCATTCTTGAATCTTGTATTTCATGGCATTGACATTTTTCCATTAATTTTATAGAATATCCCTCAATTTGAGTTTGTCTGATATTTACTTTAGATTAGCTTATGCACTTTTGCACTATATAATTATCCTATTGCTAGTCTCACTTTTACCTATTAGCTTTAGCTTCCATTGATGATTTTTGTCTGAATGCATTAATATTAAGATGGTTGGCAAATGGTCATTTTCTAATCCCATCATTCCTGCTACGTGAGTTAGTTGTGTCTTACTTTGTAATGGGAGTGAGAACAGTGATGAAATGATTTGCATGTACACAAATAAAATTACAAAGCAATAACTGCCAGGAAGGAGACAATGGATAGACTGAAGTTGAGAATGATTTATCTTCAGTAGTGGTCTGTGAAGTGAATGATATTTAAGCTGAGAGTTTAAGGGGGAAAAAAGGAGCTGATTATGCAAAGGATGGGACGAGGTCCAAGCAAAGAGCATTGCTTTAGGTGAGAAAGAGTGGAGACTACAAAAAGGAGTAAGTAAAACACCAGTGTGGTTGAGTTTAGTGGGCAGGAGGCAGAAGACTTGGTTGAAGAGAGATGTATAGTGTTGATCACTTTGGGTATATAAACTATGCTAAAGGCTTGTTATTTTCCTCTAAGTACGTTTGGAAGTCATTGAAGGATTTAAACAGAAAAATGACATGATATGATTAAAAAAAACCCCAAAATTCCTTGTTCGTAGAGAATAGGTTAGAAGGGAGCAAGTGACAGACCAATCTGTGTGCTTGGTCTGTCTTAACTTCTTGCATCATTATTTAAGCTACTCTTATCTCTCATTGGACTACAGTGGATGTCTAACTTGTCTCCTTACAAACTTCTCCATACTTTAAAATAATACATTAAAATAAAAAACATAGTGCTATGGTCCTCGCTGACCAGGGGCACTAGTTGACAGCGAGAGGTGAGGGAGGGGGTGATTTAATCAAATGTTGTCAACTCAGTTATATTGTTTTGTCAGAAGGAGGAAGGGTAATAGTTTGGAAGCAACAGCTACGGATAAGGAAGACGCAGAAGTGGAAAGGCTTGGAACATGGAGAAGGATGGGGTCTTGGGTAACACTGAGCTCAGTCAGGCAGTATGGACCTGAGAGTCTGAGTAATACCAGATGCCCAGCAGGCATGTCTTCTGGTTGCCCTGTAGTGGAACATAATGGCCTATCAAAGAGGATAGCCTAAAAGTTCTAGTCCTGTGGTCCTGAATGCTGTCCTTTACAGCATGGAGCCTAGAGTTGAATTGGAGGGGCGTTGGGAGGTAGGAGGTGAACCAGGTGAGAGGTTAGAGAGACTTATGCCCGAGGCTTTCTATATGTTATGGACCCTTTACTGGTAACTCCCTGTGATGTCTCATGTCTCATGCTGTAATGTTGGCACGTAATGGTCCAACAACACAATAACGGTGCGTTTAAAGTTTTAATACATAAACTTTGCTGTGAATCATATTATCCACTTTTATTTATTACTTGCCTGCAGCTTGGTTTTCTGTTCACTGTGGATTAATTTTTTTAAGTTCCTTCGTTTATGGGAGACCTAAATTCATATGAAGTGTTTCTAATCTAATTATAAATATGTGAAGAGGCATCTCACATTTATAAGAGATTATTGCATTTGGTTGGAGGTTGTATTAGATGACTTCTAAGGTCTCATCCTACTTAGAGTTTATGATTTAATGATTCTAGCATTATTTTTTAGCATAGAGTGAGCTAGAAAAGTAAAGGGTGTTAAATGTGACCTGAAGGAAAAAATCAAGAACTCTTAATAAAGACATGTATAGTGTGAACAATTCCTAAACTTTTGATCATTCAGTGGAACTAGCACTTATGTTGGTATAGATTTATGGTAGTTTTAAAGGCATGTTTAAATTGAATGGGCAAGTTATAAATAAATAAATAAATAAAAATTAAAAAGATTATTAGATACAGGGTTTCAAAAGACTGCATAAGGGCCTAGTCTAGTCCCTTATTTTACTTCTACTGATTCAATAAGCCTTATATAATTGCCCTGAAAACTTGACCAAATTACTAGCATTTTTACCAGCTTTTATTAATTGAAATAATGAACCAATGTCATACCTTGTAAAAATATAGCACATGGTAACAAAGGTATGTCTTCTGTGTGAAAATTTACCTCTGTTGACTAAAAGAACTAAAAATAGATTTTCCATTATTGTAAAGAATGAATTTGTCCCCTCATAAGTATTCTCTTCACAGAGATTCCTCTAATGATTGACTAATGGCCTTATTTCAGGGAATTGGTCTGTAGCTCTGGAAAAGACATAGAAAGGTGATTTATCTGAGATCAAAACCAATCCAACTGCTAAATATCATAATGAAACAAATACAAGTCATCTCCTTAAATTTTTATAATTTTTCAAGTATTTTCCATCAGATTCTCTGGGCAAAAGACAGCTGCTTGTTTAAAAGACTGACTTAATTGCTTTAAACACTGCAGACTGAACCATGTATCTGTAACATGGCTCAGCTGTGGGGTCATATTTGGAAATATCTTTGCATTTCACTACTAACAAAGTTCAGTATCTATTTAGTTAATATCTTGCAAAAACTGATTTATTCAGAGCATATGGTCTAACAAATGTTGAATACATTTTCACATGTTGGGGTATGTTTAGGATCTTGGACACTTGTGGATTCTTACACAGAACCACATAGAGTTGAAGCACCTTGGGGAATGTTGTTCAGCCATCCTATTTCACAAGTGAGGGAAATATTCTGACAGTAAGAGACAGGGAATACATTTCTTTCCTTTCTTCTAACAAAGAAAATAAATTCCCATACAAAATATTTATTAATTAAAAAATCTTGATCAAAAGTAACAATGTAAAACATTTGTTCATGGGAGCTTTTTAGATATTGAATATGAAAATATACTTATGCAGCAATGTCCAGCCTTTAAAAATAAATACTATGTTTATTGTACTGAGTCACTTAACAAAGGTACATAAAAGTAACATTTCTATTTTATATAATAGCCACTTTACTTGTGTATACAAGGAAGGCAGAAAAATTTATGGATTGAGAGATTAATTGATAGACTGTTGCTATATAACTGATACTCCAGAAGACTTCAATTCATAAATGAGAAATTTTATTCAAATAATTACTCCTTTCAGTGAAAAATATTAAAATATGTGTCAATGTCCTCCGGCTAAAGATACCAGAAACATACCTTTATTCAAACAAGTTGGGTTTATCGGTAAATTGCAATAAGGGAGACTGTGTAAGAGGACTCATAGGGTGTGTCTGTCAGAGGGTGTTAGAAAGAATATATTATGTGTTACAGACGTGTGTGAGGTAGTTTGGGAGCAGGTTCAGGCAGCGGGTCTTTGCATTGGATGCTGTCAGGTAATTCTGTGGTTGGGTTTAGTAATTCTTATTAAAGTTGAAGCTGTCATTGGTAAAGACTCGACAATCACTCATAATAGCCTAGAGAGGAGATGTATGGTAATTTTTGTAGTTTGGATAATATTCTTGTTTTTGCCTCTGCTCAGACGTTTTTACAAAGTGGTCTTATTTTGTCTTGATCCATTATAGACACAGGGTGGCCTTGTCTGATGCTGGTGTTCTGTGAAATTGTTTATGTTCCGTAAGTGGATACCATGGCCTAGCTGAGAGTATCAGACCAACTTCTAGCAACATCAGGGCTTATCTGATAGTGCAAGGCCAGCAGCCAGCAGTCAGGGGCTGCTTTCTCTTTCTCACATCTATTAGCATATAATTCTAACTGCATATTTCATGGCAAAATGATTTCATGTGTAGTATGCTTATTTTCCAACTATATACATCTTGTTTCCATATTTTGTAATTGTCTATTCCCATCACTGGATTGCAAACTCCACAAAGGCAGAGGCCACGGCTTGAGAACAGAGCAAATTTTACCTTGGAGTTGTTGAACAAGTTGGTCAACAATTTAGAAAGTACACTTGAAGAGGGTAGGGTCAATGTCAGGAAATAGGTCAAATTCTGAATCTATATAAATAAAGGGTCTAAGGATGAAGCCTGTAGAGAGTTCAGAAATGTGGTTTCAAATATGAAGAGGTGGATACAATGGAAGGTGTTAGTATACCACACCTGAAGAAGATTTACATAAAATAAATAGCCACCTTACAAGAGGATAAACGACTGAGCAAGAAGGGTGTACAGGAGTAAAGCAATTTCTGACCCAAAGAATAGGCAGCCAGAACAATGTAGAGTGCATCCTTAGAGCTTTAAATGCGTATCAGAAGAATGTACTCAAGGACATAATTTTTCCTTTAACATTGTAACTGAATCCGTGTCACTGTGGACCAGAAGGGGTAGTATTCAAGTATATCTTGAGCTTCTGATATGTATCAGGTACTGTGTTAAATGCTAAAAGTATAATAGTGAAAAAGAGAGATGGAATTGCATGAATGATGCTTTTTTTATTATCATTCATACCATTCAAACAATCCTTACTCCTTTTATTTAACAATCACTGGAAGGACCTAAAATAAAGAAGTGATTAAAATGAGAAAATATTATTTCACTCACAAGACATTGGGCCAGAAGTCTCAACTGGCAAATATATTCTCCAGAAAGACAGTGATCACCTGTGGCTGTTTTTTTTTTTTTTTTAATTAATTTATTTATTTAATTAATTTATTTTTGGCTGCGTTGGGTCTTCGTTGCTGTGCGTGGGCTTTCTCTAGTTGCAGCGAGAGCGGGCTACTCTTTGTTGTGGTGCGCGGGCTTCTCATTGCGGTGGCTTCTCTTGTTGTGGAGCATGGGCTCTAGGCGCGTGGGCTTCAGTAGTTGTGGCACGCGGGCTCAGTAGTTGTGGCTCACGGGCTCTAGAGTGCAGGCTCAGTAGTTGTGGCGCACGGGCTTAGTTGCTCCGCGGCATGTGGGATCTTCCCAGACCAGGGCTCGAACCCGTGTCCCCTGCAATGGCAGGCGGATTCCTGACCAGTGTGCCACCAGGGAAGCCCCTGTGGCTGTTTTTGAATGAATAGAATGATACAGAAGTGGATGAAGATAGTAGAGTTTGCACCAGAGAGTTATTGCAAGGGAAAAGCATTGCTAAATCAATGCTGGTATTTTATTAAATGGCTGGACTACTTTTTTGACTCTCTGTAATACCTGTGATTTGGTAAAGTTTTCCAAGCAAAGTCATTTGGATCTATGTTCCATTTCAGCCCTTTCCTTGTAAATGGCAGCTTTTCTTTTTTTATGTAGTTTAAAATTTGCATGTTATTCATTTTTCCATGATGTGTACTGTTGCAGTATTTATAAAATAGAAATTCAGAAAAGGATTGTTTTCTTTATCCTGGAGCTTAAGTTTGATATCATTTGGTTTTATGTCTGAGTTCTGTTGCTTAAAATTTACAAGAGAAAGAATCATGCTCATGAAATCACACTTCATGGAGCTAACCAACTTACGATATTAGGAATCTATAGGTGAATTTAGGTGTTAGTGTGTAAAGTTCTGAAAATTGTGATGTCCTCTATGAAAATAAGGTTCCACTACTATCCGTGTTCATTTTTTAAAGAGAAAAACAAAGGCACTGATTAATGCCATACCGTGCCTGAAATGTTTCCATTTATTTTGCCTTAACTATTTGCTATAAATAGGAAAGAGTAAGGGAAAAGGAATCATACTGAACACCTTTTCTATTTTTTTATTTTTTGAACATCTTTTCTTGTTGCAGCACTTATCGAATTACTTTGGAGAGGTTGGGGATATCACAAATTAATAAATGTTTTCTTTGCTGTCCTCTTATCTTTCAAATGTGGTGTCCATTGTGAAATAGGCTGTACTTTTTTTTTTTTGCAATCCAACTCTATCAGGAAGTTGCACATTAACCTTAGAAAAATGCCTGATGAATATACAATTGACTTTATTATTTAAGAAGATACAAAATGAATATAGACACTATTGTTATAAGGGTGTATTTTATTGTTGATTGCCATCTGTTAGAAACAAGAATCTGTAATATAAATTGAATAATTGTGAATAAATGATTCAGGGTTAGGGATGTTTCTCCACAAACACACAAAAAGGAACAGTGATTTTTATTCCATTTAATTAAATATAACTAAGTATTAGTTGCTAAGAGAGTAGATCTTAAAAATTCTCATCACAAGAAAAAACAAATGTAACTGTGTGGTGATGAATGTTAATTAAACTTATTGTGGTGATCATTTAACAATATACACGTGTATCAAATCATTATGTTGTATACCTAAAATAATACAATGTTATATGTCAGTTATATATCTCAATTCAAAAAATTATTATTGGATTTGTCTTTCATGAAAATGTTGTAATTTGGGGGCAAATTGATGCAATCTAGCTATAGGGCTTAATCTTTATAAAATTCAGAACTAAAAAACCTCAGTAGAAGGTATTATCTATTGCTACCCAGGCCATGTGATTTCTACCTGTATATTAGATATCTAATGAGTAAAACCAGATGAGTAACACCTATTGTCTGAATTTTGTATTCCATTACCAGTAATTATAACTAGTATGTTACAGAATTCAGACACTTGCCCCTAGTATACTAATATTCAGAAACTTCCCAGTAATATACAGGTAGAAACCATATAGTCTGGGAAGCAATGTATAATATTACCTACCAGGATTTTTAGTTCTGAATTTTATGAAGATAAAAGATTAGCTGAAAAATCTACTGAACCTTAAACTCTGTGGCAAAAACAGTAGACAATATAAGAAGCTGAAAAGGAGATTCCTTGGGTCCTTATAAGATTTGTCCTTATTCTAAGGGATTTGTAATAACCTTTAACATATAGCTAAGGGGATAGTTTTCACTTACCTACCTTCACCTCTACGTGCTACTTGCTGAATTTGGCCTATTGTTTTTTTGTTCCCCAATGAGGCAACTTATTGCTACATGTTAATACTAAAACAGGACTTGCGCATTTGCTCAAAGCATAGCCTTTTAGTAGAAGTCTCTCATCAGTTGATTTCTACAGATGGCTCTGATCCTCACTATTAAATGCCCTTAAATAGTTGTCAGCCTGCTTCACTTGAGAAAATACCAATAACAAAACTGCATGTGGTGGCAGCTCTCTTTTGTGCATCTGCGGATGCACATACTGTCAGTCACTGTTTTCCTTGGAGTCTGAATTCTTCTTGGCACGGTCAGCTGCCTCTTGCCCACTGCTGTATGAAAGAGGGATTTTCAATTCCTTGAGGGGAGTCATTTCCTGCTTGCATCCAGCTTAAACAAAGTTAAGTCCTTTGCACTTATGTGACACTTTCTATATAAGATCATTTGACCTCTCCTCAACTCTATCATTCTTCTCACAAATACAATTCAAAAAGAATATACATTTTTTAAAGAATATTTTGATTCAACTGGATTTATTTCAAGTGATTGTATATTTTTATTGAAGATTGTTAATCTTTTGAAATGAATTTTAGGGCTTAACTTTTACCTTCTCAATAGAAGTGTTGGCTTTAAAATGTTTTTAAAAAGACTTGAATGCTGTGTTTTTCTATAATTTTAACTGCTGTATTTTTATAAATGAGAATTATTAAGAGAAAATATTAACTTTTCCTTTACTGGAATTGCTATTAGTGAAACTTTTTTTTTTTTTTGTAGTGGCAAAAAAACTAAAAAACAAAATCAGTAGACTAACTCAAACTTTCTCATTTAATTAAGCTAATATGTATTTAACACAATCATTGTCATAGACTTTCTCACTTAACAAAACTCACAGATGTTTAACAGTCACAACAAAAGAGACCCAGCCTCTGTTTACAAAACATTTTTACTAGAAGCGCACATTCCAGGTGGGCCTGAAATTGAAAGAATAGAAACTTCTCCCAGATCTGCTGCTATTTTGTGACTTTAGCCCACATGTTTAACCTTCTTAGGTCTATAATTCCCTCAAGTTTAAAATAAAGAGAATCTTTTTATTTTATTTATTTATTTATTTATTTATATTTTGGCTGCACTGGGTCTTAGTTGTGGCATGCAGGATCTTCGTTGTGGCATGTGGGATCTTTTTTGGTTGCAGCGTGCAAACTCTTAGTTGCGGCATGCCTGTTGGATCTAGTTCCTGACCAGGGATTGAACCCGGGCTCCCGGCATTGGGAGCGTGGAGTCTTACCCACTGGACCACCAGGGAAGTCCCTCTAGTTTAAAATAAAATGGTTTGATTTATGATCCGAAAAAGCTGTATGCATATTAAAGAGATATAAATTAAATCATACTTTAAATGCATTAAAGCAGATACCTTTATTTGGGGTTATGAATAATCACTCTAATTTCTATTCAACCTTTCAACATAATGTGATTGGTAGAATATTGTAGTACAATTTTGAGATCATTGGTCCTTTCATTTGGATATCTAAAGCACACCTAATAATTATTGTCTTTTAATGTCTTAGGTCATATAATTTTAGAGTTGGAAGAGATTTTAGAGATCATTAAAAAACTATTTCCTTATGTATTAGAGAAAGGAGGTCCAGAGAAGTTGAATGACTTTCCCAAGGTAATGTATTTAATAAGGAAAATGGAAAATTTAAGGAGATTTTAAGCAATCACCCCTAGCCTAGTAGAGCAAACTAAATTTTGTCAAAAGATCAGACATGTTAAACTATTAAACGTTGATTCAAACTAGTCTTAGAGATTTGTTTTAATATTTGTAGAGTATAAACGTAGTTTATCCTTTAAAGGACTGGCTTACCATATTTGTTTGTATGAAAAAACTGTTGGGTTGGTGCTGATAGCACCATTTTAGGAATTATTTTCTTCATAATAGTGTATCATTTTGTATCTCCTTGACATAATAAAATTAAATCATCATTTAGCTTTTATTTTTCACATTATGTTGAATGTTCAGATTATTTCTAAATATCCAACTGTTTATATTTACTGTATCCATTGACTCAAAAATATATTTAGAATCTATCTTAAGAGTGAAGCAAACTATCCTTTTCTTAAACATACACATAACACACACACACACACACACACACACACAAATCACACGTGTAATTCGGTGTATACAAGGAATCTTACAGTTTTTTATTCTTTGCAGATTTGAAAAATATTTAACTTTTCAAAATTTATAAAATTCTTGTTATTGAGTTGGGAAATTATTAAACCATTTTAATTTATCATAAAGATGCTGGGGAATAGAGAACCTTGTGCCTAATGACATCATAAACATGGATCAAAACATTGTTTTACTGGACAGCTACATGTAAAAGAATGAAATTAGAACACTTCCTAACACCATATACAAAAATAAGCTCAAAATGTATTAAAGACCTAAATGTAAGACCAGACACTATGAAACTCTTAGAGGAAAACCTAGGAAGAACACTCTTTGACATAAATCACAGCAAGATCCTTTTTGATGCACCTCCTAGAGAAATGGAAATAAAAACATAAATAAACAAATGGGACCTAATGAAACTTAAAAGCTTTTGAACAGCAAAGGAAACCATAAACGAAATGAAAAGACAACCCTCAGAATGGGAGAAAATATTTTCAAACGAAGCAACTGACAAAGGATTAATCTCCAAAATATACAAGCAGCTCATGCAGGTCAATATGAAAAAAACAGAAAACCCAATCCAAAAATGGGCAGAAGACCTAAATAGACATTTCTCCAAAGAAGATATACAGATTGCCAACAAACACATGAAAGGATGATCAAAATCACTAAACATTAGAGAAATGCAAATCAAAACTACAATGAGGTATCATCACCTCACACCAGTCAGAATGGCCATCATCAAAAAATCTACAAACAATAAATGCTGGAGAGGGTGTGGTGAAAAGGGAACCCTCTTGCACTGTTGGTGGGAATGTAAATTGATACAGCCACTATGAACAGTATGGAGGTTCCCTAAAATACTAAAAATAGAACTACCATATGACCCTGCAATCCCACTACTGGGCATATACCCTGAGAAAACCATAATTCAAAAAGAGACATGTACCACAATGTTTATTACAGCTCTATTTACAATAGCCAGGGCATGGAAGCAATCTAAATGCCCTTCGACAGACGAATGAATAAAGAAGATGTGGGACATATATACAATGGAATAAAATACATTTTTTTTTACATTCCATACATTCCATAAAAAGGAATGACATTGGGTCATTTGTAGAGATGTGGATGGACCTAGAGACTGTCATGCAGAGTGAAGTATGTCAGAAAGAGAAAAACAAATATCGTATATTAACGAATATTTGTGGAATCTAGAAAAATGGTACAGATGAACCGGTTTGCAAGGCAGAAATAGAGACACAGATGTAGAGAACAAACGTATGGACACCAAGGGGGGGAAAGTGGGGGGATGGTGTGGTGGTGGTGGGATGAATTGGGAGATTGGGATGGACACATATACACTAATATGTATAAAATAGATAATAATAAGAACCTGCTATATAAAAAATTTAAAAATTAAATTAAAAAAAATCCACAGGGACTGGGAAAAAAACAAAAGCAAAAACAAAAACATTGTTTTATTTGCTACATGGTAATGCTATTATTTACCTCCTGTCTACTAATCTTAGTTATAAAAATATATTTTTGTGTCTACAAACTACTTATGTTTTATGTATTTTGTCTCCATTTACCTAAAATTTAAAGAGTTTTAAAAGTATGTCTTCATTTACCTATAATTTAAGGCTTAAGTATGATTATTTCTGTTTTTTCTACGTGACATTACTCTGAGACCTATTTATATCAACTATTCAAGCTAGCATTATGTTCTGCATTGATTTTTTTAAAAAAAATTTGCCAGCAGAATAACAAAGTATGCAAAATATCAGCTAAATTTAATTTTCAAATAAAATAAACATGTATTAATAGTAATATTAATATTATTATAGATATGATTATCATATGCTAAAATTAATTTTTAATTTGATGATTTTCCTTAAGTTCACAATTCTCTCCATCTCTCTTGGGTCTCAGTCAAAAATATGGGGAGTCCTGGATGATGCCAATTGCTGTTTAGATGCTTTTGTTCACATGAATTGGACTTTGTTAAAATTCTCTGCAAAGCATGTGGAGACAAGGAGAGAGTCTAATTTCCTAATAGACCCTAATAATAATAGAAAAGAGGCAAAAAAATGTTTACATATTTTGAACTCTTGTTCATAGATGTTAAATATTGCTAATTATTAAAAAGGTAATTAAAGAAATTAAGCATCTACTGTTTACAATTTAAATTTCAGTGATTAAATCTTATAATAATAAAAGGATATAGTGGGCTTGGGCAATTATAACCTGTTGTTTTACAAGAAAAAAAATTATGATCACTTACGATATGGTCATTTTTGACTCTGAGAGCAGTAAAAGACTAAACAAGCAAGGCCCTAGCAGAGATACATTGGCGTTACCCAAGTATTGTCAATGCATGAGGTCTTCTGCGATACTACTTTCTGTCCTTTCACTGATGAAAATTGATCATCATTTCGGGAAAAGGTTGGAAAGCTCTCTAGAGCTTATTGTAATAGCCTTACAGACATCTAATAAAATTTTATTTATTCAGTGTCTTTAATTATATACAGGTCTTAAATTGTCTTTTAACCCATCCCTAAGGTATAGCTGCAGCAGTGCCAGGCTGCACATATAATAATCCTACACTTATTGCTTTGGAGAAGAAAATATTGTTTGTGGTAAGCATACTTGTCAAATAGATTAAAAATGATCTAATTATGTGAAAACCTATTAGTCTACAGTATAGATTCAAAAGCGCTGATCTTTAACATGGTGTAATTTGCCCTTGATTTGTTGATAACAGCGAAGCAGGGCTAACACTGACATTTGGAGTGCATTTTTCCTGTTTTTTTTTTGTTTGTTCGTTTTGGATCATTTAGCCCCTTTTCTTACACATAGTAGATTCCTGTAGGTACATGTTGATTTTTTTCCCTATGTAATGATATCATTGCAAAATTATACAGTTTAGAAGAAGGATAACATCTACTCTAAGGATACCTTTTTTTTGGTAAATGAAAAGGTCCTTTGTTCTCTCAGCATGTTTATTTTTTGCAGAAAATTGTTTACTAGCTCTGCAAAAGGACAAATCTTTAACCTTTTAAAAATTATTTATTTATTTATTTATTTTTGGCTGCATTAGGTCTTTGTTGCTGCGCGTGGGCTTTCTTTAGTTGCGGCGAGCAGGGGCTACTCTTCCTTGCCACTTGTGGGCTTCTCATTGCGGTGGCTTCTCCTGCTGTGGAGCACGGACTCTAGGCATATGGGCTTCAGTAGTTGTGGCTCGCGGGCTTCAGTAGCTGTGGCTCACGGGCTCTAGAGCACAGGCTCAGTAGTTGTAGCGCACCGGCTTAGTTGCTCCGCGGCATGTGGGATCTTCCCGGGCCAGGACTCGAACCCGTGTTCCCTGCATTGGCAGGCGGATTCTTAACCACTGCGCCACGAGGGAAGTCCCAAATCTTTAACCTTTTTGAGCCTCAGTTTATTATCTGTGGAATTCGTATCATAGAGCTTTTGTGAAGATTAAATTATATCAGGTATTCATAATATAAAAAGTTTCTTTCCTCCTCCAACCCCACCTCTGAATATTTGATTTAGCTTCATATTTGTCCAAGTTTCTCACCTGTTTTAAGAAGATTTTGTTGGCTTATGTATATTTGTTAGTAGCCTTAAGTATTCTGGAAAAATATATGTGTGTATGTGTATATATATATTTGTAGATTAATAACAATTACTTCTTAGGGTAAAATCTTTTATTTTTATTTTGTCTTTCAGAGTATAAAATTTGTAAAGTGAATAAAAATGTGGACTCATGTGATATAGTTATTTCTGTCTCATAACAAAGCTCATTCTTCGGGGTACAATTTGTTTACCTAAAAATCAGCTCTTTCAGTAAACATTTCTGCTAGTTTAATTATATAACTAAAATGGTAGAAGCAGCATTACACTTCATCTATAAACACTCAGTAATCACTAAATGTTATGCTTTGCATCAAAAATAGGAAGTTTTTGCTAAACATTAATTTGGAATCAGAAAGCCCTCCCTTTTTCCTCCAACATTAACCTATTAACTTCTCTAGTGCAGTGTACAGTATGATTTACTAGGTTCCAGGCACTATTCTAAAGGCTTTATATGTATGGTATAATTTAATCCTCACAATAACCTAATGAGATGGGCAACTTATTTCTCAATATACAGATGAGAAAACTGAGGCATGAATAAGCTCAGGTTACCCAGTGACTGAGTTGCCTGAGCCAAGATCTGAGCCCAGTAGTCTGGCTCAAGAATCTACACTTTTAACCAATATTCTGTATCATACGTATCACTTCCAGTATGTACTTTATACGTGGGGACAAGTAGGCTACCCTGTGCTTCGAATGGTTTTTCTAGTAGAGGTGATGTATTATAACTGAATGATGAAAGTTTTTTCTTGATTCCTGAAAGGCAGACTGACAACTGAGTAATACTGATGTGTCAACTTATGATCGTATAAAAGAGGGTTTTTTTTTTTTTTTTTCTCCTGCAATGCCGATAATCTAATAGGGGCTGGGACTTCATCTTGCTAAAGGCACTTGTTTAATTCTGTATCCACATCAGTTAAATGATTTGGGCAGCACACATTTTCACCATGATGTTCAAGTTTCTTTATTCTAATGCAGTCTCTCTAGGGAATTCACCACCACCATTAAGGAAGTGCTGTGGACTTAATTTCAAAGTGTGAAAAATTTGACCATGGAATATCAGTGAAATGTTTCTGAAATTTGAATTGAACTCTGGAGCATTTGTCAATTAGTGTAAAGATTCATTTTCTCTTACATATGTGGTCTTAAGTCTACTCTGTGGTTTTAATTTTGGCAGTGACCATTTAGCATCCCACTTAATTTTCATTCTTATACAACCAGAGAAAATGATATAGACAATGAAGATCAGGTGTCTACAGACTGGAAATTTGTTTATTACTATTTTTTCAGCTATTTTATGATTTTTTTCCTCCTTAGTTGAAATAGAATTTTAAAAATGGATTTTGGATCTACGTAAATTTTGTCTGTGAGCATTCCATTAGTATTAAAAAATGTAGTGGGTGTCTCCACATATTAGATTTTGAATATATTTATGGTTATGCTAAGATTGAAATGATATTAGAGATCTAGAATTTAATGTAAATTTTCTATTCTGTTAAATGACAATATTGAGTCCATGACATTACATGTTCTCCTGAGGTCGGAGAAAATACCATATTTTAAAAGAAGAGCTGATAACAAATAGAGATAGCTATATCCATGGCAACAGCATAACACCCATACGAAAGGTAGTGAGCGTGTGCGACTAGATAGCTGCATGGCAACAGCAGGGTAGTAGGGGAAGAGGAAGAAAAGTTTTGAACAAAGGCTGTAGTAGGCGTTGAATGTATTAGATTTAGCGGTTAATAAACTCGATTGACTTTTTAGCCTTCTTCAGTCTCATACACATCATATTTGTGATTTTAATTAAAAAGAACAGTTGAAAAAATTTAGTTGTGTGGTGTAAAATCAGCAAATGTGCAGTTAAGGTTTGTGTCAATATGGGTATATGCTATTGGAAACTAAAAGCATATTATGAAGGAAAAAATTTCTTTATGATTTATTGATTGCATACATTTGTGAAGAATTGAAGTATGCATGTGTAAAGTAAATTAACTTTCAAATTTAACAAAGCATGACCTTTATTTTATCATTGTTTTTATTTTTCTAATGAAATGTTTCAGTGCATATATATAGATGTATATATCGATATATATGTTTTTAATATACATATGCAAAACCACTGCTGCATTCTTCTAGAAAGTCATTTCCTCCAGTTAGTCATGTATTTTGGCCATTGTAGGACATAGATATGAACATTTTAGGCAGTCCTAGAGCAAATCATTTCTAATAAATTAAATTACAATTTTTGAACATGGTATGTTAAAATTTTGAGTTTTTAAGTGTTATAATTTCTTTACAAATCCAAACTAGTCATTAAGCTTTGTATCTAAGCTCCAGAGGCAAAAGGTAGGAGTTGCTAAAATATACCTTTGAACCCAATTCTACTTTACTCCTACTATAAAAACATCCTAATCCAGCCTTTTGTTTTCCACTTAATCCTAGAGGATTTTGGAATTTATCCCAAGGGATAATGTATAAAAAGCTCCTTAACGTGATTAAAAGTTAAAGTGATTAATTCTCCTGCTATTCAAAATATCAAGATTTTTTTGACCCTTTTAGTTGTACTGATCTGAGACTTAACATTTACTCTGTGTATTTCTTTCTTTCCCCTTTTCCTTTTTTTTCTTTCTCTTCTCTTCCTCTCCTTCTTCCCCTCTATACCCCTACCTCCCCTACCTCCTTCTAATGATGCTTGCCTTACTACCTGAGTTATTTGAAGCCTCACTATAAAATGGATGCATAAAATTCAACTGTTATATATCAGCTTGCTATTGAATAATGTATCTGCTTAAAATCAGGAGTACTTTCATGATATTTAATTATGCTTTAAGCCTACACATTGTTCCTTGTAGCTGTTAAAGTTAACAAAATTTATATCTATTCCTTTCTTGGAAATGTAATAATATATTCTTATATCTTAATGATATCTTAGTACAGTTGTCTCAAGTTTTTTTCTTTAGTTGTTGAACCCTTTCTTTAATTAAAGTATTATCCTAAGCATATAAAAGTATAAAGAAAGATATTCTAGTTGGAATGAAGGTTTGTGTTTATAGAGTTATGTTCTAAACTTGAATGCAACTCTTTTAGAACTGTGGGAATTTTTGTTACTTTTGTTTACGGCTGTACTGTTAGTGTACAGAGAAGCACCTCAGACAAAGCAGGCTCATTATTCCCTCAGCCCTTGGGGGATTTATGTAGAGTATGGCTTTAAAAACATGGATCTAGGACTTCCCTGGCGGTCCAGTGGTTAAGACTTTGTCTCCCAGTGCAGGGAGTGTGGGCTCAATCCCTGGTTGGGGAGCTAAGATCCCACATGCCTCGTGGCCAAAAAACCAAAACATAAAACGGAAACAATATTGTAACAAATTCAATAAAAACTTTAAAAAACTGGTCCACATCAAAAAAAATCTTAAAAAAAATAAAAAAGAAAAAATACAGTCTACATCCTGTTAGCCAATGATCCTGGATTTCTATCCTACTCCTATGGCTAATGTCATACACATTAACAATTGGAGGACTGTCTCTGCCTCTATATATATACACACACACACATATTTGGGAGTGTACAAATGTTTGGACTGGTGTGTTATTAAAACTCCTCATAGAAAGACAAGAAGATACTTTAAGCTAGTAGGTGTCTAGGTTGTTTTCAATCTGTAAAGCAATACAAAAACCCTTGTTTTTTCAAAGATATTGTCTGCAGAGATTCATGATGCAGTCCAGGCATTCTAGGAAAGGCCCTGGAAGCAGTGCAAAAGGGTAACCTTTATGGAGCTGAAGTTGTGAGGGAAGCCTGGATCACCATCGTGCACCATGGGCTTCTCACTTTAAGATGTTTCCTTATATCTTGGGACATGTTAGATGATTCATATATAATTTGTCATATTAAATATGAAAATGTATCTGCTGAAAACACAGGCCAGCTCAAATGTCATATTTTACAATATTCAATAGTGTTATAAAATCATCATGTTAGCCTTCCTCCTGTAAATGTTGATATTTATGATTTGGTTTATTATCATAAACATTTAGGACAAATGTATTTAGGCTGCCCTTTGATATCACATATCTATTTGGTTATAATTCAAGATTTTGCCCACTTCTGGAAATGACTATGTGACTAAATAGATATTTGAGTTTCTATAAATTGTCAGTGTTTGGTATTTGGATTTTTAAAATATTTAACAATTTAGTTAATTTTTACATTGTATGTTTTATTTGTGGCAACATAGAGCATTACTTGGAGTTACAAAAAATGGAGACATTCTTACATAGTCTAAGATAAGGAAATAAAACTACATTTTTTTTCGTACCATTACCTATAGTTTGTTGCAGCCATGTTGATGTTATAAAAACTCCGAAGTCAGAATGTACAATCCTCAAAACAGGAATGGATTCCTAAAATATATCAATAGCTCTTTGCTGCAAGGTTTTTTCAGCTGCATTTGAAAAACAAAATTAGTATCACTTATTTTTAATTTTAAAAGTTTGGCATTTGGCAGTATTTAGAGCCTCTGCATGATTAGATTTCTATAAATTTAAGAATAAATAAATTAGAATACACAGACATTCTTGTAAGCATAGTCCTACTTTTTGCATATCTTTTGTTTTCAATTGTGGAAGACTCTAAGTTATCTGGAGTTCATATTAGCTATGAAATATATAGCTAATTTACGCTGAAATAAGTCCTTCAATACTTCAACGGATTAAATATGCCCTTTGTGAAATGTCTTCCCCCTCACCACAGTTAATGAAGGGTTTGCATTGTGATCTGACAATTAAAATTCATTTTTATGTGGTAGTATTTTGTGTGATATTTTCTTTTCAAAGACACCCTCCAGGTAAGAGTCTGTATGAGATTGAATAGTTTTCGAAATTGTAATGTCTACATCTTTTTGTTGTTGTTATTTTTAAAGTGTTTTAACCTGACTAGGAAGCACATCTATCATTTTGCTACTTTATCATGATATCCTTTTGATCTATAAGCTAGATTTCATCAGGGATATATATTTTATATTCACACTCAGTTTACTGATACTGAGGACATTGCTAATGTGATCACCAAAGTGATATGTACCATGTATTCCACACTATATGCCTTAAGGGAAACCTAGAATTGTAATATTAATTTTAAAATCCTAATATATGGCAATTAATTAAGCTGTCAACACTGTCTATTTCACTAGTGGCAAAGTAATGACAAAGATATATTATTGAAATAAATGGGAATTAATTTTAGTAGGTAGCTATGTACTTTAAAATTGCTGACAGCAAAATAAAAGAAAACTTTGAGAGGAAAAATCAGGTAGTAGCAGAAAGAAAATATTAAAAAACAAAAGATATTATTAAATCAAATCATTGTAGAAATTAAAACATATGTATCAATTGCTTATATATAATTGCTATTTAAATAAATACATTGTTTATTGAATAATTTTGAATTTATACAAAATATTATGACTAACTTTCTAGGGACCAGGGAAGAAAAAGCAGCCAAAGCTATGGAAGACTAGAAAAGTTAATTAGCTTGAGATATTTGGTCTCATATTTAGAAATGTGATATAAAAAATGATTCACATTGTATATGTTAATCATTAATTTGGTACTGCTGATAATGTAAAATGGAAGATATCTGTGTTTATTTCTCAGTTGTATATATAATGTGCTTAGCAAAACCTAATAGAGCAGACATTTTTGGTGGAATATAATAATTTTGTCATACACTATTATTGACTTGAAGCTATTAGTTTAATTGAATAGTTAATAGTAATTTACCCATGTATACTTCTGATTTCAGTTATATTAACATAAACTATATATAAATTTAAATACTCTAATAAGGGTGTTTTCTCACTGTCCTAAGAATATCTCAACTCTAGGAATAAAGAAGCATAGTAGAGACTGAGGGATGGTATCTAGAAATACCCAGAAGTGGTAAATTCTGATATTTTTCGTTTTCTTCCTTATGTCCCCAAATTATTTTATGTACTTCTTTATTTTGTATAGGAGATATTATGAAAGACAGTACAGTAAAAACAACTGTGTGTAAAAGAAGAGTAGGCGAGTTATGTGGAGAATGAGATACTCTGTGCAGTATATTTGTATAAGCCCTGATCATGCCCCTCAGTGGACAACAGAGAGGGACATTTGTTGCGGATGACTTCCCTTGATATTCCCTGGCTGACCAGTGTACTAGACCAGGACGAGGAGGAGAGGAAGCCATTGCTGCGGTAGCTGTCCCCTAGGTGCAGAAACATGAATAGGGTGTACTTAGTGGAGAGAAACGAGGTCAGAATTTTAAGTGGCCCTGGAAAGCTATCTCTGGTGGGGACTGTTTTAATCATAAGGCAGGAGTAATTACCAGAACATAGAGATGATAATTACCTGTTTTAAGAACTTTCTCAGTTTAGAAGGGGCCTTTTTTTTTTTTTACATTTTCTTTAGGATATGTGGTATAAATAAAATTTCTCTCCACTAATTCAGAAGTTCAACATTCTCCTTCCTTTGTGAACCAAATTTGCTAAAGTTAAAACATACAAAGAATAAAAGACAACACATATTTCAATATTTTGTTTGATTTTAAAAAAACCTTTGTTGTTGTTGTTATTGGAAGAGGTATTATGCGTGTCCTACCAGCGCTACCTGGTGCTTAAAAACATTGCTCATCTATGCCAGAAAACTAAAAGAGATCAATTTTCTCCCAGATCATTTTGCTGAGGGCAATTGTTACATTGCTGTCAGAAGAAAGAGGACAGTTTTATGTAGGGGGAAGAGTTTTAGCTGTTTTATGTCATTGGCTGTATTGAAAATCAGAAGAAAGCTTTGGATTCCTTGCCTTTATACTTTCTCAGCATCCTGCATGCAGTTTTAGTATTTTCCGGAGGTCTCAATAGTATTCCCAATACTATAGTTACAATAGTATACCTGGATCTCTCCCTCTAGTCAGCAGCCATCTCAGTTATGTTGCCTCTGCCTTTCACACATCCACATGACCATCTTCTGAAGGCCAGTATCATTCCTCATCCTGAGGAAGGGGGAAAGTACAATCTAAATCAGCATGCCACATACTGGGTAGTATGAGCAGTAACCACCCTGCCTCTACGGCGCTCAGATCATATCACTGGGATCCTGCTTTGCTTTCCAAGTCTTTTTCCTGTTGAGCAATCCTAAGTGTTTAGTACTCCAGCCATGATCACCAAACATTGAGGACTCCCTATTCCAGTGAAGCTCATTTTACACACAGATGTTCAATTTAGTTAATGATTTCTTGTCTCCTATGGTTGTGTGTGTTTGTGTGTGTGTGTGTATATGGGATAGACTGGTCTCTTAGACATCAGAGCTGAGTCCCTGTTATACTTCCTTGTTTTTAAAATAGTATTATCTAATCTCAGTAACTATTATAAAGATAAAATTGGGAAAAGTTAGTAAGTACCATGAGATAAATAGATTTGTGGTCAGTGGCGTGTGAGGAGTGTACTACGTCTCTCTTCGTGGGTTCACAATGCGTGTTAGCATAAATCCTCAGTAGCATCACAATAATGGAAACTGACCCTTAATTCTGTTTAACCCAACAATTTTCAAATAGATTTGCATACATAACAACTTTTATAGCATACTAATTAATAGTATAATGTTGATATTGTAGAAAGCTTGCTATTTTAGAAAGAAACTCTGAACTAGGAAATTAATGAAATGCTTATCTGTAAAAGTAACTTCCACAATAGTATGTTATGGCCACCAATATTTGAGATCCTTACACAGAAATTATGGTTTATTAAAAGTGCTCATTTATTTGGTTTTACTATACTTCTCATACATAGCAGAGGTGTGGATAAGGGACAGTATGGGGTTGGCAAATTTAAAAACTTTACAGAATGTTTTCTTTAAATAATTTTCTTTTGTCTGATAGAAGCGCAGTGATGCTGATATGACATCAATATGATTCCCTTCACAGAATATTCATGTGACATCTTCTCTGTAGGCAACGTATCCCTTTAGAACTGTTAAAATTGTGTCATGTTCAGCTTCACAGTATAAGGACTCGCTTTCATATCTAATAGAGTCTACTTCCACTTTAGTAGATTACTATGAACGTCATGATTGTTGTCTCAAGTAGGTACTACAATCTTTACGACTGGAATTTCCTTCAAATATACTCTAAGGGAAAACATGTAGAGTTAATGTATATAGATTTCAATAAGACATTTCAAAGCTCTCTTTTAATGTCCCTGTGCAAGATGGAAAAGTATTGTCTAATAATAGAGCCAAGCAGAATTATAATTGGTTTAAAGATCGTATTCAGATAACCCTGAGTTATGGATTCCTATTAATTGGAAGGCGGATAGATTTTTAGTGGTTTGTCATAAGATTCCATCCTTGACTCTGTCATATTCTAAAATTTTATTATTAACTTAGGAATTTTTGAAGCAATATTTTCAAACTTGCAGGTGCTATGAAGCTGGAAAGAATATTAAATATATGTTGAATGGCAAAGTAGAAATTCCAAGAAACTGGAAAAGATGGAAATACTAGTTGAAGATTTTCAAGATGTTTAGCAGAGTTAACTCTGAAGTCTTTTTTTTATAAAACTAGCATCAGTAAAAACAAGTGCACAATTACAGATAAGGATACATTTTATTTGACTACAGCATGCATAACTCCACTCTGAACTCCGTATGGGGGGAGAGGTAAGCTAACGTTAACTGAGTGTGTACTGCATGTGCACCTTAGGCTAGTGACTTTCATATACTCACCTAATTTGTCTTCAACAACAAGCTAATGAGCTCAAAATTACTAAGTAGTATACCAATAAAGAAAAGTAAATGAATGAAAATAAATAACCTGCCCCAAGTCGTTCATCAAATAAGTGTCAGAACTGACTTTTATTCCCAAATCTATCTATTAGAATTCATGTTATTATAGAATATAAAACATGAATATAAATATAAAACAATATATAACAATATATAAATATAAAACAACAAGATTCAGGAAGAAAGAGTGACAAAGGTGACTCTGCCTTGATCCAATTACATCTGGTGCTTGTTTTTAGGTCTGGCCATAGTTGCTGAGGGATGTTAATAAAATAGATCAAGTCCAGAGGAGCACAGACAAAATAATTTCATATCATGTGCATTTAATTCAGTTTGGATCTCTGTATGTTAAATAAGAAACAATTCTGGTAGGATGTGGTAGGTGATTTAACAAAATTCAAAGGCTATTATCTTAAAAATTAGATTTTTTTCCCTCCTGTTTACCTCCACAGGGAAAAACTAGGATTAATGAAGGGAATCTGGAAAGTTGCATATTTCACTCAACATAAGAAAGAATTTTTAAATATTGCTGCTTTATTTTTTTATCCTCTCTCTTATTATCTTAGGGTATACTCTGTATTTTTATATTGAATATTTTCTGTTTTTCTCACTAGTATGAAAGTTCCATGATGTTAGGAATTTATGTCTGCTTAACGATGCCTATACTGGTGCCCAAAACAGTACCTGGGATAAAACAGGCACCTAATAGAATTTATTGAATGAATAAAATCAAACCAGAAATTTTTGGATTCAGTTTTGATCCTAGCAAATAACATTTTCCTTACTAGCAAAAAGCATTTTCCTTATTGTTAACCAAAGAAATATTCAAATAATTTGTGAATTAATAAATTCACAAAAATTCATGTAATTTAATGTCAAGGAGCATTGGATTCTCTAAAAGTCATGTTAGAAATAGTAACCCATAATCATTATTAATCTATCAGTCTGTATATGGAATATAATTTGAAACATTTTATACATTGTGATGTTACATATTGTCATCAAACTGTTTCATAGAGGTGTGAGCTCTGAAGTTAAACTGCCAAGCAGTTTACATGCTAGCTTTGTGATCTTGAACAATTTATACTTCATGATTGATGTTTCTTTAAATGAAAGTATCGGTATCTACCTCATGAAATTATTTTAAGTATTAAAAGCTATAATGTATGTAGTAAAGTGAGTATAAAAATGAAATAATATTATCAATATTAGTAGTAAATAATAGTATTACTCTTATTATGGCTACTCACTAATCAAACTATTTATTTGAAAATAATAAATACTGAGATTTATAATAATCACCTAACATTTAGAACTGCTTCCTGGGGCTTTGCCCAAAAAACTCATAGTTCTTTTGACCTTCATATAGAAGCAAAATGTTAAATAGAATTTGGGATAAAGAGAGGACTGAGTGGATTACAGATAAAGATAAATTTGTACTCAAGGAATATATATTGTCTCTGTACCCATTTTTTTTTTTAACATCTTTATTGGAGTATAATTGCTTTACAATGGTGTGTTAGTTTCTGCTTTATAACAAAGTGAACCAGTTATACATATACATATGTTCCCATAGCTCTTCCCTCTTGCATCTCCCTCCCTCCCACCCTCCCTATCCCACCCCTCTAGGTGATCACAAAACACCAAGCTGATCTCCCTGTGCTATGCGGCTGCTTCCCAGTAGCTATCTAGTTTACGTTTGGTAGTGTATATATGTCCATGCCACTCTCTCACTTTGTCACATCCCACCCTTCCCCCTCCCCATATCCTCAAGTCCATTCTCTAGTAGGTCTGTGTCTTTATTCCCGTCTTACCACTAGGTTCTTCATGACCTTCTTTTTTTTTTTTTTTTCCCCCTTAGATTCCATATATATGTGTTAGCATACGGTATTTGTTTTTCTCTTTCTGACTTAACTTCACTCTGGATGACATACTCTAGGTCCATCCACCTCACTACAAATAACTCAATATCATTTCTTTTTATGGCTGAGTAATATTCCATTGTATATATGTGCCACATCTTCTTTATCCATTCATCCGATGATGGACACTTAGGTTGCTTCCATGTCCTGGCTATTGTAAATAGAGCTGCAATGAACATTTTGGTACATGACTCTTTTTGAATTATGGTTTTCTCAGGGTATATGCCCAGTAGTGGGATTTCTGGGTCGTATGGCAGTTCTATTTTTAGTTTTTTAAGGAACCTCCATACTATCCTCCATAGTGGCTGTATCAATTTACATTCCCACCAACAGTGCAAGAGTGTTCCCTTTTCTCCACACCCTCTCCAGCATTTATTGTTTCTAGATTTTTTGATGATGGCCATTCTGACCGGTGTGAGATAATACCTCATTGTAGTTTTGATTTGCATTTCTCTAATGATTAATGATGTTGAGCATTCTTTCATGTGTCTGTTGGCAATCTGTATATCTTCTTTGGAGAGATGTCTATTTAGGTCTTCTGCCCATTTTTGGATTGGGTTGTTTGTTTTTTTGTTATCGAGCTGCATGAGCTGCTTGTAAATCTTGGAGATTAATTCTTTGTCAGTTGCTTCATTTGCAAATATTTTCTCCCATTCTGAGGGTTGTCTTTTGGTCTTGTTTATGGTTTCCTTTGCTGTGCAAAAGCTTTTAAGTTTCATTAGGTCCCATTTGTTTATTTTTGTTTTTATTTCCATTTCTCTAGGAGGTGGGTCAAAAAGGATCTTGCTGTGATTTATGCCATAGAGTGTTCTGCCTGTGTTTTCCTCTAAGAGTTTGATAGTGTCTGGCCTTACATTTAGGTCTTTAATCTGTAACCATTTTTATCCTCTCACTCTCTACCTTCATCTTTTTAGGTACAACCCCTTTTCTGTGCTCTTGTTTCTCTTGAAGGATTGGAACATCATAGCAAGTTGAGTTGCCATAGGCAGCTTTGCCGTAAAAGACTAGCACACTCTCTCCCATTACAGTATTTTTCCTTGCTTTTGTGAAAAGACTCCCACACTGGTATCTGCTGCTGAAATTGATAATGAAATAGCTATTTGAAAAAAATGACCCTCCCTCGGGCCATGACAGGTCTGTCATGGTGTCTTTGTCTTCACTCTGTTTTTGAAAAGTCTACAGTTTTTTTGTGGGAAACTTTATTTTGTTTTATGAAAACGTACCACTGACAACTACCAATAGGATTCAGTATGACTTTAGTCATTGCAGATTTACATTGGTTGACTTATGGTACACTTCATTTATTTAGTCTGAGCATTTATCATCTTTTTAAAATTTTTGCTTTTTAAAAATTATATGTATTGCTGTGAACCATTGAAGAGTAAATTACATGCATGATAACTCTTTAATTCCTGATACTTCAGTGTTCATTTCCAGAAAATATAAAGATAATCTCTTATTCTTTTACGTAACTGCAGTAGTTACCAAATTAGAATATTAATACTGATACCATACTACTTATCAAAACTATAGGCGTTATTCAAATATTGTCATTTTTTTCCAGTAATGTCCTTTATAGCTAAAGGAGAAGAACTGTGTAATTTTTGGAAATATTATTATTTTGTCTGAGTTTTTCCTACTGCCTCTCCTACCCTTCATTATTGAAAACAGTGTGTTTTTGGTGATATTTACTTGAAAGATAGTACCAGTCATATTCATCTATATCATTATCTTTTCCCCCTCATTTGTATAGGCAATCTATAGAATCATGCATGTAACCTTAAATGATTTCTCTCTTAAAGTTTGAACCTTTCTTTAGGTGTAGAACAAATTACATTCCATGGAAATTTATGCTTCTTGTATAAAAATTAGAGAGGCAGGTACACTGACTCCAAATAAAAGAAAATGTTGCTAATTATAATGTGGAATTAAAATGTATTGTAATATGAGCATGTAGATCTTGTAATCTTAATTGTTGCTTCCTTTCATAATTCTAAATGTGAATTTAATTTAGGCTTAATTAATAGATATTTTTAGTTACGTAATTAAAGGATACATTTAGTAATATACCAAGCAAGCCTTTCATTTGAACACATATGTATATTTATTTATTTTAAAACAGATGACATTGTCAGATACTGTAATTACATTGAAAATACCTAGTAAAAATCTTAAAATGAGATATAAAAGTAGAGATATCAAATGTTATATTTTAATAAACTTATTTTCAATAACTGCACCTTAGAAATGTATTTTCAAGTAATTTACTGATAGTCTTGATGTTTTTCCAAATCATGTTTTAAAAATGTCTGGTTTATTGCTTTTTTAACACTGATAAAAATGTTTCATTGTATACATTCTTAACACTGCTACTTTTCATTTGATAAGCATCAAAAAAACATTAAAAGTGTTGTCATCATGCATCTGTGTACTTTTAGTCCTTTTGACTGATGGTTTTATTTAAATAATGTTGTGACAAACCGGTAATGCCGTAGTTCTTAATCCTTTTAGCGCCAGATTGCGCATTTCTCCTTTCAGGCCCCATTGGCTTGAAATGTAGTGTACGATTACATCTAAGCTCTTCAGATAAAGCTCAGTTAAAGGGTAAGACAGAAGTATGAACAGAGTTATTATTTTCCTTTAGAGTTTTAAACTGTGGTAGAGACTGTAATTCTGGGAGTAAGAAATTGTAAACAGCTTTCTTCTTTTAAAAGGTACCTATAAATTTACTTAAATGACCTACTCTTGTTTTTTGATACAAAGAATACTGTGTAATATGAATAGGACAAATGAGCAGGTAGAGTGCATAAGTGTAACACATGATTATATGTGAAAATATTTTCTTCATTTAAGTCTCAGATGTTGAAAGACTGGCAGTAACTTAGTACAACTGGTGCAAAGGAAAGCACCAATAAAGTCAGTTCTCAAAAATGATACTCTCTTTTTTTTTTTTCACTTTATTCTTATTACTTTTATTGAAGTATAGTTTATTTACAATATTAGTTTCAGGTATATAACATAGTGATTCAATATTTTTATAGATTTGCTCCTTTTAAAGTTATTACAAAATAATGGGTATATTTCTCTGTGCTGTACAGTATATTCTTGTTGCTTATTTATTTTATACATAGTAGTTTGTATCTCTTAATCCCATAACCCTGTTTCTCCTCCTCATTTCCCTTTCCCCACTGGTAACACTAACTGGTTCTCTATGTCTGTGAGTCTGTTTCTATTTTGTAATATACATTCCTTTGTTTTATTTTTTAGATTCTGTATAAAGTGATAACATAGAGAATTTGTCTTTCTCTGTCTTGCTTATTTCACTAAGCATAAGAGTCTCTAGGTCCATCTATGTTGTTGCAAATAGCAGAATTTCATTCGTTTTTATGGCTGAGTATCAAAACGATACTCTGTAATAGTTTTGTTGAAGAAATTAAAACCTAACTTCTCTAAATCTAGATCTTCATCATGCATGTTGTTACTCCATCATGCCTTCCTCTTCTGATCTTATTCTGACTCATTATGGTACACAACCCAATATCTGCAAAGATACACACACGTGTGTGTGCACAGCACAGTAGTGGGACAAGGAACTTAAGTGAAAAAGGGGAATATGAAAAAGGAGGAAGAAGATAAACAATGGAGGCAAAGCCCAAGTCCTCAACATGTGAACAAAAGAGTAAAATAAAGGATAAAGAATGAATGGAAATATGAAAATGAAGGGTTAGATAATGACTAATATTAGTAAGTAAATGAGAATTAAGGAAGGAACAAAATACAGTAACTGAAAACAAAATAAAGAGGAGAAATAACCCTCGTATGCAAAAAATGAAACAAAAATACAAGCTCATAAACTATTATATACAGGATGGATAAACAACAAGATCCTACTGTATTATAGCACAGGGAACTATATTCAATATCCTGTGATAAATCATAATGGAAAAGAATACAAAAAAAGCATGTCTATATGTGTATAACTGAGTCACTTTGCTGTACAGCAGAGATTGGCACAATACTGGAAATCAACTATTTCAATAAAAAATAAAATTAAAGAAAAAACAAAAAAAACCCAAAACAACAACAAAAAACCCCCCAAAACCCCCCACAATGCAAGCACAAAAATATATAATGAGTAGAAAATAAGGAAAGGGAGAATGACTGGTCTTGAAACTACCATGATCACACTAATGGTAATTGCTTTTTCTGAATTTTTATTTCCTAAACCTCATTTCACTCAACCTATGTGTAATTAGCATAAATCTGAGTATTACTGAATTTAGAAATCTAGAACAGTATTAAACATATTTATATGTGGTCTAGAGTTAATTATATAGGGAAATATTTGTCCTGTATAATTTTCTGCTTCATTTTAAGTTCTCTCCATGTTAAAAATTTTCTTTAAGCAATTGTTATCATTTTACTCAAATGAAATTCCTGGAAGCAGACTGGCTGGGTCAAGTTCTCTCTTTTTATAAAATTTGTGATTAGTTCCTACAAATAACACATTGTTTAAATTTAAAGAATTCAAAGACAAATATGATACTGATCCTGTTTCATAATACTATTTTTGTATCAAAACAAGAAAGGTATTTATTAATTTTTCCCCATGAGGATACTTTGGATAGATATAGATCTCTATTTCTATCTATATCATTTAATGGTAATAATAGCAGGCTGGATGCCATGGATTAGCCACATTTTGGGACAGTTTTATATAATCTGCATTCTCAGAAATTCAGTAGTGTTTTCTTTTTGCAGAGTGCATCTGGCACCAGACATGCATACAAACAAAACTCAGGATATTTGATGAAACAGCACAGTTGACTTCATAATTGAATTTAGTACCTGAATTCATAATTGGAGATATATTTAAACCCCAAACTAGAAGAAATGATCTGAAGAACATTGTCTTTCATATGTAATGGTCCATTCGGGGGGGAAAAAAAAAGACTGTTGGCCAACTGAGTAAACATGGATCAGAATAAAAATATCTGGATATTCATTCTTATGAAATTTTTATGTTAAAATCTGACGATCTGATGAAATGCCTTGCTGGTTAGATACACTTCTACAATTAGTGTTGGTCATTTTGAATAAGACCAGTTTGAGTTTATCAGCTTCAGTCACGATGTTTTAAAAAATTAGGAAGCCAAGGCAAAAAGGTGATTTGGTTTGTCCACAGTTATTCAGTGAGCCAGTGGAAGTACTGCTGATCTCTTTTACAGTATCTGCTATGTTTTATGTAACACCTGAATGCCTAATCATTCAACTTTAATATTTGTTTTAATGAAGACCACCAGAACATTATTTGTAGTAATATAGATAACCATCTGCAGTTTCACATTTTTCATGTTATGATTTCTCAATTATTTTCATTCAGTATTATCTACACTTACCTTAGCCAAAAAGTGAAGAAATGGTTATTGTCACTGATTTTCTTTGAGGATTGTCCTTTACTGATAGTTAGTTGCACACCATGATTTTAGCAAATAATCTACTGATCAGTGTAGGGTTGATTAATTCCAAGAATTAGTATTATCCATTATACATAAATTCTAGAAAACTTTTTTCACAGAGGCCAAACTTCCTGATTTTGTCCTAGATACCGCAGTATGGCTGGTTTTGGGCTTTGTGGTTCACTGATTACAAAGTGCATAAAGCTCCCTACTATATTTTAACTGGAAGAGTAAAAATACTTTGAACCAGGGCTGATAAACAACCTCTTATAAAAATGAAAATAGTTATAGACAAAGCCTGATTAAACAGAAATTTTCAAATCTCTACACTGAATAATAGTTTTTTTATTATTAAAATTTATTCAGTTTCTCTGAATTTTGACTTGAAAGAATTATTACTATTTTCTATAATTATATGTACTCTCAATAAACATTTATTTTGACTTGATATAAGTACCATTTACAATCCTTAATTGAAATAAATTTGTTTATGTAAATCAGTGTAGTTTTTTCCACATAATTTCCTTTTAATAGCCATGTTATTTTATAAAATTTATTTTCCTCTTAAAATATAATTTTGCTATTTTGCATTTGTCTATTATTGCTTTTAGACTTCTTCGCAATAGTTTATTTTTCAGTTGTTTATTCTTAGTATTCGGTGGTAATGAAAAGTAATCTTTACTTCTATCAGGGATATATTTTGATGGTATTAACAAAATCACTAACATATGTTAAAATTAAAAAGTGATTTCAAGTTCTAAGTCAAATGAACATTACCAATGGTAATATTTTATTTAAAATATAGTGTTTATTCTCATAATTATTTATAAATTAGCTTGAATGTCCACATATTTTGCTGGTATACTTACTAATAACAGGGACTGTTTTTACAACAACAAAAAATTAATATTGTGTTTTTTGAGAAGTCATAAAAGATAGGGAAATAGCATGATCTCTGCCCTGTGGAGCTCACAAGCTAGTAGAGAGGACATATGTTGAATTCATCCATGTAGTCAATATTATGAAGAAATGCAGATATATAATAGAATAATAGTTTATAGCTCTATAAAGAAGGTGTTCAAATATATTGACTTATGATCTGGCAAAAGTCTACACTACTTAATAGCTATTATTATCATCTTTTTACTAATCAGGAAAGTAAAAATTAGCTAAAATGATTTGTGCGAGATATACAAAATGTTAACTAGGCAGAACCAGTGCTTAAACCAGGACTTCAAACTCAAAATCTTCATTCTTGCCAATAGCAAGCTCTCTTGCCTCTGATATTTATTCTGTGTAGTTTGCCTGGGACTAGAAATATGTCTCATAGTTAGAACAGCATTATATCTACAAGATATGGGGTGCAGTTGTAATAAGATAGTTACATTTACTGAGTATATATTATGTGCCATATTTTAAATATATTACTTCCATTCCTTACAACACTCTAAACCCTTAGACTTTGGTGGAATTATTCCCATTTTATAGGTAAGAATACTGAAGTTTAGTAACTAATAAGTATTAGTTACTATTTGCAAACTGAAGTCTGGCTCTGAAGGTCAAACTCTTTCACTTTTTTGAATATTTGTACTTAGAGAAAACTATTTTATAAAATTCACATGTACTTGGTATCTCAGAAACCATATTTTTTTTGAAATATACAATATATACTCTAAGGTTTCTTAACCTTATGCAATTTTTAATGAAACAAAAGAATTAGATATGATAAATATTTTGGTTTCACTTATTAAAGCCATACTGATTTTTAAAAATGATTCCTTAAGTGACTTGACATCTTGTCTGAAATGTTCAGACTCATTATTGGTGAAGTATTCCAGGAACTTTTTTTTTTTTTTAACATCTTTATTGGAGTATAATTGTTTTACAGTGGTGTGTTAGTTTCTGCTTTATAACAAAGTGAATCAGCTATACATATACATATATGCCCATATCTCCTCCCTTTTGCATCTCCCTCCCTCCCACCCTCCCTATCCCACCCCTCTAGGTGGACACAAAGCACCGAGCTGATCTCCCTGTGCTATGCGGCTGCTTCCCACTAGCTATCTATTTTACATTTGATTGTGTATATTTGTCCATGCCCCTTTCTCACTTCTTCCCAGTTTACCCTTCCCCCTCCCCGTGTCCTCAAGTCCATTCTCTATGTCTGCATCTTTATTCCTGTCCTGAATCCAGGAACATTTTAAACTTAGCATTATTTTATCCAAGAGGACAAAGAAATTTACTTCAGTAATAAGGTATTATTTTATTTGATACTGGAGAAATAGAAGTAAACTGCTAAAGGAATAATAAAAAGCTTGTACTATATTATGTTTTTAAGAAAACTGAGGCCCAGACTGTCTTCCATGTCATATTTGCCAAAGATATTTGATAAATGCAGTGAAACAAACATTTATTAATTTTTTTAGTGTGTGTCAATATCTGCATTAAAGTGCTTTTGTATACATGCCTTAATGATTTTATTTAATTAATAATATGCCTTTCATTATCATAATTACACACAATCATTTACAGCTAGTAATTTTTAAGCTTCTGCCATGGGAGAGACAGTGCATTAGGAGATTTAACATATACAGTGACTTAACCTCAGGGGTTAGAACCTAATTATGGAGATAAGATATATACATAAAACAACAGAGATAACATGTAAATGCCGAAAGAAGAGTATAAGCAGTAATTGTTACGGATGTTCATAGCAAGAAAATAATTGTTATGAAATGATTATAACCCATTATTGTTTATTATAATCTAGCAGATGTCAGGAGCCAAGAGATAGTTCTGCAGAGCAGAAAAGGTAAGAAAAGGTCCAGCACATCAGGTGCCTCCAGTTGTGGATGAATTCTAAAGAATGAACTTAAATGCAGTAGTGTTGACCTATCAAAAGTTTAAATAAAATGATTTTATTCTTTAATTTGTTTTCCTAAAGCATGGGCAAACCATTCATTATTAGTAGAACAAACTGTTGCCCATTTTTTTAGTTATTTGAAGTAGGATAAAAATCAAACATTAGTCAATTAGAATGAATCACATGGTAATATAAAGGTTGAAAAATAAAACGCTTTTTATTTTTTGCAATGCAAGTAGTCCAAAACCAACATTAGACATAATTATGAAAAATTGAATCCCTTTAAAATAACTATGTAAAACATAAAATTTAGAACCATATAATAATTATGATAGATAATATGAGAAGGATCACTTGTTTTACAAATACTTTCTGTAAATTACTATAGGTTCTTATAAGCTAAAATATTGTTAAAATTTTTTATAAGTCTTATAAAAGTCACAAGTTCTCAGTAATAGCTCTCTCATTAACTATAGCGAAAGGAAGAACAAAAGAGATAACTAAAAGGACGATTAAAATTCATGTGTGTGTGTGTGTGTGTGTATACATCTTTAGGTTCTCCGTACAGAAGAAATAATGGAGGCGCTTAGGCCGTTAGCAAGCCTAGCATTGACTTCAGTCAAGAATAGTTGAATAATAATAGTTAGAAGGAGTTTAATATATTGTTTAATATTATTGTTTACTATTGGAAAACTCAAGATCAAGAGAATGGAAAAATAAATTGTTTATATCACCTGTCTGTATGGAATAAACTGAGAATGAAAGGAAGTGCTCCCCATCATAGGGTAGAGTGATGAGGGTAAAGTTGCAACAGACAAGTGGCATGGAAATCCATGGGGCAATATCCGGAGTAGAGGACAAAAGAAGCATGAAAATATAGCTCATGTGAAAAAGACAAACTGTCACAAGAGCAACCTTAGACTAACATGTTCTTTTTGAACATGAGAGAAGGAACAAGGCTAATTAAGAGAACATATCAGTAACTGTGATGAACCATATGAAAGGAATTTTGATTTATTCCACATATGTGGTTGAGGGATACTGGTAATGATTATCATTACTGTGTCTGCCTCAAGCTGATGTGGCCTGGTGAAATGGGAATTTCACCCAGAAATCATGTATCCATGTAACTGCTTCAGAATGTAGGTGATGCATTTAAATGTAAGTAATGCTCTATAAATATCTCCTTTAGGGAATTTATCTTACAGATATGCTGGCACAAACATATATATGTACAAACATTCTTCTGGAGCAGTGTTTGAAATGGCAAAAATTTGAATGTACCTAAAAGGTTAAATAAATTATGGCACATTTAAGAATGGAATAATATGCAGATGTTAAGAAGATGAAAAATATCTATGTACTGATATGGACATATTTCCATGAAACACTTTAACGTGAAAGCAGGATGCAGGAGAGCAGCGTGCATCATGTACACTCTTCAAAGTGTGAGATGAAAATGTCCTATATTTGTGTTTCCTTGTACATGCATGAAAACTGGAATTATGCTTAAGGAACTCAGAATACTAATCATTCTTGGGAGAGACAGGAATAGGCATTAGACAGATGAGTGAGAATGATAGAAGAGAGACTAGAAATTCATGATTATATAACTTTTTAGTGTTTTCTAGATTTTCAATTATATTTTTCAGAAGTAAAATTAAAAGAAATATACTCCATCTAACAAGCATGTTACTAACTAGCAGTGAGACTGAGCTGCCTCACAACTTTAAAAGTGATGTAACTACTTGAATATAGTAAAAGGATTAGATATTCTCATAAAGTCCATTACAATTGGAATATCTATTATTTTTTAAAGTGATTCTCTGTTCATTTTTATTTTTGACATTTAAAACTAGAGTTACATCTGGTTTAGTCAGAGACGGAACTATTGCTCATCCATTTCTTTGAGCTATCCACATTTTACTTTCATGAGAAGAGACATAGTATCAATAAGTAAACATGCAGATATCAGAAAGAACTCTTGGGATATGTCATTAAAAAGTTACTGATTTAGTGCAACTTTCTACATCCTACATAGCACAGATTTCACTTTCAACACTTTCAAAATAATAAACCTGAGGACAGGTTGCTGTCTTCAGAATTGTGAACTAAGCCATGGTTGTGTTTGTGCCCTCTTGAGTGCTTTCACCCTTCTCATGTTGAACCCATAAGCCCAGACCCCTCAAGCTATTCTCATCTTCCCCCAAACCTATTCATAATTGCAAGCTTCCTATCCCACTAACAACTGTTGAGCCTTCTATCCCATGAAACATTCTGTTTGTTGTCTTTTCAAATGGCAGTCATATTGAAAAGATGATGAATATATGGCCAAATCCAACATTTAGTGTTAAATATATTAAATTGTATTCTTGTTCTCCGACAAAGAAATTTTTTGTAATCTGTTAATTAATTGAGTTGAGATGCTTTATAAAGATATAAAATTAAGGCATTTTAAATTATACATTGTATAATTATAATGTAACTTTTTGGGTAGAATACTAGTAGCAACTAATTAGGTATATATGTGGAGTGTGTGTGTGTGTGTGTGTGTGTGTGGTGTATGCGTGTGTATAATTATATAATATTTCAGTTAGGCAAAACATATTATTTCATTATTTCAGAGCTGGAAAAGTTCTTAAAGATAAGTCTCAACTATTCATATCACAGCTGTGGAAACTGAAACTCAAATAAATACATAGTCACAGATGTACTTACTATAAGTATTGCAACTAGAAACTGTTGTCTCATTTACATCTTTAAATAACATCTTTATTGAGATATAATTCACATACCATAAAATTCACCCTTTTTAAAGGTTCAGTGTTCACAAGATTGTGCACTCATCATCACTGTCTAATTTTAGATCATTTTTACAACTCCAAAAAGAAAATCCATACCCATTATCAGTCACTTCCCATTCACCCCTCCCTTCAGTCTCTGGTCACCACTAATCTACTTTTTGTCTTCATGGATTTGCTTTTTCTGGACATTTCATGTTAATAGAATCATAGGATATATGGCCTTTTGTGACTGGTTTCTTTCATTTAGTAAAATTTTTTCAAGGTTCATCCATATTGTCACATTACTTTTTTATTGCCAAATAATATTGCATTATAAGGACATACTTCTTGTGTTGATACATTCATCGGCTGATGGGCATTTAGGTTGTTTCTCTCTTTGGAGCTATTATGAATAATGCTGCTATAAATATTTGTGTATAAGCTTTTGTGTGGATTTATGTTTTCAGTTTTCTTGAGTTGTGCATAAGAATTGAATTGCTGGGTATTGTGATAACTCTATGTTTAACATTTTGAGGAAGTGACAAACTGTTTTCCAAAATGGCTGTATGCTTTTACATTCCCACAATCAATGCATGAAGGCTCCAATTTCTCCACATCCTTACCAACACTTGTTGTTGCCTGCTTTTTTTAAAATTTTATTTTAATTAACCCTTCTTGTGTGTGTGAAGTGGTATCTCATTGAAGTTCTGATTTGTCTTTCCCTAAAGACTCATGATGCTGAGTATCTTTTCATGTACTCATTGACCACTTGTATATCTTCCTGGGAGAAATTTATATTGAAATTCTTTGCCCATTTTTAATTAGATTATTTGACTTTTTATTGTTAAATTGTAAGAGTTCTTTGTATAGTCTCAGTACAAGTTCTTAATCATATATATGATTTGCAGAAATTTTCTCCCATTTTGTAGGCTGTCTTCCACTTTCTTGGTGGTGTCCTTTGATACACAGAAGTTTAAAATTTTTATGAAGTACAACTTATCTCTTTTTACTTTTGTCATTGTGCTTTTGTTGTCATCTAAGAAAACATTTACCTAATCCAAGGTCACAAAGACTACTCTAGTGTTTTACTCTAGGAGTTCATTTACATTTTTAACAATTCTTTCCCCAGAGGAATTGATTATATGCAATTTGGTTATAAGTTAAAAAATAAGGGCTTCCCTGGTGGCGCAGTGGTTGAGAATCTGCCTGCCAAAGCAGGGGACACGGGTTCGAGCCCTGGTCTGGGAAGATCCCACATGCCGCGGAGTGACTAGGCCCGTGAGCCACAAATGCTGAGCCTGCGCGTCTGGAGCCTGTGCTCCGCAACAAGAGAGGCCGCGATAGTGAGAGGCCCGCGCACCGCGATGAAGAGAGGCCCCCACTTGCCGCAACTAGAGAAAGCCCTCGCACAGAAACGAAGACCCAACACAGCCATAAATAAATAAATAAATAAATAAATAAAATTAAAAAAAAAAAAAGATTTATAAAAAAAAAATAAATAAATAAGCAAACAAAGAAATATAATATGAAGGATATATTACATGTAGTTTAAATAGTAATTTTGCCTTCATTTATTCAACAAATATTTTTTGAATACATGCAGTGAAGCTGGCATGGTATTAGGAGCTGGGTGTTTCTATATAATGACATTTAATTTTATAACCAATTTCTTATGGTAGTTATTATATATTAATTTTTTCCAAAAAGAAATAGAGGTAAGTAACTTTCCCTAAGTCACTGTGTTGATAAGGGGTGGGGCTAGAGTTAAAACAAGCAGTCTGATTTTAGAGCCTGCTGTAAACAAGCCAAATAACATAGTGGTTAAGAACACAAATTCCAGAGCCAGGGAATTGCCTGGGTTTCCCCCAAACTTCCCAGCAATTGGACTTTGGGTTAGTTAATTAACTTCTATCTATTCCTCCTTTGCAAAATGCAAATAATGATAATAGGACTGTTATGAGAATTAAACGATTCTTGTATTTAAAGTACTTAAAACTGTGTCTGGTACATTCTTAATGCCTACATAATGTCAGTTATATTTGTTTATACAATTACTTATAAATGATCACTGTTCTAATGGAACTGACATTTCTATTAGAGGACACAGACATTGAACTAATAACCATATACGTAATTATAAATTTTGATAAGTGTTATATATAGAGAAGCAAAAGAGTAAAATTTAAAAAAAATTATAAAAGAGATTAGGTAGTTCACTATACTCAAGTAGTTCTTTCTTCATTCTGTGCTACTGAGGATAAGGTCTTTTTGACTTGGTGTCTCAGATGTCTGTACAATAGTTCCTGTTGTAATATGCGTAGAGTTTCAACACAGCAATGCATAGGAGAAACATTTTGATTAGGATAAAAATGTCCCTGAGTCTCAACTAAAAAGTAGATCATAGCCTATATTCAGATATACAAAAAATTTCAGTGTATGAAAATGTTTCATGAGGTCATATTTTCACTAAATTTAGTATAGTTACTTCGGGCTCTTTTTAGAATGGGGGGTATAAAGTATACATCATATAAAAATAATTTCAAGATAATAAAAACCCATTTATTCTGGTAAATTTCAGGCCTTTTGTCTTAGAAATGCTCAAAAGTCAAACAAGTAGCCATCATTGTAGTGTTACTATCAAACACCCGGTGACATAAGCATAATGATTAGATTTTGAAAAACGTGCGCAAGAATCCTGGCCTAGGAGCAAAAGACAGGAAAGTATTATATACAAATGATGGGAACATTTTGCCTAGGGAAGGACCTAGAGCTTTCTTTCCTCAAATGTAAGGAGGTCGTTTGGTCTCCTTTATCCTACCAAATTGTCTCACATGTAAGCTTTCGATCTGAGAAACAAATGATGTCAATACTAGTCTTTTTTAATTAAGGAGTTTTTCATGTAAATTATTAAAAGTAGTATAGATTAGCATCCACAAAATTTTCATATCATATATAATATATTGTTTTGAAATCTGTATTTTCTTTAATTTTTTAAAAAATAGCACAACCATTTTCTCCCTTTTCACAGCCAAGCGCACACTGACCTGCTGTTAATTCTGGCATTAGAAGCTTGATGGCTAGAAAAAGTGTTGGTAATTTGGAAAGAAATATCGTAAACAAATGAGACTGAGAGCTGGACAAAGCCATGGACTTCTTCATAATTCACCTGAGCAAGATTTCTTTAACCCCAGAAACATTTCTACAAGTTAACAAAAGTAGGGCCAGGGAAGTGTGTGGGGGGGGGTGTGTGTGTGTGTAGAAAGGGGAATATACAGTGAACATGACTAATGACTCCTTAAGTGGATTGTACTTGCTATATACACTTGAAGATAAACAAAGCCTGAATAAAGTGCAGACCAGTTGCTCAGTACCACCCAACGTATAAGAGCTGAATAATCACCCAACATATAAATAGATGGAGAAAATTAAGAATTTCCTGCAATGAGGGTTGGAAGTTTCTTCAAATAAATTTACATTTTTTCTCCCTTGTGTATCATTTAGAGCAGCAGTCCCCAACCTTTTTAAAATTTATTTATTTATTTATTTATCTATTTATGGCTGTGTTGGGTCTTCGTTTCTGTGCGAGGGCTTTCTCTAGTTGCGGCAAGTGGGGGCCACTCTTCATCGCGGTGCGCGGGCCTCTCACTATCGCGGCCCCTCCCGTTGCGGGGCACAGGCTCCAGACGCGCAGGCTCAGTAGTTGTGGCTCACGGGCCTAGTTGCTCGGCGGCATGTGGGATCTTCCCAGACCAGGGCTCGGACCCGTGTCCCCTGCATTGGCAGGCAGATTCTCAACCACTGCGCCACCAGGGAAGCCCCAGTCCCCAACCTTTTTGACACCAGGGACTGGTTTCGTGGAAGACAGTTTATCCACGGGGTGGGAGGGGGGGAATGGTTCAAGCCCTAATGCAGCAATGGGGGGATGAAGCTTCGCTCAAAGCTTTGCTCGCTTGCCCGCTGCTCACCTCCTGTTGTGCTGGGGGGGAAGTTGGGGACCCCAGATTTAGAGGGTATTCTTCTCTTTCCCTGCCTGCTCCCCAGTCCTTCCACGACTACACACGCCTGAGAGTTAGCCAGTTGTTGGGTGAAGAACAGTATCACTATCAGATTGGCAGTACACTGGCCAAGTTTTGGCTAGAATAAAAGGACTTTGAGATTAATGGCTAGGGCATAAGACATAGAAACACAGAAAATTCCTTATGAAACTCTAGGTTTAGCTTCAGATGTGACCGCTTTACCTTCTCTGTCCCCATATTCTAATGAGGTAGGAAAGTTGCATCTCTCCATGGGGTCCATCCCTAGGCCCCTTACCACTCATTACTCACTCTAATGTGCTCTCTATTATGCCTTGCTAACTTAACCTTGAGGAATGAGGAGGCGATGGAAACAGTACAAATGGACGATCAGAAAAAATGTTGGGGGATAGGGAGAGGGACAGATAATTCATAGGTTTAATTTTTAAAGTTAGCTTGGGAAGTCTGCAGGGCTGAGCAAGCCATTGCTCATTCTGGGGGAACAGAGAGGCTTTTACTGTGAAGGGGATTAATCCTGGGTAGTTATAACTAGAACTGCACATTCTTAAAAACTGTGGTTGAAGGAGGGGGACATCTAATGGCATCTCAATCATCCCTGCCCACTAGGATTTTCAGTTAGGGAGATGCCACTGCTAAAGCAGAAAATGCCACACCCTTGGGAGACAGCCTTTCAGGAATGGTCAGGGACTGTGTTCCTTGTTTATATCTGTTATTTCTTTTTTTCACCACTTTGAACGTTTGTTTTCAATAAGGAAACATGTTCAGTTTTCCTAATCTTTAAGCTTACTACACTGGCTTCATGGCAAAACTGATGCAGTATTACATTTATGTATTCTATTTTGCTAATAACGCTTTTTGTCATTATTTTAAATTTCTCTATAATGCTTGATCCTGCTTATACTTTTTTTACATTCAAATATGTTTTACCTTTTTGGTGCTTTATTTCTTATTCTTAATCCTCTATTTCCTAAGTGTAAAAAATTCCCAATTTTAAATCTCCTGGCTTTTAGTTTTTTATATTCTTCTTGACAACTTTTGTGATTTTAATATATCTCAATTTCTTTTACGGTATTATGTCTTTTCCCTAATTCTCATCTATTTTATTTATCAGTGTCTGTATCTTTTAGGTTTTTATGTCTCTTATTTGTTTCTAATTATTTCTTTTTAAACTTTGTTTTGTTTTTATGCCATTTCTTCTCACTATATTTCAGTATTTGAAATTTTTTCTCTTCAATTCTTCTTGTATTTTTCTTTATTATATGGTTTGTGGTTACTATGCAAAAGAAGAAGTATGCCATAGGAGCAGTGGCATGGAGAGAGAGAGAGAATGCCTTCTTTCCTCTATCTGTCACAGAATTGACTTTCCAGGTTCACTTAATATATTTTCCATTCTTTTAAGGAGGCTTCTCCAAAGAAGCCACAAAGATTCTAGAGACCTGCAGATTAACTCTAGAGAACTCTATAGTATATTCTATGTGGGTAGCATTTACAGGCATACCTCGGAGATATTGCTGGTTCAGTTTGAGACCACCACACTAAAGTGAACATTGCAATAAAGCGAGTCAAATTTTTTCTGGTTTGCAAATGCATATAAAAGTTATGTCTATACTATATTGTACTCTATTTTAGAGTGTGCAATAACATTGTGTCTAAAAAAGCAATGTTCGTACCTTACTCAAAAAATCTTTATCGCTAAAACATGGTAACCATTATCTGAGCCTTCAGCCAACAAGTCATAATTTTTTGCTGGTGGAGGCTCTTGCCTCTATGTTGATGTCTGCTAATTTATCAGGGTGGTGGTTGCTGAATGTTGGGGTCATTGTGGTAGTTTCTTAAAATAAAACAACAATGAAGTTTGCCTCATTGATGACTCTTCCTTACTCAAACCATTTCTCTGTAGCATGCAATGCTGTTTTACAGCATTTTACCTACAGTAGAACTTATTTGGAAATTGGAGTCAGTCCTCTCAAACCTTGTCACTGCTTTATCAACTAAGTTTATGTAATATTCTAAAGCCTTTGTTATTTCAACAATCTTTGCAGTTTCTTAGCCAGAAGCAGATTCCATCTCTGGAAAGCACTTTCTTTGCTCATGCATAAGAAGCGACTCCTTGTCCCTTAAAGGTTTATCATGATATTGCAACAATTCAGTCACATCTTCAGGCTCCACTTCTAACTCTAGTTCTCTTACTATGTCTGCTACACCTGCAGTTCCTTCCTCCAATGAAATCTTGAACCCCTCCAGTCATCCATGAGGGTTGGAATCAACTTCTTTCAGACTCCAAAAATACTGATGTTTTGACCTCTTCCCATGAATCGTGAATGTTCTTAATGGCATCTAGAATGGTGAATCCCTTCCAGAAGGTTTTCAATTGACTGTGCCTGGGTCCATCAGAGGAACCACTATCTATGGTAGCTTTAGCCTTATGAAATGTATTTCTTGAATAATAAGATTTGAAAGTCAAAGGGACTTCTTGACCCATGGGCTGCAGAATGGATGTTATATTAGCAGGCATGAAGACAACATGAATATTGTTGCATATCTTCATCAAAACTCTTGGGTGACAGGCGCATTGTCAATGAACAATTAGTTTGAAAGAGATGTTTTTTTTTGAGCAGTAGGTCTCAACAGTGGGCTTAAAATATTCAGTAAGTCGTGTTGTAGACAGTCCAGGATTTATTGTTCCATTTATGGAGCACAGGCAGAGTAGATTTAGCATAATTCTTGAGGCCGTAGGATTTTCAGAATGATAAATGAGCATTGGTTTCAACTTAAAGTCACCAGCTTCATTAGCTCCTAACAAGAGAGTCAGCCTGTCCTTTGAAGCTTTGAGGCCTGGTCTTGACTTCTCCTCTCTGCTGTGGAAGTGCTAGATGGTGTCTCCTTCCAGTAGAAGGCTGTCTTGTCTACATTGAAAATCTGTTTAATTTAGCCACCTTTATTAATTATTTTAGCTAGATCCTCTGGATAACTTGCTGTAGTGTCTGCTTTAGCAATTGCTGCTTCACCTAACATTTTTATGTTATGGAGACGGTTTCTTTCTTTAAACCTCATGAACCAACCTCTGCTGGCTTCAGACATTTCTTCTGCAGCTTCCTCACCTCTCTCAGCCTTCATGGAATTGAAGAGAGTTAGGGCCTTGCTCTGGACTAGGCTTTGGCTTAAGGGAATGTTGTGGCTGGTTTGATCTTCTGTCCAGACTGCGAAAACTTTCTCCATATCAGCAGTAAGGCTGTTTTGCTTTCCTATCATTTGTGTGTTCACTGGAGTAGCACTTTTAATTTCCTTCAAGAACTTTTCCTTTGCATTCAAGCCTTGGCTAACTGGCTCAAGATGCCTAGCTTTTCACCTGTCTTGGCTTTCGACATGCTTTCTCACTAAGCTTAATCATTACTAAATTTTGGTTTAAAATGAGAGACTTGTGACTCTTCCTTTTACTTGAACACTTAGATGCCATTATAGGCTTATTAATTGACCTAATTTCAATATTGTATCTCAGGGAGTAGGGAGACCCAAGGAAGGGAGAGAGGCAGGGAAATGGCCAGTCAGTGGAGTAGTCAGAACACATACAACATTTATTGATTAAGTTCATCATCTTGTATGGGCATGGTTCATGGCACCCCCAAGCAATTACGTAGTAACATCAGAAGTCATTGACCAAAGATTGCCATGAAAAATATTGATATAATAATAATGAAAAAGTTAGAAACATTGCAAGAATTAGCAAAATGTGACACAGAGACACAAAGTAAGCAAATGATGTTGGAAAATGACACCAACAGACTTGCTCTATGCAGGATTGCCCCAAACCTTTAATTTGTAAAAACCGCAGTATCTGCAAACCACAATAAAACAAAGCATAATAAAATGAGGTATATCTGTACAGGTATTTGTTGCTTTCTGGTACATTATGTCACTCAACTTAAAATTCATGGTGTTTCAGACAGTGTTACTTTTGTAGGTGAATTTACAAGTCACCATTTCAGATAGTTTTTTCTCAAAATTGGGACTAGAGAACATTCTGGAACTTGCATTTTTAACAGATATGAGCTTCTGGTATAACAAAACATCAATAATATGTAAAAATGGAACCTAAAGCTCAACATAAATGAAAAATGCACATAATAAACATATTGTATATCTGTCTGTGTTATATGATAAATGAAATTGATCCAACAATTTATTTAAGTGAATATGAAACTCCTTCCTCCATATTCAGATTCGGCACCATGACAGAGATTCTGGGAAGAAGGCACGAGGTGTAATTGGCATACTTAGAATTTGTTCAAGGAGGTGTGCCCTGATCACAACCAGCGCTGGTCTTTTTCTTTGTTAATTTGGTGGAACCTTTGCTGCATCACTTTGCCCTTGGGTATTACACTGGCTTTTCTCTGCCATCAACATTCCTTATAAAGAGAGAAGTAGGATGTGGTTATAATGATGTGCTCTGGGTGTGGCCACTCTAGACTCCTGGGATTTGTTTTACAAGAAAATGTAAATGTTATATCCAAACCCAATGTAGCCCTTTAGCCTATTTCTAGGCTGTGCTAACTGTGGCTGTATTCTTAACCATGCTGATAAACTTTAGGTGTTACAGCAGTTCCCACATGTCTTTCTGGGAACCATCTTTTCTTCTGCCCTTAAAAACTCTTCAACTCCATGTCTTTGTGTAGGGGCTGGGCTTCTATTTGAGCATCTATACTCAGTAAGCTTCTTTCCTTCACAATGAGATTTAGTATTGTACTACATTTATGGACTGTTAGAGCAGTACATTTAACTGTGATACAAGTTAGCTATTCTTGTTAGAGACTATATTTTGAAGTTAGTGAACATCAATATCTAGAGAAAGCTCCATTGAGAGATACAATTCTTGTATCCATGAACATTTATTGCATACCTATTTCATATGCAGTGAATCCCCCAGTACTGTTCTGAGCGTTGGAAGCCCCAAATTGAACGAATTAGGCAAAATCTCTGGTTTCACAGAGCTGACATTCGACCAGAAACAGTTTTTACACAGAGGCAGTATACATAGTGGGTAAGAGCTTGGACTCTGAAGTTATACCTGGATTCAAATTCTATCTTGAGCACATTTCAGATTTGTGATCTTAGGCCTCTTATTTCATTTATGATACAGGTTAACAATCCTTTATCTGAAACTCTTGAGGACGGATAGGTTTCAGAATTCAGAAATATTGGATTTTTGGAAAGTAATATGGTACATATCTATTCAATCCATAATAACCTCAGCAGGTCTGCAGCAGGACCCTGTACTTTTTGCAAAGAAACATACTGATTCTCACTTTCAGTGAACTAAATGAAAACTATCAATAGCCTTACCTCAGTTCAGGTCAATATTTGACACCAAAAGGACTTATGTGTCAGATTTATGAAATAACAACAACAACAGAAGTAAGTTGTGGTTTTTACTGTTTTTCGATTTCAGAATTGTAGCTAAGAGTTTATGGATCTATAGTACCTACTTCCCAGCATTGCTATAAGAACTGAAGAAGACAATTCATGTCTTCTCAGCACAGGTTCTAGCATGTGGTGAGTGCATATCTATTATTAATATCAGCATTGGTCTGGCTGTTTCTTTAACAAGTAAAAAATTATTATTGACTCAACTATTTCAGCAGAAAATCCTATACTTGAACTTCTTCCATTTGACACCACACCTCACCTCAAATTACTATTACAAAATGGACCTTGAGGATTTTTTCTGTGGAAACATTATGAAATAGAGGTTTGTGAAACTTGCTGCACTTTTTACTTGTTCTTGGTATTGTTTTTAATCCCACAACAATTCCCCCTTTATTTGAATTTTTATACATTTGCTGAAAAATTTTTTCACCTGTTTTGTCGTAAGGATTTTCGTATAGTGTTTCAAAATGTTGTGAAGCATTTTATGTATAATAAATGTGCACATTGTGTATGTATGGTATGTTTATTTTCTTTGCTTCCTCCAAATTTTCAGATCCAAAACAAATTCAGTATCCAACATCTATTCACTAAAAAAATATTTATTTTCTATTTTCATTGCAAATATATGATATCCTATTTGTGTGTGTGTGTTTTAAATTGCCTCTGGTGAGATAGCCTAGAAAAGTAACTATCATTATACTTTGATTCTTTCAAGAAATATGTTAGAAGTTTTACTTACAGTTCAATATTGAAATAAGAACCATTTCTAAATTGAAGACTAAACTATGTGCCAACTGATTTATTGTATATTTGAGAAGAGTATTTGTGTTTCATCATAAAATTATGTCTTAATAAGTTTCTTTTCTGAATCTCCTAATCCTGGAGATGTAGAAGCAAAGGAAAAGAAAGAGAACATCAGTATTTTGCCCTAGATAATGTTTTCTATAATGTTGATCTATCATTTTTATATTTCTACCTCTTATTTAACCTCAAAGATTATCTTTTATCATCTAAAGGAATTTTAAACTTAAAAATAAATTATTTTATATGAGCTAATCACATCTTATTCTTCTCTACTTTCACGTTAATTTATTACACTTAAACCTCATTAACTGAAAATTTGTAATAACAATACTATTCATTTCTGCCATACTATTTAGCATTATTATTAGCCCATCCACACACCCTGTTGCACTTTACAAGGCAGAAACACTGATTTGTTTATAGGTCACCAGACACACCCTAGCATTTCAGACTTTTATCTCTTTGCACTTGTGTTCCCTTTGCCTGTAATAAATATCCTCCTCTCCTTTGTTCACTGGAGCAAATCCTATGTGACCTTCACAACCCAAATTGAAGGTCATTACTTTCAAAAATTTTTCTTGACAGTCATAGGGACCATTTCTTTGTTTTATTTTTGATGCTCTTCTGTATTTTTTCTTTATCTTGTGCACGTGGTTTTTTTTTTTTTTTTTTACATTTATTACATTATACATTACTAAATTTTTATGAGTTTCTTGAGAAGAGGCATTTGGCTCATTCATCTCTGTACTCCTATAAAGCATTCCCTATATTTTTGTTGTTTGTAAATGGGTTTAAAATAAATTGGACTGAAATTAAAATATGTATGTTAGGCAAAGAATGATCTAGTTCATTGAAAGACTTAAAAGATAGGCTGAGATTTGTTGATAAACCCAATGATGGAGGAGGCGGAAGAAGAATTCAAGAAGTTTAGATTTGGACCTTGAGTGTGTGGTGCATACTCTCACTACAGAATATCCAAGTCTGTAGTAAGATTATGGATGTGTGGGTCACAGGAGAAAGATTAGACCTGAAGTATGAATCAAAAAGGAAGAAAAGGTGGCCGAAGTGATAAAACATCAAAAAATTTATAGAAACAAAATTACATCTTGGGGAAATCTGCTGTTTAAGGAGTTTACATACGGAAAGTGATTTTGTAGGATTCCAAAAGGACGGGATGAGAAATGCCAGCATGAAAAGTGGGAGAGATTATTGTCCTGGAAACTGAAAGGTGGAGAGAGTCTCAAAAAGAAGTAATTGTTAATGGTGTTAAATAAATGTATCTGGGAAACATTGTTGATATTAGTGATAGTAATTTCATTTCAGTAATGAATAAAGAAGCTTAGATTTTAGTGTTTTGAAGGATAAGTAAATTTTAAGAGAAAAGAGGTGTTACCTACAGATTGTGAAGAGGAGCATTCCTGATTGTAGTAGAGGAGGCTGTGGGATTGTCAGAGGATTTTTTTTTTTAATGTAGGAATAACCTAGGCATGTTAAGGTTAGGTAAAAAAACAGGTTATAGTAAGGTTGCAATAAAAAAAAAACCCAAAAACTAGAGAGAGAGATTGAAAATATATAACAAAATAAGAACCATGGATCATTTGTTAAGTAGAATAGCTTTGCCCTGAGACTGGTGATATGTAAAAAAGGCTTTACATCATAAATAAGTAAATTTGTAGACTGAAGAATGTAAGTTGAGAAAGTTGCTGTATCATGCTCTCTTTTTTCTCAATGAAGTATAAAATAATGCTTCCATCTAAGGCAGTAGCTAGTGGCAAGGTAAGGCTTTATCAGAATGATAAAAGTCAAGCACATCTGCTTTTGGGGCAAAAGAGGAAGCTGACTAGAATATATAGAAGGATTGTCAGGCAGTCCTGAAGATTCAAAAATGAGGCTGGACACGTTGAAACTGTGGGGACACCAATCTGCAAAGCTTTTGTGATCTTTCTCCGGGGGCCCTCAGCAACCAGGGAAGGGAGATAGATGATTATATTAATGCATATTTGGGGTTTTTCAGAGTAACTATTACATAAAGAAAAGCAAAACAAAAAAAATTAAAAAAAGAAGCAAGTAAGCTAACCAGTTGTTTAGATAATAATTGAAGGGGTGAACACTAGGTTGAATCTGAGGTAGAGACATAAAGCAAGAGGGGGTTGATGCTGAGTTCACGATGTGGCTGATGGTTATCAGTGACAGTTATGAGCTTTCTCGGGAGCTGGAACAACAGCGAACTTTGGACTGTGGACTAGTCTAGACAGCAACTTTTCCTTAGAAATACCTTGATGTCTCCAGGGTTCATCTGAGTTATACATTTTATAGTAAAGCATGTACATTCTGCATGGAGATTTCTTTTCAGATATACTTTACTCTAGCATTAATTTTCATTGTTAACAATTTGTAGGGTTAGATCCAAGACTGATATTTATATAGGAAAAATATCTCACTAAATACTATATTTTACAATTAAAATTAAAACATGAATTTAAAATCTTAGAGATTGAGTGTAGTGCCATGATGATGTTCTCAGCTTTCATTATTTCATAAAACAGCCTTTTTCATTCATGTTTCTATCCAAATATCCTAGACAAGAGGTTTGTAAGGATAGCTAGAGCATGCTTTTTACCCTGCCTTATTTTTTTATATGGAAAGAACAAGATAAATTGAGTCATCCTTAACCCGTAACATTGTCTTTCATAACGTCTTACAAATAAAAAGCAGTTTCTCACTTATAAACTTTTTCATCTATTTTATTTACATGTATCATTGCTAATATATCCTACCAGAAATAGTTCATATTAGCAGTAACTCACCTACTTACATCATTTTATTGTTAAAAAATTACTTTCATGTCAATTATCTCATGTATAGTAAATTGCATTAAATGCTATAGCAAAGATAGATCATTTTATTGCTTTAAGAGGTAGCAAAAATATTTGTCAACTAGTTTATTAATGCCAATGTGATAATTAATGAAATAAAAATTTCTGTTTGATAAAAGTCAGAGAATACACAATGACTATGCTTCCATAAATACAAATTGCATTTGAAAGGTATTACTTACACATTTTAATATTCTATGTATAGGTAACACAGAGTATATGTCTTATGAAAATGATTTGAGAGTAACATATTCTGAAGCATAATGCCAAAGACAATTCAATAGATTGTATTGACAAATGGTTCTGTTATCTTTTTCATTTTTATTTATTGTATTTCATATTAACAACTACTGATAGAATTGACTGCTAAATAATAAATAATTATAATAGTTTGAAATATAGATAATAGGAATTTAAGTAGGGAAAATAAAGTACCTACTCTCAAGGAACTCACAACCTAGTAGGGTATATAATTATAATAGAAAGTTAAAGTGCAATGATCATCACTTAGTCACTAATTGAACAAATGTTTTTTTTCAATACCAGGTATGTACTAAGCACTGAATATAATAGCATTCATCTGTTGTCCTGTTAAATGCTATTGTGGAGCTTATAGTCTGGTATGAGGAGGTGGGTGTGAATCAAATAATTAAGAAAAATATAAAATTGCAATGGTTATGTATGATAAGAAGGGGCAATACATGGAGCTACTATTTTGTATACAGAGAATCTAAGATAGTCTTGGTGGTCAGAGATGCTTCTCTTGAAGAAGCAATGACTGAGCTAAAATCTGAAGAATAAATGTAAGTGATAGCGATAAGCATGTTCCTAGGCCCTATGGCAAGAATGGGTTTGGTGAATGCAGTAAGTTAAGGAAGGCCAAAATGGCTGTGGACTGAGTGAAATGGATGGAGATGGTATAAGATGATGTTGAGTGACAGGTGAAGAGCCAACTGTTAAGACATTAGGTTTTTAAAGGGTACTGAAGGCAGGACAGGGATGGGGTGGAAGTAGCAGATTGTGACCTGATTGCATTTGCATTTTTGATTGTATTTGCATTTTTGGTGTCACTTTGGCTGTAGTATAGAGGGAAGATTGGAGAGGGCTAACAATAATATAAGTAGATGAGTGGACAAGGAGAAATATGATGGGCAGAAAGAATTATTAGACAAGATAGAGGTGAGTGCTAATGATTTTGTAAAGAGAGCAAGGAAGAAAAGAGGCCAAGGACAACATCTAGATTTGTGACTGACTTAGACGGTGGTGGTACCATTCACTGAGTTCGGATCTACTCCCCTGACCCCAAAAGGACATTAATTTAATGTTTGTTGAAACACTATAAATGGTATGTTAAGTAAGGTGGTGCTAGTGGGAAACCTCCATTTCCTTGGTCTCATGTTTCTGTGAGGAAGAACTTCCAAAACAATAACATGCTGGGTCTTTCACCTTACCTTTTTACTCATGCCTTTCCAGTGTAGATGGAAAGATTATCTGGTTAATAATTTTGGGGGAAAGAAACTGATCTAAGCATATTCTCTCTCTGTCACTCTGTCTCTGCATTCTGTCTCTGTCTCTCTCTGTCCCTCTTCCTCTCTCCCTCTTTCTGTCTCTGTCTCTCTTTCTTTCATAGTGTAGGAGTACTTCTCCTTATCTACAGGGAACTTAACAGATTAATTGGTGAATCTTTGCTGCTTGAGATAGGCTTGGAGTTGTCCTTCCTGCTTGTGACAACATAGACCAGTCTGCCCTTTTCAAGTGTGGTATGTTACAAACCTGTTTCGGTCACAGACATAACCTGTACTCTAAGCACGCTACTTGCAGTGAAACTAACATTTCAATTCTCCATTTTTTTTTCTCAAGTGATTGTCTCTTAATTGGCTTTTAGCTTATGTGGGGAAGGGCATGTGGTTTAGACTCCCTAACACTCTTACATGTAGCTCAAGAAATGAGTAATCTGCCTCTAGGAGTAACTGAAACTGTGGATATGGATGTCACTACACTGGGAGAGAACCGAGAAGTAGATAACTAACCACAGAACCTGAACATCTAATGGCAACTGGTGAATTAAGATGAGGGCTAAAATACATCAAACAAATTTAAACAACATGGATATTATATTTGTGAATTTAGCAAGCACTGTAAGAGCTGAAGGTCAGATTGAAGTAGTATCTGATGCTGTTTGGTGATGGTGGCAGTTTCAAGTAGAAAATAACCCTTTGGAGGAAATATATCTTGTGCTGCTTTTTAAAGTTGAGTAGAAGTTATAAAAGGAAAGAGAATGCGCAAACTTTGGGAGGAATAAGATAGCACACAATTTCAAAACACCTTCCTCCTTCCTTTTTTTCCTTAAAGACTATCTCTAAGAACAAGTACTTATTTAGAGTGGTAAGTTTTTTTATTTTTAAATTGAAGAAGAAAAGCTTTACCAGAACCATTCTAGAACACTAATTATAATAGTTATTTATACAATCAAGAGTAGTAATCATCAGAGAAGAAATTCTGAAAATTTAAAAATATGCCTATTTTAATAACTTGAATAATTCAAAATTGACTGTTGTTCTTCTTTGAAAGTATAAAAAAGGGTATTTCATCAGTTTCTTAGTCTTTACTATGAAGTATCATGAAATTTTCAGTGTGAATTTGTTCAAACATAGCTTTAGCGTACAGCTTATCCTTGGGGTTTATAGTAATGTCTGTATTGAAGAGGCTTTAGCTCTTCCTTAAAAATTCAGTTTCACAAAAGGCATTTAACTGGAAAAATCACTTTCTTCCAGAGACTTCTACAGTGACTACAAACCCGTCCCTGACAATTTTATACCATAGCTCTGCTAGGTAGCATATACAAGATTAAACTATAGTATAAACTTTATTGGATCAATTCATTATGTGTATGTTATATCTGTCTAGATATTATCACCATAAACATACAAATAATAAGGTTTAATGCCTAGCATGTGCCATTATGCACACAGTAAATATTAATGCATACAATCAAAGAATTTGATGACAATTTTGTGATTATTCCATCTAAGATCCATCGCAGTGCAGGAGTCTGTTTATCCCTGAAGACCAATTGTTAGCATTTTTTAAACATGCTGACAAATGAGAGGTCACATGCTGTGAGACACATCATACTTTTTGTTGGATACAAGGGTTTTTTTCATATTTGATTTGCCTCCTACTAATTTTAGTCCCTAGTTTTATCCTTCACATAATACATAAATATCGTAATCAGTTACCAATTGCAAATGGTAGCTTTTCAAGTAGATGAAGCTGCCATAGCACTCATTCACACAGCGATTTTTTAAAACACATTATTCTCTGCCAATTACAACATTGAGTCCAAAAAGGTGAAAGAGGAACAGCTCTTGATTTTCTCAGTTTCATCACTTATTCTTTCATATGGCTCATTTCTAAATGCCTCAATATTGCATGAGCACTTCTGAGAGCATTATTATCTTTATTTTATTTTTATTTATTAATCATAGGTATGTAAATCATGACAAGTAATATTCATTGAATGCTATTTCTGTGCTAGAATCTGCGCAAAGTGTTTTATATTTATTAATTAAATAAGTACCTAATGAATGCCTTCTCCATGTCTAGTTATTGAATCTAATACAGTGGGAGAAGGGGTATATTGTAGGAGTTAGAACTGATACAGTTGGGGGAGGAAATTGGGAAATGAAGTTATGGAGAGGGGAGTTAGAGGGCCTGAGAAGAGTTTACCAATCAGCTTTCCTATAGCACTTTCACTGGTGACATAGGAGCTCACAGGAGAACGCTGAGAACCAAGCTACATTCAGTTGCTGAAGTGGGCCTGCAAATGGAAGCTTGTGGAGGGGTCAATTAGAAGCTTTTGTGTCTGTGAGCTCTGTCCCCTTTCCTTTCACTGCCAATTGGACCTAAGGCTCCTGTTGTTCAAGCACTACTTGAAGAGTTTGACAGAAAAGAAGAGAGTGAGGACAGGTTGGAATCTGCTGGGCACCTCTGCATCCGTCACTCTATCTGATGCCAAAGTACCCTTAGAGAGTAATGGGCACTGCTTGACTTTCATCGCCCAATTTTTTTTGCAAGTTTCTCTTTTGTCCCTCTCTAACCCAGAACCATAAAGGGAAGAAGATTCTGGGCAACATAGCTCATAGCTTAACTAAGTTGACAAAAGAACCAACTTGCAAGGTACTGTTCTAGACACTGGGAATTCAGTAGGGAGTGAACAATACAGAAAATGTTCCTGACTTCTTATAGATTACATCCTAGTGGTAGAGTCAGAAAATAATTGAAAACGTATTTTATTTAACTTCAAAGAGTGGAAAGTGCAGCAAAAATAATTAAGCTGTGTGGAGAGTAGATTATAGTGAACCTGTGGTAGAAATATGGAAACTACTGTTGCTGTAGTCTAAGTGAAAGATGATTGCTCAAATTGGGAGGATAGCCTAGCCATCTTAGGGGTGAGAAATGGTCATGTTCTGAATCTATTTTATAGGTAGAGCTAGGTAACAGGATTTGCTGATGGACTGACTATTAGTTGTTAAAGAAGAAAATGGAGTTAAGGATGATGCTAACATTTTTGAGCAAATGAATGTAATTTTAGTGGTATTTGCACTGATGGGGAATGATGGGGCACGAGAGAGTCTAAGGGAGAAATTAAGATCTGTTGAAAGTCAGGGTAGAGTTTTATGTTGATTAGGCTATCACACAGAAAAGAGTTGAGATGAGGGGCGAGGTGGAACTTGATATGTATATTTTGGAGTGATGAGTCCATAATGTATTTAAAGATCGAAATACTGGAAGAGATCTGTTGGGAAGATGATGTAGAGTTTAAAAAGTATAAAGATGTTATATTCTGGTGGCATATGCTTACACAGAGGGAGTAGCACTTCCTATGCATAATCTTATTATATCCTCTTTTCCTTTACAAACTTTAGAGCTAATTTTCAATAATACGTTCAACACTCTAGAAAAAAAATTAAACATACAGAAGTTGGATGCAAGAGAGATCCAGGGTCATTAAATTATAAAGGCAAAAGTAAGTTGGCTTACTTCCTTTTTTGAATAGAGATGTTGATAGAGATGAGCTGCCAATTTGTTCTCAATAACCAAGACAAGAAAAGCAGCACAATTAATTAAAATAATTAAATTAGAAGATCTATAATATTCACAAACTTAAAAGTAGATGAAGAAAGACTGAAAAGGAAAAGTTGCTCTGGAAATAATTGGGAATTATGGAGCCGCCATTGCATTTGAAGTAGTGTTGAAACCATTTCATTTGAATTGTCCAGGATAATAGTACCCACTATGGCAAGTAGCATTTGGGTTTCTTACGACATCCCATTACTGAAATGAAATTCAATCAAAACAGTTCTACAGGGGCCCAAGCAGGCTGAAACAAGTTCATAATTCTTTAGTAGCCTGTCTTGATTCATGATAAAATTCATTAAATCCGCATAATCTTCCATGAAATTCTCTCAAGCAGGATTTAATAATGATTGGAGAGAAAAGAGTTCAAGGTCTGCATTTCTTTTTCTTCCTGTCCATCTACAAGATATATATGAGACCATATATTCTATTTTTCTTCTATATTCGTTAGGTGTTGTATGTAGTACCAGACAATACTCCAAGTACTCTGTGATCCTAGCATGATATGGCAAGAAGACCAACTCCTTTTGAAGAAGTAAATTGGCTTTTTAAATTAAGTTGCAAACTTGGTGGTGATAAGCTTTTTGGTAGTTAAGAACTGCTAATGATAATGAATAGAGTGATGAACTGGGAGTAATTACCAATGACGTATAAGCAAAAAAATGTAGTAGTTGGAAATACCTATCATATATCTATAAAAAGACTAAATAAAATAGCAACAACAGCCCCCCCCCCACACAACTTAACGAATATGGGAAGAAAATCTCAAGACCAACGTGTGAGTCAATTTAACAATCTTATTTCCTTGCCATTTCTACATGGTAATAATACTATTTCGAACTAAATGAAAATACAAGGACACATTTCCAGCTCTCCTAATATTTCAACAAAAAATTCTCCACTTACACTAGTAGTTTTAACAACAGAATGGACTATCTTTTATACTCTTACAGGTAAGCAAAGACTCAAAAGTTGCTTGTAAGGAGAGGAGCTAATAACTATTATTAAGTAGTTACTAGAAATAAAACAACGTAATGAATGAAAATAAAACCCAATCCCCATGACTATCTAAATTGTGTTTTAAATGGTAAAATTAAGTTTTAAGTTGTTATTAAACACTTTAATAAGGCAGTTAAATTTTCAGATGTGCTGATTTTAGCAGAATCTTTGAGGTTATTTTAATAATTACAGGATTTTTTTTGGCTACCAAGGAAAACAAGCATCTTATATCAAGTAGTTTAAATATAATTTTCCATACAAAAGAAGTACAGAAGATGATTTTTTCCACAGGAGTATGATTAGTATGTCGACAACAGCAAATTCAACCAAGAAAATTCATTTTTGAAGTGTGCTAAAGGTTGGCTGGTTTAGATATGACAATTTATCACTGTATTGTTTATAGTACTTTAGGAACAGCTCACAGTACATTAATCAGGGATAACTTTTGCTTAATTAACAAGACTGCCAAAAAATGTCAAACACAAGCACAACAACACAATTGAATAAATATATATACATATATTAGCTAAGGACTGATAATCACAAAATGAAAAACTTTAACTTGCATCCAAATCATTCACCTGCTTGAAATGTTATGCTTTCACTGTATAGTTTATGAATTAATACTTTCTTCCCAGGATTGGAGAGTAGTGTTTAAGATACATCATATAATCTATATTGTATGATGTTTCAGTTTAGGCCAGCCCTCCTCTAGTATGTTTACAGCTTATTCTGTATAGGCAGTTGCCTATTTTCCCACATGGATTGAGTAGACATAATTGGAGTTAGATTACCTAGTTTAAATTATGGCTCCATCATTTCTCAGCTGTGGGTCGTAAGGCAAAGTTAATCAACCTCTCTGTACCCCTGTTTCATAATTTATAAAAAGGGGTTCATAATGCCACCTAACTTATAGGGTAGGTACGAGAATTCAATTAATATAGTTAAAGTATTGAGCAGTGTCTAACTACATAATAAATATTACCTAATATTTTAATTTGTATTATTATGATCAGTAGTGGTATACTCTACCTTCTATAGCTTTCTTAGTGCTATCCTCCTTAGCCTCTGAGACATGTCCCAATCCCATCCATTTTCTTTCTCTTTAGCATCTCACTTCAACAACTACTGAGCAGCTGAGCAAGTGGTGTATGCATAGTACAAATGCAATAAATGCTTTATGATATAAACATACAGTTCAGCTTTCTATGGAACTTATACCTGATACATATCTTACATATAGTTTCTTCATATATTTGATCAGTTTCATATGTCCAAAATTTATGTTGGATTTTATGAAACTATAACTAATAATGAGGCCCTGGAGCACTCACTAGCAGTCAGCATTGAGAATACTTAGAGTAGCACAAATTCCTAGGACTTGTGTATGTGGAGTGTGTGTGATACACAAGGAGCGAAAGTTAGTGTGATGACTGAAGAAGGAAAACAGAAGTCAGGGTGGGCAATGTGAGTTAAAACAGTGTGACATAATTGAGAATAACAGAGAACTGCAAATATCTAATAAACCTAGTGTGCCCATTTTAAATGAGAGCAGTAATCCAAGTGCTAATGCTAAAAGGCAGGATTACGATCATAGTGAAGCCTTCAGACATACAGAAGTAGTGGATGCAGAAGACAATGTTTGTTAAGTGAGACCCCTTAGATACTCAGATGAGAGCAATAATATGAAACTATTTCAATACTTTTTGAAAAGGAAATACCACAGCAAAGAACAAGAACAAATGTATTTGCTTTGATTTTTGAATGGTACAACAGACCAATATTCAGAGTTAAAAGACTTGATTATACATTATGTATAATCCACCTTATCTTTCCACCATGTCTTTTCAGTGATCTAGGCTCTTGTTTATGGACCTGAAGGGGACCCTCTTATTTCCTCTCTTCTCTCCCTATATAATATGCTCAGAGAGCATAAAGTCACCTCATAAGAAGTCTTCTGAGATTAACTGACACGGAAAAAATATTCAGCCAGGAAGCTAACCAATGGCTCATGTATTTTAGAATGGAGGAGGGTGGATACAACCAACTGCCTGTGTTCCTGTCCGGATACAGGTTTTTGGCCAATGGTATCTAAACTCACTGGATTTATATCATGTTCTTTCAATCTCGCCTAGTAGGAGCTCATTCATATTGAATTGCTAATTAATGGACTTGATTCTAAATTCAATATTTCATTTGTTTGCCCTGTCATTGGCTTGATGTCTTACTAACTTCCTGAACTGTGTTCTGACAGAAAATATCACAAGGATGCTCCAAATAACACCTACATTTTCATTCTTACATTAATCTTATTTTCTCTAATATCAATTCTGATTTCTTATTGTCTTCCAATTTATGGGACCATCTCATAGTATTTACACTGTATTATATTGATATATTATGTTCCCCACAGCATATCCCAAATATATTTTGATGAATGAATGAAGAAATGAGTGGATTGGGGGAAACGGCACTATAACATTGCAAAGAACAACATACATAGTTTTGTTGTATTATGGACTAAATCACAACCCATTTAGTTCTTAGAAAATGTTTTGTTGTTGTTGTTAAATGCTCTGTTTTCACAGTCCATCTCAAATAAATAAGACATTAGAAAGATAAACTAAGAAAAGCTGGCACAAGAATGGTCCTTAAATCCTCTGTCTTACCTTTTTTTATATAATTGCATTTTGGAAAATTAAATTTTTAAGAGAATGTAAGTAAAGAGACCATCACAGGGAGATTATTTTTTTAAAAGGTAATAAATAGTGCATTAGTATTTTTTCCTCAGTTATCTTGGTTCCATTTGATTGTTGAGTTTAATTAACTGAATTAAATAAATGCTAAAATGAATTTTAAAAGTACAAAGTTTTACAGTAAATAATTTAGTTTTGCGTGTTTTCTTATCTCAATGAATGTAACTTTCTTGTGTGTGTTTTCTACTCTAACTGATAAATAGAAAATATTTTAAAGGCTTATCAAATATCAAGCCATTGTGAAGGAAATGGTCTGCTTTGTGCTTCCTTGGAGATTAGGATTATTATTTTGTATTAAATATTTGATTAGTGCTAGTAAAAGAATATTTTTGAATAGCATTTTGATTGAAATTTATTTTCCAAGTTTCTAAACAATTTACTGGAGGTGTTGCAATAAATTCATCTTAGTTCTTATTGTCTTGTGTTCTCTTCTTTCCATTAACTTCTGACATTTCCCTTGATAATTTTGTTTATTACAGTTTCTAAACTTTTAACAATGGAAACAAAGGAGGAGAGCATAAGTATAATCAATTTAATTCTTTCTTTTGGACAATTGGTACATACATGTATATTTTCCCATGATATTAATGAAATACAGTACCTATAATAATTTTCTTTGTATTGAATATTTTTACTTTGGGTATTATATTACATCTGTTATCTTATTTGCTAATAAGAACAACTAAGTAAACTAGGTTAGTATTATTTACCACTTTTGCGGGGAAAAACCTGAATGTCAGAAATATTATATGAAGCCAAGAGACACATTTTTTGGCTTTTACTGTTCCCTTTACTATGCTGCTTCTATGATAGTTAAAATAGTATTTTAATTTATCATCTCAGTAATTAACTTATCCCCTTCCTTATTAAGTGACTTACAAATATTAAATGAAGATTAAAAGAGAGAGGAAGCAAGGAAAAAAAAAACCATCAGTGGCTTCAAAGTGGAACCTAAAATGAGACCAAAATTTTATATCATATGCTTACTGCCAGTGGGTCATGGATTTAGCTATCAGTTTTTTAGCAGCCAAATTCAAAAGGGAAATGTAATAAGTTACACAATTCATGGTGCCAATAAGATAAAAACAACCAATTATCCTTTGAAATGAAAAATTGTGCATAGTAATAATATCAGACTAGAAATTTTCCAAGTGGAGTGGCTCTCCCAGACACTGTGTAATATAATAAAATTATTCTTAACATTCTCCAGGAGATTTCACAGTGAATTTCATGTGCTCTTTCTTGTATAACCTATGTTGGCATCATAGCAAAATATAATTCAGTAAAAGCAATTTATGGAGAAGCTTGCAGGGTGAAATAGAGGGATTGTCTGGTTGGATCAAGGAGTATAGGTATATTTAGGACTTTGGATAGCCTTCTTATTCCTCAAGCAATCTGCCCTCACTGCTAAACTATCAGTAAACATAGGCTAACAATGCATTCAAGATTATATTATCTGCCTTGTGTCTATAATGAACTTAGTCAGTTAAAATCAAATTCACAGGACTTAAAAGGCCGTCAAAATGGGGTAAGATAGGTTTGATATGTTTAATTGAAATTTGGAGAGCCTAGAAAGGACAGAGGCTTAATGTGAAGGTATCCTAACTCCACTTGGATGCAAACCAAGTAAATAAAATCCAGATGGAATAATTTGATATTATTTAGTTTTCACGTATGTTATTATTTTAGGTTTAAATAAATATAATATCTTTTAGAAAAAGATTTCAGATTAAATAAATAAAATGTACTCTAATGATAAAATTTTGTCTAATAAGGAAATAAATATAGTAAGACTATAGAGTCAGATAGGTTCCTCTGAAAATCAACTGTGTTTTCTACTGAATATTTTAGAAAATACTAGTATAGATGTAGAAGTTTAGCACCCTCAAATCCATTTAGTACTGTAGAATGCTCAGATATTTAGAAGTAGAAAATTATTTGCTATTGTTGATCATGTGGAGATGGAATTCACCAATTCAAATATAGCATTCTTACTTTAATCCTGTAATGATTAACTAGAATATGAAAGGAGTTATTCATATCCATGATTGTTAGATGTTTATCATAGAAGTCTATCTTCTATATTTTGCATTAAAGGATCCTATATCTCTCCCCTTTTTATATTCACTGAGCCCTATGCAAGTTGATACCCCACCTGGACTTTTCCTACAAGGTTCTTTTGATCTTGGGCTACAGAGTCACCTTCATATGTTCATTTGTGACAGGGTTGAGGAGATCACTGGGACATTTTACAAATTTCCTTATGAAGTATGTAAATTGTTTTGACCTGAGTATAGCTTTGTGATCAACAGAATTCTTGACAGAAAAGAATAATAAGCCATAACTATCAAAAAGTAAACAGGAAATCTGTATATCTTCTTTGGAGAAATGTCTGTTTAGGTCTTTTGCCCATTTTTGGATTGGGTTGTTTGTTTTTCTGATATTGAGCTGCATGAGCTGCTTGTAAATTTTGGAGATTAATCCTTTGTCACTTGCTTCATTTGCAAATATTTTCTCCCATTCTGAGGGTTGTCTTCTTGTCTTGTTTATGGTTTCCTTTGCTGTGCAAAAGCTTTTAAGTTTCCTGAGGTCCCGTTTCTTTATTTTTGTTTTTATTTCCATTTCTCTAGGAGATGGGTCAAAAAGGATCTTGCTGTGATTTATGTCATAGAGTGTTCTGCCTATGTTTTTCTCTGCGAGTTTGATAGTGTCTGGCCTTACATTTACGTCTTTAATCCATTTAGAGATTTTTTTGTGTGTATGGTGTTAGGGAGTGTTCTAATTTCATTCTTTTTTTTTTTTTAATATGGAAAATTAAATTTGTTGCTTGTCAATTTTTTTTTAATTAATTAATTTATTTTTGGCTGTGTTGGGTCTTCTTTTTTTTTTTTTTTCTGTGCTAGGGCTTTCTCTAGTTGCGGCAAGCGGGGGCCACTCTTCATCGCAGTGCACGGGCCTCTCACTATCGCGGCCTTTCTTGTTGCAGAGCGCAGGCTCCAGACGCGCAGGCTCAGTCGTTGTGGCTCACGGGCCCAGTTGCTCCGCGGCATGTGGGATCTTCCCAGACCAGGGCTCGAACCCGTGTCCCCTGCATTGGCAGGCGGATTCTCAACTGCTGCACCACCAGAGAAGCCCTAATTTCATTCTTTTACATGTAGCTGTCCAGTTTTCCCAGCACCACTTATTGAAGAGGCTGTCTTTTCTCCAATGTGTATTCTTGCCTCCTTTATGAAAGATAAGGTGAACATATGTACGTGGGTTTATCTCTGGGCTTTCTATCCTGTTCCATTGATCTATATTTCTGTTTTTGTGCCAGTACCATACAGATTGCCAACAGACACATGAAAGAATGCTCAACATCATTAATCATTAGAGAAATGCAAATCAAAACTACAATGAGATATCATCTCACACCGGTCTGAATGGCCATCATCAAAAAATCTACAAACAATAAATGCTGGAGACGGTGTGGAGGAAAGGGAACCCTCTTGCACTGTTGGTGGGAATGTAAATTGATACAGCCACTATGGAGAACAGTATGGAGATTCCTTAAAAACCTAAAAATAGAACTACCATACGACTCAGCAATCCCACTACTGGGCACATACCCTGAGAAAACCATAATTCAAAAGGAGTCATGGACCACAATGTTCACTGCAGCTCTATTTACAATAGCCAGGACGTGGAAGCAACCTAAGTGTCCATCAACAGATGAATGGATGAAGATGTGGCACATATATACAAGGGAATATTACTCAGCCATAAAAAGAAATGAAATTGAGTTATTTGTAGTGAGGTGGATGGACCTAGAATCTGTCATACAGATGAAGTAAGTCAGAAAGAGAAAAAAGAAATACCGTAAGCTAACACATATATATGGAATCTAAAAAAAAAGTATGGTCATGAAGAACCTAGGGGCAAGACGGAAATAAGACACAGACCTACTAGAGAATGGACTTGAGGATACGGGGAGGGGGAAGGGTAAGCTGGGACAAAGTGAGAGAGTGGCATGGACATATATACACTACCAAACGTAAAATAGATAGCTAGTGAGAAGCAGCCGCATAGCACAGGGAGATCAGCTCGGTGCTTTGTGACCACCTAGAGGGGTGGGATAGGGAGGGTGGGAGGGAGGGAGATGCAAGAGGGAAGAGATATGGGAACATATGTATATGTATAACTGATTCACTTTGTTATAAAGCAGAAACTCACACACAATTGTAAAGCAATTATACTCCAATAAAGATGTTTAAAAAAAAATAAACAGGATCGAACCTAGCTGAAAGCAGTATACATAAAGACCATGTTGAATATGTGAAGATAGATGTGTTTTGTACAGTGGCTAACAAAAATGTGCTACACCTGTCATGAGATCTTGTGCATCTAAATCAGAGCAGGTGTTAGTTCCCTTCTACTTCTTTTATGTCAGATTATTCTTTATGAGAAATATTTGATAAACTGAAACCTGTATGGAGCAAAATAAACCAGAGCGTGAGTCTATGTGTATCCCAATGTATGAAGACTTGCTTAAGGTGCTAGGATGTTTGTCCTGGAGAATAAAAGATTTCGACTGTTTTCTCCAAATACTGGCAGAGCTCTCACGTAAAAGATGCTTTAACTTTTCTATGCCACTGCAGAGAAGAGAACTAGGATTCACGGATGAAGTTGTAATGCTGGAGACTTTAACTTACTGCGAGGAATAACTCTGTATGATTGGTTCTAGAATGAGCTGCCTCATGAAGCAGTGAGTTTTGCATCACTAGAAATATCTAGTCCTAGGATATATTTGTCCAGAATGTTTTCATAGAGAGGTTATGTCAGAATAGCCTGCTGGACTGGATTCTTTTCATCCTTGAGTTTCCTTTAGACCTTGTGATAGAATTTGTGCTATATCTGACACTGTTTGGTATAATTTTGGGGAACGTAGGAATCACTGTGCCATGTGAGAAGATACTAAGATTCATATGGAACTTTACAGAGAAATTTTTCTGACTAGTGAGGAGTTGGGACTATCTTCCACGTCTTCATATTGAAAAGAACATTAACGTAATAGTGGATCTTGCTGTCTATGAAAGCATACCCAAAAGTTGTACACATTGCATTAAAGTCATAGTTGCCTTTAAACGAATGATTCTTGGAGGACAAGTAATAATAATAATGTCTATAAGTAACCATCAGTATGTAAAAGTGCTTTTCTTTGGTAGGTGGACAACAAACTTTTAAATAAATAAATATGAAAACGCTAAATGTTGAGCTGACCTAAAATTCAGGGATGCATATATCAATGAATTAAAATTTCTCAGTATACTGAAGATGTGGCAATTAAAAAAACATTTCTTGTAACACCTCTTCTTTCAAGATGAAATTCTAACAAATTGATTTTACACAGCTACAAAATGCAGTGCATATTTTTTGGGTATCTAATTTTACTTCATTTATGAAACAATACTACTATTCAGTCTTTCCTGGATTTTTTTGGTGTTTGCTTTGTTTTCATTTTGTTATTTGTTTAACTGATATTAATACCATTTGCTATTTCTAACTGAAGTGTACAAATAATCTTGAACAATTACAATCCAATGGAAGATTAACAAGGATAATACACTGCATTACAACTGATTATAGAATCCCTCTATAGGCTGTGTGTATGTACACACATATATACATATACACATATATGAAATAGGCATATATATATATCTACATATATTTCTTATTCAAGCCAAAAGGTAAACAGTCTTCTAAATGCCTCATTTTTTTGGATAATTTCTTAAGGAACAATATATTAATTATGTAAAAATAATAGATATTGGTCCCCCCCAATAAAACATTTATTTAAAATCTGCATTTAATGTTTATCATATGAAATAATAGGTATTGCAAGCTTTATGGGCTAAACATAGTAATATAAAATAGAACAATTTTGGTTTAGCTCTAGCTTTGGCTGTAACAGTTTTTAATCAACACATCACTAAATTATGAATTCTTGCAAAGTGATTAAATATTGAAGGAAATATTCTAGTTTGTTTTATAAGTAACTGTCTATAATTGACGAAGATGCTTGTATTAAAATCATGTGGACCTTACCCCTTTAAAAAGAAATTTTACATTAAGAAGTAAGAGACTTTAAGTTCAAAATGTATAAAAGTATTGGTGCACTGATGTTGTACAAGATTGACCAGTTACTAACCCATCATTGCTGAATGATTTGAAAAAAATGATGCAATAATCTCTTTCCAGGAATGCTTAATATATTGTTAATAAATGTTTGAATGGTCTGGAATGGAAATGTCTTTATATATCTGATACTTGATTATTCATGTTATCTTTTCTGTTTAACCCAAACATTTTACTAACAAAATCAACATGTAGAATGCGCTAGTCAGACATCAAAACAAACTTAATAACTTGCTCTTCCTCTTCTGCATACTGCATCTACATATCAACCTGTGGAACTTGAGACTCCTTTAAATTGAATTACTTGGGCTCAAGGCAAACTGCCACCTTCAGGATAATACCTAAAGAAAGCAAAATTGCTTAGATGTTTTTATTGTTCATTAGAATGTCTTATACCTCAATATTAATTTCAGTGCTTTGGATTCTTTGAACTCTCCTTACTAGTATCAGTTTTTCTTGAACCAAGTTAACATGCTGTTTTTGAAATTTATTTTTCTTACTGGAGGTGTGCAACACCATTTAATGATTGCCTGAGTTATTTACAGGCCATTCACAACTTTTCATCTTTGTTATTGTAATTACATTTTATGTTAGAAATAACACAAAGTACCTACTGATAAATTTCATGGAGATGTCACTAATATTTTGGGTTTTTTTAAATTTTAAAATTAGGATACAATTTATAGAAATTGACAAAATCAAATCAACTAGTCAGCTTGTGTGTTTCTACCCTCTAAAGTCTAGGCCAACTATTTCACGTATTTGTGGCTTAACCTTAGAAAAAAAAAGCACAGTTTCAGAGGGTTATGCATTTGTCATAAAACATCAGACTGCCAGGAAGTTGGAGCCCAAATCCAAATGCAGTGATTGGTTATCACCTTATTGCATGCATTTCTGTGTTCCCATACTCCCTGACCTTTATCTTAATATCTGACACTCATTTTATTGGCATTTTCTTTGTTTCTACTTCATAGTATGTATTTGATAAGCCATCAAAAATCAATTTTAGCACTGTAGTAGTAGGGTTCTAGTGTTACATAATTTTCATAAGTAAAGCAATCTAATATTTGTATTGGCATGTTACTTTTCTCTGTGTTTTTTAATACCTGTATTTTAGCCACAGGCATATGTTCATGCTGATTGTTTCAGCTTTTCATTGGCTACTATGCTACCTATTTAACTTGTGTCTTCTTTTCATTGAAAAATCCCAGTGGTGCTTTTTAATACTTAACTATTTCCGAATTTTCTTTTTTGCTTTGATATAACCCTCAAGAAGAAGATCTTTAGATACACAAAGCCTTGTTCCTTTAACAGTGTCTCTCGTGCAGTGCAGTTATTCATGTAGCAGTATCTCATGAAATTACACCCAAATGTAGTAACATGGGTTTCTATCTTACTGCCAGTGCCTTGAGAGAGCTTCACAGTATATTCTGCTTCCTCTCAAGTACAGGTGCCATTTATACTATGAAGAGTAATGAACAAAGGAGACTTTCACTTTGATTTTCTTTTTAAACACCTTTACAGAAGTCGCTATGGCAACATAATAAATGCTGAAAGCCAGAATATGTTCTAAAAATTTAACACAGTTGGACAGTTTATTTATTTAAACAAGTAAGTAAATATTCTCTCAAAACATGTGAAGATGACTAACTTTTTCAGACAAATCTGTCAGAAATTATTAGAAAAAATAATAATCAGAATCTGGGTTGGCTTAACAAAATGTAAGTTATACCACACCTTAATTATTCATTTATTTGTTTATTTGTGTGTGATAGGATTGTGGTTATTAGGCAACTGTAGTCAACATCATGTATCTGGACTTTAATATGATCACTCATCATCTAGTAAAAATATCTAGTCTTTATATAAGACCTATTGCATGCCTGACATTTCTAATTATTTCATGTTTCTTGACTCATTTGATCTTGTTAACAGTTCTATGAAGTAGACGTATTACTTTCTTCATTGTGTAGAGTAAACTCAGGCTAACAAGTAGCAGACGGGTAATTGGAATCCGGGTTGTATGGCCCTAGAATTCAGGTTTTTAACCATAATGTTATATCCCAATCAGTTGAGGGTGATGGTATATCATGGATATCTCTGCCTTTACCCTTAAAGTGCCATAAAAGCATATAAAAGTAGAGGAAGACTACTTCTGTTAGAAGCTTCAGGGCTCTTGCCTGAATTTTCTCTTATTTGTTTGAAATCTTTATCAGCCATGAAGATATTGAGGGAGCATATATCAAGCTTGCAAGTTAAAGCTGAGAGAGATAAAAAGGTGATATGCTGAGTGACAGATTTGGGGTACAAAAGGAGCAATGGGATAAATCTCACAACGAGAAGGAAGTCCAAAAGGGAGGGGATGTATGTATATGTATGGCTGATTCATTTTGCTGTGCAGTAGAAACTAACACAACATTGTAAAGCAACTATACTCCAATAAAAATTAATTTTAAAAAATGTAGCAGGTATAAATATAAGCACTATGCTTGAATCCAATAAAACATGAAACAAAGACAGCAATAAGGAAGAGCTGACTTAGGAACAAGCCATGCGTCTAAGGGATTTTAATAGAGACTAGCCCTGCTGTGGTGTAAACTTAGTTTTAGATAGGCTGCATTAATATCTTACTTGATTTATTGAGTAGTCTTACCTTGGTTTGGGAATAATTCTGAATTTTTTCCCAATTAATATTTTCAGCTCTGATAATCATCTCCCATGCTTTAATGCCATTGGTATAAATTTTTAATTTTTTCTAATCCATTCTGTTACTAAAATTCAGTTAAAACTCTGATCTCAAATTTGATTTAAATTGTATGTTCTTCCTTTTCCCCTGTGTGGCTTTAAATTGAAACAATGATAGCTTGGAGTGGAAAGGAGGTAGATCACAGGCTGACTCTGAGATATATGACCCCCTCTTCCTTTTTAAGGTATAACTACTCCAATGTGTTAGGTCAGAGAAGAGAGAGAAGAAAGCGCTAAGTGTATGTTTACTAAACAGTTGCTGCTATTGTTCTTTCTTTGCTTTACTAACTTCTGTGTGACTCTCGGTTGGGCCTTAATGTGAATTCTTTGGCTGGACCCTACTGTAGAGTTCTCTGATACGGGAGATCCAATCTGAATCCAAGCTAGCCTTCACTAAAGCAAACTTATAGCTGTACCCTCAATATCTCCTTGGTTTGGGGGTCTTCTCATTTAGTATTTAGTGACTCTAGCCCAGCTCTGTTTAATGTGTTCACTTGACTCTTGGAAACTTACCTATAATAACTGTGAGTGTTTTGGCTGCTCCATGTAACACCTTGCAAAAGTTAGTGGAACACATGCGTGAAATGCAGAGATTAGAAAGCTCTTCATAAAGCAGAGGTTCTCAAATTTTGCCTGGTAACTTTAAAAAAAATTTTTTTTTTGAAATATAGTTGATTTACAGTGTTGTGTTAATTTCTGTTGTACAGCAAAGTGATTCAGTTTTACACATATTTACATTCTTTTTATATTCTTTTCCATTATGGTTTATCCCAGGATATTGAATATAGTTCCCTGTGCTATACAGTAGGACCTTGTTGCTTATCCATTCTATATGTAATATCAATAGTTTGCATCTACTAACCCCAAACTCCCAGTCCATCCCTCCCTCCCCCTTGGCAAACACAAGTCTTTTCTCTGTATCTGTGAGTCTGTTTCTGTTTTGTAGATAAGTTCATTTGTGCATATTTTCGATTCCACATATAAGTGATATCATGTAGTATTTGTCTTTCTCTTTCTGACTTACTTCACTTAGTATGATAATCTCTAGTTGCATCCATGTTGCTGCAAATGGCATTATTTTGTTCTTTTTTATGGCTGAGTAGTGTTCCGTTGCATATATGTACATCTTCTTTATCCATTCATCTGTCGATGAATTAGAACACACCCTCACACCATGCACAAAAATAAAGTCAAAATGGCTTAACGACTTAAATATAAGACAAGACATCATAAAACTCCTAGAAGAGATCACAGGCAAAACATTCTCTGACATAAATCTTACCAATGTTTTCTTAGGTCAGTCTCCCAAGGCAATAGAAATAAAAACAAAAATAAACATATGGGACCTAATCAAACTTACAAGCTTTTGACCAGCAAAGGAAACCATAAACAAACTGAAAAGACAACCTAAGAATGGCAGAAAATATTTGCAAACGATGCGACCCATGTGGTAACCTTTAAATTAATGCAGAGTCCTAGATTCATTCTTGTTCCATCCCTTTTTGGATTCTATTCAGCAGATCTGCTGTAAAGCTTGAGAATATTTTGTTGTTTGTTTATTTCTTTAAAGCACCTCAACTAGTCAGTAGGGCTGAGAAACACTAAATTAGATTACCAGGCAGTACTTGCAGTCCTAAGATTTCATATATTATTTATTTTCCTTAAGTGAAATACTTTTATAATAGTGGTATTATATTTAGTATTTAAAAACAACCATAAATAAAAAGTTCAGATATTAATGCATTGAGTTTGCAAAAATAACTTCATGTAAAATATATTGCAGTTCATACATATGTAATGATATGTTGCATCAAGACCTCAAAAATAGATTTGCTTTGTTGATGTGGTTTCCTTCTGCCAGTGAAGTAAATGAAATAAACGGTTAAAACCCCTTAGAGAAAAAAAAGAAAATAAAATCATCTTCAGAAATGTCTGTGATAGGGACTTCCCTGGTGGTTCAGTGTTTGAGAATCCGCCTTCCAGCGCAGGGAACGCGGGTTCAATCCCTGGTTGGGGAACTAAGATCCCACATGCCAGGAAGCAACTAAGCCTGCGTGCTGCAACTAAGACCCGATGCAGCCAAAAATAAAATAAATAAATAAAAATGTCTGTGATAATACCTCCCTAGGCAAACTGTTGGCAGACCAGCTAAGGGCAGATTTGTACATCTGTGAGTGAAAATCACCTGAAGGGTGTCAAGTGCTCTTCTGAGTCACACTAGAGTCTCTTCATATTTATTTTCCAAACCAAGTAGTAGTTGCCATTTCCATCAGCCCACACAGTCCTATTATTTCTCATCTTTGCTTTATAAATAGCTGGTTCTCACAGCACTTAACTTCTTGTTGAAAAATAATCAAATAATAATGTATTTCTCATATTTGGGACCTCATGGCCAAGTAAACTTACATGAAATGATCAGTCCACAGATGTGTTTGGATAAGGCTCCTCTGAGGAACAGCAATATTGATTTTAATTTTTAGTAAAATAATTTTAGTATTGATAAAATAATTTTAAAGCAGGTTTGCTTTACTATATCCCTACCAAATTATATACTGACCAGTTAGAAAAATGGTACATTAGTAATTAATTCACTATGAAGACCAACATCTAAAAAAATTTACACATATGGAAGAGAAACTTAAAAATGAGAAATTCCTAAAAGAAGTATAATTATTGAAATCAAATAAAAGTTGTAGTAAAAATTGTGTGAGGTATGGTTGAGTGCATACCAATATAAACACACTTAAATATTTTATTAAAAAATTTTATTGCCTTACAGTTTGAGTATGACATCAGTGAACATTTCTTATATCAAAATAATAAATAAAAATCATTTTCAATCTCATTATTTAAGCTCAACTATTACCAATATTCTGGAGCCTTAGCTTCCATTTCTCCATTCTATATTTATTTGCAAAGATTACTGCAGTCATAATGCTCATGTAATACATAATCCCTCTCTATCAATTGACATTTTATTATAACATTTTCCAAATAAACATAATTATAAATTATTGTGCAACATTTTATTAGATAACATGATTTAGTTGGTTATTTTTCCCACAATTATATATTATATATGGCTTACTCTCAGGTTTTACTATTATATATGGGACTGTTTTAGAGATCTGTATCCCTAGGATATTACCATATTTTGGAATATTTACTTAGGAAAGGTAACCAAAAGTGGGATTATTAGATTGAAGAGGCTAGACAATTTTAAGTTTCTTGTTTCATAATGAAGAATTGCTTTATATAACTTACAGTGTTGCCGGAAAGATAGGCTAACACTCTGTTCAAAATCTTATTACTATTTGGTGCTCATTTTAATATTCTGGAAAATGATGCTTCATTGTTTCTCAAGTTTTTGTGAAATGCAAGTTACTGGATTAGAGGAGATCAGTGTTGGAAATTCTTTTCATATGTGGAAAATCCATTTGTTTTTGTCTTGTACAAAATATCTTTGGATGTGCTCTTCCTTTTTTTACAATAGGAACTTTAGTATTTTTTTTCTGATCATTTGTATATAGGCTCTTTATAAAATAACAACCTTTTATGTGTCATAACTGCAAAAATATTATTCCTATTTACTCTTATTTTTACTGATTCATTAGACTTAAGATTTTACTTGTAGTATGATCTAATCTTTCTATATTTTCTTGCTGGTATATATAACAAGACAAATTCATTGATATATCAGAACAGTCAGAAATCTGTAACTGTTTCATTAACTCTTTCCTACCATTACATTTAATTTTACAAGTCACAGCTTCAGAGCGCCAAAGGTTAGTGGAAGTAATTTAGTCAGTGAGAAAAGCTGTTCCTTGTGGGGAAGCACCTTTATCAAAGCATATGGATCAAAGCTGGCTTTGATTCTCAGAGAAAGCAATTAGATTAGAAGAAAATTAGGATCTTGGCTCACAGTATGAGCATGTGAATCATAATTCATCTTGATTCAGAGTTTTTAATCTTCCATCACTGGGTATCAAATATGTCACATAAGAAAAATAATTTCAGCTTTGTTTTCAACTTTGCTGTTTTATCACTGTTCCTTAGAAAAGAAAGTTAAGTTCTCATGTTGGGAAAATAAAGTAGTTTTAGAGTCGTTAAACACACATACACACACACACATCAGACTTCATCAATCATAAGGTTCTATTCTAATAATGTCTTATATTTTGATCTTCTGCTCTGCCTATCTTGATGCCTAACATGTGCAGAATTTAAAATTGTAGAATGTGAATGGTTGGATTTCCTGCAATAGAATGTGAGAAGTCATTAAGCATGTCCTCATAATACCTTTAGGACTGCAAAAAGGTTTGCTTAGGAGTTGAAAAAGAAATAGAAAGAAAATGATACGCCCTCAAAAGAACAGGCAAACACAACTCAATGAGCAGTGAAAATCAATGAAGGCAAAAAATGGTCCATTTTCACCTCGTTCATTTTCAGGGACAGACCAGTTTTACTTCACTGATTTTCAGTGCTCATTGAGTTGTGTTCGCCTGTTCTTTAGTTGTGCTCTATTCTCCATTTTTTTCAGCTTCACTTTTGTATTTTATTTTAAACTGTGATTGTTCTGAGATAGGCTTTGATGGCAGAGTTTTAGCTCAGTGAGACCATTTTTGCTTACTTGATTTTCTTTAGATATTATCATTACTTTTTAATACTTTCTTAGTGGTATTTTTCTGAAGAATCTCCTGTAAATATTTATTTTCTCTATTTTGATCTGTCAGTCAGGTTTTATGGGGGAAAACCTTTCCTATAAAATTAAAGTTAAAAATGAAATTATTTTAATTTATTAATTTAATAACCATTCAAATGAGGAATCTGTTTCTGTTCAATCCACACATAAAAGGCCTATTACAAGCATATGTCCAGCACCATATATACAACGCACTTTTGTAATTGCCAGATACTGTATTTCATATAGGTTCAGTTCAAGGAATTCTGAAGTTGTAAGTTCTGGTTTTTGAGAATTAGAGAGATGGATTTGAACTGGAGTGACTGACATGACTTTGAAGCTCACAGAGAAAATGTATAATGGTCCAGATCACAGCACCCCCAGCTAATGAGCGAATCGTGTTTGAGTCAGATTTATGAATTCTGGGTGTGTCATAAAAGCAGGTTCTTCTAAGTATTAGTGATATTCATTATATCATCAAAATTTGTCTAGGTTCACTCTGGATTTAGGAGGGATTCATCTAGAGGTTTGAAGGCAGGAAAAAGTGGAAGCCAATATTTTGAAAGATAAAACTGAGTAAAATAGGCATTTACAGTTTTTTAGAGTATATAAATCATTTACTACATATAGACACATACAGGCAATAGAGTCGTAATAAGGTGCGGTCACTTCCTGATTTTTTATGGATGTACTCAAGGTAGAAATAATGAAATATGTTAAAAAATAGAATTTGATAAATACATAATAAAACTAGAGGCAAATCATGCCCGTGTTATGAAGAGAGTAAAGCCATTTCAGCAAATGTTTGAATGACTGCTTTACACAGGAGTTCAACTTTGATCTCAGGCTTAAATGATGACTTTTATTGACAATCTGGAACATTCCAGGCTGAGAAAAGACTGAGAGTTAATTCATAGACTCTAGGGTATTGAAGAGTATTTTCTCAGAATAATCCTATTTGGCCCAAATGTAAGAATAGCCCAAATGTAAGAATTTAATTTAAAGTGAACCTGGAAAATTAGGTTTTGAAAGGGCCTAGAAAGATGAGTTGGAGGTGTTTGGACATGAATGTAACCAGAGATGAAGCACTAAGGCAAAGCCAGGATTAGGCTATCTCATATTCTGCTTTCTCAGTTGTAACCATGTTGTTCTATGAATGTGAGATGTCTGCTAGTTGTGATTGAATTTCTTTATATTCATTCATTCAGTCTGCATTCAATTCATTATCCATTCGTAACAGTTATAAGATATAAGGACCCAGTAGTACAAAAGACAGGTCCAGTCTTCTCTCATGGAACTTACACTAGTAGAAAACTACTTTTATATCCTTGGCTACCAAACATAGATACCCTAAAAGTGAAAGTTTTAATAGAAACAATAATGATTATTCCACATAGTTTTCCTTTATAGCACATCTGGAAATGCTCTCTGTTACTAGTATCAAGAGTGTCTTACTATCATGCTTTGGTTAGCAAATTTACCAAGAATAAATTAACCATTATCTCTTCAGGCTGTTAATGCAAGCTTTACTGAAGTGTTCTGTGTGATCTTAAGCATAAAAATGAGAATAATATACATAAATAGAATGTATGAGAAATATATATGTGAAGTACTTAATCATACCATGTTTTGTGAGTTGTTACCTACCCATTCATGAGCAGTTCACAGAGCTGTATATATAAATATCTATTCATATTTTTATCTATCTATATATTTATCTACTTATGAATATGTGGTATATGTGAGTATACGTATGCATGTATATTAGATATTGTTCTCTGAAAAGCAAATTCCATGTTCTCATTAGTTATGCAAGAGATTTATTCGGGAAATGCCTGTGAGGAAGGAGGGAAATAATCCAAAAGAGGCAGGGAGAACCATCAGACAGTGATGCAGGTGTCATCCCTGGGAAGGAAGAAGGGAAGGATGGAGAGAAGGAAGAAAGGTTGGATTGGCAGAGTCTTGGATGTAGCAGAGTTTTTAGAAAATTTCAGCGAGGCCAGTGGGGAGTCCTTGTACCAAAGTTGCCTGTCAGAAGGGGTCTTGTATCTTTCAAGAATGGGCCTGCCTTAGTTATCCTATCCTGCTCAGTCATTAGCTGAGAATAATCCATGAGTAACATGGCCTCAGCAAAAATGCAGTGGTGGATTCTAGAACACTGCAGTTGGGGCTGTTGGTTAATTATGGTCCCAACAGCAGGAGATTTAAGAGGTGCATTTTCATGGATGCCACAAAATACATACATATAAACATACTTGTATGTATATATGTGTGTATATATATGTTTTAAAACATGCGTATTTATTGCCTTGGAATGAATTATTAATGACTATTTTAAAACATCTTCATTGTTAGTTCATGGAATTATATTGTTAAGATACATTTTTATTAATATATTTTGTTTATTTCATTTATGTGTTAAAATTTCCACATAACATTACTTCCTATATCAAAGGATATAAAGACACACATAACTACCAAATGGGTTCATTGGAGACAATTACCTAGTCTTTGTGAATGACCTTTAGCACACAGAAATGAAATATTACAGCTTATTGTTTAATTTTCTTCTCAAATTTTAATTCATCTTTTATAAATAGAAAATATTTAAGCTATATATAGGATCCTTTTTTTTTAATAATCCATAACTTTGGAAAGCTAAATTATATTGTCCTTACAAAAATTAAGACCACTGTTTCTTACTTAATGAAATCAAAATAATGATTATGGCCCAGAGGTAACATTACAAAACTGAATATAATTGCCAATATATATGCATTAAGCCACAGGATGCCCACTTTGGCCACAGCCAAAACATAATTAGATTTCTCAGAAATACCTCCTAGTGTTTAAGAAAAACAGTACTATATCACAGTGGTACACAGGCATATAAATGGTATGACTTTTTTTGAGAAATATAAATGATAACAAATTATGTATTGTTTGGCCTGGCAGTATTAATGAAATTAGAGTGACTTAGACAAGTCATAGAAAACGTTTTTTCATACATTAAAACTATACAAAATAATTCATTTGTATCTTTTTCCACTTGGTGGTCATCTGACTTCCAAATTCTGTTATTCACCATTTGGTACAGAGAGGAGTATAAAGAAGAGCACGTGGAAGTGGGCATTAAGCACAATAACAAATTTGGTCAGAATGTTATATGTTTCTTGATGTAAATTTTTTAAAACATTAAGAACCTAACTACTGATTCTTCACAGAAATGCAGTAAACTGAAGCATAGCATAGTTAAAAATCTATTATGTTTATCCCTGAAAAATGTTATGTGACTTTTATGTATATACAAATGCTATAGTCCCATATAGCATGGGGGAAATTCACATCAAATCTGCACTTCTACATTGTCTCTGGATCACTTTTCAATTATTCACAATTTTTGCGTCACCCAAAAACTTACAAAACACAGTACTATAGTATTAAAAAGAAACCCTTTCTAAAAAGCTGACTTTTAATATATTTATCCTAAATGGTTGAGATTCTACTGTACTTCTAGCCATCAGTATTTTACAACTTCATGATTAAGGAATGAAAATTAGTGCTGCTTTTTATGGTACTACTTTAAATATCTATTAATTAAAACAAGTTTAAGGGAAATTATTTCTCAATTATACTCAATTGAACAATTAGAAAAAGCCTAATAAAGCTCATTTCTTTGAAGGGCACTGGAATTTATATGAAGGAAAAAATAATGCCTCATTTTAAAAATTTGGAGTAATATTTTAATTCATTTATCCAACAAGGATTCATTGAGTTTTACAGGCAAAATACTTCTCATCTACTAAGTGTTAGGTGAACAATAGAAACATTTTCCTGCTCTTATGAAACTTGTAGTCCGGTATTCTAGTCATCAAAAAGCTTATTTTCTACTGTTCTTAAATTCCTCAAGAATTCTGTACGCAGAATTGATTATTTGACTGCAGCTGGGAAGCATGTAGGAAGGAAAAGTACAGGATGTCAGGAAAGCATATATAATTCAGAAACTAGACCTAGTGTTGAGCCAGAGGAGGTATCCTTCTTTTTTTTTTTATTTCTGTATCTTTATTTTTTTAATTTTTAAATAGGTCTTTATTGGAGTATAATTGCTTCACAATACTGTGTTAGTTTCTGTTGTACAACAAAGTGACTACAGAAAACACTATGGAGGTTCCTTAAAAAACTAAAAATAGAACTACCATATGACCCAGGGGAGGTATTCTTGAGGGAGTCGTATTGGAGCAGAAATCTGGAGAATGAGGAGACAGCAGAAAGGGAAGCAGTGCGTTCCAGTGAGAGGGAAGAGAAAAATGTAAGAACACCCTTGAGGAAATGGAGAAGACCACTGTGACTGGGGCTCTGAGAGCTAGAACTAGTGACATGGGAAGTGAGACTGGAGAGAGGGGTAGAGGATCTCTAAATGTGTCCTAATGTAACTAATTAAGAGTAATCTTCAGGTGAATGTCGTTATACTTGGGGACCTTAATAAACTTTAGGTCACTTTTTGATACCAGAAGGTAATAGTAAATTATATTCTCTTATTTTGCCTGTGATCTTTTAATTAAATCACAGAGATTTTTCTTTTTAACAAAAGGCAAATTGCTGGCACCTCATGCATTTAAAAAAATTCTTAATGAGCAATTTTTGTAAAGATTGTACCCTTTTTTGTAGGTCGCTTATCTTATTTATTTGGAAATGAGTTACATCAGTTGGTAGATGATACATCAGAAGTTTAGAACTTTCTCCCATCTTTCCCAGTTCCTAAATTATATTGCAATGAAAAGTTTTCTTTCTAAACGTACTAAAGGTATTTCTCAATGGAAGCAATAAAATGAACTTTTTTGGCAGGTTTCCCAGAAAAAATATCATCCCTCTAGCATTTTTGGAAATGAGTAGGGAAAAATGATAAATAATCTAAAATAAACTCACATTAGAGGCTTATATGGAATATTATACAGTGTGTATTTGGAAACACATTTTCTTCCATTATACCTTTAGGATTTTTTGGCTCTTTAAGAATGGGAAAATGCACTCCCATGAGAAATTCAGCATTAACATCTATTTCTACACTGAAAAATCTTGAGAAGTCATATATATCATTTTGAAATCTATTTTAAAAGTAAGACCTAATAAGTGGGAGGATAGTAGAATTTGATTAGATCTTTTTTCTTTTCACTAAATTCAAAAGTACAATATTGATGTCCGCTGAGTAAATTAGGTAGGGTAGAGGATGCGACTCAGAGGAAAAAGAGACCTCCAAAAGTCACCTTACATTAATGAAAAAGAAAAGGTGTGTGTGAGATGTGGCTCTAAAGCGAAGTATCTAATTTGTGTGTCACTTTTGGGATCTATATCATGTACTAGCAGTTATACCTTATGTGTGGAATAACAAACAATTTGTAAATTACATCAATATGTAAAATACTGTACATTAATAGGGAATACAGTTTCCATTTCTCACTACCTCTGCCCTGGTTTGTTATGATAACTCGCTAAGTAGTCATCCAATTTCTTGTATCTCTGTATTGTCTAAATTAGACACACATATATTATTCCTTTAAAATCACAGTTATGTTAGACAAGATTTGTGCCCAAAATCCTTTAATAATTCTCTTCTACTTTATATGGTAAGTTTAATACATGCTCCTGTCTTCAACCTCTTTTTCTATGCTTATTTTCCATACTCCCTGTAACTGGCATGAACCTCCTACTACAGTGTGTATATATTCTGTGTTTTCTTATCTTCAGGCTTTTGATTGTATTATTCTTCCTGCTTGTTATTTTCTCTTCCCTCTGTTTATTTCCTCTGTCACCTCAGTTTATGACTATTCTTTAAAGCCAAGTTCAAATACCTTAAACTCCATGAGCCTTTCCCTTATCCTTATGGAAAGTAATTGTCTTTTTTCTCATCAAAGAATTCTCTCTGATACATTAACTATACTTCTCTATAGCACTTATCACATTTTATATTGCATTATTTATGTCTGCTAGATTATAAGGAACTTGAAGGTGAGGATTATATCTGAGTCATTTAGCTCAATGCCTTGCATAGTACATATACGTAGAATGAATGAATAAATATAAATGTAAAAATATATTACTTTCATATGCATCAAGACAATGCAGGCTTTATCCATATACACAAGTTGAGTATTAATCTGACATGAAGAAGGAATGTCTCAGTAGTATTCACTTGCTTATTCATTCATTAAACATTTTTTTTCCACGATCACTTGTTGAGCATCAGCTTTGCGCTAGGAACATTATATGAGTAGTTTGTGAATTCAAGATTGACATGAAACTTTAGCTGAGTTTTGCAAGAAATATGGCATTTGCTTTCAAGAGAGAAGGCATAAGAGCATAAGTAGAAAACATAAAAGAAAGTATAGTCAAAATTTAATTGTGATGAGCCTTTATCCAGTCTGTGTATAGGAGTTTGTGTTGAACTCTTGCCCTTTCACCATTAAAGAAATTTGTCTACTATGAATTTTCATTGCTATGAAATAAAAATAATAATTTCTGCCATTGTAATATTGTTTTTGCAAATAATTTCAGCACCTAGAATAAATGAGGCTATTTTTCAGTATGAGGTGATGACATAAAAGAAAGTGATGAAGTAAGTCATGAACTGCATAGTTAGAAGAGCCTGAAGGACTTTTCTTTCAACACAATTGGCATATTTGAGCTATGTATGCTAAAATGTTCTGGCTGAAAAACGGTCATGTTTTTTCTTATTAGCATGAGAGTGAAATCTTTGGACCTTTAGTTTTTTTCATTTTATTCCCAAAATAAACACTTAGGGAAGTGAAGTTTTGCAAAACTGTTAGTGTCTATGATATACATAGTGATGATAGGATGAAACTGTGAATCAGATGACTCAAGTTCTAGTCCTGGGTCAGCCATTGAATTAAATTTGTGATCTTGATCAATCCACCTACATGATTTCTACCTGAAAAACCTTTATAACAAAATGTTGGGGTTAATCTTTAATAGTAATTTTTAAACTGCTCTGAGGAGTCCCTGTGGTTCACACACTCTCTTCAGGAGCTGCTTGCCAAGAAGAAGAGGCCTAGTGTGCCAGGCACCACCATTTTTAGTATTTGTTTTTGTCTTCTGTTTTCACTATGTATTATAATTCTCTTTACAATACATTCTGTGGCAGAAATAAAAACAACAACATAAAAATAAAAAATTCCCTGCCTTGTATCATTTCTAGATATCATACATCAATAATCTTCATTTTTACCTCTCTATGGAGCATGGATATTGGCAGGTAACTATAATTATCACTTTGTTCATTTTATTCACTCATCAAACATTTATTTCTCTGAGAAGTTGTGGAAAGGTCTGTGTCCAGCATTGTGGAAATTCAAAGGCCACACCTTTCAAAATCTATTGGGGAAGATAGACACGTAAATATCTAAGGGAAAAAAATCCTTAGATAAGTGTTGTGCCAGAAGTATGAATAAAGTGCCTTGAATAATAGGCTGAAACTATATGCTTCATATGCTTCATGCACCTGGCAGGTAAAGAATCCATAATAGCAGACTGTTGCAAGTATGTTTTAATTCTAGTGATTTCAGGTTCTGTTCTGGAACTGAAGCACTTTTTATTTCAGGACCGTTGATTTTAAAGCAGATGCCTGAAGAAATGTTATCTTTGAAAACACTTTTTATTTTAAAATCATCCTCACCTATTCATGCATTATTTATTTTAATACAAAGTGCCATTTTTTAACCTTGGCAAAAAAAGAGTTAAAGCATACTACTTAAAGTCCATAGATTATAAGAAGCCTGGAGATCATTGTGAGGGAAGAATAAAAATGGAAGTGTTCATAATTGTTATAAATAATTCAATATATAAATATGTATGTCAAAGTCCAAGTGAAATATCTATTAAATGTATTATAGATTGGAATAACTTAATTAGTATAGTGCCATATGGTAATGTTTAAACACCCCTAAACACTGCTTATAATCTATCTTCAGTATTTACTTGAATAACCTCAAAGCGAAAAGTACTACTGCATGAAAAAGGAAATATAAATACCCATTATTCAGCTTTCTAGAATCTTAGGTTTTGGCAGGTTACCCATGTCTTTTTTGCCCTCTGTTCTTTTCTTCTCTAAATTTTGAGCTTTAGTCTACCAAAAATGTGACCACACACCTTGCCTACCACAAATTTTATTTGGTAGTAATTGAAATGTGTATTTGCTTGTGATGGTTAATTTTTTGTGTCAAAGTAATGAGGTTATGGTACTCAGGTATTTGGTCAAACATTATTCTAGATATTTCTGTGAAGGCATTTTTAGATGAGATTAACATTTAAATCAGTAAATTTTGAGTAAAGCTAATTATCCTCCATAATGTGGGTGGGCCTCATCCTTCAATCAGTTGAAGGGCTTAATAGGAAAAGATTGACCTCCAAGGAAGAAGAGGGAATTCTGCTAGCAGATACCTTTAGGTTCAAATTGCAAGTCTTACTTTTGTTTCCAGCCTGCTAGCCTACGCTGCAGATTTTGGACTTGCTAAGCTTCTGCAAATGAGTGAGCCAATTTCTTAAATAAATCTCTCTCTCTCTCTCCCTTTCTCTCTGTATATGTGTGTGTGTGCATCTTCTTGGTTCTGTTTCTCTAGAGAAACCTGACTAATACATGCTTGAAGGTCTATAGCATGCTGACCATGTTATAATAGTTTGAATCAAAAAATTTGGCCCCACGTCATCCTATTTTATGTGATGTGATATAGTGATATAGATATTAAAAAGGAAAATACAGTATGTTCAAGATAATAAGAGGGAGAAGATATTCTTCCAGAGATAAGATACAGTGGCATGAATATGTAGGCCAGTTAAATACTCACTAGTTTTATTTACAGAGGGACATCAATGAACCCTACTATGCTATATTTCTCAGAAAAGACTATGCAGCCTCTCCTTACTTCCTCCTTCTTGAATGTCGTGGAGGCAGGCCTGGATATTTGCATAAAAGTTCCACACGATTTGCATTTCTCTAATAATTAGTGATGTTGAGCACCTTTTCATGTGCCTCTTGGCCATCTGTATGTCTTCCCTGGTGAAATGTCTATTTAGGTCTTCTGCTCATTTTTTAACTGGATTGTTTGTGTTTTTTGATATTGAGCTCCATGAGCTGTTTGTATATTTTGGAGCTTAATCCTTTGTCTGTTGTTTCATTTGCAAATATTTTCTCCCATTCTGAGGATTGTCTTTTTGTCTTGTTTATAGTCTGTCATACAGGGTGAAGTAAATCAGAAAGAGAAGAACAAGTACCATATGCTAACACATATATACGGAATCTAAAAAAAAATATATGGTACTGATGAACCTAGTTGCAGGGCAGGAATAAAGATGTAGACATAGAGAATGGACTTGAGGACACGGGGTGAGAGGGGGAAGCTGGGGCGAAATGAGAGTAACATAGACATATATACACTACTGAATGTAAAATAGCTAGTAGGAAGCAGCAGCACAGCACAGGGAGATCAGCTCGGTGCTTTGCGATGACCTAGAGGGGTGGGATAGGGAGGATGGGAGGGAGGCTCAAGAGGGAGGGGATATGGGGACATATGTATGCATATGGTTGATTCACTTTGTTGTACAACAGAAACTAACACAGTATTGTGAAGCAATTATACTCCAATAAAGATCTATTTAAAAAAAAAAAGTTCCACAAGATATGGGTGGTAAAATTTGAGAATTACTGGCGTATCCATCTGTAATAAAGAATTGACTTCAATAATAGATAACTCTTACAATTGTTATTTACGATCATTAATACGTTACTAATTTTAGTTCCAAAATAATTTTTTGCTTACCGTTGCTATATTTAACTTCTTTTATCTTATTCAGGCTTTTAGTGGAAACATAGTTATCATAAGTTTTCAAACTCCTAGAATAAGCCGGGCTCATTTGAAATTCTGAACTCTGAATCTGAAGTATATTTCCTGAAAGTTTTTTCAGAATTTAGTAAAATTAGATATTTAATTGTTTTTCTTTTTCAAAAAACGCGATATAAAAAGAGAAAATAGTCTAGGAAAAATAGTGCACATCATTCAGCCTTTTTTTCAGTTATTAACATTTTGATAATTAGATTGCTTTAGAAAAGACTATTGCATGAAAGGAACTTTAGGAGCTCAATATTCACATCACCCTTATCCATTTTCCTTCCTTACTCATCATACCTGTCTAGTTTGCTACATATGTATTTATCGTAAATATATATCTATTATTTTACATTTTAAACATTTTATATAAAAGGTGTATAGTACACATATATTTATATAACTTTTTTTGTCAGTTAACATATTTTGGATGTTTGTCATTGTTATATACATAGATCTGGTTTATGCACTTTCATTGCAACTGAGTATTTCACTTTACAAATATATCACAAACATTTTACTCATTCTCTTGTGGATGTACATTTTACTCATTTCTAATTTATTCTAATACAAATAGTTTTCACAGTTTTACTGGAATTTCCTTATGTATATCTTTGCAAAAATAATGTTTTAGTGGATATTCTTTACATATCTCATTCTGTACTGAGACTTTCAAAATTTTCATCAATTTTCAAGTTTGTGAATAATGATTGACATTTAAAATGATAATATTTCCTAATATTGTAGTTAAAATTATGACATGTCTTAAGATTTACACTAGTTTGCCCAGATAATTACAAACATACATTTACATATACAAGCACACTTTTTCTATTCATTTCTACTTTCTAGTTATGGAGATAGGGTAGAGTTTGATCATGTGGAACTTCCTATTGAACTTAGTCAAGGAGTAGTATGTTAAGTATCTGTCAGGTATCTGTCAAGCCAATTCACATAATGTTAATAGGGTAGTAAATGATGTTTTTAAAATAAAACATTTAACAGGTGTACTTGTCATCTTTTCTAGCCTAAAAGGTACAAGAAGTTTGAAATAAGGAACAATTCCATATACCCTCCAGATATCTTTTTCCTAAGAAGTCAAACACTCTTTTTAGTATAGATGATCATATAGCTACTTTTATAAAACTATAGATTCTCTATGAATATTAGTGATAATGTACTTTATTTTCTCCAAGAAACACATAAAACCTAAACCTTTATTTCCTTCCTTATCTCTGACACACACTTCCTATGGGATGTTTTTGAAGTTGTTTTTGTTTTTCATATTGATATCAATACATTAAAATTTTAAATCCAATTATATCAAATACTAATTACATGCTAGTGTCTTCTGTAGGTGCTTTTCACAGGATATCTAGTTGTCTCTACTTTTTAATTCCAGAAGCTGTGGAATGATTGTGTGGTGGGGTTTTTTTGTTTGTTTGTTTTTGACTGTTGTTTAAATTTGGCATATGGTCACAGCGTAAACTGGAAGTTAATAATCATTGCATGTTTTTCAATACATTAGAGCAGATTTGATTCAATGATTATTTTCCAAGGGGAGTGCATTCTTATGCTAAATTAGCAGAGAATGTGTAGGTATTATTCCCAAGAAAGATCTTCATCAACTTAGAAGCCTCTAATGTAACTCTCTGGGCTTTTTTTTTTTTTTTAACCATACCAGTGAGATTATATGTTGCATCTTATATAGCTGAAAGTTTTGTGTACTGTGGCAATCTCTGTATAAATAAAATGCTCTATATTTGGGGGCATTACAAAATCTTTAGAATTTTTACATGTTCAAGTAGTAATAAGCATTGCTCCAACATATAGCACTTTACTTTATGAACACGTACTTCCTTTAGGGCTTCTGACCAGGGATTTTAAAACTCAAAGCAAACAGATTTTTGTTTTTTCCCTAGAAAAGTCAATAAGTAGCAATACGTATACAACTACAACTCAGAATATCCACATCACTATAATAAAAGTGTACTTAAACGGCTGATGTCAAAGACTGCAATTGCCTACCTCTCACTGTCTGGCAAGGAACAAGCTTAACCTTTGATTGTATTATACTCAAGCAGGATTCTTGACCTTTCTTATCATAGAATCTGCTATTGGGGATAAATAGTGGGAGTGAGTCAACTTCATTGCAACTGTGCCCTTGTTTAAAAATATGATAAATTAGAAAGGGTGTGGCTGTTGATTTTTTTCCCAACAAACATTGGCTGGAAATAAAAATATTTTTTGGTTCAATAATAAAATTAAAGTTTTCAACTTGTGCTGAAGGTCACCATTCAACAGCAAAATATTTTTGTTGTTCTTATTTTCTGAAAACTCAAGAAATGGAATTGACTAAGGATAAGGAAAATAGCCTTTTACTTATGGACATGATTTCCTTTGTAACTTTAAGGCTTCCCTGACCAAAAATATATTCCTAAAATAGTTACTTTCTGGTAACTTGAGTTAAATCATTAAATTATATTGCTTAAAAAAAGTAAAATATGTGAATGCCTGCCTATAGGACACACCTAAGTGAATCTCAGTGTATCACTGAGGTCTTATAAACAAAACCAGTGAGACATGTTGTGCAGATACATACAGCTACTCAAGTATCTTGTGATGTCTGGCAAAACTCTTTTCTACTGAGTGCAGTAAAGACTAGGAGAAATAGATGCATCCTTATTATGAGGGACACAGTTTTCTTTGGTTCAAATTTGGACAGGTTTGACTTCAATTTCCATGCAAATCCATGTGTAAATAAGACACAGAAGTAAATTTATAACATTATAAAATAAACCATGTAATATATTTTTTATATAAATAGCTTGATATTTTATAATATCTCTATCAGTTGTTAAAGGCTATTATTTCATGGTTCTTTAAAATTTTTTTCAGTTTTATTGAGAACTAATTGACATACATCACTGTATAAGTTTAAGGTGTATAGCATGATGATTTGATTTACATACTTTGTGACATTATTACCACAATAGGTTCAGCTAACATCCATAGTTCTCTTGTGATGAGGACTCTTAGGACTTATTCTCTGTTTTGTTTGACAAATTATGTTTAGAGACTGAGATTGTCCTTGCCAATAGTTGCTTTAACATAGGTTCACTGCAGAAATTAAAATTTATAATAATATTTCACAAGCCAATAGCACACAAGATAATGATTCTTAATAAGTCAATAAAGAAATAACATGCCCCAAACCAGTGATAGATTAATCACACTATTGTTCCAGGCAAAGGAGAGATTGAAAGATACAAAATCCAAATTTAATTGAGGTGTACCTTTCTATGAGCTGGTTTTCAAAAGAGTTGGCTTAGCCAACCGAGAGCCGATGTCCAGCTGCTAATGTACATTGAAAGTCCCTTGTTGCTAGAGCAAGATGCTAGTGCAGAGAAGGTGCCAGTGTTGATGGGAAAGATGCTCTCCTTCAGGGGGCCGCTGCATGGTTTCCAACAAAGAGTAGCCATGCCAGAGCAGGAGCTAATGTTCTAAGGTCCTTGGAGAGCTATTTAGATCACCAAAGAGTAGCCTTATCCAAACAGAACTCTCTCAGTAAGTCCTCAGAAATTCTTAGTATTCAGAGCTTAAAGCTAGAGCTTAAAACTATAACATCTGTTACATTATAGTTGTTTCTCCATATGTTTATATTGATTAGCATTCAGTAGAGCAACAATTTTGCTAACGTCATCCTGACATGGCCTCTTCAGTGTAAAAACAAAAATCACCCTTAGATCAAAACAGCCTCACTTAAGCTATAATAAGTGGATTTGAAATTATAACAAACCAGTACATAACAACCCACCCTGTGATTTCAAATAACTCACACGCTAATTAATCCATAGGGCCTAATGCCCTATACAAATCTTAGTTCACAAAAATATGAATTCACCCAGTGATTCTACATTGCTTACAGTCTAATTTTCCTTTAATTTAATTCCCCATAGTTTTGTTACTGCAAGCTTTATGAAATAAATTCCTGATATTAATAGCAAAAGCATAATCAAGGGTTCTTTAATATGGTGTCAGATCCAGTCACCAAAAAAAAACAACAATTAAGTTTTTTAAACCACTCAGTTAAGCTTCCTTGACAATTGCATTTCCATGTAAAAGTCATTTTTATAGACCTCCAGGGGTTACAAGCTTGCCTAGCACTCACTATCAAGCCTGTATGTGCTCGATTGCCATGACATCATTATTTTAGGGAATGCATGTTTTTGTTCTCTTTTCAATTCCTGAAAAGTCATTTTAATTTCAACATCTTCCAGATGTTCTTTTACTTATCTTAATTTTTTAATGTGTAAATTATTCGATTAATTTTAGGAATTTTATTTCTCTGGTTATTTTAATGGTTCCTCTATCTTCTATTGATCTCAGATAATATCTTTTTCCTTTTGTTGTCACATTCATTACCTCTTCTATTTTTACACACCCCATTATGCTCTGTTCCTTATATTACCCTTGACTCCAATAGGTTAGGGTAAGGTTTGGCCTAGAGAATACTGTTATTCTCCAGTTTCCCATATTACATATAACTGGTTGAGGAGGTATCAAGGCCATAGTCATGGGTATTTGTACCATAAGTAGATCCAAAGGACTAGCAGTGATAAAGGTATTTTGGTTTCATTTCACCAACATACTCTTCAGAACATGTTTTCTTTCTGTCATAACGTGACTTTTTATGGCCTGTAGGTTCCACTCTCTCTTTTGATATTGGGGAACCACAAAAATGTGGTAACCCAGTGTCATGTTTCCTTCTTTAAGGGCCAGTATTCTAGTTTCACAGTTGCCCAAGGAGTCACTGCCTTTAGGGATGTGTGGTATCTATTCTGGTCCTAGTTGGATTATCTGCAATTTCAGGTAACCAATATTGTCCAGAAATTATGGCTCATTAAAATATATTCCACATATCTTCCAACCTCAATTGTAATAATTGGCAATCAGTCTTTAAAGGAACATATTTATATATTTTTTTAGAATCTCCTTATTTTTAGAATTATCCCCAACTGCTTTCTTCCAGAACATCCAGTGCCCTGTCTCTGTTTGAAAATCGTTTGTTTTGCAAAATGCTGCTGATAATATTCATGTGTGCACCCAATCATGATGAAGCTGCCATTGCATGCACACTAAGTTGTGATTGTTTATTTTCAAAAAGTTTAAAGTCCAAATTGATTTGGTCAATTTGAAATTGTGAAAAGGCTGCTGCCATTGTGCCTCCAATTATTCCTCCCACAAGTTAAACAAGGAACTGTAGGGGTTTTCTTACCTTTAATGAATCAGCCTTTGGCATATGTTATAGGTTAGGCATAAAACTGGGTAGATAAAAGTGAACACAATTAGAAGATCTATATTTGGCTTTAAAATCCTGTATATTGAATTTTAGAGTATATGCTATTGTAGTGGACTCTATCATTACAGTAAGAGGTTTAATGAGCATAGGTTCCCATATTTGGGGAGTCAAAATGTTGGGAGTGAGGTAGAATCCCATCATGATGTAGCACCATGGATTATGATAAGCATTATATGTTAGATTTTCAATGTGTTCTCTATATACTTTACATGGTTTTCCTGTTTTCTTGAAGTCAGGGCATGTTGTCCATGGATCTACAGTTAAATTTTTAATGGGTGAACTATGGGTTATATAATGTAAGCTGTGAGTATTGTAGGTGATCTAATGGGGTCTATGAATATTCAATGATACAGTAGCCCATGAATCATTGTGAGGGTATACAGTAACTATATCTATCCCTTAGGCATCATCATTGCCTATGGCTGCAATAAGATACTTAGAATTCCAAATTGTAAATTCTTGTTGGTGTGATCTCAGTGTTGCTTGCAAGTTATCCCACATATGTGATCTCGACATTTTACTGCTAACCCTAGGTTTCCACCAGTCATCTATAGACTCCACATGTGTTCTGTTCCATAAATAAATTATTATTTTGGACCAATCAGCAATCTTTGAGATGTTGTTAGTATAGAATAGATTTTTGCATTGAAAACTCCAGGCACCTGCTCCTCATCTGGGTTGTTTTTATGTCTGTGTTAAATTTTATGCATCCTAATGCATGTATTGGTTCTGTGAAACTGGTTTCATTGCTACTAAAACAATCAGCCTGTGGCCTATATTCACAATACCTATATGCCACATCATATGTTCCATTAATTAACATAAAGTTCAAAGTAGAGTAAGTAATTTTTGGCATGGGCCACCACAATGTGTGGTTGCTGATTATGTTATTTGGTGCCTTATTACATGGAGATTTAGCATAATTTAATAAACTGAAGCAGAGATTATAATCTACTGATGGCACTGTTGTATTGATGTGCATTTTGTTATTGCCCCAAACTGATAACTTGTATCCCTGTAATATAGGTATGAATGGTCCTACACTATTGGGCCCAGAGGAAACATTAAGTACAGATTCTACCTATTCTTCTATTGAAGATGGGCATATAGCTACTTGTTATATTTTACCTGGCCACGCGTCATTCCTCATTATTGCACCATTGTTATTTTGTTCAAAAACCACTGGTCTTCACCCCAGTGACATAACCTTACTATTTGACATATGACAGACATAACCTTAGTATTTTGAGTAACTTGTGGGGTACTTACATGTATGAGATAAGCCATGCTTATATGTTTCATAATTTAGATTTGTTATACCAATAGAAAAATTATGTGTTACCAGTGAGTTCTGAGTATGAAAGAGAATTAGTGTAGGGTTTGAAATAGCTAGGTTATAGAATTCTGCACTGGATGTGGCAGTGGTTGTCTCCTGTATAGTTAAATTACCATAAAGAACAGGTTAGGCCATTCTGTGACATAAAGTCTAACCTCTTTGCTATCAGTGGTATTATATTCTCATGGAACTTCTAAATGTAGATGATATTTGTATGGAAGTGGAGATAGTTTGTATTTTATTTCAGATACATTTTTGGTGGAATCAACAGGGTCTCTTAAATATATCATTTGGAATGATGAGACTCTATGTGGTCTGTGTGATTTTCTATTCCCTCTGTGGTGTTCTTTATTTCCTCTTTCTCATAATCATAATAGACTTCTTCACAGTCTCCTATTTTTGTCCCATACTGATATGCATTGCCACATGGCCAGATGATATAGTCCGTTAGATGAGGTCTCCAAGCTCTGATCACATGGCCTATGTGTTTCAGGTTGTGGTTCTCTGTGTGTCATTAGAATTATCATCTTTTGTCCTGCCAGTTGGTAAAATGAATTCAAAAAGCATCCTGCAAGGGTGAAGCATTGCCGTATTTCTACATATGTACTTTTTGGGTCTGTGTGTAGAGAGAACATATAATCTCTCATTTTTTTGGTATTTAGAGTATCTGGCATAGTACCACCAGTGTGGTATGTGGAAGGGAAGTGGATGATGTCATAAAGGGTGGAGTCATATCCTGACCAGAGGTTGGCATTCCAGTTTGGAGAGGTGGCACAAATGCTGTTGTTGGTGTTATCTGTGGAGTATCCATAGCTGCAATGAGTGTGGCATCCAGTAGTGAATAATAGTGTGGCCAGTAGACAGCATGCTGCACTGACCCACTTAGCGAAATTTATAGGGATCAAATTTCATAGCCGGTTCATGCCTGCAAAATAAAGATAGTGTCCTATAAATTTCTAATTCTTTGTACTTGTTGTTCTTGCTACCTAAGGAAATCTATAACTATTACAACCTTTACTGCAATGTTGCCCCAAGCCCAATTACCCTATACTATGCCAGGCTAAATATTAGGCATTTAATAATGATGCCACATGAAACTGTGTCTTGTCATCATATATAGAGTAAATATCCATGTTTTGAGCACTTATATCCAGTACTGATACAACAGAAGATGGTGTTTATGCTTGAAAATTTTATAGAAACATCATATTATTTTCTTTAATTTGATTTAATATGCTTTTTCCTTTAGTCACCAATAGGTTTTATTAGTGGCAGATGCTATAATTTCCCTAGTACCATGTATATATCTCGATGATATATATATATATGTATATATCATTATGTTTTTTGATTAATACTTTTCCTTCTAATGTAGATTACGTGGTGTTGCTAGTGCTAATTCTTATCTCTCTAGGTGCCTGCAATATTAATTCGATAGGAGTTTTTTCATCCCTTCTATATCTGTAGTTTAGAGTTCTCACTGCCTCCCAGATTGCTTTAGTCCAAGCTTTTATATCTAGATTGTTAGTAATCAACCTAAGTTTTTGCTTGAGCAGGCCATTATACCTTTCAGTTGATCAAGAGGCAGTTGGGTTGTAGAGTAAGTGGAAATTCCACATTATATTCTGTTTCAATCTTGTATTATTTCTCCTGTGAAGTGGGTTCCCTGATCTGACTCTATGATGGTTGGGATACCATAGCAAGCCATACAGATTTCCGATGCTCTGATTGGTAGATTTTTGATCACTTTTCATGCAGGGGTAGAGTAATCCTATTCCTGACCATGAGACTACAATGGTGCTTGCATGTAGTTTATTTTCTGATATAGGCAAGGACCCTCTGTAATCAATTTGTATTACTTGGAAGGGTATCTCAGCTTTGACGTTATCTGGAGTATTTATTAATGACTTCCAAGCTTTAAACTTTTGGCAGTTCTCCTGTGTCTTAATTTGAAACTGGAGGTATTTTGTAGGTATATACATGTTTCTTTCTTCTAACCATGTTCTAGTGTCCTGTATACTGGGATAACCTGTTTGGTGATGGGCCCATATATAATGATCCTATCATTTGGAATATCTGTTTGTTCAGGTTTTATGTTCCATTGTCCTTCCTGTTTATGTATGGTTATGTTTTGAATTGGTTTCTTCCTTACCCATGAATCATTGTGTTTCTTAAGATAAATCTTGGGAATTCTCACTTCGTTCATTTTTCCTGGTGAATTTGCCTACCTAGCTATTAAATTTGGTTACTTCACAGTCACTCTTCTGATAGGTGGAGACATGTGTGATGAATATGGGTATGTCAGCCAGTGCTGTTTTCTGCCATATGTCCTTATTTCCTATATTCTAGTCATTTTCCTGCCATGTTCCTGACCAAATAGCTATTCCGAGAAAAGGTAAACCTCATTCTGATTTTCCTTAACAGATTATTCAACTGTGAATTTTATGGCTATTAGTTCTGCAGAATGTGCTGATTCTCCAGAGCCTGATTCTGTCAGGGTTAAACTGTCATTAGTCCTCAAGCCCACAGCCTTCCAGCACACTCTGGATGGTGTCATGAAGGTTAATCCATCTGTAAACCATGTGTTGTTGAGTGCTGTGGACCAAGGTGGTCCCCTCTGCTCAACTCCTAAGGCTTGAATAGGCTCAACCCTCTGAAACTCTAGCAACTCCACTATTGGCGTTGCTGAGATTTTCTCAGTTAATGCAGGGATTTGACCACCCATCCCTATGTCCTGCTTGGAAAGACACCATTTCCTTGTTAGGATTTCATAGTCAGGGGTGGTTTCCCTTGGTTTGTCAGGGGTCTGTCTTACCCAGTCCAGGACAGGCTGTTGGAGTTTAAGTATAAATGATTTATTTTCTGTTAGTGGCTCTGTATTTTGTAGGGCAAGCCTTTCAAGCCTATCTATTCTTAGACCACAGAAAATTCCTAGTCCAAAACTCAATCAGGTAAATTTTGGGGTCCTTTGGTGTTTTAGTCCACAGTGACCATGTTGCAAATCCTTGTAAATATAGACAGTTGAGTGTTTATTTGGAGTTCCTATTAGCTAATGTGTCAAACGTTCTGATAGCATTTTTCAAATAAGGAAAGGCTGCTTGAGTCTCTTTCCATCTAAATTCCCTACTTTTCCTAGTTATTTCGTAGGTGGGTTTTAATATTATACCCAAATGTGGTTTATGCTGTTTCCAGTGTTCAAACTGTCCTATCAGTTTCCGAGCTTATTTTGTGGTAGGAGTTGGTATGCAGTCTATCTTGTTTATGACTGGCTCTGATATCTTCCTACCATCAGAGGACCAAGTTATGCCCAGAAATTTTACTGTAGTTTAGGGTCTTTGGACCTTCCCTGGGTTGATCATCCATCCTCTGAGTGTAAGGAATTCAATTAACTCTAACCTGTATTTCAAATTTGACATGGAGTGTGGTATGTCCCACAGCACCAACTAATATTATTACTACTTTGGGTCAGGTTGATGACTCTACCAATTTTTTTTTGGCAAATTATGCTCATAGACTGAAATTGTCTTTGCCAATAGTTTATTTAACACTGGTTCACTGTGGGAATTATAACGTATAATAATAATATTTCTCAAGCCAATAGCATACAAAATGATGTCTCTTAATAAGCCAATAAAGAAATAACATATCCCAATTTCCCCTTTCCTCTACTTCTCTTCCATTGAAATGGCTGTTTTTCCCCCCCGCCCATTTACGTAATAAATCATTTTCAGGTACTCATCTCCATCCCATTCTCAAACATTCATAAAAACGCTTTCCTAAATTGTAGAGAACATGATCTTCCTCTTATCTCCACCATTCCTTCTGAGCTTATTATGTAGTTTGTAATCTGTCATGAACAAATTGAGAATCAAGGCTGTCATAGCAAGAACCAAAGTCATGGGAAAGGGAGTGAAAATAGCATAGCTTTGGTTGAAACTGCTTTCACCTTGCCTTTTGTGTTAGTAGCAACAGTATTCTAAGAGGCTTTTTTACTACATTGTCTTTCCTATCCTAACCCCAATTCAAACAGTGGTTTCAGAGCATCTCAGTTAGACATAAATGTTAGACATAAATCTATAGCCTTCCATACCAGAAGGGTTTAAGTAGATATATTAACTTTTTCTTTACCCACTTTCTAGTCTATATGAATTAGGATAATATATTTAATTATTTTCTTTTGATAACAAAAGAATATGATGCCTACTAACACTGTTTGTAAGTTTTAAGAATGTCAGAACTCCTCAATAAAAAAACGGTAATGTATAAATACAATATATCATATTCAGTTCATCCACCGTTTGATAGCATGTGTTAGGCTCCAAGGAATTCAGAAAGAAGAAGACAAGATCATTGATCTCAAGGAGCTTACAGTCTCAAAGGGGAACTAGAAATTTAAGCACATGAATATTAAAGGGATTGATTTACTTAAAAATAGGAGTATGTATAAAATATAACCATTGTACAGAAAAGTGCCTAATTCTCATAGGAAGTTAAAGGAAGTGCTTATAGAAATAAATTCTCCTTGCAGTTTTGAAAGATAAATTGGAATATTTGTCAGAAAAGGAGTAGAAAAGGAAGTAAAGGAAATATCAGGCAGAGAGAACATATACAAAGTCATGAAGACTTTACTCAATTAAAATCAATAACTTTTCATTAAAGAGCATTTTGAGATGGGATTACATATATACCAAAACAGGAAAATATCATAATCCTGGTATAAAGTCTCATTTCACCAGATTGCTTAATTTGTTTGCACATTGGAATTATGGAGCCCATTTGAAAAATTATTTACATAGAGGCATTATAATTCGCCAGCAGAAGAAAAGCACTAGGGATGTGAATGATGTACTTTCCTTGTAGTTTCATCCAAGTCTTCATTACAGAAGAGCTTACATCCCTCTAATTGGATCTTTTCTTTTAGAAGTATCCAATTAAATGTTTATTTGCAGTTCATAAAGCATCATAATCTTATTTGCTTGAAAATCCTGTTAGACATGTCCTTCTGTTTAGTCTTAGTATTAAATTAGGTGCCAATAGATTAAATAATGAGGTTGTGAAATGTTAATACAGAGATTAGTTCAATTTTCTACCCATTTCCACTAATGTGAAAAGCATCTAATACATTTGCATAAATCTTGAATTATAAATGTGATAATAAACACATAGAATTGAAGATTTCATTAGTTTACATCTATTGGGCAATAGACAATATAGAGAAAAGAAAGATGCTGTACTGGCAAAACCCTTTATATTATCTTTATCATTTAGATTTTCATTGACTTTCAAAACAATAATTTTTAAAAACTAGGTAGTCCTTTATTTTTCCCTTTGTTTAAGAATTTTTCAGATTTTTGCTTCTATTATTTTTTTCTATATTTCATTCTTACCTCCAACCCCCTTTTTTCCTGGCACACTTATTTTTCTGTTAAACCAGTTAGACTGTTTAGCTTTTAAAATTTATTCTCCATTTTCTAATTGTAGTATCTGTGAAACTAGGCTTAAAACTGGTCCCAAAGTTTTATCTTGAATAAGTAATATTTTATTTTATTTTTTTAAACATCTTTATTGAGTATAATTGCTTTACAGTGGTATGTTAGTTTCTGCTTTATAACAAAGTGAATCAGCTGTACATTTACATATATTCCCATATCTCCTCCCTCTTGTATCTCCCTCCCACCCTCCCTATCCCACCCCTCTAGGTGGTCACAAAGCACTGAGCTGATCTCCCTGTGCTATGTGGCTGCTTCCCACTAGCTATCTATTTTACATTTGGTAATATATATAAGTCCATGCCACTGTCTCACTTCGTCCCAGCTTACCCTTCCCCCTCCCTGTGTCCTCAAGTCCATTCTCTACACCTGCGTCTTTGTTCCTGTCCTGCCCCTAGGTTCTTCATAACCTTTTTTTCTAGATTCCATATATATATGTTAGCATACGGTATTTGTTTTTCTCTTTCTGACTTCACTCTGTATGACAGACTCTAGGTCCATCCACCTCACTGCAAATAGCTCAGTTTTGTTTCTTTTTATGGCTGAGTAATATTCCATTGTATATATGTGCCACATCTTCTTTATCCATTCATCTGTCTATGGACACCTAGGTTGCTTCCATATCCTTGCTATTGTAAATAGTGCTGCAATGAACATTGTGGTACATGACTCTTTTTGAATTATGGTTTTCTCAGGGTATATGCCCAGTAGTGGGATTGCTGCGTCATATGGTAGTTCCTTAAAAAATTGAATAAGTAATATTTTAGAAGCCTTTTAAACATAGTATGCCTCGGAAATGTGTGCTATGGAATGATCATATTAAAATTTCATTAATGATGTGAAATGCAAACTTACCTGTAGAGTATATGAAAACTTGAGCCAAAGAAAAGCTAGATTATCAATAATATACATATAAGAGATTGTCTTGAACCCAGGCTATGTCAGCTATCATCCAAACTAAGAGGATAAGTTAGTTCATCTACCCAACACAAATTGAAATACAATTATATACAAGCATTGTACCAGGTAGTAGAGATACAAATAATATTGTTATTTAATATTTATTGAGTGCTTATTATATAGTACTTACCATGTTAAGATTTTCATCATTGGCTAATATATTCAATAATCACTCTGAATAGGTACTATAATTGTAGTTAGATTTTTTTGATAAGAAAATTAAAACTTGGAGAATTAAATAACTTTTCCAAAGTCACTCAGCTAGTAGAAAGTGGCAGAACTGGTGGCGATCATTTTGCAATATATACAAATATCAAATCATTATGTTGTACACCTGAAACTAATATGATGTTATATGTCAATTATACCTCAATAAAAAAGAATAAAAAATCATAATACCAATCTATAAGCATTAAAATAGTGCAACCTTTTATTCATTTCTGAGAAAGATACAAATTTATTTCAGTAATGTCAAAGCAAGTCCTCAACCCCCTTTAAGAGAGACTATGCTTTGTTAAATATTTCTAAATATAAAGAATTGCTTGGAATTCATAGAAAGGTTTGCCATAACCTAACCATGGAATAAAGTCTGTACTAAAACTGAAATGTGTTAGAAACAGTAAAAGGGACTTTATGCAAGAACTGACTGAAATATTTCAGAATTACATCTATAATCTGAGTAATGTCCATGGACACAGAACTACTAGTATCTCATAGGTGAGCAGATTTTACATTTATTGTATGTCGGCTATATATAGCCATTATCTCTTTAACACAATAAAACAGAATGTAAGATATGATTTTTCAAATTTTACGGATTTAAAAATAGTGGTCTGAAACAGACCAATCTTAGAGATTACTTAATACAGTGATCTTAACGACTTCACAGGAAAACTGTTCAAATTTTGAGAAACATGTACTTTAACTTTGCTAATACTCTCTATGTACAGTCTTCCTGGGACATTTTAAAGTAGATTGTATAGTATGTTGTAGTTTTGGGTACAGATCCTGATGGTAAATGGTATATCTAACAGTAAGGTCAAGCCAGTTCCAAGGAAGGAGATCGTATTTCCTGGAACATATGAGAACTTTGCCTCTTGTGTATATAAGAGAATAATGTAAAGATGAAAGGACATAGCAGAAAGACAATGAAATGGCATGTTAAGTGTGGGTTGGTTAATAATTACTATGTGGTTTTGATATGGGGTGAAGATTTTGTTGCTCTCCAGAGCGTTCTGTTGGTGATCCTTCAGTCCCCTTAATCGCCCAGTCCTAAAAACTAGTAGCCCAAATTGTTCCATGACTCCAAACAAGGCTGAGGACCAATGATCTCCTGCAGCCCTTTTACTTTATAGGTGAGTAGGCTGAAGTCTTGAATCATTCAGTGATTTAACCATAATCAGTGAGCCTATCATTGCTAAACCAAAACTAGAACCAAGAGCTCCTAATTCTTTTTCCCATTATACTTTCTCCCATACCATGCAGCATTATCTGAAGATAGTTGTAAAATTTGTGTTTTTTTTAACTCTAACTAGTAAGAGTTTTATGATAGTGGTAAATGACCAAAGCAATCAAGCAAAATAATTTACACATGCATTTTTAACAGCTTCATTATTGTATAAATGACATACAATAAATTACATAAGTCTAAATTGAACAATTTGATACATTTTGACATATATATAACCACAACCACAATCAAGATGATAATCATACCTCCAAAATTCTCTTTTGCCTCTTTGTATTCCTCCCTCCTGTATTTCCTGTTTGCAACTTTATCCCCAGGCAAACATTGGTAATCCTCTCACTGTATTAGTTTGCACTTCTAGAGACTTAACATATACGGAATCATACAATATATTGTCCATTTTTGGTCTTGCTTCTTTAACTCAGCATAATATTATGGAAACTATCCATGATTCTCTGTTTATCAATAGTTCATTGCTTTTCATTGCTGAGTAATATTCCATTATATGGATATACCATAGATATACCGTACATTAAAAATAAACTTTGTTTAATCTAAATGTCTCTGTCTTTTAATTTGGTTAAGATTATTTGTATTTAAGTCATTTTTGGTGTGGTTAAATTTTAATCTACCATCTTGCTATTTTCTGTTTGTCCTATCTATGCTTTATTTTCTTGTTCTGCTTTCTGTTGGATTAATTGAGCATTTTATGATTATCTTTTGCCTTTTGGTTGACTCATTTGTTGACTTTGCTGTATTATTTTAGAGATTGCTCAAGGGTTTACAGTATTCATATTTAACTTATAGTCTACCTGTAAGTGAAATTATACCACTTCGAAATAGTGTAAGAACCTTATATTACATTCGCGTTTTTCTTCTCCTGGCCTGAGTGTTGTTGTTGACATACATTTCACTTCTGGATATGTTATAACCCTATACTACATCATTATTTTTATCTTTAAATAGTCAATTGTGTTTTAAAGACCTTTACATAATATGAAAAAAGGTGTTATATTTATCCACATAGTTACCATTCCTAGACCTCTTCATTCATTTGTGTTAATCCATATTTCCATCTTGGATTATTTACTTTATACCTGAAGGTCTGCCTTTAGCATTACTTGTAATGTAGTTCTGCTGGTGATGAATTTTTTAATCTTTTGTATGCCTGAAAATGTCTTTATTTTATCTTTGCTTTGATTGTTATTTTCATTGAGTAAGAAAATCATTAGTTGACAGTTTTTCTTTCAGTAGTTAAAAAATGTTGATCCATTGTCTGCTGGCTTGCATTGTTTCTGATGACAAATCAACTTGTTTCCTTATCTTTGTTCCTTTGTATATAATTTCTTTTTTTCCCTCTAGCTGTTTTTAAGACATTATCCTTTTCCCTGGTTTCAAGCAGTTTACTTATGATGTGCCCTGTTCTAATTCTCTTCATATCTCTTGTGCTTGGGGTTTGTTAAAATTTTTGCATCCTTGGGTTTATAGTTTTCTTTGAATTCAGAAAAAAATTGAACCATTATATTTTTCTGCTCCTCCCTTCTTTGTGGACTTCAACTATACCAGTATAAGACTTCTTGAAATTTTCCCGTAGGTTACTGATGATCACTGTATTATTTTTTTTCAGTTTTTTTCTCTCTGTGTTTCATTTTGAGAGTTTCTGGTGCTATTTCTTCAAGTTTACTCATTTTTTCTTTTGCAAACTGTTCTAAGTATTCACTTAATGCCCTCTTATGAAGTTTCCCATTTTAATGTTACGAAGAGTCAGTGGTCTTGGCAGCCTTAAGTAAACCTTGGTGAGTGGTGTGTCTACACCTTTCATATGTTTCTTTCTCCTGCTTTTGATAATTTAGTCACACACGTTCACTGATCACTATTCTGCTGAGTACTTTACGGGGAATACTAAGGGAGTATGCTGGATTCTCCTGTTCCCCTTCCTTTGCTGTGGTCTAGAAATTTTCTTCAGGCTATGAGCTCAGGCAGTTGTTGGGCTCACTTTGTTTGTTTCCTGTCCCTCAGGTATCACTGTCCTTTGTAGCCTGATGTCCATTAATTTAAAAACTTTTGTTTCATGTTTTGCTCAGTTTTTAGTTGTTTTGGTGGATTGATAAATCTAGGCCCTGTGACTTCATCTTGGCTGGAAGTGATAGTGCCTCATACATATGTATTTTTTAATAACAATTTTTTATTATATGGAAAATTCTACCATACTTTTTGAAGCTCTTTCATAAAACAGTCATTTCCAAGTTCTAGTTGTTAATGCTATGTGTATTCATTAATAATAAATACTTATGTACAATGTAACTGTATTAAAATGTTTCTTTTAATGAAACATATACTAAAATGTATAATTTAGGAATACATCTATTTACAATTATTTCATTTTAGTAGAATAAGCCCCATTGTTAATTTTCAAATGCACTGTTTCAACAAGAATCTATTAAACGCTTGCTTTACCAGCCATATATTGCCCATCGTAGGACATTAAAAAAAGACATAAAAATAGAACATATTTGCTCCAAAAAATTTTACACTGGTGATGGAGGTATGAAATTAAGATGAAGCTTAAAGAACAGAACAGCTGTACCCCGTGAGTGAGAGCTCACCTAGGGCATTTCAGCTTTGCACAGGAATTTTATGTGCTGATAAATTTTCTTTTCTATTTTAAATTTCCTTTTAGAAACTCAGTACGTTAAACATAAGATATTATTCTAAAAGTTGTACAAGTATTTTCTCCTTTAATCATAATAACTCAATGTAGTAAATTTTTATATTATTCTTAGAGTATAAAACTGTGGCACAAAGGAGTTAAATAACTTGTCCAAGGCCATACAGCTAGTAAAACTTTATGGCGTATTGAAATAAAGTGGTTATGTGGTTAGACATCCTTAATATTGCATTGCTTTACTTATCCAATCCTGTTCACTGGTTCAAAATGATTAAAGTAATAAAATATTTTATTAATGACAAATAAAAATTTACATATATCTTAGATCCTATTTTACATTATCACTATTAAGTAAAGACATTTGATAGATTTTTCCAAATATCATAGTATTTAAAGCTGTATTCTTAAAAAGATTATATGTATCATATTATGTATCTAATTACTTTCCCAACATGTAGCCAAATATAGATGTTTATGTTTAAAATGTGCTATTGTACAATGATAAATTTTAAAAACATGTCACTGGAGTTCATTTGGGAATGAAATACTTGTTTTCACTCTCTGTAAGGCTAATAAAGTTGATACACTCTTTTTTGAGGGGTGAGGTGGTACAAAGCTGACTAAATGAAATGTGATCATTTAAAACTCTTTCTAATGGTGGGGGGGAAACCTGCAAATACAGAGGTGGCTAAAATATTTGGTTTATCTGAGAGAGAGAGAGAGAGAGAGAGAGAGAAAAGGAAGGAAGGAAGGAAGGAATAAAGGAAGAAAGGAAGAAAGAAGGAGAGGGAAAAGGAGAAGAAGGAGGGAGGGAGAGAGGGATTGAGTGAGTGTGTGTGTGTGTTTGTTTGTGTGTGTTTAGTATTGTTGGATGTATAAAGATGTACTTAAATCTTTTAGGCATGGAAGAATATTTTTGTCACAGTGCAGCAGCTCTGGCACTGGAAAAAATTTAACAACTGTTTTTTTAAAAACTAGAACTGTTTTGCTTTGCTAATGTAGCACTTATTTTCCCAGATGCCGAGGTACTTAAGGTCTCAGTGGTTAACCTTATCTTAGTATTACTGCAGAGAGAGTAGCAATCCGAATCTAGAATCAAGTCATTTAGTTTAGAATAAATGGATAGACATATCTTTGCAGTTTAAAGACTCGGTTTCCAATGACCCAGTTTTTGGCATATTACTGTCATGGTTCACTCTAGGTTTTCCAAATACTGTTTCTGTGAGCACTGAGCCAAAGGCAGCATGCTTGATTTTGTTAGTTTATACTTGAATACCTTTAATATGTGAATCCATGCATCCTACTCACCATTTATCACTCTATCCCTCCAGGGCAGATAAACACAAACACAGAAATGTATTTTGGCTCTTTAAGTGTCATAAATATCCTGGGCTATATTGTAATAAAAGAGAAATGCTTTAAATAGCATTTCTGAAACTTACTGTTTTAAAATAAAATTTGAATCATTTAAAATTTTATATAGATATACACGTGTACACACACACACAAACACACACAGGCCGTAAACTGTGTTCTTTGCATAAGAGTTACACCTTTTAAATAATAACACCAGTTTTGGGAATAGTATATACTCAAGAAATATTTGTTGACTTAATGACAGCATAAGTAAATGAAGAAACTACCTATGAAATCAATCACAATAACTTTGAAATAAATAATTGTATACCATCCAAAATTATAGTTAAGGTTGTCTATATTACTGCAATTACAATATCATTGGTTTTCTTTTTTTTTTTAAATTTATTTTTATTTATTTATTTATTTTTGGCTGTGTTGGGTCTTCGTTGCTGCGCGCGGGCTTTCTCTAGTTGCTGCGAGCGGCGGCTACTCTTTGTTGCGGTGGGCGGGCTTCTCATTGCGGTGGCTTCTCTTGTTGTGGAGCACAGGCTCTAGGCACGCAGCTTCAGTAGTTGTGACACATGGACTCAGTAGTTGTCGTTCTTGGGCTCTAGAGCGCAGGCTCAGTAGTTGTGGCGCACGGGCTTAGGTTGCTCCGCGGCAGGTGGGATCTTCCCAGACCAGGGATCGAACCCGTGTCCCCAGCACTGGCAGGCAGATTCTTAACCACTGTGTCACCAGGGAAGTCCTATCATTGGTTTTCTTTACTATCAAAGTTTTATTTATAAAGTTCCCTTTTCCAGTAGGCTCTCCCCTTTGCTCTTTGCTGCCCAAGCTAAACCTGTAACTGAATTCTGAACTGTAACTTACTTTGGAATGTAACGTCATAAAAGCTTTTTAGCCTATTTGGAAATAGTCAGTGGTTTTCTACCTCCACAAAGTGAATTTTCATATTTTAAGCTCATTCCTGAAGAAACATTGTTTGGTTGATTCTTATAAAATTGTATTTTAATAGCATGATTTGAAGTTAATAAATTAGTTATAAATTTTAGTGATAGGAGATAGCTTAACCTGCCTTTAAAGCATTACTAAAAAGCTGATTGTATATTTTTCCTTAGTGTTTCCTCTGACACCGTGGAGATGTTCTGTTCCTATTTACTTTCAGATTCCTTCAGATTGTCAGATTTTGCATGTTTCCTTGATGACCATTTGGAAAAAGTTCTTAGAACCTGAGTTGCCAAAGAGAAATTAGGAAATAGATTTGATGAGCATGCTATGATCATACTTCTAAGACATTCTTAAGTAGAGGGCTTGCCTTTGACACTGTCTTACCTTTTTTCCCCTCATAGTTTTTCATCTGTCCCTACAGACACTGCCTTCCTTTTGGTCCTCACTACCAATTCAGTGTTCCAAATTTGGACTCAATTTTCTGTCCACTTTTTCCTAACTGAAGTGTTTGCTAATAATGATAATTCTGGTTGGGAGCAATCACAGGAGGGCTTTGGAGGGAGAAAATTCTAATCTTCAAGGTCCAAAAGGGACATCTCCAAAAGCTACTCAAGATTTACTAATTTCCTTTGTTGAGCTGGCTTGCTTCAGAGTGAAGCTAATATTCACAATGTCAAAATGTATTGAAAGAAGATAAGTATCTCATCTGAACCAGTTGAAAAGACAACACAATCCATATATCTGTGGTTATTGATCAATGTTTATTTAACAGTGTGGTGAGTTCAAAGGAAATGCAGTGGAGGAAAATATTACACCTTGTGTAATGATGGTACCAGATTAATGGACTTCATTCAAGTTTGATCTTTGCAAGCTAGGAGAAGAATGTTATGGTTATTAATAAGTTGGGAAGTTCTATAGGCCCTGCTAGTCTATTCTGAGCTGAAAAGGATTTAGTGTACTATGATCCGAGTGTAATTCATAATTAAAGTTGACCCCTATTACCAACTGTGGTTACATGGATGGAGAAATGTCTGAGTTATCCAAAGAAAAAATTTAAAAATCTTTTTACTTGAAGTTTTTTACTATATTAATCAAAAATCTGTACTGAGCATTTACAATATCCCAGGTATTGTGCTATTTAATGAACACATAAACACTATAAGATAGATACTATGATATTCCTCATTTTACATGTGAGAAAACTGAGGCACAGATAGATTCATTAATTTCTCCTAAGTTCAAATGATAAAGCAGAACCAGATTTTAAAAAAAGATGATATGGCTATTAAAATGTGCTGCTTTTATGAAGAGTACTCTTCAGACATTTTCTTTTTCCTTTACTGGGTTTTTTGTTTTTTTATTTTTAATTTTCAAACCTCTGCTGCCTTCTAAATGATGGTATTTATAAAGCTGAGGTCATGGACAAGTTTTGCTAATATGGGAACCCCACCATGTTGTGTTTTCTTTAAAGAAATCAAACTTGAAAAATAAATCAGATTTTTGGCTTTTATTATCTAGTATAAACCTCACCTAGCATTACAAGTTTTTCATTTATCTTAATTATTTTCCTAACAGCTATTTTCTTCAGACCTTTCTAATTTTAATCGCTGAATCAGTACATAGGCTAATTGACCAGTACGAACAAAATGTGTTAAATGAGAAATAAATAGTACAAATTAATCAGTTCAGAGGAGGGAGATTACAGTGGGTGGCAGCAAGCTAGAAAAATGTTAGGAAGTGAGACTTGATCTGGACTTTGAAGATAATAGAGAAGCAAAAGTGACAGAGTTTGTTGGGATGAGTTAATGTAGTATTCAGTAAATATAAAATATTAAAACATTTCAGAAAGTCCATTTTAGGAGTAGTCAGTGTGAATTTTACAGCTATTTTGAGTCATAATTTTCCTTCTGTTTAGTTTTCTTATGAGTTTTTCCATCAGCAAATAATGATAATGCTTGTACAAAAGTACATCTATTCTCTTAAGTTCCACTAAAAATGTGTTTAATATTATTAATCTCTTAGAGTAAAAGAAGAAGAAATGATCAGAATCTGCAATTGAAGAAGGTGGAATGGGGGTGGAATGGGGAGCCTTTTTTTTTTAAACAGCTTTGTTGAAATATCTTTGACATATAAAAGTTGTATTTATTTAAGATATACTTGTTGATATTTTGATACATTTATACGTTGTGAAATAATCACCACAATCAAACCAATTAACATATCTATCACCTCTACATAGTTACCACTGTTTGTGTGTGTGTTGAGAAGATTCAAGTTAAGATCTGTCCTCTTTGAAAATTTCAAGGATACAATACAGAATAGTTAACAATTATCACCATCACATTAGATCTCTGGGACTTATTGATCTTGCATAAGTGATACTTTGTACCCTGTGACCAACATCTCCCCATTTTCCCCTTCCCACAGCTGCTGAAAACCACCATCCTACTCTGTTCTATGAATTCTACATATGAGTAAAATTGTGAAGTATTTTTCTTTCTTTTTCTTGCTTATTTCACTCAGCATAATGTCCTCCAGCTTCACCCATGTTGTCACTGTGTACCTCTTTATCCGTCTATCCATGGAAGGACATTTAGGTTGTTTCCATGTCTTGGCTATAGTAAATGATGCTGCAATAAGCATGGGAGTGCAGATGTCTATTTTTGCAATCTTGATTTCAGATCCTTCGGCTATATATACAGAAATGGGACTGATGGATCATACAGTTGTTCTATTTTTATTTTTTTGCTCACTTTCTTTTTTCTTTCTTTTCTTTTCTTTTTTTTTTCATAATGGCCATCCTAACAGGTGAGGATAATATCTCTTTGTGGTTTTGACTTGCATTTCTCTGAAGATTACATCTCTATTAAAATCCTGATGGCATCTTGTACAGAAATAGAAAAAAAAATCGTAAAATTCATATGGAACCAGGAAGGACCCAAAATAGTCAAAACAATCTTGAGAAAGAAGAATAAAGCTGGAGTTTTCACACGTCCTGATTTTAAAACATATTACAAAGCTACAGTAAACAAAACAGTATGGTACTGGCATAAAGACAGACACTTAGAGCATTAGAACAGAATTGAGAGCCCAGAAATAAATTCACACATATACAGTCAATTTGACCTTTGACAAAGGTGCTAAGAATACACAGTGGAGAAAGGATTATCTCTTTAAGAAATTATGTTTGGGAAATTGGATATCCACATGCAAGAGAATGAAGTTTGATTTGTCTTACACCATATGCAAAAATCAACTCAAAATGGATTTAAGACTAAAACCTAAGACCTGAATCTGAAAAACTTCTAGATAGGGAAAACCTTCATGAAATTGGTCTTAGCAATGAATTCCTTGATATGACCCCCAAAGCACAGGCAACAAAAGCAAAAGGAGACAACTGGGACTACATCAAACTAAAAGTCTTTTGTATAGGGGTTACTATCTAAGATATGTAAGGAACTCCTACAACCCAGTAGCAAAAAAGTAAATAATCCAATTAAAAAATAGAGAAAGAACTTAGTAGACACTTCTCTAAAGAAGATTCAAGATGGCCAGCAGGTATATGAAAAGGTGCTCAACATCATTAATAGCCTGTTAATGTGGTGTGTGGTTGCAAGGATACAGCTCAGAGAAATGGATACAAAGCATGATTATAAAACAAAAATTTAATTATTGCTTCCTTTTGCTAGATTCTTTTGCATCCATTTGATGTAAATATCAAATTTATTGACATATATTTGTTCATAATCCTACTTTCTTATCCTTTTAGTGTCTTTGGTATCTGTAGTGTTATGTTCTCTTTTATTTTTTACATTGGTGATTTGTATCTTCTCCCTCATTTTTAATGATCCATCTGGCTAGAGGTATATCATTTTTATTGATCTTTCTAAGTTACACTTTTAGTTTCATTGATTTTTCTTATTTTCTCCTGATTTCCATTTCATTGATTTTTTTTTCTCATTTTATTTGTATTTCCTCCTTTCAGATAGGTTTAATTTGCTCACTTTTTTCTATTTTCTTAAGATGGAAGCTTAGATCTTTATTACTTCTTATCTTTGAATTTAAGCATTTATTGTATTACATTTTATAGTTACCTTTAGTTTTACATTTTAGTGTTCTTCGTTTCTTTGTGGCGACTCAAATTTCAATTTTTTTTCATACTTTTTGTGCTGAGAAATGTCCTTAACGTTATTGATAGAGCAGGTTTTCTGGCATTTAAGACTTCCAATTTTTGTCTGAGTATGTCTTCAATTCACTGTCATTTTTGGAAGATATTTTTATTGGGCATAAAACACTGGAATGAAATTGATTTTCTTTCAGTACGTTCAACATATCCAAGATAGCATTACACTGTCTTTGTGTTGCACAGTTTCTAGTAAGTGTGCTCTGTAATCCTTGCCTTTTGTTCTTCTGTGTGGTATATTCCACCCCACTTCCATCTCCCCCACCCCTCTTTTCTTCAGCATTTCCTCTTTGTCTTTCATTTTCAACAGTTTATCAATGTGGTCTCTAGATATTTGTGTGTTTTTAAAATTTTTTGTTCATTTTTCTCCTGCTGCATGGTGTTATCTGGGGTTCTTGGACTGGTGTTTTTTGTTTGTTTGATATCTGTGTATAACAGTAACAACAAGTAAAACCATATTATTGGAAGAATGGAACTGTTTTTTAATTAAACACTGATGAAATAAAGCATTTAATTTGTTCATCATTGAAAGCAAATGATTTCTCTTGAAGTAAAAGATAAATGTCCTATTAAATTTATTAAAATTTCAAAATTGAAGAAGTCTTAGTAGAAGCTATTTCTGTGTCTGAGGAAATGTTCCACACAATACAACTGAAAGAATATTTCCCTAAAATTAGTCTCCAGGGTCACTATTTTTAAATAATTTATTTGATTGTGGTTTTGCTGAGGAAGAATTTTATCATGGAGCTAAGAATTCTCATGCTCATGTTTTATAATATCAGGTCGTGTCATTGTGTCATTAAAGTTCTTTGACTCTGTGTTCTCTTTCCAGTTTAAATTGATGACATAGCAAATATATGGAAATGTATTCTTCCTGTTTGTAGCCTTCATCATATCCAAAGTTAACAGATGCATTTGGACGGTGTGGGTTGGAGAGGATGGCAGGTGATCAGAATTAATTAGGCATGCACGCACAGGAATAGAGTTAGAAGTCCAAATTATAGGTATCTTCATTGGTGGTTTGTGAAAAATGGAATGCCAGCTTTCTTATGTGCTTGTAATTTCTGTTCATTTTATAAGCCACTATACAGCATTCTGATCCAATCAGTTTAGTGTATTTATCTTAAGTCTTTATTAGAATAACAAATGCATACACGCTCTATTGAGGTGGACACCATGCTGAATTTAATGGGTTTCCAAGATGATTTAGACACTGCATAGTTATTTCACTAGTTTATTGAGCTCACATCCATTAAAGAAAATTACTGTATCATATTGAAAAAGTAGTGTGGAATAATTTCTGTAGCACATTCAGTAGCAAGGGAAAAATGAAATGTTGACGCTGAATTCCCAGTATGAAATCCTGTCTTGGAACAGTTTCATCTTAGTATGAGATATATGGCAATTTCATAGGAGGTAGTTACTCCAAAGTTCCTAAAAAAGTGTTTTGGGAGCTTGATGCCATTTTGATTCTCCTCATATTATCAATGTTAATATTAAAAAAATCTAGAAAGAACATATTCAAAATACCAATGAATGAGTTTTATTTTGCATCATTAACCATGTGTCCATAATGAATAATAAATCCATGCAATTGAAACACAAAATCCAATATCTCCTACCTAAAAGTAAAAACAAAAATAGATTAGAATGGAATAAGAAAAATATCTGAGTAGGAGTTCATCAGCTAGTGTTGTCCTTATTTGTTTCATCTTCCCGTTTATTTATCTTTCTTCCCTACTGGACAGTAAGCAACTTACAATAAGGCAGATTATAGGTCTTATACATGATTGCATTTCAGGTACCTGGCTTTTTTTCCCCTGACATAGTAGCTTAATAAATATTTGCTGAATCACTGTTTTTGAAAATAACCAATGGCTGGCTTCAACATTTACTTGTAAACTTCTTGAAAGAGACTTGTGAACGAAAGATCAACTACAGGCATATATGTTAATCTTGCATTGGTAACATCTTGATTAAACAGTTCTTACATAATATGTTATACTTCCATTTTCACAGGTTCTAAGAGCATTAGTTCTGCTTTTCCTGTTGTATATTGATGCTTTTATGTTCTGCTGTAACTATACACTTTCCAAGTCTATCATGAGGCTTCTAGTGTCCTTTTCTCATTGCTATCAGCTTAGCTCAGTTCTTTATCACATAAAAATTGGTTTACAGCCACAAACTAAAAAATGTATCTCTGCCAAAAGCAGAGAGTCTTTTACTTCATTCTCTTTTCTTGCCATTTGACAATGGTGCAGTGACTGGTGACATTTCTTATTATATTGAGTTGTTATTTTTTCATTGTTGTGTTTTACACATTTTTCTTGATCAAGACACTACCTTTAGATAGATAGGTGGAATTTGTTAAATAAATTTTGATTACCTTATTTTATTCCCGTCTATGAGCCCATTTCTTCTCCCTTTGTATTTTCCCTAACATTTAGATATTTTAGAAACTACAGTCTCAGCTATGTTTCCATGTTTGATGCTTACCCACATAATTATTCTAATCCTTTAAATCTTTGATTAGAGAACAGGAATCTGGTATCTTTTATTGGGTCTGTCTTTGTGCATGTATGTATATGTTGACAAGATATCAAAACAAGAAAGCAATTCTTTTTCAACATTCTACAGTTTCATTGTGTATAAAATTAGATGACTATTAATTAGTCTATGATTTCTTCAGAGGATGTCAAAGACAGTACACTTTCTAACCCTTCCTTGTATCATTTTATAGAGTACTGTTTGGTCATGTGCATTAAAAGATCATTGTGATTTTAGATTAATTTAGTAATACTTTTTTCAAACTAGGCATTGTATATTTTCCTTAATTTTGCAAAGAATATAAAGGCAAATGAAGAGATTTTCTATGAGGATAGGCTTTCCTTGAGATCAACATAGTCCCAGAATCTGAATCTCTAGTTGTTCATAGGCTTGCTTCTTTAAAATATTTTTTTAGTTCTTCCTATCTTGACAGGCTTGTGTACGTTCACTAGGACCAGGTGGATTTTATAAGGAAGATTCTTCCCTAAGACAAATCTTACAATGACTTTGAATATAAAAGGGGACTTTATTAAACTTGCTGGTTTCCAATAAGTATATTCTGGAAAGACTGTAATGAACTGTCAGGAGCAATTCTCTTCCTTGGCTATTAACTTGGTTGCAATCTCTGACATTAGAGTGTTCTTGATGGTAAAGTAGTCTTAAGGATTTAACCCTCCTCAGTGGTGTGTAATTAGCAACAAGTGGGGTCAAATGTTTTGAGTAAAGTAGGTTTTATTTTATAACCAGGTAGGCAATTGCGTAAATATACTTAGCATGTATCATTGAGAGTTTGAAAATTATTTCCTAATGACCACTATTTAGAATGCTCATATTCGGTTAGAGTATCCTGTCAGATACTCTTGAGTAGAGAACAGGAACACATTTTTATATCCACAAAGCTTCTGTCTAGTTTCAATCCATTTCCATATGTGATGTGAGGCACAAATATTCCAGTGTTTCTTTGGTGACTAAGCAAGTGGTACCACTCTAAACCTGGAATATGAAGCTTAAAGGCTTCTTGGGACCAACAAATTCTTAAATGATATGTGACATAATAAGCAGTAAGCAGTCATATCTAAACTCCTGTGACATGAATATAAATGTCAAAAATGACCTTAATTGGGGCAAAATTGAATATATTTTTAAGGCTTGATGTTACTATTTTTCCAGGAAAAAAGAAAGTGTGTGTGTGTGGGGGGGGTGTATCCTAAAAAGCTCTCCAAAAAGAGGGCATCCTGGAAACACATTTTCCTACTGTTACTTTGCTTCCACCAGATGTCAATACTGGATAATGTTCCCAGAATCTGAATCTTTAGTCATTCGTAAAGTAAAATATATACTGTTTTAGTTAGACCTATACTAAAAGCATTGTGCATATTCACTAGGACCAGGAGAATTCTGTGAGGTCATAAAGCTCCTTCATCTTCCATATTAATCAAATCCTTCTTTAATGATTGAATGTGTCAGCAGCTCTAAATTCAAGTCCAGCTGCTTAGGCAGGCTCCCTGAATTCTTGTGTATTCTTCCCCTTTCCCAAACACTGCTGCTAATTAATTTATAAACATCTAATTTCAAATCTAATGATTTCACTTTCCTTATTTATTTTTCATTAACTCCAATTGACCATAGGATAAAGTGTGACTGTCTTAGCTTGACACTTATAATTTCTTTTTGATTTAAACTTGTCTGGATTTCTAATTTGTTTCCATGACTCCTTAAAATATTGCTGTCATTTTGAATGATTTGACCATTTTTAGAATCTAACCTTCAGCTATTTCCAATAGCAGATAACCAAAAATAACCACACAAAGTAACCAGTTAAATACTTTTCCCCAAATGGAAGCATTTGTTAGAAAACATCACATATAGTGATTTAATCTTATATATCCAGGTTAAATATAAGACACAGTATGATTTGAAGAAGGTAAAATAAATATAGATCTAGACCAAAAAAAATTAGTATTAACTCTTTGTGCTTCTACTATTTAACTAAATTTATAGTATCTTTCTTCTCTCGTCTTCTCTCCTCTCATCTTCTTTCCTCTTCCCCCCGCCTCCCCTCCCCTCTCTTTTCCTTGCCTTCTCGTCTCTTCCCTTCCCTTTTTTCCTTCCTTGTTTTTTGGCAGGGGGGACTTTCTTGTCCCCAAACCAAAATGTCTCTGTGCTGTACCCCTTATGGGATTCAAAATTCTCTGAAACTAATCAAACCTGTAATTGAGAAAATGTCTCATAATTACTTTGTACATCTCACCAAAGCTATACCCTTCGAGATTAAACTTTATTTTGTTCATGTGAACATATAGTTGTGTCTGTGGACCTTATTTTTTTGTTTGTTTTAGGGAAAGAGTTTTTGAAATTTTATTTTTTTTCCTTTAATCCTGGATAGTTTGACCAATTCTTTCTAGGACAAAAATTTTAGTTGTTATGCACTTGTTATATGTACGTCAGAGGGAATTTTATTCATAGATCATCAGATAACCAGATCATTAGAATTAGAATTAATTCACAGGATGTAGACATTGAAAAATTTAAATGTATTACTTATTTTACATGTTACATGAGAAAAATAAAACTGATTTTGGTGATATTAATAACAGAACCCTTGAGCAGGTACTAGGGATTAGTGTTATCTCTTCTAATCTTCACAAAGCTCTAAAAGAAGGCTTGCTCAAAGTTACCAAGACACAGAGTTAACAAGTGCCAGAGTAAAGTCTGAGTCTGGTAAAATTGCTGGCACTCATAAACACTGGACTGAAATGACTTTATTATATATGAATTGCAAAATGTGTATTTTAACAGTAATTCTGTTTGATTTTTATGCATTTTATATTTGTAGATCATATCAGTAATATTTCTAATTTTATTAGAAAAGGACTGTGCCCATAATAGGCACTTAATACATATTTAAAACATAAAGAAAATTATTATTAAAAATAATTCAGTGTTACATCTTCTGCAGTGATATTGCTTGATCAGATAAATACCACAGTAATTTTGTGATAAATTTATATACTTCAGATGAATGCAAACAAAATGCCATAGTAGAAGAAATAAGTAACAAATATCAATGCTTTTACATGTACAGAAAGTGTGAAGAGTATTTAAAAATCACTTTTCTGGTAGTAGAACAATGAGAGCATTCATGTGGAGCCTATTTCATTTTAGAATGTGTTTCTAGTCAAACAAAACCAGAATTCTTCCCATGAGAGTGTCTAGATCAAAGAAACTGCTTCTCCCTTCAGATTCCTAAACCACAAAAATATTTGGAACACATTTCAAGCTCCCCGTGTCCATATAACTTTCCCAGTTGGTTTATTATATGATTACTGGTCATTTGGAAGAAAATCCTTCTTAGGATATATAGTTAGTTGCTATGGGAGAACATTCAACATGCATAATAACAACATATTTTCCCAATTGTACAATGAAAGAAATAAGGTAGGGGACATCTGGTATATAAATAGATGATGAAAGATTTTTAGGTGGCTGAGGGGATTGCAGGCAAAGAGGATGATAATTTTACATAGCTATTGAGACAATTAGAAGGATTGGCATGATTGTCCTTTTAATGCATGAGAATAGAATGTTGAGTATTTATACAAGAATTAAGTGACCTGACTCAGACATAGGCAAGAATGAATGAGATCGGGGTACATAGACAGCTTGGGATCTGAATAAGAGATTCCACCAGATTAACCTATCAGTTTAAGTGGTTATTGATTGCTTAGTATTTATAATATATAATGTAATATAAAATAAGACATTATAAAATGTACTAACTCATGTAGAATTAATTCTAAGTTAAAATGCAAACTAATTATGTGGAATGGTTATTATTTGACCTGAGCACTTCCTGGTAGGTGGGTAAATTGTGGGGAGGAAGGAACATCAGAACACATTCTTATGCTTTTCTGGTAAGGTCTGAAAGAATTTTAGATAGTACTCAGCTCCATGACACATGCAACTACACCTAGACATGCTAACTTTCTGGTACGACTATGAGTAATCATCATGGCTAAATTAACTGAAGAGAGATTTTTAAGAAATATATATGAAATGAAATTTTATTTCCTTAAGACTGTTTGAGAAAGAACTATACTATTCCTTCAACAAACATTACTCTGCACTGAATATATAATTTTTTCAGGTAACTGAAGCTTATCATTATAAGCACCACATCCTTTAAATTAATAGTAAATATTTTGAAAATAAATCTTTACAAAGTGCATTGCACATTTTTATTCTCCTTCAGCAACTGATATTGATAATAATTTCAAAATGACTCACACTCTTTGAATTCATCCAAGTGTTCCTTTACCTTTTATTCCTTCTTTCTGGACATCTGTAGTCACTGCTTCTGGTACATTATGACCCTCCTTCTAGTTATACCCTCCCTTTGAAGCTTTTCAGTCTACTGCGATCTGAAAAAACAGACAGTTCAACTTCTTAGATCTTGTTTAAATGAACAGTAATGAAGGTCTGAGGAAAGATTTAGCCTTTGCCTTAAGCTGAATGGACTTCATGCGTCAGACTTCAAGTAAAAGTTGGACAGTCATCACTAAAACTACAAAGGAAATTCGAGCACTAGATTGAAAGGGGAAAAGTTTGAATTTAGGCTGTTTCAGGTATTCTTTCCAGAGAGATTTCATAAAGCCCTTTTTTTGATCTTCTAGATTTCCAACCGTGTTCATTTATGTTAATTAAAATTATTGGAGTTAGTTTTTAGAATTCTTATCTCATAGAGCATATGACTAAAATGAAGGATGATAATGTCATTTAAACTGCGATATTTTGAGAATGAAAAGGAATGCTATAAATAATTTTGTTAGGAGAGTAAATATGAACTGAGGCTTTCCATGGTTAACTGGGATGGACATATGGTCATCCCACTTAAGTGATATGTAATGCAAAAAATCCTCCAGGTATAATTTTTTTCAATGAATTAAAAATTTTTTATTTAGTCCATTCACTTTTACAAATTATAATTGTCGTGGTCCGAACGCGGGTTGGAAAAGAATTTCTAGACACAAGGCAGAATGTAAAGAAGATAGAATTTATTAGAGGGAAGGGTCGCTGTCAGAACAGCGGGCAGACTTCGTAGTAGTCTGGGAGAGTCAAGCCGAACATGTGCTGTTGATCAGTTTTTATAGCCAGAAAACAAAGGAATGGTCCGAGGTGAAAATTTCGTTTACTGATTGGTTGAGGCACCAATCAGTAGGGTGGGAGTGGGGCATGGCAGATGCCTTTCCTTATTTGTGACAGGTCCAGTGCGCAGGTGGGCGTCACCCAGGTGGGTTCAGGAATTTAGTAACCATCGCCACATGGTGGGGAGGGCGATTATGAGTCCGTAGGGGGTGTAATGCTGAAACTTTTTTAGGCAGGGTTATCCTTTGTCCTTGAAGCACCATTGTCCTTGGAGCACCACAATAATTTTTAAATTTTCAGCGTCCAGTACATTTGTCTCTAGTTCCCTAAGACCGGCGCAGGGGGAAGCAAATAGTTACTATTATATTTCTCCTTTTGTTCTTCTACCTTATAGTCTTATAAGGAAGTCACAGATCCTTGTTCAGACCTTAGTTCACAGCTTAATTTTAGTCTTCCCTTACACATTAAATAAATAGTTTGAGGGGGAAAAAAGCAAATAGGACAATTTTTTTTCTGGGGAAAAAAAGTAATTTCTTTGAGTCTTTGGTTGTCCACCTTCATGCTTCAAGATAATTCCAAGGCTTCTTTGAAGGCTTAAAAAAGGCTTTGTGATTTTTTCCTTGAGAATCCCACTTAGTAGATGCCAAAACATATTTAGCAGGTGGTAGCTAATTTTCATTTTAATGAAGATAATCTTTTCAGAGTAGGATAACATAAGGCTTTACCATCTGTGTGTATCCTATTTAGTTTAACCAGGTTGGAGAAATGTAAAAGAAGGTCTGTGAAACAAAAAGCTAGATGTTGTTCAATACCAGCCTTAGCTACCTGAAAGCACTACTATTTTATTTTTATTCATTTGTTTATTTATTTATTTGAAGTATAGTTGATTTACAATATTAGTTTCAGGTGTACAGCATAATGATTCAATATTTTTTATAGATAATACTCTAAAGTTATTACAAAATAATGGCTATATTTCCTTGTGCTGTACAATGTATCATTGTTGCTTGTATAAAATAGAGAAGCAGTTCTATTTTAAATACAAAATATATATATGGAGATTATAAAGGTTAATATATTAGCCTAAAATTTTCTTTAAATTATATCTTTACAATTAAGATCTGATGATATTTTAAAGCATTACTTAAGAAATGCTTATTTAAAAAAATACGATTTTTAATGTAAGACATCTTAAAATCTAGCTGACAATTTTAGCAAAACAGAAATGCTAAATGTGTGTTTCAGGAATCAGAGTTACAAATATTTTTAACCTTTCCCTCTCTTGAAAGTCATCACAGATTACTTCCCTACACAATCCTTGTTTTCAGCTTTTGTTCTTATGCACATTTAAACCTCCCTATTTGTTTCTGTTTTACTGCTTGGAAAATTTAAGTACCTGTCACCTCTATGGTGGCATGTAAATTTTAACACATTTAAAAATTTTTTAGGAAAAAGGATTATGGCATATATTTGTTTTTTATTTCAGGAAATGAAAAATTTTCATTGCTCTTTAAAGTCACTTCCTACATCTTATCTGTATAAGTAATGAATACAACTTCAAAACTGAATATTTACTACATACTTAAATTTAAAAAAATTCAGGATATCATGAGCTCAGTGAGAATAAAACCTGGACTAAAAGAGGGTAAATATTTTATGGATCAAAATAAAATGAGATACACAGAAAGTGAAGGAAGACAATAAGAAGGGGGTATGTAGAGGGGAGAGAGGGATATACTGATTGATTATAGATAAGAATGAAGAGATGAGGAAGAAGAAATCCACATTTGCGTGAATGATTTAGTTACCTTTGCTTTCAGTAGTCTTTAGGGTTGTATAGGAGTATAATATTATTGAAAACTGAGAACCAGCATTATTAAATGAGGCCAAAGTCAACTCATGATTGATTGCAAAGTAGAGTGAATTTCAGGAGCCTATTTAGAAGAAAGCATCACACTTTATTAGAAATAATGAACCTTGGGCATTAAGGGCATTTATATGTGCCAATTATGCTTAAATAACAACGATAACAAAACTTGTTATGAAAAAGAGAAATTTGCTAAATAGATGAAAAGAATAAGGTGATTAATATTAGAAAATTATTTTCTTTTCAAAATAATTCCCTGAAATTTCTTTTTCTAAGAAAGATGCTCTGGATTTAATTGATTTTAAAAGTATTAAATAATTGGGGTTTCCCTAGTGGCACAGTGGTTAAGAATCCGCCTGCAATGCAGGGACACGGGTTCGAGCCCTGGTCCGGGAAGATCCCACATGCCGCGGAGCAACTAAGCCTGTGTGCCACAACTACTGAGCCTGTGCTCTAGGGCCCGCGAGCCACAACTACAGAAGCCCGCGCACCTGGAGCCCGTGCTCCGCAACAAGAGAAGCCACTGCACTGAGAAGCCCGCGCACCGCAATGAAGAGTAGCCCCCGCTCGCCTCAACTAGAGAAAGCCTGTGTGCAGCAACGAAGACCCAACGCGGCCAAAAAAAAAGAATAAATTAAATAAATAAATTACAAAAAATAAAATTATTAAATAATTAATAGTTGGATCAGGGATAAATAAAACATGACAAAATTAAAAGCAGTTTAAATTGCGAATCTACGAGGCACAAAGTTAAAACATCTCTGACAGTTTTGCGCAAATTAATTGGGAAACATAATCCAATTTACATGCAGCTGATAGAGTTCTGTAAATGTACAGATACATATTCCTTCAGATCTTCTGTGAGTTTCAAACATTTTAGTAGGATTTGCTTACATGTGTTTCTCTTATTAACAACCTTTATCCAGTCATTTAGGCATCTTTTTCTACCTCAGAGTTTTCAAAGTCAACATTTTTTTCCAAATATCTTATTTTTTCCTTCATAACTTTTGTTTTTGTGCTTTGTTGATCCTCAATAGTAATTTGTCTTTTCTCACTTCGTCTATTAAATTGAATTTTTAAAAAAATATTTTATATACATTCTTTTGGAGATTAAAATTCTTCTGTTTAAAGGGACATAAATCTCTTTGATTTCTCTTATTTTTTATTCAGACTCTTCTGACGTCTCTAGCAACTCTTTTATTTGGAGCTAATCTTCTTTGTGTGTTTCATTTATTATTCTTCTGACAACCGTTACTTTTCCTATCCATACTCTAATCTGCTTGCTGGGGTGATTTAAATAGCTAAATACTGAAATTCGTGTGCAGGTGTCTTTGTACAGTGGTACCCCTTTGAAGGGGTTCCAGTTGGCACAAAATCTTTCTCCTTTCTGGGAAACAGGAGGAATCCTGCCTGCTCCCTGATTTTCTCAACCTCAAATATGGGCTCTGCCTGCCTCAGAACTCTGGCAAACAATAACCAACACCTGATTTGGCAGGTCCTCTGGGGTCACTGAAATAAGATCTTTTTGGTGGATGTTTCTTAAATGAGTATTCTTTTTAATTCATCAGGGCCTCACAATATTACTCAAACACATCAGAAGTCCCCCCCTTTTTTTTAAATTCTAGGATTCATTTATATTCTTTTTCATGTCCCTAGTTTCCATCTATGGTCTCCATTCTTTCATTATGTAAAAGAGTTGCATACTATTTTTCTGAATGCCAGTAGAAGTGTAGGGCTATCTTAGATGTTCCAGCCTTGTCCACCAGTCCCAGAAGATTCTTCTGTCTGGAAGAGTGCTGGTTAATTGACTTAGTTTAGGGATGGAAGGACAGCAGGAATGCATTCAGGAATGTCCAGTGGTTTATTTTCAGAAGTATATTTTAACTGACAATAATTAGGCAGTAATTTACTTTTTCTGTAATAGAAGCAGATAATACAGTTCAGGGGTGGCCAACTATTGAGTGGCAAGAAATGAAGTGAATACTGGCTAAAGCATCTGGGAAGCGCCTTCTCCCTCTAGTACCAAACTTTTGCAAGCTCCTTAGTACCCTCTCTGAGGTATATGTCATTTCAAGATTCATTGAACAAAACATGCCATCAGCCTCCACTCTCTGGTTGCCCAGCTCTGCAAACCAGTCTGCTAGTTTGGGGCCCAATAACTAGTCACAGTGGAACTCTTGTGGGTCCATAGTGTCATCAGTGTTTAAAGTTTCTTCCTGCTACACTTTTAAAGTTTTATCTTAAGCAATAAGTGTTTGCTTAAATATATATTTGAGATTGTGATTAATATGACGGTGAAGGCAAATAAAACAATCAGAAGCTATATGCATCAGTCTGTTGATTTTGTTTCTATATATAGGCATAGACTTTCTGTGGATTAAATTTTGAACTTATTTTCATTCTTGGATCATAGAACAGTTATTTCTCTTTTATGTGACTTCTAAGCAGAATAGCTTGCTAATATATATGTACCTTTTTTGGTAATTCCTTTGGAAATTGGCTTTTGGACAAGTTATGAATTAAATAGTCAGTGTTTCTTTTTAGAAAACTAATTTAGTTAAGAACCAAATGATCATACTTTTACTACAAAGTGAGCAAGCATTTAAAATATTCTAAAAATGTATTTCTCTACGGTTAAGAAAATTTCCATTTCTACTTTGTAAATTCAATTAATGTTAGAAAGAATCACCTTGTCTGCTTACGTTAGTTTAGAAATTACATGTAAACTAAAAGCTCTATTAAAAATTATCCTTCATTAAAACTAATATCAAATATTCCACAATTATTAGAGGTTAAAAGGCAAATTTTCTTGAAGATTTTCTGCCAATATTTTCTATCCTTTCTAGGTAAAGATATTGCCACACTAAAATCGAATGGATAAATATAAAAAGGAGTTAACACAGCAGTTTATTTGATGTTACTAGATAGTCTTACTGAGTGTAACATACACATATGCATCTACTTGATACATTAGAAGAAATGTTCTAAGTAAGAAAGCTGGTCTGGAACATCAAAGGTATAGTTAATTTTTGATACAAAGATATGTGTTATCCACCCCAAATTCTTGGAAATCTATTAAGCAGTATTATTTTGAAGATATGGCAAATGTTTTGCAGACATTGTATGGCAATATTATTTTGCAGATAATAGCAGTGATCTAATGCCAGGTGATTTTCAAAAGCAAAGGTAAAGAAGTGAATCTTCTTACTACAGGTGATTTTAAAATGAGTCCCTTGAAATGTGGATACTTGACTATAGTTTTATTTAAACATTTTCTCCTTTAGAAATCCATAAGTCCTTGTACTCATTGTGTATATCTAGCAGCTGAGAAAGTGACAATAAAGTGGTAATATTCTTATTCTGCTTATAGTACATTAGCAAGTACTATATTCTAAAAAAAACATTTTCACTTGAATTTTAGATATCGTAATTTTAAATAAGGTGAAGTTTCTGTCTGCTTTCTGAATCTCAGCAAAATAAATTTACTAAGGTCGTTTTAGAAGTGATTAAGCAATTAAGATTATAACATCTTGATATTGGAAACTTAATTGTACATCAAATTAGTCTACCCCATCTCAAAGAGAGACAAAACCAAATCTTCTTACATTAGATTAGGATTTGTGGTCCTATTCAAATCTCTTGATCTCATTACCAATTTTTAGGAGACTAAACGTATTCTTGATGTTCTTTGAAGTATCTGATAACATATCACAAGCTTATTTCCCAGATCATTATACCTGGATTTTTCAATCCAGTGCACTTTTCAGGGGTCTGCCTAAATACCAGCCCCTCCAGGAAACTGTCTGATGCCCAATCCCAGAGCAGTATGATTTCTGTTCCTGTGAGCTTTATATGTTTTTACTTGTCTTATGACACTTATAGCTATGAGTTAATGCTAAGAATTATTTTTCCTACATTGTAAAGATTGGCTAAACCTGTAGGGGGGTTTTAACTACTTAATAAAATGACCAAGGATCTCTACTAGGTATACTACATAGCAATCACGAATATTTATTGAGCTCAGTAACGTAGAAGGTATTGAGCTGTAAACTGTAGAAGATCAAGAAGTGTGAACCATTTCCCCTGGTCTCAAGCTAATAATAGTCTAGCTGAAGAGATAAGAAATAAAAGCATGAAGATATCAATAAAAGATTTACATATTATCTCAGGACCAGAAATGTGTAGTATGTGGTAATTATCAACTATATTAAGCTGACTGTAATTGCAATATGACTTCATAGGAAGGAAAAATCATATCAGAATGCTGTGTTAATAGAAGGTTTTCATAAAAATTGGAATACTAATTGTGATGAATGGGTAAAATTTGGATAGCTAGAACAAAGGAGAAAGGGATATTCTTTGCCCATGGAAAAATGTAGCAAAATCATAGATGTGCACTTGAGTGCCTGGGAAAGTTGCACTGTGAGATGAGATTCTAAGAGAAAAGATAGCAGAATTGAAGAAAAAAGTAAATTTCTAGGGACCTCTGTGTGATGGAAAGATGGAGAGAGTTACATGTCAGGACAGTGTGCTACTTAAGTAAGTTTAGGATTCAGGGTAGTGTTGGTGAGCAGATAGCACGCAGAAAAAGAAGAAAATGGTGGACTCTTTGCAGGAATATGTTGAGACTGCCCCCAGAAGAGGATGGTCCACGTGTATTTGGCTTTCCTAAACCTATTAATAACACAGTTGTCCCATGTCAGAAGAAGTTAAGAAGGAGTATTTTTCTTTCTTATGTTTCATAGCAGTTGAGATAATTATTGTCTTTCTTAAGCTGCAGCCTCGGCTAACTTGAAAAGCACAGCTCTTCCTGATATGGTTAACAGTGGATCATGAAAATTTGGCAAGTGGTTTGAGAAAATCTTAGGAGCAAACAGATAGGTTCTTGAAATAATCATGCTGGCTGTCATCCAAGGGTTCATTAAAGTTGTGCCTTTTCTTTCTTTTTCGGCTGGAAATTATTTTGTCATTAAAGTAGAAAAAAACTAAAAATTTCATTTGAGGATAGCAAAAAATGTAGTGCATATATAAGAGCCAATTAAGGCTTTTTTTTCAATATGGATATTTATATTAGCGAATAAAGGGAATAAAATTATTTTATTTAATACCAGAATACTGATTCTGGTAAATAATACCAGTAGAACTGATGATGATGGTAATAATAATAATAATAAAATGAAAGAGAGGAGAGGAGTACCTGGCATCACTTACTAAATATGTACTGAAAATATATTCTGGGGCAATGTATATCTTTAATCCTCAGCAGAGTTTCATATTGATACATCTCTCTAAATGAGTATTGTTCACAGATGAAGACTGTCGTATCAGCAAGTTAAGTATGTTACAAGTATTTCCTGAAATCTTTCTTTTTATATTTTTATATCTTATTTTATTTTTTATATTTTAGAGGTGAAGAATTGTAGAAACTAGCATTAATTATATTGAGCAGTAGAGAAACTTCAATCAATATTAAATGAAAATAAGTAGAGTATAGAATGATAATTCTTCTTTCAGCTTTACACCAGCAAGTGGTGGTGGAATTCTGAAGGATTCTATAACAAAGGAGTTAAACTCTTCTCTAGGAAGTTGGAGATTAGAACATTAAATCTCTGGACAGGACTGTGAGTGACTTTGTGGCACAATATCTGTGTGGCCATTCAAAAGAGGTCATGGATGTTGAAAACAGATTGTGTTAAGTAAAATTATAATTAAAGGAATATGAAAGAAGGAAGCTTTTTTTTAAAAAAAAAGTAGATATGCTATTACATGTGTCATTTGCGTGCACAAAATAATCAGAAGAAACGTTGCCAATTATATTGAGAAAAACTGTCATGACTATGGTGAGTACTGATTCTTACTGACTGAGTACATGACAGCTTAAAAATTGTGTTATCTGATTCGATTAAGGGAATAAACTACACCCCTTACCTGTATGCAATAATATTTCTGTTCTCTTCTTGCTTTGATGTCTGGCTTCCATCATGTAGAATACTCCTTCTTCCCTGGATTGTCAGTTCCTTCAAACCACAATACAAAAGTCCACTCCTCTTGTAAATCATTCCTAACTGTCTCAGGCAGAAATATTCCCTTTTATTCATTGTAATAGTATTTTAAACGTTTTTTTATTGTGGCATTATATTTTATCGGCTGTTCCTTATGTGTCTGACACTCAAAATAGACTACGCTTTTCCTAAGGACAGTGTTATGTTTTATTCCTTTTGTAAACACAGTCTCTGAAAAAGCGCCTGGTACATAGTAGGTATTCAATAACAATTATTAAATAAGTGCTTCTATTAAAGCACTTATTGCATTGCATTTATTTATTCAATCAACAAGTATATATTGAGTATCTTCTAACCACCACTCACTCACTATTCCAGTTCTCAGGCTATAGTAGTAAATACACAAATTCCTTGATATGAAATTTACCTTCTAAAGGGAGCTAATGGAACCAGTTTCACACAGTGGTAAGTTCTATGAAATAATCAAGGAACAGTGCAGTCTGAAGATTGATAGACCTAAGGGTAATTTTAGGAAGGGAGGTCATGCAGGCCCTCACTGAAGTGGTGGCATTTAGTTGAAACCTGTATAACGTGAGGGAGCAAAGATCGGAAGAAGAGGCTGAGGAAGAGCAAGCGTGAAAGTCTCAAGGGAGCAATGAGTACATGTTGTAGGAATTGCAAGAACACCAGGGTGCCCAACGAAGAGGAAAGGAGAAAAGTTTTAAAAGATGATATTGAGAGAGTTGGGTATTGTAGGCATGGGAAAGGAGATTGGCTTTCATTCCAAGTATGATGTGAGAACTCTGGGAAGTTTTCAGTAGGGAGTGACAGATTTTCAGTTTTTAAACATTGCTCTGGCTGCTTAAAAGTGGAAGGAGTCTAGGCTGAGAGAACAGTTGAGGCTACTAAAAACTCCAGTTGAAATAATTGTGATTTGACCAATGGTAATACTTGGGAGGTGATGAGGAGTAATTAGAATCAGAATGTATTTCGAAGGTGTATTAACTAGAAATAACTGATGGATTGTATGCGGAGTTCAACATATAAAAGAAATTAAGAATAATTACTAAATTTTTGACATGAGCAACTGTATAAATGGTGATGCTATTTAATAATGGAGAAAACTTGGGGGTAAGTATAACAGTTTATTTCTTTGCATCTCCAATAGAATATGAATTCAATGAGGGCCCTTGGCTTTTTCTTCTTTTTATCTCCTAGACAGTGCTTAGCAAAAGTAGGCTTTTAATAAAAAGTAATCATTCCTGGATTTTAGTCAACAAGCAGCTATTCTTATTTGTATAATTCTTCAGTCTATGTTCATTCAACAGATATAATGGAGTGTCTGCTAAATGCACTGAGGCAATGAGAATACATTAATGAATAAAACAGACAGAAATGCTTGCTCACATGGAAACCATGAGCTTATATTCCAGTAGGATGATTGATACAATACAAATAAATAAATAAAATATATCATAGATTGTGATAAGTAGTACAGAAAAATTAAGTAAAAAAAGGCAATTGAGGTAAGGGGGTATTGCAGAACCACAGAATGCAAGTACTCCCTGAGGTACCAGCACGCTTGGCATGTTCTAGGAACAGCAAAAGGCCAATCTGGCTGGATCAGAGAGGAAGAGGTGAAGTAGTAGGACATGAATCAAGAGGTAAAGAGATGTCAGATTATGTAGAGCTGTATGGGCTATTGTAAGAATTTTGACATTTACACTGAGAAAAATGGGAAGGAGGTGAGACGTTTTCAGCAGAGAAATGGCATATTATGATATATACTTTCACAGGATCCCTCTGGCTTCTGTGTTAAGAAGAGAATGCATTCACACCCCCCCCCACAAGATGGGGGCAGGAATAAACAAACCACCTACTACATTAATGTGAGAAGAGAGGGTGGCAGCCCAAATCAGGGTGGTGACAGTCAATGTTGGAAACTATGATTGGATTGTGGATATATTTTGAAGTTAGAATCTATAGAACGTGATGATATACAGGATTTGCAAAGGGCATAGAGAAAGAAAAACATATTAAGTTTTGGGCCTGAGCAACTAGAAGAATGGAGACGAAGCAGATAATGGTGGACACGAGGAGCTCATATTTAGACTTACTATGCCCCCATTGTACATCTAAGTGTATATAACAAGAAGCAGTTGTCTCTATGAATTTTGATAAGAAGAGCTGTCCACACTGGAGTCCTCAAATTTGGGAGGCATCAAAATATAGCTGTTTTTCAAGTCAAAAGACTAGGTGAGATCGTCAAAAGTTTGACTGAAACAACCCCTGGGAGGGTTCAAAATTAAGAAATCATTGGGATAAGGAGAAACAAGCAAAAGAGTATACTGTTCATTAAACAAAAACCAGGAGAGTGTGGTGTCTTAGAAGCCAAGTAAATAAAATGTTTAATTGAGGAGGAGGTGAGCAACTATATATAATACTGATATTTTGGCTCACAATAAGATTTATCATCCAGTCTCTTACACTTCTGAAAGTGAAAGGGGGCACTCTTAATTACATCTGAACAATAGACACAAATCAGTCCTGTTCCAGGCCTCCGGGCATGTGTAGTCATGAGGTGATATTTAAAGTATGGTGAAAACTGAGAGGAGATAATTGTATTCAGAAATGTGGAAGTTTTGATGGCCTCAAGAATAAAAGTTTTGGTAAAGTATTAGTATTAAAAGTCTGATTGAGTAGGTTCAAGAGAGAATGAGAGTAAGGAAATTGGAAATAGTAAGAAAAAGTAAATCACTGGAAAGTTGTGCTATAAAGAAAAAATGGAGTGGTGATAGAAGAGGTTATAGAGTCAGAAGTTATTTTTTAATTTTGATAGAATATATATCATAAAAGTTGCCATTTTTAACATTTTTAAGTGGACCGTTGAGTGTCGATAAGTACATTCACATTTTTGTGCAACCATCACCACCATCAATTTCCAAAATTTTTTCATCTTCTGAAATTAAACCTCTGTACTTATTAAACAGTAACTTCCCAGCCTCTCCCTCTCCTCAGCCACTGCCAACCACGACTCTACTTTCCATCTCTATGGATTTGACCACTCTAAGTACCTCATGTTGGTGGAATCATACAGTGTTTGCCTTTTTGTGACTGGATTATTTACTTGGCATATGTCTTCAGAGTTTGTCCATGCTGTAGCATGCGTCAGAATTTTAAAGGCAGAGTAGTATTTCATTGTATTTGCATATTACCTTTTGTTTATCATCATCTGTCAATGGACACTTGAATTATTTCCACCTTTTGGCTATTGTGATTTACACTTCTGTGAACGTGGTTATAAAAATATCTGAGTCCCTGCTTTCGATTCTTCTGGTATATACTATCTTTTTAAGACAGAAGAAATCTAATATGTTTGTAGGCTTTCTGTATTTGCACTAGCCAGTACAGAATCTGGAAAAGAGATGAATGATTTTTCTCTGTGTACAACAACTATCATTAATGGAGAAAACATACAAACTTAAATAGCAATCAGCCAGAATAAGTGCCTTAAGTCAACAAAGAACTTTGGGGTCCTAGGTAGGCAGAGCATAAAGCACCCTCACTGTCTTTTCAAAGGTCTGTCTGATCAGTTAGATGCCTAGACCTTAATTTGCTGTCTCTTTAGAATCTAATAGCGATTTTAGTTTACAACTCAATTAGCAAATCATATCCTGTTAGAAATCAGAATGGGAATAATTTGAAATGTATAAACCAATAAAGATTGACCTTGGCAGTATTAACATCTGATTATTTTATTATTGTTCTTTCTCTGCCTCTGGGTTTGTTTTTTTGGGGGGGTATAGTTTTTTACAATGCTGTGTTAGTTTCTACTGTACAGCGAAGTGAGTCAGCCATATCTATACATATATCCCCTCTTTTTTGGATTTCCTTCCCATTTAGGTCACCACAGAGCACTAAGTAGAGTTCTCTGTGCTATACAGCAGGTTCTCATTAGTTATCTGTTTTATACATATTAGTGTATATATGTCAATCCCAATCTCCCAATTCATCCCACACCCCCCTTCCCCCCTTGGTGTCCATATGTTTGTTTTATTTGGTTTTGATATTTAAAAATTATCATCTCAAGTTTTATGATGTATAACTGTATTCTAGTCTCAGAGTTTTAACCTGCTTTGGGTTGAACCATAGCATTGACTGGACACAAATCCGTGAATACATTGGAAAGTATGAGTAGAGGATTAACAAATAGAATGACTCCCAGAGCAAACTTTAGTAAATAGTGTAAACAGAATATTTACAGGGTTTTTACAGCATTGAAAAACTCCTAAATTGATGTATATATGTATATATAAATCTGTCCCAATGCTAATTGCTATGATATTTGTCTGTCACTAAAAGCTGACTCTTTCATAATTAGCCTATTGTCCCTTTATTACCCCATCATCAGTTAGACTCTGCAACATTATCATTCAAGATAGATAAATTATTCAGTCGTCATAGAATTCTGGAACCTTGCAAGTCTTCAGGACAAGGAGGTTGACTAGAGAAGGGAAAATTTAGGCCAAGCTTCTGCCCCTGCTCTGCACCATGGTCTGCTTAATTTTGGAACTCTATCTGTGTTAATGGGAGAAAGCTGGAGCTCCTGGAGCATTGCATGTTCTTGTTCCAAAGTCTTTGCAAACAGACCGCCTCTGCTTAAAAAGAACTCTTCCTTTTGCCTCTAGGCAATCATTAATTGCACAAGGAAACCTTCTTTTTTTCCTTACTGTATCCTAAGTCAGCTCCCTCTCTCAGATGATTATTTGAGTAACATCTGCTTTACCTATGAAGTTGTCAGCTCCCTGCGGGTAGGGCTCTCGCCTGCTTTCACTCACTGCTGTGTCTCTGCTTCCTTGCATAGTGTCTTGACACTATTGCAGGCACTCAAAAATATTTATTTAATGAATCAATGGGTGAATAAATGAATGAATTAGCGATAAAGACTTACAGAGGAAAACGTTTAAAAAATATGTGTTTTATGTGAATTTAATGTATTATGTGGGCTCCTGATAGAAAGTGTAATATGGATTAAGGAACTGGACATTAATTTCTTCCAGAATTTTGAAGAATTGCACAATAAGAACTTCAGAGCTGATATCAAGGAATCAAGTTCTCTTTCTATTTCATCACTTTGAATTGAAACTTAGGAACTGTGGAACACAGAAAGACCATTTGTAGACAGGCATTTCTCAAGAGAAGACTAGAAATCAAAATCCCATAAATAGAATTGCTATTTTCTTACTAAGCTGCTTATGTTGGCCAACTGATAAATGCTGCTTTACCCATGACAGCTTAAATTTCACATAGCCAGGATTATTTCAGTCTTCCACACATTTTATTGTACTCTAATTCTCTCATGTTTAATCCTTATGTGTAACTATAATTTGACAGAACAATTTACTTCATGATCATTTGGGATCAATGAAAGTTTATTAATTTATCATTAGCAATTGGAACAAACAGTGATTTGGTACTTGTATGCACCAGGTACTGACCTAGGTAATTTACATGTATTATTTAATTTTAAGATATTTACACTTCATTAGAACTAAACAAAAAGAAAATATGCTATTTTCACATGCTGTGGAAATCTAACTCCGCTATGTTCAGTCAAGTTTAAGTAGATTTATTATTACAGTCCCAGCTAGCTGATGTGTCCTAGCTGACCTCACGTGTTCTCCCAATGAAGAATGGTCATATTAAAATCTTTGATCTTTCTATGAAAAATCCCACTTCTATAGCAATCACTATTCACATAGACTAAGTGACAAAAAGGACAGAGTGACCAATGGTCATTTCTACGTTATACACATGTTAAAACTGTACTTTGCTGCTGCTGCTATTTATAAAACCCAGCTCTGCTTGAGTCTTTGCTTTCAGTCACAAAGCCTGCCAGACTCCTTTGATCACAGAGTCACCTCATGCTTACAGTCATGCCCACGTTGTTCTGTCTGCTTCTCTTCTTTCTAAGCTGATATTAGAGGTTGTGGTTCAGCATGTGTATAAAGTATTTCTTCTGCCTACTCTGTAACTACTCCATCTCAGGTCTCCATCCAGCAGTGGCCTGAAGTCCTGATTCTCTGCAAATGCCTTGTAATATGCAGAAATATCAAGCTGAGACCAATATAAGCATTTTTTTGGGGGGGGGTGAGGGTCATAGTCAGTACATACAATATTATTATATTTTGTATATATTTATATATTCATGTATTATAATTTATAAATTTACTTACAGTTTATAATTTCACTACTGATTCCACTGTGGGGATGAGAAAAGGTTACTGAGCTATGGTAAAGTTGTGTTGTTCATGATTTTTTTCCTGTTTCCACATAGAATTCACCCTCAAATCTAATCAGTTAGCATCAATCTTGAATAAATTGTGACCAGTGTAGTGCCAGTCTCCTTTTTTTCTGAAAATAAAACCAATTTCCAATTAAACTGTCAACTAAAATAGACAGTATAAAAGGCAGTGAGTTATTTTGTGTTGGATTAAAGAGGTTATTTTGTACAACTATAACTTTACCTTTAGGATCCACTGTTTAACTTATTAATTTATTGCAGAGAGGCTGGATTTCAGCTGAGAACAATCTCAGATCCTGGCATTTGTAATAAAAATAGATTCCAAAAAATCAAGAAGTACAATGATATAATTAATAATGGGTTAATTCTGTATGATTAGTTTGTAGTCCTTCAACTAATTGTTGAGAATATTTCATATTTATTCTGCTTAAAGTCTACCTTGAGTAGTGCAGAAGTATAATTATACAAATGGTACAGGTATTACAATCTAATTATTTATGCAACACATATTTATTGAGTACCTACTATGTACACAGCCTTGTTCTGAATGTGTGAGTACATTCTTTGATTAACAGACAGAAAAACAATGCTGCTGCTCTGTTGTTGATGTGTCTACATTTTGTGACTTTCATTAAAGGCAGGTTATTCTGATACTAGTTATCATGTTTTTTACTTTGTCAGGATGATTAAAATTTTTACATGGAAAAAGATTATGGGAAATTGATTTTCAGTCAGGCTCATACAAGAGAGTACTGTAGACTCAGAACCACTAAATTTTGCCTCAAATCATGGCACATTATGTTTTTGCTAGAACATTATGGTTCTCTCAGATGCACATAGAAAGAAAAGTCACAGAAGGCTTGTAGTTCTTATTTTTCTGTCCTTTACAACTCACATTTTTATTTGAAAATGATGTGGATGAAATGCTTAAAGTTTGACACAGAGAATCAACTTAACTGGTCCTAAAGCGAAAGACTGGTTAGTACCTTCGTTTTGATTAATTTCATTTGCTAATAAGATGCAGGTTTCTTATTTTTTTTATCTTTTGATTTATTCTCTCATTCATGTTGTATTAGATATTTTTTATTGCATAACATTCTTAGGATTCTATGAAAATTTAGTAATTATTAAATGCTCAAAATAACCAACCCCTTTGTTTCTATAGGGTGATTAAAACGAAATATTTTTAGTTGTAGGCAACTAATGATTTTCAGCTTTGACACAGAGTTGACCCATCTCCTCTAGTAACAGCACCCCTATCGTTTCAAACTGCAATCAGTTCGGAATATCATTTTAATGATAATAGATTGGAAGAGAGCCCTGTGCAGCTTGACAGCTGTGCTCTATATTTAAGCTCAGTTAAAGTTCAGTTTAAAGCAGCATGTCTTTGTAGTCATGAAGCTTCTTAATGCTGTGACATGTCTGTGATTCTGTGCATCAATCATGGTGACAGAAAGCCATATTCCTCCTTAAGAGGAGATGCTATGGAAGCAGGCAAAGAGATGAGTGTTGCCATGTGTCTCTTACTGTGCAGCCTTCCAGTAGTTTAAATTCCCCTCTCAGCTCCCATTGGCTCCCTACATTCCCCTTTCTTCCTTTCTATTCTTCCTAGGAACATTGTCCTATCTTGTTCGTTAGTAAGCTTGTCATTAAGCACTCACTTCGGGTCTTACTATTCATAAAAATAGAATCACAGCTTTTTTTTTTCTTTTTTCCCAATGGACTAATAAGCATCATAACAGAGGAATAAGAAATTGTACTGGGGGATAAAAAGAGGAGCTTAAATTATAAACATGTTGGAATAGTTACATATATTCAAGATATTTTTCACTTTTTATAGTCTTGTTTCTGCTTTGTAGTGACTCATTTGCTACCTAATGGATACTTCCTAGGCATACCCATTGTTTCATCTTTCTAAAGCATTGTGTAGTGTGCTCCATTTTCAAGCCCTCTTCTCCAAAGGAATCCCTCAGTAAAATGGTTCCTGCTCTTATAGCATATAGTCCTGAACATAAATTTAAAAGTGAAACAGCAGGAAAAGTATTAGCATCTCCCATTTTGTTTGAGCTTTTTGCTTGTTTGCTTTATTCATTCAATCATTCATTTATGACTCAGGATATTTATTTATATTTTCTTTTATCATATTTATTGAGAGCTGGTAAACAAAAAGGATATTCTCTGTATTTTTGAGGATCTCATAATACCTCGTACATAAATAAAAGTCTTGGTAAGCTTTATATACTTTAGATACCCTTTTGTTCACTTTTGTGTGTGTGTTACCAAAGAATATTAAATATCATTTAACTATATTGGCTTCAAATATTTTGCTTCTATGTAACAAAAGAAGAACTCATCATAAACACTTGAAATACAAATGAGTAGTACTTGGGTTTTAGTCAAAGGACTCTGCAATCAGTCAGCTGCATAAGGTAATAGTTTTTATCTCAAGTTTTCCAGAATTAGAATTTTGGGTTTTTAAAAATTTCAGGAAGTATGTGAAAATGATTTCAAGGAAATATTTCAACTAAATCTTACTCGGTTTTGCCTCATTTAGTGACACTCGGTGGAGATACAAATTTTATGTCCTGTCTATAAATGACTTCATCTACTTTTGAGGTATGTCAGAAATGAACAACCTTTTCACATATGCCAGAAAATCTATTATGATGCAGTATCAAGATTTTAAAAATGATTTCTAGAGAACTGTCATATTATCTGATCCAACTGAGAAATAATGTTAATACTGATGTCAAATAGCCAACTAATAAATATTTTCTCCATATTCATACTTCTAATTCTACAACCTCATAATTGATGTGTCCATCTCCTCCTCCCTTGTGTGTGTGTGTGTGTGTGTGTGTGTGTGTGTATGTGTCTCTTCTCCTTCCCGTTCTCCCTCCCCCTCTCTTTTTCTTTCTCCTTTCCATTTTTCAGAACACATTTGGGTTTTTCAATTGATTCTTTGCCTGATAATTCTTCAAGTTAGAAGTTAGGATAAAGGTTAATTAACTCAATAGGCTTAGCATACTGTAAATTCAAATCTGCCCCGCCAAGACATAAAAGTTCAGGTTTTCTCTGCACTAAAACCCAATTTGCTGTGCACAGATTTCAACTTTATAAGAAAAAGCCTCAAAATAGTGCAGTTGGTTGAACACTGAAGCTGGCTGTTGATGAAACTTTAAGGAAGTTTCAAAAGAGGAAGAGAAATACATTAATTTCACCTTATGAGTTATCTAAAGTACTCAAATTTATAGAAACAGAACATAGAATGGTGGTTGCCAGAGGAATTGGGGAGGTAGAAAATTTTTTTTAGTGTGTTTAGTACAATTATAAATAAAGAAATAATATGTACATGAATAAGCAAGAAAGCAAGCAGGCATTGACCTAGAAAAAATAATTTCCTCTAAGTGTAATCGTTTGTTAGAATGTGACAAGAAGTCTTTTCATTCATCTTCATTTTTCTGAAACTGATCCATGCTTTGCCATTTCTAAAGCAAGGTATTATAAACTTTTATCTTGCAAGTAGAAGTCAGGTTTGAAATAAAAAGCCCTTTGGAGCAAAGTATGACATTTACTTAAATCCATATGAAATTTCTGACCCAGGTTTTTGACTAATATAATGGAAACAGAAGCCCAGAACCCAAAATTGAGGGCACGCCATGACTGTATAACGTAGGAGAAGAAAAGAGAAAAGTCTGGGATAGAGGGAAGAGAAATATGCATATTAAAAACAGATGTATTAAATTTAATTTGCTTTAGTTTGATTACTGTTATTATAATTAATTTTTCATTAAAATAAAAATCAATGGCAGCTTGGGATTGCATGAAGTTTTTTAAATGATCAAACCCAACCTTAAGAAGCATTTGCCTAAAAGGAACCAAGGAAAAAAGAGGTCTTACTTGTGACTTTGCTAAGGAAGCAATTCTTCCCAACGGTTATTGTGAGAAACAAATGAAAATAATATATGCCATTATATCTTCAGGTATTTACCTGCTGTGTTACCTAAAAATTATTCTACTTAGAAGTACTTTGAATTATTCTTTATTTCAAACTTCTTAGAACTTAAGTACAAATATATTAATTTCTCTAAAATCCTCAGACTTATGTGCAACACAGAAATGAACCAATAAATAAATACACAGAGATCACATTCACACACACACACACAGAAAGGCCTGCTACTTATCCCATGAACTAGAGCTCATGTACTTTATGGGCATGCATGTACTACAGTTCCAATATCTGCAGTTGGTAAGCTGGAGACCCAGGAGAGCCACTGGTACATGTCAGTCCAAGTCTGAAAGCCTGAGAACCTGGAGAGCCAATGGTGTAAGTTCTAGTCCTCGTCTAGTCTGATGGCAGGAGAAGACCAGTGTCCCAGCTCAAAGACAGTCAGGCATAGAGTGAATTTGGTCTTACTCACCCTTTTGTTCTATTTAGGCATTCAACAGGTTGTATGAAGCCCACCCACATTGGAGAGAGCAATCTGCTTTACTCATTCAGCTGATTCAAACATTAAATCTTACCCAGAAACACTCTCATAGGTACATCCAGAATAAAGTTTAACCAAATATCTGGGCACCCCATGGTCCACTCAAGTTGACACATGAAATTAACTACCACACGTACCTTATCAAAGGAGAGCTCATCCATCATTCCTTTATTGTACTTTTATTCAAACTATCAAGTTTAGAAATTTGCAAATCCAGTTCATAGCATATTAGAAATTGAACTTGAAAGTAGGCTGAGATAAGTCTCACTGATAATCAAGAAGAAATATATTAAATATTTAAAATTGAGAAAAAAAAGCAAAGAGAGCATTCTAGGAACAGTTACTGAGCCACGGGCCAATATAATAATTGCTGTTCACAGTAATGAAAAATAATTCTACTCTTTTCAGAACAGTGTATTATATTTTTTAGAACAAAAATTATCTCAAAGAGTAAATTTATTGTTTAATATTTAAAGTGATAAATTCCAGTTATCACAAAAGTGAATTTCCCCACTCAAAAGTAGATAAGTGGTATTTCATTTGCGAGTAACTCAGGTGCAAATGTGAAAAAATTCTCTAAAACTATGTTTTCTATTGCTATTGAAATGCCATAGTTGCTTTAGAAGGAAGTGAATTATTTTTGGTATATGATTTATCTATGTTATGCAAGTTCTATTAAATAAATATAAAAATTCAAAATTTAAAAATATATAAAAGAAGGCTTAATATATATTTCCAATTCACTAGGTGTTGGTTGTGTCAAAAAGTTTCTTAAAAAGATTTGCAAAAATCAATGAGTTATTAAAATGCTCAGGATTCACTTGTATTACTATGCCCATATCTTGCCATAGGATTCATTTATTCACACAGAATCATTTATTGTATACACTTTATTTGATAAATACTGCATTAACTGGCCAGAGATCCAAACCCATGCAAAACTTCCTGGATACTTGAGCTGACCTTAAAAGATAAATCAGCATTATACAGGTGTTGGAGGAGGTAGGGAATGAAAAGTGCTTACTGAAATGAGAAGGCATCTTGAGACTGATAAATGAGGCAGGCAGCTCCATATAATCAATGGATCAGTTTATTATAGGGTAACTTACTTCACAGGGTGGGATTGGGTAGACAGCAATCTGGAAGCATTCATTGCCCTCCCCACTGCTCAGTGGCCACTGGGACAATTTTATAGTTAACCTAAGGTACGAGGGTAGGTGCTTGGAAGCAAGACATTCAGTCCCAAGTCAAGATGCATGAATGGGTAACTAGTCTCATGGGTGCCGAGAATACATCAGTGAAGGTTCTCATCATTGTTTGGAGAACAAGAGAGTATAAAAGCCACCTTGTCCTAATGCTTATTAGACAATATCTGTTAACTACAAAGCCCTTGATGACAGAGAACTGATTCACTGTCCTGGGTAAGGTCAGCAGAAGGACAGGAGAAACTGTGAGGGCCCAAGATGGCATCAGTTATGCTAATGTCCATACAACAGGTGAAGAAATATGTTGGTTAATGAAATTCTTTGCAGAGGGGGCATTGTAAACAAAGACACAGTTGTGGTAATTAGCGTGAAATATGCACGAGCGTGTATATGGCAGACAGCGCAAGCAGTTTAGTGTTCCCGGAGTGATGTGAGTAGAGACTGGAGAGGCAGATAATAGATGGGGACGTACTCTGTAAGTTACATTTATTAATTAATTTATTTAATAAATTCACTTTTTTGTTGCGTACCTACTATGTGCTGGGGACTATTCTAGGTGTTTGGAAAATAGCAGTAAGCAAAGTAAATCAAGATCCCTGTCCTACTGGAGATTATATTTTATAATGTTAGAAGATGACCAGTACTTTGTGGGGAAAAATGGAGAATAAGGTAAAGATGATCAGCTGTTTTGCAGATAGAGATGAGCTGGTGACAGTTTTATATAGGGTCATAAAAGTAGGCTTCACTGAGGAGGTGATCCATGAGCAAAATCCTGAAGAAGGTGAAGGAGATAGTGAAGCAGATATTTGGGAAGAGAGCGTTTCAGGCACAGGGAAGAGATAGAGCACATATTCTAAGGCTGAATTGTGCCTAGCAAGTTGAAGGAACAGCAAGGAGGCAGAGGTGACACCGTTGTAGTGAATAAAGAAGAAAATAATAGGAGAGGAGCACAGATAGTTAAGAGTAAGATCATTTATGGTTTTATAGACCATTGTAAGGACCTTCACTTTTGCTCTGAGTGAAATAGGAAAGCATTGGAGGGTTTTAAATAGAGGAGACAAGATCTGAGATCTGACTTAGGTTTTGAAACAGGTTTTCAAACTTTTAAAAGCTACTGAGATGTGAATGAATATAAGGAGCAAGGGTACAAGTAGAAACACTGCTAATAATGCTATTGATATGTCTGAGCTGGAGCTGATAGTGACTCAAGCAAAGATGTTGTAGCAGATGTGGTGACAAGTATGCAAGTTATTTATATGTTTTGAATGTAGTGGCCAAAGGGTTTCCTCATGGATTGGATATAGGATCCAAGCAAGAAGGAGTCAAGAATAACTCCAAGTTTCTTGGTCAGAGAAACTAGGAAGAAGGAATTTCTATCAAATGAGATGAGAAAGTCAGACATGGGACAGATTTTCAGAAAAATGTCAGGTGTTCAGTTTTGGGCATAGTATGTTGGGATATATACTATCCCAAGTATATAGCCAAGTAGAGAGGAAAAACTCGTGATTAGATATTCAGAACTTTGGATTGTACTCTTACACAGTGGAGAGCCAATGGAAGGTTTCATGTCGGCAGAAATACAGTCAGTTGTGTGCTTTAGTTTAATGCTCTCTAGTGGTTAGGTAGATGATAGGTCTGAAAGAATAAAAGCCTGAAATTAGGGTGAGCAGTTAGTGGTTGGTTGCAAATGTCCAGCAAGACAATTTGAGGGAGTAAACAATCAGTGTTGTAAAGATAGCAAAGAGTAGAATGATTTGAGGAATATTTTAGATGTAAAGTCATTAAGACAATGATTTTTTGTTTGTGAGTATCTTAGAGAGAGGGAGGAGTAAAATAGTTTTCTCAATTGATTGGCTTGTTAAATGTAAGTGTCATTATCTGAAATCAAGAATAAAGAGGAGAAGCATGTTGAGGGGGAAGATAATTCAAAATTATTTTTTATCTTTTACAATTTCTGTTTATATGGCATATTCAGGTGTAGATAACCAGTAGGCATTTGAAACCTGAGAATAAAATTCCTAATAAATGTTCAAGCAAAGCATAAAAATTAGGTAGAATACAGCATTAATGTTAAAATTGAGACCATGAGAACGGATGAGGGTATGATGGAGAGTAAAAATGGAATCTTCAAAATATTTTAAAAATGAGTAAAATATTTGAGATTTATGTAGACGAAGAGGGACACATTGAAGAGATTATAGACTGGTTATAGCAAGGAGAGTCATGAGTCAGTAATAACAGAATTTTAAAGTTTCAAAAATATTGTCATTTACACAGAGTCACACTGTAAAATAAATACTGTAATGTGCACTAGAAATGAGAAGAACACTGATGATCATTGTTATGGCAGGCAAAAGTAGAGGGATGGAGGTGAAAGTAGAGAAATGTAGGGATGGGTTGGGTAAAAGCGTCAGACTGAAATGCACCAATTAAAAGACAGAGATCATCAGTGACTCAAAAAACAGGACCCAACTATAAGTGGTTTACAAAACCCACTTTAAATATGAAGAAACACATAAACTAAAAGTAAATGGAGAAAATATATCATGCTAACACTAATCAAAAGAAAGCAAAAGTAGCTATATTAATTTCAAAGAGAGGAGACTTCAAAGCAAGGACAGTTATCAGGGATAAAGAAGGGAATTACATAAGGATAAAGGGGTCAATTCTCCATAAAGATGTAACAAATTTTAACATGTATGTGCCTAACAATGGAGTGTCAAACTATGTGAGGCCAAAACTTATAAAATTGTAAGGAGAAATAGATCAATCAATTGCTAGAGTTGGAGACTTTAACAGTGTTCTCTCAGAAATGAACACGTCCAAGAGTCAGAAAATCAGTAAGGACATAGTTGAACTCAACAGTACCATCAGTTAACTGGATATAATTCACCTGTATAGAATACTTCATCCAACAGCAGAAGAGTACACATTTTTCTCAAGGTCACGTTGAACATTCTCAAAGTTAGAACACATTCTGGGTCATAAAACATAACTTAACCAATCCAAAACAATAGAAATCATACAATGTCTGCTCTCAGACCACAGTGGAATTCAACTAGAAACCAATAATGGTAAGATAATTGGAAAATCCTAAAATATGTACACGTTAAATGACAGACTTCTAAATAGCACATGGACCAAAGTAAAAATCTCAAGAAAAATTTAAACATATTTTGAACTAAATGAAAATGAAAACACAACCTATCAAAATTTGTGGAATACAGCAAAAGCAGTGCTTAGAGGGACATTTATATCATTGCAAATATATATTAGCAAAGAGGAAAGATCTAAAATCAATAATCTAAGTGTACACCTTAGGAAACTAGGAAAAGAAGAGCAAATTAAATCTGAAGTATGTAGGAGAAAAAATAGTAAAAATTAGAGGAGAGATTAATGAAATTGAAAGCAGGAATTCAATAAAGAAAGTCAACAAAATCTGAAGCTAGTTCTTTGAAGTTCAATAAAATTGATAAGTTTCCAGTCATGCTACCTAAGAAAAGAAGATATAGGACAAAATTACTATATCAGAAATGGAAGCGGAGATATCACCACAGATCTCATGGACATTATAAGGATAATAAAAGAATACTACAAACAACTTTAATACACAAGTTTGATAACCTAGATGAAATGGACCAATTCCTTGAAAAACAATCTTCCAAAACTCATACAGAAAGAAATAGATGATCTGACTATACCTATATCTATTAAAGAAATTGACTCAATGATTGATAACCTTCTAAAACGGAAAGCACCAGATCCAGATGGGTTCAATAGTGAATTTTACCAAATTCTACATTTAAGAAAGAAATTATACCAATTCTCTACAATCTCTTTCAGAGGATACAAGCAGAAGGAATACTTCTTAACTCATTTTAACAGCATTACCCTAATACCAAAGCCAAAGATATCATAAGAAAAGAAAACTACCAGTATCTCTTATGAACATATATGCAGAAATCCTCAACAAAGTATTAGCAAATCAAATCCAACAGTGTATAAAAAGAATTTTACACTATCACCAAGTAGGATTTATCCCAGGTATGCAAGGCTGACTCAACATTTGAAAATCAATTATTGTAGTCCATCACATTAACAGACTAAAGGAGAAAAATCACGTGATCATAACAAGGGATGGAGAAAAGCATTTGACAAAATCCAACATTAATTCATGATAAAAACATTCAGTAAACTAGGAATAGAGGGGAGCTTTCTCAATTTGATTAAAAAAAAAATAAACCTACAGCTAATGGTGAGAAACTTGGAGCTTTCCCACTAAGATCAGGTACAAAGCAATGGTGTTTCCTCTCACCACTCCTTTTCAACATTTTATGGGAAATCCTTACTAATGCAATAAGACAAGAAAAAGAAATTAAAAGTACACAGATTGGGAAGGAAGACATAAAACTGTCTTTGTTTACAGGTAGCATGACTGTCTATGTAGAAAAAAAATAGACAAAAAAATTCCTGGAATCAATAATACATGATTTTAGCAAGGTTGCAGAATATTTTTACAAAAGCCAACTGCCTTCTTATATACCAGAAATTAACAAGTAGAATTTGATATTAATAACACAATATCATGTACATTTGTACCCCAAATAATAAAATACTAAGGTAAAAATCTAACAAGATATGTACAAGGTCTATATATGGAAAACTACACAACTCAGCTAAAAGAAATCAAAGAAGTAAACAAATGGAGAGAGACTCCATGTTCATGGATAAGAAGACTCAATACTGTTAATATGTCAGTTCTTCCCAACTTGAGATTATATATATATACATATATATATATATATGTATATATATCATTGCATATATATATATATATATATGCAGTGCAATTCCAATCAAAATCTCAGAGAGTTATTTTATGGATATCGACAAACTGATTTTAAAATTTATATGGAAAGGCAAACTATCCAGACAATCACAATCTTGAAGGAGAACAAAGTTAGAGGACTGACACTACCTGACTTCAAGACTTATTATTTTTGCAAATGATGTGACCAACAAGTGATTAGTCTCAAAGATTTACAAACAGCTCATGAGGCTTAATATCATCAAAACAAACAACCCAATCAAAAAATGGGCAGAAGACCTAAATAGATATTTCTCCAAAGAAGACATACAGATGGCGAATAAGCACATGAAAAGATGCTCAACATTGCTAATTATTAGAGAAATGCTAATCAAAACTACAGTGAGATATCACCTCATACCAGTCAAAATGGCTATCATCAAAAAATCCACAATGAATGCTGGAGAGGGTGTGGAGAAAAGGGAAGCCTCCTGCACTGCTGGTGGGAATGTAAATTGATACAGCCACTATGGAGAACAGTATGGAGGTTCCTTAAAAAATTAAAAATAGAGCTACCATATGACCCTGCAATCCCACTCCTGAGCATATATCTGGGGAAAAACATGGTCCAAAAGGATACATGCACCCCAGTGTTCACTGCAGCATTGTTTACAATAGCCAAGACATGGAAGCAATGTAAATGTCCATCAACAGAGGAATGGATAAAGAAGATGTGGTACATATATACTTAGCCATTAAATAGAATAAAATAATGCCATTTGCAGCAAAATGGATGGACCTAGAAACTGTCATACTGAGTGAAGTAAGTCAGACAGGGAAAGAGAGATACCATATGATATCCCTTATATGCGGAATCTAAAAAGAAATGATACAGATGAACTTATTTACAAAGCAGAAACAGACTCACAGACTTAAAGAACAAACTTAAGGTTACTGGGGGAAGAGATAGGGAGTTTGGGATTGATATGTACACACTGCTATATTTAAAAAGGATAACCAACAAGGACTTACTGTATAGCACAGGGAACTCTGCTCAATGTTATGTGGCAGCCTGGATGGGAGGGGAGAATGGATACATGTATATGTATGGCTGAGTCGCTTTGCTGTGCACCTGAAACTATCACAACATTGTTAATCGGCTATTCTCTAATATAAAATAAGAAGTTTAGAAAAAAGACTTATTATAAAGATACAGTAATCAAGACAGTGTGGTATTGGTGAAAGAATGGACAAGTAGATCAATGGAACAGAATAGAAACCCTAGAAGTAGACACCCCCCCCCCAATTTAGTCAACTGATATTTGACAAAGGAACAAGTAGTGCAATGCAGTAAAGATAGTCTTTTCAACAAGTGGTGCTGGAACAACTGGACAGCCATATGCAGAAAATTGGCACAAATGTTGTACCCTTTACAAAGATTAACTCAAAATGGATCATAGACCTAAGAGTAAAATGCAAACTATAAAAGTTCTAGAAGATAGTATAGGAGAAAATCTAGATAGCCTTGGATATAATGATGCCTTTTTATGTATAATATCAAAGGCATGATCCATGGAAGAAATAATTGGCGAGCTGGCTTCGTTAAAATTAAGAACTCTTGCTCTGCAGAAAATAATGTCAAGTGAATTAGAAGACAAGCCACAAACTGGAAGAAAATATTTGCAAAAGACACATCTGATAAGGGATGTTATCCAGAATATACAAAGAACTCTTAAAACTCAACAAGAAAATATTCACCTCAATTTAAAAATGTACCAAAGATATACAGATGGATAATAAGCATATGAAAGTATTCTCGACATTATATGTAACCAAGGAAAGGCAATTAAAATGACAATGAAATACCCCATACACTTATTAGAATGGCCAAAATCCAGAACACTAACAAACCAACTGCTAGCGAGGATGTAGAGCAATGGGAACTCCCATTGCTGGTGTGAAAGCAAAATAGTGCAGCCACTTTGGAAGACAGTGTGATGGTTTCTTACTAAGCTAAACATACTCTTACCATATTGTCCAGCCATCACACCCCTTGGTATTTACCCAAAGGAGTTGAAAACTTATGTTTACACAAGTTAACATAAGTTTTAATCATATTTGCTAGAACTTGAAAGCAACCAGGATATCCTGCAGCAGGTGAATGGATAAATAAACTGTTTCATCTTGTCTTTGGGATATTATTCAGTAGTAAAAAGATATGATATATCAAGTCATGAAAATACATAGAAGAACCTAAAATGCACATCACTAGGTGAAAATGGCCACTTAGAAGCCACTAAGTGAAAAGGCTACATACTGTATAATTCCAACTATATGAAATTCTGTAAATAGCAAAACTATGGAGACAATAAAAAGATCACTTGTTTGTTGCAGTGGTGTGTATGTGTGAGTGTGTTGGGAAGATGAATAGGTGGTACAGAAAGTATTTTTAGGGCAGTGAAAATACTGTGCATGACATTATAATAATGGATATATGTCATCATCTTTTTGTCCAAACCCACTGAATGTAAAACATCGAGAGTGAAACCTAAGGTAACTATGGAATTCAGGTGATTATGATGTGTCAACATAAGTTCATTTTTGATAACAAATGTACCATTTTGGTTATTGATGTTGATAATAGGGGAGGCTATCCATGTGTGGGAGCAGAGGGTATACTGAAAATTTCTACATCTTTCAATTTTGTTGCTAACCTAAAATTACTCTAAAAAATGAAGGATTAAAAAATTTGACAGGTAGTGGGTCCAGGGAAGAATCAGACTGACAACAAAGGTTTAGAAAAAGAAAAGGAAACTACACTTTCACAAAGTTTGACTAAGAATTGGAAGGAAGAAATGAACTGTAGCTTTGGTTATGGGGGAAAGGGAGAATTATATTACCCTCTAATAGTGTCAAGTCTCTTCCATTCTAGGAGGAGAGAATATAGGAAAGAAGGTAATTTGAGCAATGTTCTATAGAAGGTGGGTAAAATGTGCTTAAAGTGGGACTAAACTGTAAACAGCTGAAAAGTTGGTGCGGATGAATGTACCTTCACAAGGATTTGTGGATTTAAAAAAAGAAAGTTAAGGAGAACTATGCCTTATGACCACAGACTTCTCAGTGGAGCACTCAAAGTTGCCTCTTTTTTCAATCAAGGGTTGAGTACAAACTTTGGAATGCCTGCAGAAGAAAATGGAATTAAATCCTAGACATGGGGAAGGAAAGGGTTGAAGGGTGTATTAGTTTATGTTTGCTGCTGTAACAAATTACTATAAATTCAGAAACTTAAAAAATGTAACTTCATTACAGTTCTTTAGATCAGAAGTTTGACATGTGTTTCAATAGCTAAAATTGAGGTGTCAGCAGGACTGCATACTTTTCTGCTCCAGGATCTAGGGTAAATCCACCTCCTTGTCTTTTCCAGGTTCTAGATGCTGACTGAATTCCTTGGCCTATGACCCCCTTCTATCTTCAAAGCCAGCAATGACTAGCCAGTACTTTGTCATATCTCAATATTTGACAACGATTCTTCTGTTTCCATCTTCCACATTTATAGGATCCTGGTGATTAAATCAGACACTCCCAAATAAACCAATATAATCTCCCTGTTTTAAAGTAAAATGATTAACAATTTTAATTCCATTTCCTACCTTAATTCCTCTTTGCCATGTAACCTAATACATTTACAGGTTCTAGGGATTAGGAGGTGGACATCTCTGAGACCATTATTTTGCCTATCACAATGGCTGATGCTGAGGGTCAAGCTAAATTTTTAGAGACTATCAGTTGAAATGATGCCACTCTTGGAAATGGATACTTATTCACCATGATAAAGAAATAGAGAAATCTGGTTTTAGCGTGGATTCAGAGTTCAGACTTGTGTTTTTAGAGAAATAATAGGAGTATAGAAGAATGAGGTGGTAATGAGAGTGTACGTTGCATAATGAATCGTGGTGTCCAGGGCTATTAGCACAAGACATTAGACAAGGAAAAGGCTAATAGACTTCAGCATTGAGAGTAGGGTGGAAAATGGAGGGAAAGAGGAACTGGTAGAATCTGTGTGATAAAAAAAAAGTAGCTATGATGTATTTAAGAAAGTGAAAGAACCAGAAGGAGGATATTTGAATTTAAGATTTCAGAGTTAGACTAGTTCAGGATGACAACTTTTAGGACATAACCATGGGAACAAGTGGTTAAATAACAGTGGAAATAATGGCCATTGAAATGGAGAAGTTCAAATATTAGTTAAGTTATGGTGTTGGGTGGACCGTTCATATGTACTCTGAAGTCACCTAGGATGATGGCTGACCTTGAAGAAAGATCATGAGACTGGTAGTAATTCCTCATTCATTGAGGGAAAACTGTCAGGAAAGTAGTCAAATATGGAGGTACTTGTAGTAGAGGTACAGATAGACAGCATGAAAAACAGAGAAGCAGGGATTTATGATTAAATATAAAAAGAAATGATCTGGAAGCAGCTTTAGGGAAAACATCCTTCACCTTCTGGCCCTGAAATATGTAAGAGGAATGAGTATAAGGAGACTCTTCTGAAGAAAGCTACAGAGAGAAAGTTGAGAACTTTGGGTTAAGTTTTATGTAAGGCACAAAAATAAAGATACATAGACATTTGTTTACCATAGAACTGCATTTAAAAGGTACAATGGAAAACTTTGCAAGGAAGGGCTGCATTAGTTGATTTTGTCAGGGGCCAGAGAGAATTATTGGGCAGTATTCCATGCTGGTAAAAACAGAAGTGGAGTTAAAGGGCTCTAAGGTATTTTACCATTTTACCTTCTAAGTGATGACAAAGATAGAAGTAATATTTTTAAAAGGACACTATGGTAAATTTACAATAGCATGAATAAAAGCAGAGGCCCTATGGATAGTAGGGAGCTGATCAAGTTAAGAGTTCATCGTATCCTTTGTACATGCTACAGAAAGCCCAGGAGTAAGTCTCAAATAGTCAGCTGTCTTATCTATAGGGAATTTTCTACAATTACCTTATATTGTTGAAAGAAAGGGAAGAAGGAAGGAAGGAATTCAAAAGAGAGAAATAGTAAAAAAAAAATCATTAGGTTATTTCCCAGTATTACAATGAGAGTGAATTAGTCCTGTGGTTTCAACATAGGTCTTGATGTTATCTTTTACTGTTGCAGGAGGGATTAAAAAGCAAAAAACTTTGATGATTTTGTTTTTAAATACTAATATGCAAGTCTTAATTTAGGTCAATCCAGCATTAAACTAAATTAAGCACCTACCCAACTGAGCACATCAGTATATATATGCTTTTATATATATACACATTTTCATCTTTCATATATATATATATATATATATATATATATATATATGTGTGTGTGTGTGTGTGTGTGTGCTTTCATCTTTAGAGATCTCCTTTTTAAAATTGGCATACTTTCCAGCTTTTCTAGGTGAGTATTTGTTCAAATGAAGGGATAAGGATGTGGTTGAATGAAAAAAAAAAAAAAACGCTCGCAATATCAGTAAGGCCCTGCTTTGAAGAATGACATGAAGCAGTGGGGTATGCATCCCTCTTTGTAGTTATACTCTATCACTCCTAATGGGATCTCTATGCATTTACTACAATGAGAGAGAGAAGTAAGCTTTCACAACCTCTTACAATGTGAATAATGAATTCTGAATGCTTCTGATCACATTAATGCACCAGGATAAGTGAATTGAACAAGGAAATAATTTAAAAAATGATTTTCATTGGATTTGGAAAGTGAAGTTATCAGGGCTACTTGATAAATTTCTGCACACAGTGGGTATTTTAAAATTATTAATTAATAAGATGATAATTATATGTCATTTAGTATGTAGTATATATATGTAACTCAATAGGATTTGTACATATTCAAAATTATTTATTAGCTCTGTATAGGAAGAGGTAGCAGAAAGAGGGAGATACAGTATTACAAATAATAATGGAAGATGTACTTATCCAAGATACTAAAATAGCTGAACCATTAAATGAATATTTCCTAATACATTTACAAGGAAGAACATTTATGAATAACTATTCTGTATCAGGATCACTTTGGTAAATGTAACAAGTAAGAATGAAAAAATTCAACTTCCTGAATTTTCCTAACTTGGTGTGTTAGTAGCATAGAACAAAGCTACAAAAATTTTATTAGGTTTAAGTGCATTTCTTTTAACATTTCATGAGTAATTGAAAATAACTGTGTACCACTTAAGTTTATATAGTCAACCTTCAACCTCAGCTTTCACTAAATAAGCAGATTATTCTGAAACTTTTTTTTCCATTTTAAGTGAACGTGGCATTATTAGTTCCTAACAATGTAGTTATTGATCTGATTTTTCAGTATAGGGGCCTGGTTACAGTGGTCTATTCTTATTCCCTTGCCTGTATCTTATTGTAAATAGTGACATATATAATGTTAAAGATAAAATGAAAGAATATTTTCCCCTAAAATTTCAATCATTGAGTTTCATTGCTTGCGAAGTGTATGGAGAGATTGGTCAAATTACTCTTCTCTGTTTAGTTGGCATGAAAGACAAAGTAAGGAAAAAATGAAATAGCATCATCAAAATTACTAATCCTAAAACATAGCTTGGGGTGGTTCATTATCTCTTTTAAGCAATTAAGAAACTGTTCAATAAACTGGAAAAGATAATGAAATAAAGGAATTCACAGGCAAGCTTGACTTGACTAATTAACCTTTGTTACTTGTGTTATTGGTATATGTATATGGATTTTAATTATGTCATTTTAATAATTATTGTTTGAAGATTGATCATTATATTCGTTGTTCCAATATTTATTTTTTTCCATTTTAAAATAAGAATGATAATGTTAAAAAAAAGAATGTGACATTGAAAGTAACTTTCAAGGTGATTAGAACTATAGAAGTAATATTTATTCATTTAGATGGTCAGTATTTTTTCATTCGTATAGGCATTTAAGGCATATACTGTGTTTTGCAGCATTTACTGTATGTATTAAGAAATGTTTGATTGTAATCTTGAAATGTTGTAGTCTCTTGAAAAAGACAAAGCATACATACATACATGGGGGGAAAATCCAGCTAAAGAAGTGTGTGGTAAAACCTTGTAAGCTCAGCTTTCATAGACTAAAAATGAAGGAAGGGATCAAGCATCCTAGGGCAGCCTCTGAACATATTCTATTAAAGTCACTTCTTGGTCATCACCCAAAGAAAATTTTGTTAAAAAATCTTGCAGAAAGAAGGAGGGATACTTCATATAGGTATCATACTTCATATGAGCAAAAAAAAGTAGGAATAAGGAAAAAAATATATGTGGGGTTGGTAACGAGTTTTTTCCTATATGGCAGAGAAGCTACCTTAGTTTGTAGAATGTCTGAATGAAGCTACACTGTAGGCAACAGAAGATAGGAAACTGGATAAAAAATAAGTCCAGAGTAGATGAGCTCTCTTTGGCTGTGAGTAAAGAGAATGAAAACCAGAGAACAAAACTGAGCCTAGGGGGTACCTATTTAGTGGGCAGGGAAGGAACACAGGCATAATATGTTTCACAGGACCAATCATAATTCATCATTGCCATGTACATATCATATACCAAAAAGACTGCCCTAGGCACCGAAGATTCAGCAATGATGAAAATGTCTTTGCTTTTGAGGAGCTTTCTGTCTAGTGAGAGAGATAGACATGTACACAAAGCATTCAGCCACATAAAAGGTAAGATCACAGAGTCTGCCTAAAGGCTATGTGGGAACAAACACACAGATCAAAATGCCTCTTTCTGTCTGGGAAGATGAGAGAAGACCTCATTGAATAGTTGACTTTTGAGTTCAGTCTGAAAGGATGAATATTGATTTGAAAATCAGAAACAAAGGGGACTGGGATTCCAGGTTTAGGAATTAGCAGGTACAAAAATATGTGAAAACAAACTGCAAGTTCAGATGACCACACATAGCTAAATAGAGCTGTAGCCCAAGAAGCTCAGTGAAGACTCATAGGAAGTGTGGTTGGCACAAAGCAGGGATGGATCGTGAAAGGCTTCACTTGGATTTTACCTTAAGGTGTCAAGAAACTGTTGAAGGATTTAAGCATTTTAAATTGCTTAATGATACTATCAGATTCTGTATTTTGAATAATCATCACTTCAGCAGTTGTGTGGAGGAGGAGTTAAAAACCAAGGCCAGAGTTCTAGAGTCTGATTTGGTGGCCACTGATAAGCAATGCTGAGTAGAATCTACTTAAATCAATGGCAGTGGAGAAGCAGAGAGCAGTGAAAAGCTTTAGAGATAAAAAAAAACCTGGCTACAATACACATGAATGAGGGAGAGGAGGAATTGCAGAATACATTCAAAGCTTTGACTCAGGTGCTGTATAACCAAATATGGGTATAAGAGTAAGTATGGAGGAGAAAGATAAGTTACTTTTAATAGATGATAAAAGAGAAAAGATCAAGCACTTATCCTGCCTTTATTGTAGGAGCAGTTTCTCATGTAGGAAAAGTTCCTTTTTAGAGATGATTTCCAACAAATGCAGGAGAATAATGAAATTAGAAAAATCATCACTTTGCAACCTATAATAAAATGATAGATCCAAATGATGATCATCAGTGGATACAGTGATCAGATGGGTAGTGATAGGGAATTTCATAAGTTAGGTCTTAGGCTGAAATTACCTGAACCTGAAAGCAAGTCTCAGCATTACTAAAAGTGGGACAATTGTATATTATATTCATTAGGATGTGATGCAGTAGGAAATATACAGCATCACATATGAAGCATTCTTTTATTAAAAAATATTGGCCCTATAATTTATCAGGACTTTAGATCTAATTACCAGTTTATAGGAAATACAAAAACTGGTGGAAAAATTCACCACAACTGCAAAAAACAATCAAAACTATGTCAAGAAGAAAAAAGGTTGAGTGCAGGTGATAGTATAGAATTAAAAAGAGACTTCAGAGACACAAGAATCAAATGCTATTTGCCCGATTTGTGTCCTGATTTGAACAACCAACTATAAAAAGAGCTCTTTGAAACAACCAGTAAAATTTAAATATAGACTTAGTGTAATAGTGTAACTGTTATTTGGGATTTATTGTTAATTTTATTGGCTATGTTATCTAAAAAGCCCTTATTAGTTAGAGATGCATACTGATGTATTTACAAATGGAAAGGCATAGCATCTTGGGTTTTATTTAACATAAAATAAAATAAATAAAAGCTTTGTGGGGGATAGATAACATGAGATCTGGAAAGTTTCTTAATCTCTGAAGCTTAGTGTTGGGCATTGAATAGTTGAGTGTTCATTGCAGTAGTCTTCCCTCTTTTTATGCTTGAAAATTTCTATATTGATAAGGGAAAAACAGTTTAATTTTAATTGGGTTGATTTGAGGTGCCCATCAGATGTGCAGGTGTAGATTTTCAGGAGAATCTAATGTAAACACATATTCTAGACTTTCCAGTGATATATGCACTGGAAGTTTATGCAAAGAGTACAGAGTGAGAATGTAGTGAAGTAAACTCTGGAGACAGCAGTTATTTAGAGGGAGGGCAGAGGAAGAGAAATTAGTAGAAGGTACTAAAAAGAATTAGAGAGATAGGAAGAAAGTCAGAATGAAGTCCTAAAAAACGGGAGAGTCACCAACATGCCATGTATGTTAACATGCCATATAAATATTACATTATACATCCGATTTTGAAATTGTGAGCCATCATTAGTGATAATACTGAGAGGAATTTTAGAGGAATGATCATGGAGAGAGGAGAAAGGATTGGAAAGCTAAATAGAAAAGGATTCATGAGGGGACTGGAAAATGAGACATTAGAGTTCTTCCTATTCAAAAAGAATGGTTATGAAGGTTTTTATTTTTCTTTTTTTAATGGTGTTTTGTTTTTGTTTGCTTGTTACTTTGTTAGTAGAGAAATGTCAAAGAAGTTGGATCTGTAAGGGGTGACTCATGGGTGCAGAGGCAGATTGACCCAAAGCTAATGAAACAAAGCTGCTCACTAACACAGGCCCCTACTGGCCAGATACCTTTACAAGGCCCTAGGAGGGGCCCTTGTGATAATGTGTGTGCATGAACACAGGATTTTGTAACAGGTGGAAAAGTAAGATATTGGCTGTTACTACTCCAGCTTTCATTACATTTTCCCTCAAGTACAGCAGTTGAGTGGCCACTAGCATTTGTCAAACCGTACTAAAAGGACTTTGAATTGAGAATACCTTTAGTTTAGGCTGAGTAGGATATGCTTTATGTAGTCCAGTTGGAATTTAAATTATTCTGGCTGTACTGGTAGAGAAGTGGTTTATAGGAATACTCCTTCCACTCACCGTAAAAAATCATTATGGTACAAAGGTGCAGGGCTATCATTTGTATTGTAACTTGTGCTGTGGTACCTGGCCCCAGAAGTAGGTGCGACGTAGAGGAAAAGTAAAATTTTAAATATACTACTAAAACATATGTCTGCAATGTTTCTAAATAGATGGTATTTTATATTTGAGAAATTAAAGAGAAATATAATTTTTCAAGTGATATTAGAATCCAGGGTAATCATTCCAAAATAATTCAACTTTTTAATAAGCATTTCTCATGTACTACCATGCTCTTACTCCCAAGTGCTATGATTAATAAAGTGCTTAAACCAATAGAAACAACAATCTTCATTACTTATTTCATAAATTTTGGCGATGCCAGGGAATAAATTCTCTATTTTCAATTTTGGAACCATATATCATAAACTCCATGTGGCTGCAATTATGAATTAATGTACTAAAGCAGCTCTCAAAACAGCTGATTTGATATAGATAGAATGAAGTATCATCAAAGGCCAGAAGTATAACAATTATGGTCATATGAAAATGACCAAGAGACAAACTAAAAAAGAGCATTAGGCTTCAAGTATGTCAATTAAACTCCATTATTATTAAAGCAAGTGGTAAGGGAGACTGCCCTAGAAATCTAAGTAGATGTTCCATAGTACTAGAACTATCCAGTAGTATTAAAATGAATATCCTATAAAAGCTTATAATATCTCTCCTGTTTTTTTTAAACCACAACTTAAAGAACAACCACCTAGGTAATTAAGAAGAAATTGAAAACTTGATTTACATAAATCTCCCTAAGGAGAATTGTGTAATTTCAATTTTTTGACTTACTTTTACATCTTTTCTTTTCCATTCTCTATGTATGTATGCGTACATAATGTAAATATGGAAATATCATTAAAATCTTTGCTATTTTAATTGTTTTCTTTAAAAATTAATTTTCTACTCAGTTTTTTCCCTCCCATATGCCTCTTGTTCCCCAGGCTTTCTTCCTCAAATTCAAATGGTCTCAGAGAAATGGATGGCAAGTAAATGCCCCAAAGCATGACTAAGTATAATAAATAGCAGCTAACATGACATTTTCAAAATTAGACATGAAAAAAAGTGTTTCTTTTCTGTTTATTTCCATGTGAATATTCTAGATGAGTAGTTCTATGTCTTTGTCAGCCAGTGCTGTATATAGCACTTTCAAGATACAGTTACCAAAAGGACAGTAGATGTTTGTGAATACTCAGTGAAAGAGACATAGAGTCTTCTTTCTATAAACAGGCTTACTTCAGCTTCATGTCCAATAGACTCAGTCAAGCATAAATTTTTATTTGTCCTTTTTATATTTATAGTACATAATTTCACTAAATAATTATACTGTTCAATTTTTAAATATTTTATAATTTTCTTGACAATTAAATTTATCATTGTTCATTCATTATATTTTGATTATTATGTAATTTGATTATTGATTAATGTGATACTTTCATTATTTCAGCAATGAACATAAAATTTTATCCCAAGTTATTGTAGAGAGTTTAAGTAATTTATATCCAAACTGCTAGTATCTATTAGATAAGCTCATTTTCTACCTAAACGAACAAGTATTTACTTAATAAAAGAAATAACAGATTGTTCTTTCTACTTCAGGAATAGCGAAGCATTTTGGTAGACACACTATTATGTTGCAAGTGAGCTGCATTGAGTATGTCCCTTTAATTACAGTGGTAAAATGGATTTATATTCACCAATCCTTGATCATCCTTGTATTTGCAACCCAGCTTTTTAAAATTTCAATGACACTTTTTTTTTGTAATGAGTGAAAGGATGAATTATTTAGATTTCGAGGTTTTTATGCAAATATATTTCCTCATATTTCTTCTTGCTGCAATCTGCCCCGAACAAACATGCTAAAACATATGAGTAATTACACTTTAAATGGCTTGTTCTGTATGCAACTCTAAATAGCACTTGTGTTGGAAGCAGTGATCATGGTCTGTATTTGCAAACAGTCTATTAGCCTTTTCAAAGACCTTCCAGGGATACAAGCAACTTGCCTTCCAAAGAATGTGGACTGTGTGTGTGTGTGTGTGTGTGTATGTGTATGTTTTACACTTGAGCAAGATCATCCAGGGAATTAGCACTGATAAATAGATATAAAATGAGATTTTATACCCTATCTTGACAATTTATTAATCTAATTACTTTCTGTCTAACCCAAGTCCTTTAGTTTATAATTTGTCTATTTTACCTAGTTCTTTTTTTCATAGACAGTCATCAAGATTCTTGTATACAGTTATAATTATGTCATGTACTGTTCTGTCTTTTGTTGATTAATACATTCATCACTTAATGTAGATATTATCTCTAATACTTTATAATAAATAACTACTTTTGAACATTTATTAAGTGCTGACTCTATACTCAGTCAGCACCTGTATGTCTTTTCTCAGTATTCTGAAAAATAGCTCTTGAAAAAAAAATAGCTCTTGAGATACAGATTATAATTTCAAACCAAGCCTGTGTGACTTCACATGCAATAATCCTAACAATTATTCTTAGTCTTCTAGACTCTTTCTAAGATTCAAATACTTACCAATTTTAGATGTCCCAACTTTCATCATTGTCTGATAAATGTAGATTCTAAATTGGTATATTGGGATGATTCTTTTTTATCTCACAGATGATATTGTAATTCAGTAGTGTTCATGAATGAATAATGTGCTCAATGGTCCTATTAGTTGCTTCCAAGAAAAAAGTTACAATTCGTTTAAGTATCTCTTCTCATACGAAAGCCTAACTTTTGCAGTTACACAAAGAAAATACAAAGGTAAAAGTTGTATCCAGCAAACTTGTCTAAGAAGGTTGTTTTGAAGATTAAGTAATGTAGGCCAAGCACTTGGCAGAGTAAACTGTAACTCTACCTGGCTCTGTGAGGTTACAGCTGTAACTGTGCTCTGTGCTCTGTGAGTTTATAGCTGTAACTCTACCTGGCTCTGTGAGGTTACAGATATCACACTGGTCTATTACTGCATCCCTAGCCTTAAGCATGGGTCCCAGTACAGGAATTGTTCACAAATTATGTATAAATGAAGATATTAATGAATGTAAGGCATTTGGATAAAGGAAAGTCAGAGTATGGTGAGTATTATCATTAAAATTGTCCACTAGGAGACGAGTTTTGGGTGGAACTTTAAGGAATGTGTGTGACGTGAACTGAGAAATGCATTCCAAATCAAGAGACTACCATATATCTGTATCCAGGAAGAGAAAGGACTTATTGCTTAAGATATACAGTAGCACAGCACTTTATATGCCATTTTGGGTATGATATTGTGCTGACTCAATTTTCTGTTGACTTGAAGCCAATGAGTACTTACCTTCTTAAATTTATCTACAGTAACTTTTTGTTTGTATGCTAATTAGTATAAAATGTGCTCTTTTTCTATGTATTTATGGTGACTGAAAATTAGCAAAGGAGTAAAACATAATACTTATTGCTCATAAAATACACATTTTCAAAATAGGTATAATCTTTTTTTCTGACAATACTGATCTGATGTTCCTTAGGTAATTCATTTCAAGCATTCATTTAAACTTTGATTACTTCCAGGATGGGGTTTCATAATTATACTCATAGACAAGTCATGATTTTAGTTTCCATATTTGGCTATTTACATTGTAGATAGAAAAATAAACTACTAATTAGTAATAATATGTTTAAAGAATCTTTTAATCACTATCAATTTAATGACTTTCATCACTACCAATTTAATATTTGCTAGGATATCTGATGTTCTTTTTCAATGTTTCAGCTAAATTTCAGTGAAAATAAATGATAAGAAATTTATAAATAAATTTTAGCGATTGCAATTACAACCTGCCCCACAACTTAAAGACTTAAGAATAGAAAATTATTTATTCCATAAAAAAGATCTGCTCTGTATTGTAGTTTAGTGTGATAGACTCAGGACCCAAAAATATGAATGAGTTGCATATAATAGCATAGAAGTTTACCATTTAAGTGTCCTAGTTGGCCAGTTTTTCTGGTTACTTTAATATTAAATGGTTTTGATTCCAATTACATCTTTCTGTACCTCACTATTTAACTTTAAATTAGAAATAGCACGTCTAATAAAAATTCAGGTTCATTTCCTATCCTAGTTTTAACACTAAATTGCTGTGACTATAATCTTTTACATCACCTTCCTATACTTTTTAAAACACACATTTTGACCTTCGCTGAAGACTTTTTTTAATGAAGAGATATTGCTTCAGTCAAGATAGGAGAAGACTATTTGGGTAATATTCAGATTGGAGGTATTTTTTTCAGACTCACACCGCATAACTATTTTTATTTCAGTGTAAAATCCTGAGAACTAGACACTTCATAAACAATAATGGCAAATCTATAAGAAATACCCTCTAGGTCAAAATATCAATTGTATCATGCATAGAAATAGTGAAAACAATAATATTATCAGCTATAGTACTATGGGAAGACATTGGGGATAATTATTAATGTCTAGAAATGGACTGCTTTGGGAAGTAATAAATTCTTCATCAGAGAAGATGTTCAAACATCAACTAGATGAACCATCCTCAGGGATATCATATAAAAGATTCAAATATTGGATATTTTAATTGTATAGTTTTATAATGTTCATGTCTAGCAAATCATTGAATTATTCTAAAATCATGTAAGATGAAAAGAAATATGCTACAAACTATTATATATTTAAATCTGAGTTAAAATACTAGTGATGTACACATTAAGGCATTCATAGTAGTGAGAATATCAAGAAAGTTTAGTCTTATTATAAAATGATTTTTTTCCTGAATATGACTTTGCCACTGGTATTAAAAATAAAAACAATGAGTTTTTCTCACTATTTTATTTAGGAACAAATTTAAGGTATCTCATTTTTCATTCTTGAAACAACCTTATTGTAAAATTTTAAACCATATTTTTTAGAAAGTTTGAAATTTGGGGGAATGAGATAATGGGAACACGCTGGGCTTGAACAAGGATTTCGTTGAGTTATATTGTCATCTTAAATCTATGTCATTCACTTTAGAATGTTTTTTGCTCTTTTATTTGATTGTGCTTTATAAAATCTTCTCCCATTCTTTTCAGTAAAAGTGCGATCCATATATTACGCTTTGGGGAATTGTGCTCTCAAGTCAGACAGGGTCCAAATTCATTCCCTATCAGTGTGGTTTTGTACATGGTAGTCTCTAAGCCTCAATTTTCTCATCTGTGGAATGAAAAATCACAATTCTTACCTAATAGTGTAGCTGCAAGAATTCACTGAGATAATGTCTCTCCAATCCCAAACGGTGCTTTGTAAATGACAACCCCTCATAATTGTTTCCTATTATTTACTTTCTCTTTGTATTCTCTTTTTCACTTCCTTCTTTACAGGGTTTCATGAAAGCCTTGACTTGAGACAAATTTTGATTATTGAAAAAGAGATGAAAGCTTGGAATTTAAAAAATACAAAGTAATATGTTGGAAATAATTTCCTAGGAAGGAACAAAACAAAAACTGTTCAATGTATCTTTTGTTCCATTTATCTTGCCTGTCCAAGTTGCTTAAAAATAAAGGTTATCTCTTGGCCTCTATTCTATTGACTGTAGTCTTTTTAGCTAACAGTTTGAAATTTGGATGAATGCATTAGAAAAGCAGTTTTTATCATGCCAGTAAGTTCTTAAAATTAACTGTCATATTTTAAAAGATATGTTTGGTACATCAAAGTGTTGCTATAGAAGAGAAAGTCAATTTTATTGGAATTCCCACTGCTTTTTTTTTTTTTTTTAATTTTTTTTTTTTTTTAAATTCACGTTCTTTTTTTTATTTATTTATTTATTTATTTATTTATGACTGTGTTGGGTCTTCGTTTCTGTGCGAGGGCTTTCTCTAGTTGTGGCAAGTGGGGACCACTCTTCATCGCAGTGCGCGGGCCTCTCACCATCGCGGCCTCTCTTGTTGCGGAGCACAGGCTCCAGACGCGCAGGCTCAGTAGTTGTGGCTCACGGGCCTAGTTGCTCCATGGCATGTGGAATCTTCCCAGACCAGGGCTTGAACCCGTGTCCCCTGCATTGGCAGGCAGATTCTCAACCACTGTGCCACCAGGGAAGCCCCCCACTGCTTTTTAATAAATGGCTAACTGAATTTTTATTCAGTGAAGTTTCCTAGTGTTTAATTAAACTGAATCTTTTTCTTTTATTTTGGAGTGTTGAGAAATCTCTGATTCTCTATCAACATTGTAAATAGGAATGCAGTACTTTTCACAAACTTGAACACAGTTTAGTGCAAAGATAGATATTTATCCCTTGCCAAGACAAGATTTTGATAATTTCACTTATTTTTTTTGGACTCAGTCAGAAAGTCCTACTTAGTATTGTTAAAATGGAGAAATAACAGATTATTCCATACAAATTATGATTTTATCTAGTTCTCATTTTTACATGCCATTAACTACAAACTAATATTTAAAACAAAGTCTATAATGAGTTGGATATTTAAAGTTATAGTTATCCATGAACTGGACCTCACATTTCAGACAGATTTCTCTATGTAAAAAGTGAAGGAATGAAGGAAGAAACTATTATAGCAAATGATCGGTGACATGCCCTGGAATGTTCTAGAGAAATCAACAACTCTACCTTCAGAAAACAATTTTGTGGTCAAAGAAATCAAGAAATATTTGAGTTATAATATGTTGAAAGATAAAATTGAAAGAAAACTATAAGCTATATTTAAAAGCTTCAGGGTATGTGAGGAAACGTATTACCTGTATCTAGATTTTTTATTGAAATAGATCATAATATCCAATCTATCGAATTTTTCATAGACAAATTCACAACAATCTGTATTCTTATTGAGGACAGTAAGATTTATTAAAAATTTGAACAAAAATACATGTTGTTACATAATTTTATTATTTATTTGTTTTTTGGCCACACCGTGCAGCTTGTAGGATCTTAGTTCCCCCACCAGGTATTCCATGGCAGTGAAAGCGTGGGTTCCTAACCACTGGACCGCCAGGGAATTCCTGATAATTTTAAATGCTAATAAGCCTTTTTATTTTAAAAGACCTATCATTAATATGAAAGGTAGGGAAGAAAAACTCTGTTTTTAATGAAAAGTAAAGGGAAACTAATGTGATAATTAAAACAGGAAACTTTGTATCAGTGTACAGGGTGGGATTGGGCAATGCTCTAAATCGATATTTCTGAAAAAAATCATCACTGTAATACTGTAAATAATAGTATTAGTTACTTTCTGTAAATAGTATTATTTACTTCCTCTAAATAGAAAAATAAAGATTCCTAGAATGTGGATTTTCTATGTGAAATGTGTTTTTGTGTTCCTTTTCACCTTAAGCTTGAAATACATTGTTTGGAATAAGGTTCAAGAAGGGACATAACACTGTAATGACTGCTGGTCTAAAGTCAAGAATATTCCAAAGGGTAGTTCCCAAATTGCTTTGCATATCCTCATTACCTTATGAAAATTGGCATGGTTTAATAATTATAGTGTGACTAAAAGTATAGCAGTTCTGAGTGTATTCTTTATTCTTCCATGTCTTGATATATAGCCTTAATGAGTATGAAGCCACTGTGCCTGGGCCTTTCTTGAATGTGCTTAAAAAGGAGCAAGTGCCTGTCTTCTCCATAGAGGTGTTGAGAAGATAATTAAAGCTTAGGATACACTGAAAATGCTAACATAATATAAATACTAAATTACTAATAAATCAACAATCAGAAGGTAATAATTATAGTATGTGTAGATTACAGTAGACTTGGTTCTTCTAATAAGCGTTTTTACATAACTATGGAATTTTTACTCTTTTTACTTTTTTCTGGAATTATGTTATCAGTATTGTGATTATATGCGCTTGTGTTGGGCCACTTTAAAAAAACAGTGCCACGAGACGCTCAGTGTTTTTGGAACTCATTCATTCTACAGATATTTACTGAAAATAAAAATGTGCAGGGTATTGTGTTAGACAGTATAGAGGAAGGGAAATAAATCTTCCTGGAAGACTTACAGTCTAGGAGGTAGAAATGTGACCTATCATATAATATTGCTTATAATGCTCCTGCATGACAAACACAGTGCTATGTTATTTCAAATCCTCCCAAAACCCAGCACACACAGGAAACTATATTCAATATCTTGTAATAACCTATAATCAAAATGAATCTGGAAAAAATGTATATCTATGATAACTGAATCACTTTGCTGTACACCTGAATCATTGTAAATCAACTACACTTCAATTAAAAAAAAAAACAGCACAAAGAGCATTATAATCTTCATTTTTCAGATCAGGAAATTGTCCAAGGTCACTTTGCTAATAAGGTAGCAGAGCTGAGTGAATAGCTTAGTGAATAAGAAAGATCATTGTCTTCTTACTATAGTACATGGTATTCCTTAATATAAATAACCAATTTCATATAAACAGCACTAAGTTCCATAACAATTTTATAACACAAAAATGCACAAAATTTAAGAATTAACTTGTAAATATTTTTGTTTGTTCTTAGAATACTCCAATTATATTAGCCTTAAAACTTAACTTTCTAATCTTCACTTATCTATTTTACCCACTCCATCAAAGACTTTAGCTTTTTTAAGAAGTATTTTTATGTTGTTATAACCTTATATGATTCTTGAGAACAATTAAGTTGCTTGTTCCAAAACCAAGATGGAACCTAGCATGCTCAATAGATGCTGAACAAATTAATGAATGGATTACTTTGAGACTAGGATGTTCTTATTAAATAGATGAGCACGGAAAAGTAACTTTTTCCCCTAATATTCTTAGTGCAGGAGAACATTTCAATATGTACATAAAATATAACAGGAATAAAATGACACAAAAGGTCAAAATTAAGGGTGATAATAAAATTCTTTGATTTTGAGTTTTATCATAAAAATGGTAGTGAAAATCAACAGATCATTTTATTCAGTGGTTCTCAAAGCAACATTTTGGAAATTTGTAGTATGTAGGTTGGCTAACACAGTGGCTACGGGGCTTTACTGGTGGTGTGAGAATCACCTATCTCAAGGGCTGATTCCAACTCTTCATGCATTGGCGTCATTGACATCATGTTGGTAGCTTGAAAAAGATCATGGCAGGAGTATTTACTGTGAGGAAATAACAAGCAGTACAAAACCTAGACTTTTGTTTTTTAAGAGAGAGATTTCCCACTGCTGGCTTCTGCTTAGCAGGCAGAATTAAGGGATGCTGAGTATCTGTCATTCTCAGGATAGTTTCTCATAGGAAAGCATTGCCTTAATTTTATAATTTTCTGAGCTTAGACCCATCTCCATTTTCCATAAAGGGAAATTTAATTTTTGCGTGGTTTTAAAACATAACGATTTTTCCAAGAACACAACTACCATGTAAACTGATAAAAGACTGAATTTTGTTAATCACCATTTTAGAAAATCTCTTTACCAAGGGAAATAAAGTTTTTGGTATTTGAGTCCCACTAAACCTCATGAAAGTTTCATTTACTGTTTTCTCATTCAGTTTGATCCTCTATAGGGTTTGTAAGCACCTGAGGACTTTAGCTATGTCTTCTGTATAGTCATGCCAGAGCATTTATATAGTCCAATATAAATCATTTTATCATGAAAAACTGCTTTTCCTTTATATTGTAGTCAATATATTATATTGATTTCGTTGAAGTCAGGTGTATAGGTGGTTATATTATCTGTGAAGTCCATTTTAACCTGTTAAGGAAGCACTGATGCAGTTCAGCCTCTTCATTTTACAGAGGAGGAAGTATGACCTGAAGAGGTAAAATGACCTGACCAAGGTCACAGAACTCACTGGCATTCCAGGCTGTGTTAATTTATCTATTTTCCATTCACTTTCAGTAACCAAACATTTGACTTGTTAGCCAAATTTGTAATAATAAATTCATACTATTTATGAAAATGCATATGTACTTCTCCTAACATATCTAACAGAGACCTTGGTAAAATTCTACTGGATTTGAGCAATATAATTTCATTTAAATCGTGTCACTTTCTCTTTTTCTATGACCTAGAGTCCATTTATCATGTGCAAAGCCCTGTCATGATATTGCTACATTTAGACTTTTATTACGTTGTTATGGTACCCCAGAAATACATCCTGAATTCCACACTTCAAATTAGCTTTAAGCTTAATGTATTTGGGAAGCCAGTTGCTTTGATTTGAAATGGCTGGCTCATGCAACCACCTAGACACAAGTCACTTACCTGAATACTTGGACTGATGTGACCGGTGCATATTAAGCTGACTTTTAACTTCAACTTTTACCCATGTGGTCAAATTGGGGAAAAAAAAAGAAGGAAATGAAAACCTTCTTTTTTACAAGCTGCTGTGTCAGCTAAAGCAAGTGAAAACAGTGTGTGGTAGATGCATACAACAGAGGAAATAAAGATTATCTCTGGAACTTTAGCACAGCAGAATAAAGAAAAAAAATGGCTTCGTATTCCAGATCCCCATGGATAACTGCCTGTGAATACCATAGCAAAGCTATCCTAAGCAAGATAATTCTTCTTATCCCAGTTTTCTCATGCTCAAGGTCACGTCTAAGAGTAGAATGAAATTAGCATAATGCTTTAAAATATAGGTCCACTGAATTTAGGTAAAATTTAAAACCTCAGGTTGATTTTTCTTTAAAGCTTGCTTCTAGATTTTGGCATGTGCAATAAGAAAATGTTACCTGGATATCTACCCATACTTGAATTGGCATACTTTAAAGTTGTTGATGTGAAGCAGTTGAGTTCAAGCTCTAGAATTTAAAAGGTTTAACATTATAGTCAGATATGTGAAGAATCCTTATCGAAATACTTTTGATGGTTGAAATTGAATCTGTTGGATTTTTTCTTATATCTCCATTTTTAACAGACCCAATGATAAAATTCACACATGATTTAAATGTATATATTTTATTCTTTATGTAAAATGCAAACATTACATTTATATAAATGTAAATCATACTATTGTTTCCTAAGTATTACTTGAAATTATGTTAATGTAGTAAACTGGTCTATTCTTTGCCTTGTTTTAATCCTCTGATGTTTTCTTCTTTCTGTGGAATTTTGAGAATCTTTAGAATACTGTCTCAATGTATTATTTGGAATATGATGCTTTTTTTTTCTTTTACGTACCATGGGTAAAGGATTTCTGATTCACTTGGTTGTCCACTTTTGTATAGGTAACAAACCTGCTCAATGTCTTCCTCTTCCAAAGTCTTCAAGTCCTTCAAGGATTCTCAGAGTATTAAGTATATGCTAACATAAAACATAAATCTCCAAATAGGAAATGTGACAAGCATTGTTTACAAATTACTTTTCCTCCATACCATTTTATTCTAGGAGCATCTCTAAATATGTTCCTCCATTGGCCAAATTTTTAAAATAACGTTATTTTACATGATTTATTTTTTTTTTAAGTTTCAAATATGCAAAGGAGTAGCTTCCCCATCGTAATCTACTTTTTCAGGGAAGGACCATATCCTTCTTTTATGTCTGGCACAGTTATTAAAAAGCTGTTTATCCTTGTTGATTTGACTGTATACATGCTTATTAAGAAGATACCTTTCCCCTTGATTCATACATTTATGTAAATGATAACTTATTATCTGTGATATTTTTAAAAAGCAATCAAGAAAAAGTGAAAGAAAGGATGTATATTGTCTGCTTCATGAATTTAACTTTTTAGATGACCTTTCATTTTCAGATTTTCCCCCCACCATGCTTTGTGCTCAGACAGACCTTTGTATCATGGAGAGAAAGGCAACAACCCATAAAAATGGTTTTGCAGTCTGGCATTATGACATTACCATGTTTTTCCGTAAAAAAAAATTTATTTCACCATGTGACCATGTGTATGTAACTAAAAAGGAATGTCTTCTCATCTTTAGAATCATGTTTAAGTATGTGTGTGTATACATGTACTTTTCATAATCAAATATAATATGGGGCTTTAAAAAATTAAAAACACTGAAATGACCCTTTGCTCATTTACTAAACTGAAATAGAATTTAAACTACCAATAGATACAAACTTGAGTCTGAAAAGATTGGCTTTTGGTTCCTAGTTTTTATCATTATTGAACATCTTGCCTTCAGAGGAAAATAATCAGTAGTGAATACCAATATGTTCAAGGAAGACTTGACCTTGAGAACAGGCTATATAAGCAGTTTTTGAAAGTGGAGCATAATGTGAAAGCCTTCATTCAGTAAGGATGCTTAGAGTCAAAACCCAAAAGGTTGGTCTAAAACCTCTTAGATTCCTCCTGCATTAAGTTCAGGATTTTCCCTGGGTTTCTCAGATATGAGGTTTAGCTGGGAGCTAAGTAGCCAAGATAGGACTGGAACCAAAGTCTTCTAAGTCTTATTCTAGTATTCTTTGAGAATTGCTGCCTCAGAAATAAAAGGGTCTGTAACTTTGAACCAGCTTCTTTGGTATCTAAACATTTGGACTTTATCATATTCCATCTCATTTTGGATAACTGTTATAATAAGTTATGAGCCTCAGTTTCTGGATGTAAAATGGAGAAAACAATACTATACGCTGATTATTATTTAAATATATACATATGTATTCACTATATATATCACGTATATGTATAGATACATACATTTAGATAGGTATCTCTCAGTGAAGTCTGGCAGATAATAAGTTTTTAATCAATGCTAATTATTATTTACAATATTATTTAACGATAATAAAGTGATATATCTTACTGAACATATACCTTCAGCATAGAATTGTAATAGTTCTAGAATAGAATGTTTACAGGTACAACTCAAGTACTGTACTGAAAATACACACTCAACATTTTTTAAAATATATTTTGTCTTCATTTAAGTATATGTTGTTTAAAGTATTTTAAACAATCAGAAAAACAATTTTACCTCAGTGAGATTTGAAAATGTTTTAGAATTCTAATACTGTAGCAAAATAACAGAGAAACTTAGAAAATAGATGATTTTGTGACATTTTCAGTTGTATACTTACAAAGTAATAAAGCAAAAAAATGACAAATATTTAAAGTTTTCTTTTATCAAAACTAGAAAATAAAGCACTTAACTTTCATTGTTATTTGGTGTAATAGTTAAAGCCTCTGAAGGGGAACTTATTTCCTTTTTTTTTTTTTGCCTAGTTTATTGCTTTCATTATAAGACAGTATACCTCATGCATTCACAGTTTGCAAGTTTTTTTGTTGTTGTTCTCACACATAATTTGATCCTACAAGTAGGGAGGAATTAATTGAGGATATAAAAATGAATGAAAAAAAAATGAATGAAAACCTCAGTGGAAGTAATTGCATGATGACATAATTCAGAACTCTAAAAAAGGAAAGGAGAAAATTAGCAAAATATGGTTAAAATGAATTTAAGAAAGTGGATTCCAATAGACTTAGTCTACTATTGTGAAATGGAATAAATAAAGAAAACAAAACAAAAAAATAGATAGAAGAAGAACTTACAAGTTCTGCTGAATTTCAGAAAATAAAGTAGGCTAAAATAAAATAAAATAAAATAAAAATAAATCCAGAATGGTACAGGGGACAGAAGGACAATTTGGAATATAACTTTGAAATTTACCCTGGCCAGTAGAAATATTTAGAAGTAGAAAAATATTAGAAAGGACAAAATCAGTACTTCCCAGTTAAAATGAAAATTTCTTATGTTGAGTAGGTATACTCCTCATGAAGGATGAGGTCTATGTCTTCCTTACAATTTTCATCTGTAGTTGTCTTAGGCTCAGCAGTGCACTCCCCACATAGCAGGCAGTCTCCTTGAATTTCATTGTACTTGGTAATCCAGGATGGTCATATTTTGAGAAGGTATGAAGGAGCTATGATCGGTGATGATAGGATGCTAAAGATTTTTGGGTCTTCCAAAAAAGTCAGCTTTGTCAAGTAATCCAGAATAGACTAGCTTTAATGAGAAAATATCACACCAATTTTAAACTTCAGAAAATATCTAAAAATTATTTTGAATATATTGTGTTCAAAGTATCTTTTTCAATCACATGGAATAACATACTGACAGATGTGATTTCATTGTCACTTTTGTTTTAGAGAGCTCAATCATAGGGTATTTTGAGAATTAGAGAATTAAAAAAGCAAGAAAAATTTTAAAGCATTAAATTCAATTTCAGTAAATTAGTTTTTTGAAATCACTTAGATAATTGGAAGAAATTAGCTGTAGTAACAATTATTCAATTACATACTTTATAAGCATCATATTTGGTTATAATTATTTAATTTTATTCAGAACAAGAAAATATTTTTTAAGAGGTCAGGAATATATAAATAAGCGTATCCACATGTAAGTGATGCTGTTCTCTTTTTATCTGCAAATGTATCTTAACTAGTTGGTATTAAGTTGTTTTTGTTTTCTTTTGTTTTGGTTTTGGTTTTGTTTTGATCAAAAGATGATTGATACCTAAGTAATAAGTTTTACTTAATAAAGGTTGAACAAGGGGATAGAGACGTGATAAAGATTAACCCCCTCAGACATAATTATTGGTATTGGAAGATATGTCTTGAGTCTTGGGGAAGAGAACTAGACTCTAAAGTCTCTTCTAGCTCTAGTGTATTATGAACTCCTGTGGTGGCTTATTGTGTCACATAATGACTCTGTCAGTACACTCTTTCTCTTGACACAATTCCGGTGTTTAAAAAAAAAAATTTTTTTTTTTTCATACTTAGTAGAGGAATGAGAAAACCTTACTCAAATATCACCTTACTTCTATGTGGGGACAGGGAAGGGAACTAACTCTTATCAAGTACCTTCATACTGTGTAAGACCTAAGCCTTCCTTGTATTCCATGGGGTTTAACCCATTTTTCTCCCTTTCACAACCAAATGTCAGGAAAGAACTGTCCATGTACACTGTGTTCCTGTCCTGTTCGTTCACTACTGGATCTTGATTAACCTGTCTTTATTACGTAACTCTCTCTTACTTTTGCCAGTCTTATTAGAAGACTCCTGGTTCCCAGATCAGATACATGCTTCTTAGTCCTTCCCATACTTGGTATTTTACATAAAATATTGTATGTAAGAAAAAGGTATGTTTTCCACTTTCTGTTACCTGGAAATGCTCCCCTTAGCTCTCGTAACACTACACTCTTCTGTTTCCTCCTTCATTCCTGGCTGCTCTTTCTGTCTGCTTTCAGACTACTCCTCCCTTTCCCATCCTTTCATTGTTCGTATTCTTCAGGTTCTGACATGGGGCCTCCTTCCTTCTCATTCTGCAGGCGTTTCCAGGTGATCTTCTCTACTTGCATGGATTTCATGACCCTATATTTGCTGAAGGCTCCTAAAAAGACACCTTTAGTTCAGATTCAATCTTTTTTTTTTCTTTCAGATATACATATCAAATTTCATACTAGACTTCTCCTAACAAACCTGCAAATTCATTATCTTTCCTACTCTCCATGTAGATTTCATGCTAAGAGTTTGGACAAGCTTCTCATTTCTTCCCTGCCCCTGACCACCCCACCTGACTAAACATCAATCAAGTTCTATGGAATCTGCCTCTTGTATCAACTTACTTCTCTCAACCCCACTGATTCTTCCCTAGTGCCATCCTTCATTTTCCTGCTTTATGGGCACTTCTTTAGGGAGATCTCCCTTCTCCTCAGTTAAAACAAGTGTCCTTACTATGTGCACTGACAGTACAGTCTACTTCATTGACTGTAGTATTGCATTCTGCATTGTAATGGCATTTGAACTTTACCATGTCCCCCATTAGAATTTTATGTATCAAAAATGAAAAACTGTGCTTACTTGTGTCACTAAGGTCTCCTTTGCATCTAAGACATAACCTGACTCATTGCAGGCAGTTAAAAATTTGTTGAATGAGACCTATATGTTACACATTTAATTTTAAAAGGCATTATTGCTTTTCAAAAATGAGGAAAGTGAAGCTCAGCAATGCCAAGTATCATACCATTAATGTAGTCTGGACTATGGTCAAACCTTGGGATTTTCTACACCATATTACCATGTTGTATTCATACTGAATCTTCTCCTCTTCAGTTGGACTAATCCCATTTTTGTCTTTCTGTATTCATTGCATGAGTGTACATTCACCCATATCACAAAAGTTCTATTAATCCAGTACTTCTTAGTCTTAGAAACTTCTCTGAACTCTGTGATTCCTAAGTGTTGAAGAATGAAATTAATGTTATTGAATGAGAAAGAGACTGAAGACTGTTCAGATTTAAGAAACCTAAGAAACATTTTATCCTGAGGCCTTTGAGAGAAGAAGAAAAGGAAAAAAAACCCCACTAGAATATAAGCCTTTTTTTTAGTATTCTTCATATGACTTGTATTTCAGAAGGACGATGATTCACAGTCTGGGTTATGGATAAGTTGTTTCTAAAATACATACATGTGTACATACATACCTACCTTTGTAGCTTAAAAAAGGATACCCCTAATTCTTCTTAAAAACCCAGTGGTCATGTTCATACCTAACATGAAGTTTGATATCCTGTACAACCATATGAACTATATGAACTCAAGAAGACATGCTAATGGAATCCAATAACTTTATTCTCTCAACAAGATATGCTATTTCATTGTTCTTTAGTTTCTTTGTAGGGAAAAACTCAAAGATAACTTATATAATATAAAAAAGAGCTCTTGAAATAAAATAAAACATTTCATGGATGATAATGTCCTAATGAAACCACCATGAATAATAGAGAGAAAGTTAAATATTTTATATTTTATTTGAACTAGAACAAGACATTGATAGACATACATTCAGTATACAGATGAACTGTGATGTTATTATGCAAAAAAGGTGGATGTCATATAAAAATGCTTCGTTTCAGTACTTCATGATTATAATCAAGACTTACACTCTTGGAATCTGGTTTTTTAATTTTGATGAAGTTCAGGCATCTCTAAATATGAACACATAAATTATATTTTGTGTCTCTAGAGTATTTATGAAATATGTAAGGAACATCTGTGAAGAGTAGAATAATTCTCATTTACAAAAGGAAGAACTTTGTAACATATATTTAGTTTATGATCTTATGTTAAGAACTGTCAACTCATTCTTTTAAGTCCATATTCCACAGATGTTTGTTAGACACCTACCATTAAATGTTAAAATCTCTTCATTAGAGAGTTGAATAGATTTAGAGGCAACACCTTTTTTAAAAAAGCTTGAGTATAATCTGACTTTCCTATGAGTATAAATGTAACTCATATTTATTTATGATTGTTTATTCTAAAAATATTCAGACCAATTTAGCAGGACTTTCTGTCTGAGACTGTGAAGAGCTTGCTCTGGGATTCTTGTTTTCTCAGCCTCCCTAATTGAGGGCACCTTCGCACTTTCAGGGCACTTTATAGCACCGAGAAGAGCCTAATAAAAAGACTTTTCATGTGTTATAACTATGATGAAATAAGAAGAAGAATCAATTACACTGCAAAGTGCTGAAATCAAAAAAGATTGGAAGCATACAGACTCACACAGTTCAGTGCTCTTGAATTTTCTCACTTTAGATCTTTCTGTTCCATCCATATTAAAAACTCTTACTATCTGAACTAAATTTACTATGGTAAAATAAGCAATATTCATATAGAAAGGGAAGCATTAGATTGACAAAGAAAAGTATAAGGATGCTTGCAGTTTAATATTAGGTAGTTAATTTACAAAGACTAGTCTCAAAATTTAAAATCCTCATTTAAAAATCAGTCACCTTTCCTAAGGCAATTAAAAATATAATTTTATGATGCTGGCTGATTGTTTCTTTTTCATCAAATTGGTTAAATGATGGTCACTGGAAATAAAGTTTCACAAGACGTTGTACATATTGATTTATATCTTAACTTTCCTATACCAGATTTTCCTTCCTTTATGAACTGGGAAGGATAGATGTTATCGTTTTTATTTTACGAATGATGACATCTAGAGAGGTTAAGTTAAGAGCTGTGTTATTAGTAAACCAACAAATAACAGAGAGCCTTGAAATAAAAACTTAGTGTTCTCATGAGAGGAAAAGATATCTATCTATCTATCTATCTAAAGACATAGACATAGATAGATAGATAGATATCCTATTACCTGCATCACAGCGCTAAAATTATAAAACTTTATTTAAAAAATTGAAATGTAGTATGAGAAGTATTAGGTGTGAAGAGGTACAAAACATACTCATACATTATGGGATTTATCCTAGATTCTGCCCCTTAATATCCTGTAGCATTGTCATTTAACTTCTCTAAACTAACTTTATCACCTATAAAATGGAACTAATAATACCTGCCTTATCACAGTGACAGATAAATTACAAAAATGTCAGTACCTGTGAGGAGTATTCCTTCATTTACTTAGTCATTAATTCATGCAACAAACATTTATTGAATACATAAATGTACAGGCATTAGTATAGGTGTTGGAGATACATTAATGGACTTGTACTTACTATATGAAAAGGAAATTTATAAATCATAAGACAGTAGTACAGATATAAACAACATCATCATTTATAATATCAGCCAATTTAAAATATGACACATTGGTGGGACAGGAGGTTGAAAACTGCTGCAGTAGTACAGGTGTGAAGTGAAAAGGGCATGGACCGGGAGGATGCTGTTAGGAATGGAGAAGATTTTGTAGTTATGAGCAACACATTTTAAGTAAGAAAGATAAGGTTTTAGGATCTCTCTCAAATGGAAAGGGATAGAAGAAAAGAGTTGCGAAAAGCCCACTATGATTTCACTCCTGAGACAATGTCAAAATGGTAGTAGGAACATTAAAAGGTGGGCAGTTTTGGAGGAAGCAGTGACAATGTCAGTTTTTGTCAGGTTGATTTTGAGGTGATAGATGCATATAAGATGAAAGAAGATTCAAAACTGGAGTTTAGAAGAAAGTGTGGTGCCATAAACTGGGAGTTAGCGGCACTTAGATACGAGGAAGAGTAGATATCTGATGAAATATTGAAAAGATCAAAGATTGTACTTGAGAGAATGTATGTCTATACTAGGATGCAGAATGGGCAAAGGGAGAAAGAAAAGAAAATAGTGGTAGTATCCCAAAAACATATGAAGAAAAAAATTAATATATGTCAACACTAAAATTAGAAGAGAAGCCAAGAAAAGTGGGGATTGAAAGAAAAAGGAATTAATTTAATAATGAGACTATTGTGACATTTGATAGGGTAGTTATAGTAAAATCGTGGCAATTAGAGAAAGTACAATGGATAAAGGAAGGAGTGATTGAAGATGAGATAGTAACAGTAGCAGTTTGACAGCAGAAGTGTCAAGTAGCCATAGGTAATAGAGTTTCAAATGAAGAAATAGTGAGATAAATGATAGGCAAAAAGAAGGAAGAGCCTGCACCCATGGGAGCATGTAGGTGTTTCTGTGAGAGCAAGTTCTCTTAAGACAGGATGAATCAGATTCTGAAGCTCAGCTAGAATGATGACTGTAAGAGTCTGAAGGAAAGTATGAGATGTACTATGATAATATATAGGGAGTATGAAGGTTTGAGGGAGCAACAAATAATGTCCCAGACTAATGGAGGTCAAATTTCTGCTCTATTACTGATAAAAATTGGATTAGAAAACATGGGGCATTCCTTAGAATGACAAGCATACTAAGCTTCTTAATTTTTCACCCTGTAATTATGTAGACTTCCCTGCATGTCTCAGGCACAGCTGAAGAACTCCAGTCTTTCCCCTCTCTGCAATCAACTAGGTCTGCTCCAATCAGTTTACCACAAGGTATATTCAGAATACATGCTTCTGTGGGCAGACTTGCTCAAAAGATGAAAACAAACAATGGAGTGGGGGGGAGAGGGGAGGGGAGAGGAGGGGAGGAGAGGAGAGGAGAGGGAAAAGGAGGGAGGGAGGAAGGAGGGAGGGTGAGGTGGTACCAGATATACTCATTTTCTTTTTAGAAATCACAAATGAGGTAAGTCACTTCTCCTTCTCTGGGGAGGAAGGAGAGAGCAAGGTTAAAAGACCACACTGCTCCTTTCTTAAAAAGTCCCACTCTTTTTGGAACTAAGAATAAGGGGAGGGCTTCCCTGGTGGCGCAGTGGTTAAGAATCCACCTGCCAATGCAGGGGACATGGTTTCAAGCCTTGGTCCAGGAAGGTCCCACATGCCACAGAGCAACTAAGCCCGTGTGCCACTACTACTGAGCCTGCGCTCTAGAGCCTGCGAGCCACAACTACTGAGCCCTCGTGTCACAGCTATTGAAGCCCCCGTGCCTAGGGCCTGTGCTCCGCAACAAGAGAAGCCACCACAATGAGAAGCCCGTGCACCACAACGAAGGGTAACCCCCGCTCGCCGCAACTAGAGAAAGCCCACACGCAGCAACAAAGACCCAATGCAGCCAAAAATAAATTAATTAATTAAAAAAAGAGTAAGGGTATTACCACTTGTAGCTGAATATCTAAGAAGGTCCCCAATTTGTTCACAGAACACATCTGCATCTAGCAAATCTGTGTATAGTGCAGTACATCATAGAGTTCCTTTGTATGAAAGACTTTATAATGTGTTTTAAATTTATTTTTCCAGGCTGTATTAACTGTCTTTAATAGCATAGAGAAGGACAATTTCTAGATAAAAGGTGAGGAGCTATGATTAAGAGTTTTGAACTGGACATATCATGAACAAAAAAGCATTTTGATTACACTAAGACTCTACCTCATTTCTTGGAGAACTTCACGCATAAATCCTCTTACATTTGTGTAGCTTTATAATTCTCAACCACATAGAAATGTTATGTATAGGGATCTGTATAAAATATTTTAACTCTCCTCATTTATTAGTTGAATAAGTCACATTAACCCCTTACATATATTATTACTAACATACCCCTGCAATTTCCAAAATCCTTATCATTAGCTCATTTATCCATCTTGGAATCACAGTGTCAGGATATCTTGAATTGAATGAGTTAGCTATATCTATTTCAACAATGACATATTCAAAAACATTATTTGTTTTACTCTTATTTTTGATACAGCAGGTTCTTATTAGTTATCTATTTTATACATATTAGTGTATACATGTCAATCCCAATCTCCCAATTCATCCCACCACAACCAGCCCCCCACCGCTTTCCCCGCCTGGTGACCAGATGTTTGTTCTCTACATCTGTGTCTCTATTGCTGCCTTGTAAACTGGTTCATCTGTACCATTTATCTAGATTCCACATATATGTGTTAATATATGATGTTTGTTTTTCTCTTTCTGTCTTACTTCACTCTGTATGACAGTCTCTAGGTCCATCCACATCTCTACAAATGACCCAATTTCATTCCTTTTTATGGCTGAGTAATATTCCATTGTATGTATGTCCCACATCTTCTTTTTCCATTTGTCTGTTGATGGGCATTTAGGTTGCTTCCATGACCTGGCTATTGTAAATAGTGCTGCAATGAACATTGGGGTGCATGTGTCTTTTTGAATTATGGTTTTCTCTGGGTATATGCCAAGTAGTGGGGTTGCTGGGTCATATGGTAATTCTATTTTTAGTTTTTTAAGGAACCTCCGTACTGTTCTCCATAGTGGCTGTATCAATTTACATTCCCACCAACAGTGTAAGAGGGTTCCCTTTTCTCCACACCCTCTCCAGCATTTGTTGTTTATAGATTTTCTGATGATGCCCATTCTAACCAGTGTGAGGTGACACCTCATTGTAGTTTTGATTTACATTAATTAATTTGATTTGCATCTAATAATTAGTGATGTTGAGCAGTTTTTCATGTGCCTCTTGGCCATCTGTATGTCTTCTTTGAAGAGATGTCTATTTAGGTCTTCTGCGCATTTTTTGATTGGATTGTTTGTTTTTTTAATATTGAGCTGCATGAGCCATTTATATATTTTGGAGATTAATCCTTTGTCCGTTGATTCATTTGCAAATATTTTCTCCCATTCTGAGGGTTGTTTCTTCATCTTGTTTATAGCTTCCTTTGCTGTGCAAAAGCTTTTAAGTTTCATTAGGTCCCATTTGTTTATTTTTGTTTTTATTTCCATTACTCTAGGAGGTTAGTCAAAAGAGATCTTGCTGTCACTTATGTCAAAAAGTGTTCTTCCTATATTTTCCTCTAAGAGTTTTATAGTGTCCGGTCTTACATTTAGGTCTCTAATCCATTTTGAGTTTATTTTTGTGTATGGTGTTAGGGAGTGTTCTAATTTCATTCTTTTACATGTAGCTGTCCAGTTTTCCCAGCACCACTTGTTGAAGAGACTGTCTTTTCTCCATTGTATATCCTTGCCTCCTTTGTCATAGATTAATTGACCATAGGTGTGTGGGTTTATCTCTGGGCTTTCTATCCTGTTCCATTGATCTGTATTTCTGTTTTTGTGCCAGTACCATATTGTCTTGATTACTGTAGATTTGTAGTATAGTCTGAAGTCAGGGAGTCTGATTCCTCCAGCTCCGTTTTTTTCCCTCAAGATTGCTTTGGCTATTCGGGCTCTTGTGTGTCTCCATAAAAATTTTAAGATTTTTTGTTCTAGTTCTGTAAAAAATGCCATTGGTAATTTGATAGAGTTTGCAATGAATCTGTAGATAGCTTTGGGGAGTATAGTCATTTTCACTATATTGATTCCTCCAATCCAAGAACATGGTATATTTCCCCATCTATTTATGTCATCTTTGATTTCTTTCATCAGTATCTTATAGTTTTCTGAGTAGAGGACTTTTACCTCCTTAGGTAGGTTTATTCCTAGGTATTTTATTCTTTTTATTGCCAGGGTGAATGGGATTGTTTCCTTAATTTCTCTTTCTGATCTTTTGCTGTTAGTGTATAGGAATGCAAGAGATTTCTGTGCATTAATTTTATATCCTGCAACTTTACCATATTCATTGATTAGCTCTAGTAGTTTTCTGTGGCATCTTTAGGATTATCTCTGTATAGTATCATGTCATCTGTAAACAGTGACAGTTTTACTTCTTCTTTTCCAATTTGTATTCCTTTTATTTCTTTTTCTTCTCTGATTGCCGTGGCTAGGACTTCCAAAACTATGTTGAATAATAGTGGCGAGAGTGGACATCCTTGTCTTGTTCTGGATCTTAGAGGAAATGCTTTCAGTTTTTCACCATTGAGAATGTTGTTTGCTGTGGGTTTGTCGTACATGGCCTTTATTATATTGAGGTAGGTTCCCTCTGTGTGCACTTTCTGGAGAGTTTTTATCGTAAATCGGTGCTGAATTTTGTCAAAAGCTTTTTCTGCATCTATTGAGATGATCATATGGTTTTTATCCTTCAATTTGTTAATATGGTGTATCACATTGATTGATTTGCGTATATTTAGGAATCCTTGCATCCCTGGGATAAATCCCATTTGATGATGGTGTATGATCCTTTTAATGTGTTGTTAGATTCTGTTTGCTAATATTTTGTTGAGGATGTTTACATCTATATTCTTCAGTGATACTGGTCTGTAATTTCCTTTTTTTTAGTATCTCTGTCTGGTTTTGGTATCAGAGTGATGGTGGCCTCATAGAATGAGGTTGGGAGTGTTCCTCCCTCTGCTATATTTTGGAAGAGTTTGCGAAGGATGCATGTTAGCTCTTCTCTAAATGTTTGACAGAATTCACCTGTGAAGCCATCTGGTCCTGGACTTGTGTTTGTTGGAAGATTTTTAATAACAGTTTCAATTTCATTACTTGTGATTGGTCTGTTCATATTTTCTATTTCTTCCTGGTTCAGTCTTGGAAGGTTATACTTTTTTAAGAATTTGTACATTTCTTCCAGATTGTCCATTTTATTGGCGTAAAGTTTCTTGTAGTAGTCTCTTATGATGTTTTGTATTTCTGTGGTGTCCATTGTAACTTCTCCTTCTCATTTCTAATTTTATTGATTTGAGTCCTGTCCTTCTTTTTCTTGAAGAGTCTGGCTAAAGGTTTATCAATTTTGTTTATCTTCTCAAAGAACCAGCTTTTAGTTTTATTTATCTTTGCTATTGTTTTCTTTGTTTCTATTTCATTTATTTCTGCTCTGATCTTTACGATTTCTTTCCTTCTACTAACTTTGGGTTTTGTTTGTTCTTTCTCTAGTTCCTTTAGGTGTAGGGTAAGATTGTTTATTTGAGATTTTTCTTGTTTCTTGAGGTAGGATTGTATTGCTATAAACTTCCCTCTTAGAACTGCTTTTGCTGCATCCCATAGGCTTTGGATCGTCGTGTTTTCATTATCATTTGTCTGTAGATATTTTCTGATTTCCTCTTTGATTTCTTCAGTGATCTCTTGGTTATTTAGTAACATACTGTTTAGCCTCCATGTGTTTGTGTTTTTTACGTTTTTATCCCTGTAATTGATTTCTAATCTTATAGCGTTGTGGTTGGAAAAGATGCATGATATGATTTCAATTTTCTTAAATTTAACAAGGCTTGATTTGTGACCCAAGATGTGATCTATCCTGGAGAATGTTCCATGTGCAGTTGAGAAGAAAGTGTAATCTGCTGTTTTTGGATGGAATGTCCTATAAATATCAATTAAATCTATCTGGTCTATTGTGTCATTTAAAGCTTGTGTTTCCTTATTAATTTTCTGTTTGGTTGATCTGTCCATTGGTGTAAGTGAGGTGTTAAAGCCCCCCACTATTATTGTGTTACTGTTGATTTCCTCTTTTATAGCTGTTAGCAGTTGCCTTATGTATTCAGGTGCTCCTGTGTTGGGTGCACATATATTTATAATTGTTATATTTTCTTCTTGGATTGATCCTTTGATCATTATGTAGTGTCCTTCCTTGTCTCCTGTAATGTTCTTTATTTTAAAGCCTATTTTATCTGATATGAGTATTTCTACTCCTGGTTTCTTTTGATTTCTATTCGCATGGAATATCTTTTTCCATCCCCTCACTTTCAGTCTGTATGTGTCCCTAGGTCTGAAGTGGGTCTCTTGTAGACAGCATATATATGGGTCTTGTTTTTGTATCCATTCAGCAAGCATGTGTCTTTTGGTTGGAGCATGTAATCGATTCACATTTAAGGTAATTATGGACACATATGTTCCTATTACCATTTTCTTAATTGTTTTGGGTTAGTTTTTTGTAGGTCCTTTTCTTGTCTTGTGTTTCCCACTTAGAGACGTTCCTTTAGGGTTTGTTGTAGAGCTGGTTTGGTGGTGCTGAATTCTCTTAGCTTTTGCTTGTCTGTAAAGCTTTTGATTTCTCCGTCCAATCTGAATGAGATCCTTGCCGGGTAGAGTAATCTTGGTTGTAGGTTCTTCCCTTTCATCACTTTAAATATATTGTGCCACTCCCTCTGGCTTGTAGAGATTCTGCTGAGAAATCAGCTGTTAACCTTATGGGAGTTCCCTTGTATGTTATTTTCGTTTTTCCCTTGCTGCTTTCAATAATTTTTCTTTGTCTTTAATTTTTGTCAGTTTGATTACTATGTGTCTCCGTGTGTTTCTCCTTGGGTTTATCCTGCCTGGGACTCTCTGCACTTCCTGGACTTGGGTGGCCATTTCCTTTCCCATGTTAGGGAAGTTTTTGACTATAATCTCTTCAAATATTTTCTCGGGTCCTTTCTCTCTCTCTTCTCCTTCTGGGACCCCTATAATGCGAATGTTGGTGCATTTAATGTTGTCCCAGAGGTCTCTCAGGCAGTCTTCATTTCTTTTCATTCTTTTTTCCTTATTCTGTTCCATGGCAGTGAATTCCACCATTCTGTCTTCAGGTCACTTATCCGTTCTTCTGCCTCAGTTATTCTGCTATTGATTCCTTCTAGTGTAGTTTTCATTTCAGTTATTGTGTTGTTCATCTCTGTTTGTTCTTTAATTCTTCTAGGTGATTGTTCTTTAATTCTTCTAGGTCTTTGTTAAACGTTTCTTGCATCTTCTCGATCTTTGCCTCCATTCTTTTTCTGAGGTCCTAGACCATTTTCACTATCATTATTCTGAATTCTTTTTCTGGAAGGTTGCCTGTCTCCACTTCATTTAGTTGTTTTTCTAGGGTTTTATCTTGTTCCTTCATCTGGTCCATAGTCCTCTGCCTTTTCATTTTGTCTATCTTTCTGTGAATGTGGTTTTCATTCCACAGGCTGCAGGATTGTAGTTCTTCTTGCTTCTGCTGTCTGCCCTCTGGTGTATGAGGCTATCTAAGAGCTTTTGCCTCAACAACATTATTTTAAACATAAAAAATGTGAAACTTATAGGGTAATTTTCACATATATTGATAAAAAAACTTAGAAACAAAAAGCAAGAATTGCTAATACAGAAGAGTGGTTGTCCACGGCAGAAAAGCAGCTGATGGAATAGGAAAGGTGTACTTAGGTAAATGCCATGCTGCTAGTAATATTCTTAGTAATGGTAGTATATTCATTATTGTGTGGGGCGAAACCTGTAATGACATACTTTATGACAAAGATGAGACAGAAAAATGGAAGGAGTGGAACAATTTAGAAAATAACAAAAAATCCATTCTGAAGTAATAAATATCACATGAAATCCAACTTCCTTTTCTCAAGCCCTTTGAAATGTATAACATTCTGACAAGTATAAAGGTTTACAAAAGATTATTATTCCAAATTTAGAGGTAAAATGCGAAAACAATTTGGGAAATTCTCATTTAGGAAAGTTTATGTCAGAGACATGAAAACACTTCAAGAAATGCTGACATAATTTAATCAAGTAATTTACCTGTCATCATGACTCTTGGATATTGTTACACTGTTTACATCTAATGTAATTTTTGATGGAATAAAAACTATACATGGGACATTTTTCACTTTACCTTATGTAAAATGTTTTGTTTATTATAGTGGACTAATATGCAAAAGGGAGTTGTAATAAAAGTAAAGATACTGGCAGTACCTACTCAGTTAAATGATCAGTATAAATTTTCTTCACAATCTCTGAATAGAATCCCAGTCAAGAGGCTGATGATCCAATATACTTCCAGTTCTTCTTACATATTTGTGTCATGTTGGATACTGTTGTTATACACCTGGTCTTCAGTTTTCTCACCTTCTGTGCTTTGTTTTCAACCAACCAAGTTATGGTAGATTGATTTTATTATCTTATCAAAGAGTCAGTAAAGGCACTTACAAAATAAAAAGACAGCAAAGATTAGATTGTAATTTTTTCATAAAATTCGGTGATTAAAAAGCAGGGGGTATTTTTCAAAAGCAGAGAGAGAAGGATAATTTTGAAGATGGGATCCAGTTTTGAGAGTTGCATGAGGAGAAATTTGGAGGCAGGATTATCTTAAAGTACTAAATGAAGGATAATCTTGAAAGCTGAATTCAGGAGTCAGAATATCTTTAATATCTTTATGGTATGGAGGGCTTAGTTTGTTTAAGTGAACGCATATAGAGAATGGAAAATAAAAGGTCAGACTAAGCCATGAGAAATATCTGCAGTTAGAGTTTGGGTTGAAGTACAGTAGCAATAAGATACAATGTAACTGAACATATAGGAGTATAATTTAGATGGAAGAAAACTGTAAAGTTAAGGAAGAAGAGCATTCTAAAATGGAAGAGAGAAATTCAGTCAAAGCTATAGGGATTTCAAGTAATATTTGGGATAGAAAAAAACTTAACTTTAATTTTATTGAGGATAGTGAGAAATCATTTCAGTAGCGTTAAGGATGGTACCAGATTGCAAAAGAAACGGAGGGAAAAGATGGTGAGAAAATGAAGGCATTTGGCATACATCATAACTTAATAGGAGCTTGGCAATGAAGAAAAATAGAGAAAAACTTCCTAAAATATTGGGATGAAATTTACTTAATTGCATACTGGCAATTATTTTCTCATCTGTGGTTTGTCAGAAGTAAAGAGGCTTTTCATATTTTCTGTCTTCTCAGATTTGGTTTCCAAGTCATGTTGAGGATGAAGTTATCTTCAAAATTTCAGGGGTGTGATGTTGCAAATTGGACCACAGATGCTCCTTACTTCTGTAAAGCTTTTTTATTATTTTGATTTCCTTTTTCTAGTAAAAGTTTGTATTTCACCCTTCTCACTTTTTCCTCAGTTGTTAGAGACTGCTGCCTCAGCTCTAAATTCTCTGGCAGATGGTCCTCAGGGATGACTGCTACAGAGTCACTAGACTATAAGAATCCATTCCTCTTCTCTAACTTACTTCAACGGTTTAAGTTCTTTGGCCTCTCTGACCCATAACAGAACATGAAGGGGACTCAAATCTAACCTGAGATGTGATCTTCAGGGTAAATTGATCCAGTGAGATAGACTCAGTTGTGGAAAATGTATGTGTTGTAAGGTTTAAAAAAGGGCCAATAGCACAAAGGCATCTTGAGAAGGATTTCCCTGGAAAGTTATCAAAATTCTGATAACAAAAGATAAAAGGTCACTGTATGTGCTAAAGATTTTCCAAAGTCTAATGCTCATTTTGTCATTTCCATAAAGACTGATTCCTTTTCCTTTCTTGGATATAAGAAAGACTTAATTTTAAAATTAAAAGCATATTTTAAATGATATAAAATATATGTAAATATATTTGTCCTTCAATATTTTAACAAATCATTACACTTAGTTGAAAATTATGATTTATTTGAAATGAAAGGTAATTGAAGCTAAGTTTTTGGGGATTATTTGTTTTTCTCTTTAATTTTTGCAATGAATTAGTAGTCTACTAATTAGTAGTCCTCTACCATCTAACAAATTACCCAAAATCTCAATGGCTTACAACAACAAACATTTATTATCCCATGGTTTCTGAGGGTCAGGAGACCAGGTGCTACTTAGCTGGGTGACTCTAGCTCAGAGTCCCTCACAAGGTTGCAGTCAAGTTTCGGACCAGGGATACAGTCATCTCAAGGCTTAATTTAGGGAGGGTAGATTTCCAGGCTCACTCATCAGGCTGTTGGCAGGCTTCAAGTTCTCAGTGGGTGTTGGCTGGAGACATCACTTCCTTGCCCTGTGGGCTTCTTTATAGGGGAGCTTGCAACATGGCAACATGCTTCCTTTAGCATGTATTAGCAAATGCTGAAATAAAAGCAAATTGTCAGTGTTTATAATAAGTGCATGCATAGTTCCTACATTCTAAGAAACCTTGATGTCTTGTAATCATTGATAATATGCTGAATATACTTAGCATAGAATCACAGGACCAGAATAATTTTTAATTGTATTCCTATAGTCAGTCTGTGTCTTGTCAACACAAATCTAAGAATTGAGCTAATAATCTCAGCTTGAAAGATTCATTCCATTTCTGAAACCCATGGAGTTTCCTATACTTGGCCAGTCCTCTCACAAATGCTTGTAACATTGCATACCATTGTTCCTGTGAGATGAGGAAGATCATAGATATCATCTTAAAAAGCTCCATTTACTCCACCTGAAATTCATGCTCCCTACCTTTTATTCTTTAAAAATCTAATTCATTCTTTAAGTCACTGCCCAAATGCTGCCGTCTCCAATAAGATTTTCCTGGTGAGCCCAGATGGTTATAATCCTCCCACTTCTGGTCTCTCCAACACGTCTGTGTTTTTGTTTCTTGGTGTTTTTATCAAAGGCACCATTAGACACTGTCTTTTATGACAGTTGGGTTAGCTAGCTATGTACCACCAGATCATATATTTCTTCACGCGTTTGTATTCCCATTGTCCAGCACTGAGCTTTACATGTAGGACACATTTAATAAATATTTGTTGTAAGATAGATGGAAATAATGAATCCATTGCTAGAGCTGATTAGTGTCTCCGGAGCAACTGATCTCAAATATATTTGTTGCAGAGGTCAACAGTAGATGAGACAATGACTGGTTTTATATCTCCTAAGTGCTGAGTAAAACCTTTAATAAATTTACTGTGGCTGGAAACCTATTCCATATTCATTTAACATTAGCTCTTTTCCAGTTTTCAACATAATTTATATGTACCTTTCTTTGTAAAATCTCCTAGGAACAGTTTGCCTGTTTCATTATTTATGCTAGTTTCTATAACCTATAAGTAAATTATTTCTTTTTTGCTTAATTTAATCTTATTATATGTCAACAGTTTGGTAGATGTTATACAAGTATACTTTCATATGCTTATGTTATACAAGGCATTTACTCATATATGGTTTTAAAGCATATGTGTGTGTAGAATTGCTATTCAGACATCATACTGTCAAGTATTGGTAAGCTGGTTATTGACACCTTTCTGAGGAAGGCATTCTTGTCCTTCTTACTATTAATTTTACTAAATACTTCATTGTCTTCCATAATCAAAGAGAGGTATGAGTCAAAAGTATCAAACTTAGAGGGAAGATAATCTCATTAAGTCTGCTTACTCTGCATAAACTCGAGGAAAGATTGAATGTCTCTACATAAGTAATTACAAATTCATATATTAAAACGGGACCTGATTCCCCATTTCTAACTTGGCCACAGTATTTCTACTTAAGGGACAGGTTTGTGTACAGATAAGAGGGGAAGTTACTGAACCCCTGAGCCCTAATCATAACTTACAGAGATTGCAAAGTGCTCATGCATATGGAGAAAGATTGTCATTAATTAATAATAATTAATTTATTTACCTAATAATTATTTACCTAATAATAATTAGGTAAATATTATTTACCTAATAATTAATTTATTACCAAATTTAAGCTTTTTGCAGTATGGTTAAAAGTAAAAAAGAGAGACTCAAGTAATCATCACTCTTAATTTACTCTAAAAGGAAATTTTAAAATATTTTCCTAGTGTCTGCATTAATAGAATATCTTTGGCTTTATGTCATTGCTAAACAATGAAATATTGAAGGGAAATGATATTTTAGGAGCTCTGAGTGAGGGGTAGGTCTCCTCCATGTTGCATAATCCAAAATGGAGCAGCCCTGATGAAGGACAAATGTGGAGAAGTGAAGAGAGGGGAAGCTGCTTGATGAGATGCAGATGGACTCCTAGTGTCCAGCGATGTCAGTTCCCAAAGCTAATCCTTACTCACGTGCTCTGGAAATAACCTCCCTTTGGGTTCCCTTCTCCATACACATCCTACAGCTTCTGCATGGCAGAGGGAAAGCAGGCGCCAGGTGAATTTTATAATGAGGTTAATGAGCGTTAATTCTGTTCCTCTCTCTTTTGAAGCCTTTTATAATCTGGCCATACCCTTCCAAGGCAATCATATTGTATTCTTTTTCCCCAACCCACGTAGAGGACTTTAAGCAAAAGCAGGATTGGATATTGGTTCGGGGGTGAACTGTGTAATGCTAAAACCCCTTGTGATATTTTTCATCCTTTATTGATCAGTGTCTCCCAAAGATGTAGTGTCACTGCATGCTTTTACCTGCCTGAAACATCCTCTTTACTCATTTATATCCTATTTATTGTTTCAGACCTTGCTCAAGGTCACCTTCTCCATGATGTTTTCTAATTTTTTACTCTACTTCCAGCAAGTCATACCTTCCTTTGAAATCTTTTTAGAATATTGCCTGGGTGTTGTAGCACAGTGTAGCACAGTATTTCCCAAAATGTCTTTTGAATATTCCCATTTGAAATGGGATTTCTGAAGTGAAATAATTTTGGAAAATGTGACATGTTCTATCTCACTGTTGGATACTTAAAAAATACATCGGCGTATCAAAGGGTTTGGGAAGTCCTGCATTCAAAAAGCTTGCTCACTTTCTTTAACTCAGCATATTTTAAACTTCTACAACATTGAGTCCTTGTTTCATGTAATAACTGCTACCTTCCTACAGAATATGCTTGGGAAATGCTGGAGTAATAGAAATATATACAGGTTTTGGTGCCAACTTGTGTTTGAACCTTATTTCTCTGGCTTACTAACTAATCTACTGACATTTACCTAATCCCTCTAAGCTTCTTTTTTTGCATTTGGCAAAATGGGAAATATTTCATACAGAGTAAGTACCACAAATAGGTTAATATGCTTTGTCCACATTTTGTTTCCCTGGAGGCCCTGAAGTTCAATCGTCTCATGGAGCTTAGTGTATTCTCTTCGTGGAGGCAGAAAATATGTTGTGTGAGCATCATTTAAATATTCAGTACAGTCCTGCACACTCTAGGCTTAGTTCAGCCTAAGCAAAGCTTCATAGCGTAGCTATATTATTTTGTTTACATTCACAATTTACGTTGTAAAAGATGTATATATGTATATCTGTTAGGTTCTATGAAAATGACTTTTGCACTAGTCCCAATTTTGAGTGCTTCATGTCACTGTTCTTTTACACCATCTGTACAATTGATAGTTGGTGGAATTTTGGCTTGTTTATATAATCTCACGAATATATTCAACTTCAATTATTTTAAATACAGAGATTGTAGTTATCATTCTTATTACTGCTAATTCATATCTAGATCACAATATTCTAGTGATACCATGACGTTGGCAGTTGGATAATTCAAAATATTTATAAATCATTGTGAAAGGTTCTGTGTTCTTTAAAAGGCTGAGTGGCCAGGCCTAGGGTACACCTTAACACAAATATTAGATTCTGCTAAATAGGCACACTCAAATCTAACAATGAATAACTTCATTCTCTCTATATATATGCTTTGTTTTTCCTTTGACAAAGTTTGGATTATAGTTTTCAAAGAAGATTTGTTTTGCTTTTGAATCCATTTCTCACAGTTAGTCTAGTGATCCATTCCTGCCTGGAGGGCCTCATTTGTGGGTTCTCTCCTCTGTAACAACATGGAATCTCTTTGGGAAGAACAAGTTGAGTTTACTTATACCAAGGCCACTGCAATAAAGAACAGGGAAAATTCAGTTTTGTGTTTTACTCTGTAGGCTATAGATGAAATAACTTAGATTTCCCCCAGGGTAATGAGCAGTGAGTGACATGTAAATGATATTGCAATATTCTAATAATTTCCAGGGCTAGTTAGTACAGTATCAAACCAGCAGTGAACATAATTAAAAACTTTTTCCCTATTTGAGTGTTAAGTACCATAACTTTGCAACTAACCTAATGATAGGTGTTTCATTAAAACTAGGTAGGTATTGAATTTTACTATAAATATTTTTACAAGTTATGTTCCAAACAGTGCTTATGGTCAATTCTCATTTCTCAGTATTGGCTGCTTTATTCCCAGACCACTCTCTGCCAAGTTCTCATGGCCAATTGTGCCATCCTGGAGATATGTAGGAACATAGACAAGCAACGGTCATAATGGGAAGAACTTGGGCTTTGCAGTCCAATCAAGAATTTGAATCTTGATTCTCTAGCCTACAATTTTCTTAGTAATGATATCTACCTCACAAAAGTTTAGTGAAGGTTAAAGTAGGATATATATGTAAAATACCTTACAGAGTGCAATAATCATAATAGGTACTCAAATATACATAGTTCTCATCTATGAAATTCTTCTGTGGAAACAGTTTATAGACTTATATTTGTCAGTTATAGGTAAGTGAGCATAATATTTATAGTTCTGACTTATCCAGGCCAATTCTGTTCTTCAGCACAGAGAATTGTGCATTTGATACTATTGTTTTCCCATGACTTTGAGACTGCCTCATGAATGCCAGTGCCTGTGGAATAAGAGCTATCCGAGTGGTTTTGTAAAGGATAAAATTGTAATTTCACCATCATAACCTCCCCCCTTCCCCCCGCCAAACACACACCTTTCTAGTTTAATGATGAAGAAGAGTAACTTTGTTGGGATTATGTGCTTTAGTTAAGCTTTTGGAAAGTTCTGAAAATGAGAAGCTATAAAGAAGTGGAATGAGTTCTCTTTGCTCATGAGTGGGAGCACTTTTCCCACCACTACTTGTTTTTGGTATCCTTCAAGAGCTGGTAGGTTTATCAACTTTTCTGCCTCAGTAAGGTGTGAGTAATATATAAACTAAATGGATTCAGGACCTTAATTACACCTGAAAGATCCCTTCACGGAAACCCCAGGTTAGTATTTGAATAACTGGGAGAAGTTAGATGTACACTAGGGGCCAGGAACCTTGGCGGGGTGGCACGTCTAAGAATTCTGCCACACTGAGGATCAAAAAAATAAAAAAGTTAATTTGTCCAATGTAGAACAGGGATTTGAAATCTAAGTACAGTATTTTATAGTATTTTGTTATATGTCACCTTTTATAAAGTTTACACTAATAACCAAGCTAAGTGTAATATTGCATGTTGTATTGTATGTTGCCAGTTAATACACGGAGTTTTCTAACTTGACCGTTCTTTACTTGAGATATTTTCATTTATTTAAAATAAATTAGTTTTTCTGAGGAATTGGAGGGGAGGAAAAACTTGGGAACTTGCATTTATTTAGTATATGTTATCTGGTCTAAATATTCCGTATACCTATGAAAATGGCATGTCTATAGTACATTCTGGTAAAGTGCCAGATATATTAACTTCTGAAGTGAATAGCTGTATAGCATAATTACTCAATAATTTTTTAAGCAGTAACGAATTAACAGATAATTTACTTTTATAATCAAAAATGAAAGTGTTCTCTCTAAAAGGAAAATGAAAAAAGCGGTTTGACATCAGTTGTTTCTTGAACTATTGCGCTTGAGTGACATCCTATAAATTTCTTTGGAATATTATTAAAATCAAATTATTTATATATGTGTGTGTATGCGTGTGTGTAAAACAATTACTCTTCAAATTGCTTTAGGGGGGTATGTGCATGTAAAAATGAAAGTAAAAGTTATTCAAGGGGCAGCATCTCAAAATGTCATGATTTCCATACATAGAAAAAAAGCCAGAAAGTTCATACTACCATTCAATTCAGTATAGAGAAATTTCACTTTCTCCAAGATGCAAAATGAATCTAGAGTAATTATTCTGCATAGCATGTAACTCTCTAATTGTATTTAGAGGAATAAAATAAAGTTTGCCAACAACGGAAAAGGGGGACCAGAAAATTTGTTGACAGCATATCCAATGAACACAGTTTCGGACAATAGGATACATGTTAGGCCTGACTGGATCTATTCATCCTCCTTTCAACAGCTGGCATGCCTCCTTCACAATGGCAGAAAAGCTACAGAAAGTTTCTCTCTTTTGCAAACAACATGTAGAGCAACTTCCTTGCCTCTCCATGATCTTTACTGTACATTGAGATATTTTTCTACAGAATAGGTGAAGAAATTACACTATAATTAAAGAGTGATAACCAACTTAATCTGTATACAGGAACAGTAAAGATCCTGTTTCTGTTCATGCTAATGACAAATAATTGGAAGAAACCCTATAAGAACATGGTGATCCATGAGGCTGAAATGTGCCAAAGACAGCACATTTTTCTGGCGCATGTTACACAGTTTCATCCAAAGTATGAGCAGTCTTGTGTCATGTTGGTGCTCACTTGTGAATGGCTACACTGCAGTGGTTGGGTATGGAAACTTGCTATTAAAAGCTGTTGATTTTCATATCCCTGTCTCTAAAGTGCTGCTCAGTCTAGAGATTTATTTTACTCTTGATTAACATTGCACTTCCCATTAGTTACCTGCCAGAATCTCTTATTTAGCAAGTGTCCTTTCTTGTAAGTAGTTACCCCTTTAAAAGTTAAAAATGATCACATATGTATTTGGCTGTTCACTAATTCATATATGCTACACATAGTATGCTGACATTAATTTGTTTACAAAATGCCTCAAATATCACCAAAAAGCTGTAGGATCAAATAGCCTCCAATAGGCATTAGTAAACTATGTAATGATATTATTTCTTCTTTTTTTTATTCCTTTGTAATTCTATCTGGTACATTTACCTTCAAAAAATATATATATTTATTTTCTCAAATTATAGAATATGTCCTGTTTCCTACTGCATATAAATGGTTTATCTACAAACTGGCTGGGATTCCTTATTTCCAAATTAGATAACTTTCAGGAGCTCTTTCCCATCAGATTATATTCTGATAGGTTTCCAGGTTTAACTAATGTATATCTACAAAAGGTGCTAAACTTGTATTTGCAGGTTCTACAGAAAAACATGCTCGCTTGGATTCATAGCATATTTGAAAATTTATTAAGCATTACTGAACTATGATTATTTCTGTAGCTATATTTGTTATATCTTAATTTAAGAAGGATCTTTGGGATTTGTTAAGTATTTACACAAATAAATTTCTAATTACATTTAGATAAATAAAGCAAAGTTTTATTGGGAAATGGGACTCTAGAGCATGAAACCTCTTAGAACATTCTTTTCAAATTTTCACTGCTTTATGAAAGCTATCTACAAGGTGAAGTCCAAGGCAAATAAAGCTGAAGTGTGGATCTCTGAACAACAATTTTGACTCAAGAGCTTATATGTTGACACAACATTATATTTTGCACAAATATTATTACACTGTTAATATGATTGGTGATACCTTTTAAAATATTCAATCCTATAATCAAATTTGATTTATTGAACACACTGTTATTTATTGCCTAATATGCAACAAGCACTTTTCTTTGTACTGATTATTTTTTATGAATATAGAAAACAAACTCCCTTGCCTCATGGAACCTGTATTCTAGAGATGGGAAGAACATAAACAATAACTAAATAGTTAAGATATGTAATCTGTCATATGGTGATATGTATGATGCTAAAAAAATGAATGAAGGAAGGAGGAAAGGGAGTGGAGACAGAGGCTCCAATTTTAAATAGGGTGATCAAGGAAGGTCTCACTATGAAGGTATCATTTGAGAAAAGACCCAAAGAGGTTGAGAAAACCAGCCATGTGTTTGTCTAAAGGGCAGAGCCTTGCAAGCAGAAGAAAGAACAAGATCAAGATCTCTGACATAGGAACATGTGTTGTGTGTTCTAGGAACATTAGGGAGGTTGGGGTAACTGGATGTTAATGAGCAAGGGTCTGAATACTAGGGTCTGAGATCTGAAATTTAACAAAGGATCCAATTCCAGAGGCCTCTATAACCCCCTGGAAGGATTTTTTGACTATTCTACAGATCTGTTGATATGCCTACCATTCCTGGCTGCCTGTGACATTCCAGCTACCTTTTACAACCACTTTTGGTCTCCCCCAGGTTTTCTCAGAGTTTTTATGTTGGTTCCTTCGATATGGCTCCCTTTACCTTCTGAAGTTTCTGTTTATTTGATTTGGTGGAGGGAAGCCTTTACTAGTTTGTCATCTTGTCAGAACCTTGAAGCATAAAATTGTTTTGAAATACAATTTGAGAAGCAAATATTTCAGACTTTCAGGGGCTATTAAACTTACCTACACTATCTTTTTATAATATGTAATTTCTGACGTTTTCCAGCCTCTGTAAATAATACCTAACTGCAAGAGGAAGCACATGACATTTTTGGACAATTTAATAAGAAGAAAAAGTTTCCTTATATTAAAATTAGACACCTTTAAAAAAAAGTGTATTCAGTACATCTATAAACTCACATAGATTAAATATACAAGTTATAGAATTATGACCAAAAGAGACATTAAAAATTACCACTTCTAATTCTTCAGGTTTTCAACCTTTGATAAGTAACTTATTGATCATATAAATGTGACTTGTTTAAGAGGTTAGGTGCCGTCTCAGACTGACAAGACATCAGGTGTTGCTCTCTAATTCTAAGGGAACCTTGGCGAAAGGAACTTCTTCAGAATGTTCAGCAGCACCAAGGAAGATACGGCTGAAAATGAGACAAAGTAAAAGTAAGTGGAAACATAAAAATTCAAGGTTTTTTAGCTATAAGTAGAGACCGTAGAGAAAACAATTGCAGAGCAGATCTTAATGAAAGCTGAGTCCGTTAATAGATGATAATCACTCTCCAGAAGTGCTGGATCTTTCACTTTTCTTTTAATAGCCCTTTTTGGGAAAACTGAGCTTACAATATCAGCATTAAATAGCCTTAGGAAGCATCAATAGGATTAAAGGAATTAAAACTAAAAATTCAGACTGAATGAAACAGTCTGTGGTTCATTACGTCCTCCTTTTGTAGAGAATATAGGGCAATAACATAGATGTAAGCCTCAACAAAGTGTATCCTTTTATACCAATGGTTCTTAAACTTCACCATGCATTAGAGTCACCAGGAGAGTTTGTTGAAAACAGATTGCTAATCCCCACTCCAGTTCATAGATGACAGTGATGCTGCTTTTCTAGGGGCCATTCTTTGAGAACCAGGATTCTCATAGGTAATTATTCTTAGGGTCATGTATTACCTAGGTGATTACTCTTAGGGTAATATATTTTGGGTGGTTAGAAAAATGTCTTCACATAGGGATCCAGGATTTTTGCAGCTTTTGGATTCATTGTCCTAGAGGATCTCATGTGCATACAGACATCAGGAGACAAAGACCATGCAAACACTTGGTTCTTAACGAACGTCTTGTACTGGAAACGGCATATATCCCACGTCTCATCACATTCTTTTGACCAAACGTAACTATAAAAGAAGCTAGAAAATGGCAATGGAATTTCAGCTCCTAACAACAGAGATTCTGATTCAGTATATCTGGAAAGGATGGTTTGATTTTTAAAAGCTCTATCACTGATTGAGTTATTCGCTAAGTTTCAGAATTCTGGTTCTACCACTACGGTTCAACAAAGAAATACTGAGGGTCTATTACATGAAAGACACTGTGCCAGCCAGTGGGGACTATTAACTTTGATGAAAAGTTAAACATTAGCCCTGTTTTGGGAGGGCTTCCAGCTTAGTGAGAGAGAGAGATAAATACAGGACCCTTATGCCAAGTTAATTCTCTAGATGTGTATTGAAACTCTGTCTCTACTTCCTTACTTCCTGTTCACTCTTTAACCCATTTTAATTTGGCTTCCACTCCCACTAGTTCCATTGAAGTAGGTTTTATTAAAATAATGAACAATGTCCATGTTATCAAACACAGGACAAGGATATTTATCTGTCCTCAATTTTCTGAGTAGCATTTCATATATTTGGCCATTCCCAATTATTTGAAAAACTTTTCCTTTTTGCTTCTTTTAATGCTTTTCTTAGTTGATATTTCCCCTGGATCAATCGTTGTACCTTCTAATCCATCCTGGATTACTTTTCTTCTTCTAATTAAGACTGGATTGCTTCTGGGATATGTTTGGGTCTCTCTTTTCTCCATTTATGATATTTCCTTATATGATCATGTCCAGTCTTAGGTCTTTAATCCCCAAAGGTATGTTGATGACTTTCAAATGTATGTGTCCTACTCAGACCTCTTTCTCTTAAGCTTCATTTCCACATATTCATTTGCCAACCTAACATCTCCACTTCAATTTTAGTAGACATCTGAAACAGAACATATACAGCTGCTTTTTTTTTTTCTTCAAAAGAGGAATACTACATACCATGTCATTGAGTGAAACTGTTCGAAGAGGTAAATTAAGGATAGTTTGAAGGCATTCATTGTTGTCTCTTCTTTGAGCACATCTTATTCTGAAAGCAGAATATTTTTGGCTCAGGAATGGACTAAACTTTTAACATAGATACAGTTTATTAGTATAAGAACTATAGATTTTGGAACCCAGAAGCTCTAGATTCAAGTTCTAGCTCATTTATTTCTAGCTATGTGATTGGTAATTCACCTAACTCTTCTGATTCTCAGTCTCTTCACCTATAAAATCAGGATGAAGGGAGCTACCTAACAGGAATTTCAAAGTTTAGAAATATTGTTGCTTTTTTCTTACAAATAGAACTAACAGTGGCAAGCATACACAACTTTGGCCATTTTTGTAAGATTTACTGTAAGATTATCTAGCAAGTGATTACTAAAAATAGGACTTGAAAGTTGAATTTTCATAAGTTTTTGACTTACAGATAGTCAATGACTGTGATACAGATCCTGGTAGCTGAAAGAAATTGGGTACATTTTGCAACCATTACATCTAATAAATACCTAAAAATATTGCCATCCTTATAAGGAAACTCATATCTCATTCACTGCTGTCTAGTCTACAGTTATAATAGAACCATTGTTTTCTCACTGTTTTTAAGATATTTTATAGGGCAACCCCCTAGCAATATCTTTATGCAGCTCCCTAACATTAGTTGCTTATTCAGTATATGAAACAGCATAAAATAGGACATGTCGGAAAATTTTTTTCAGTAGATTTCTGTAAAATCTTTGGTTTTGCTTGTTAAAAGTGCTTATGTAATAAAGAAGATAAAATTTTTACAGGTGGATTCAGAGATAATGAAACCATGAGGTGTGAAATTTATATTAGGAGAGTACGTTTTTGCTACCTGAAATATGCCACAGGATGCATTCATTTTCTTTAGAAATGAAGACCATATTTTATAGTTCTGAAGTGCTTAATTTCAAATGACTTACCTAGTTAAGTTTACTCAGATTGGTAAAATGATTTTTTTAAAATGTAGAAGCAGAGTGAATTTTTGTCTTAAGCATAAAATTAGAATTTTTACTTTGTAGAAAATGGGCTAAACTAAGTTATTTGTGTGCAAAGTATGTTTGAATATTTGAAGAGCATGCATAGCATTCACATTATATATAGTTTTTCATACAGGTATTTCTTTCACCTGTGATTTTAATTATAGTACCATATATCAGTTCTCACATTTTTTTAATGGTAATTGAAGGTAGTAATAAAAGAATCCAGTGAATTGTTACAGGAGGAAAAAAAGTTGAATCTGTTCCATTTCTAAAAATATCTGCAAGTCTTTTCAGTGAATGTACTTTTCAAGAAGCTACCTTCTTATCTTTTTTTTTTAATGTGCATCATTTCAGTTTGGGAAGAGTTTGAATTGCTCTGCTGTGTTAAAAAGTCTCTTTTCATAAACCAGTTATTTCTGTTCTTCTCATACCATTTAAGTTTGTAATAATAGGATATTGCTTCAATTAAATGTGTGATATGGGGAAAGGGACTAAAACACAGGATATAAAGCTCTGGATAACTTCACAGAGTCAATATAAAAATACTTAAAAATTAAAGAATTAAACAGTGTCATTTTCTAATTTTTTAATATAATGGTAACATACACATAACAAACTTTACCATCTCTCCCATTATTAAGTATACAATTTGATAATGTTAAATATATTCATAATGTTGTGCTACCATCACCACCATCCATTTTCAAAACTCTTTTCATCTTGTAAAATGGAAACTCTGTACCCATTAAACAGTCACTCCCTATTCCCCTCTCCTTCCAGCCTCAGGACACAACCATTCTCCTTTCTGTCTCTATGATTTTGACTACTTTAAGTACTTTGTATAAGTGGATTCATATAGTTTTTGTCTTATTATGACTGGCTTATTTCATTTAGCATAATGTCTTCAAGGTTCATTCATGTTGTGGCGTATATCAGCTTCTTCTTCCCTCTTAAGAATGAAAAATATTCCATTGTATGTATTTACTACATTTTGCTTATCCATTCATCCATCAGTGAACACTTAGGTTGCTTGCATACGTTAGCTATTGAGAATAATGCTGCTGTGAGAATGGGTGTACAAATGTCTCTTCAAGACCCTTCTTTCAGTTTGGGGGAGTATATACACAGATCGAATTGCTGGTTCACATGATAATTCTATGTTTAATTTTTTGAGAACTGCCATGCTGTTTTTCAAAGCAGATGTACCATTTTACATTCCCACCAGTGGTACTCAAGGGTTCCAATTTCTCTACATCTTGCCAACACTTGTTATTTTATGTTCGTTTGGTTTTTTTAGTAGCCATCTTAATGAGTATGAGGTGTTACCTCATTGTTTTATCTGCATTTTCCTAATGGTTAGTAATGTTAAGGGTCTTTTCATGTACTTATTGACCACTTATATATCTTCTTTGGAGAAGTGTCTATTCAAGTTCTTTGCCCATTTTTGAATCCAGTTGTTCTTTTGTTGAGTTTTAGGAGTTACCCATATATCTGGATTTTTTTTTTTAAATTTATTTATTATTTACTTTTGGCTGTGTTCGGTCTTCGTTTCTGTGCGAGGGCTTTCTCTAGTTGCGGCAAGCGGGGGCCACTCTTCATTGCGATGTGCGGGCCTCTCACTATCGTGGCCTCTCGTTGCGGAGCACAGGCTCCAGACGCGCAGGCTCGGTAGTTGTGGCTCACGGGCCTGGTTGCTCCGCGGCATGTGGGATCTTCCCAGACCAGGGCTCGAACCCGTGTCCCCTGCATTGGCAGGCAGATTCTCAACCACTGCGCCACCAGGGAAGCCCCATATATCTGGATATTAATCTCACATCAGAAACATGATTTACAAATATTTTCTCCTGAAGTGAATCTCTTGTAGACAGTATATACTTGGATCATGTTTTTTTATAGCTATTCTGCCAAACTCTGTCTTTTGATTCGAGAGTTTACTTCATTTACACTTAAAGTAATTACTGATAAAAAGGGAATTTTGTCATTTTGCTATTTGTTTTCCATATGTCTTATACCTTCATTATCTCTCATTTCCTGGATTACTGTTTTCTCTTTTGCTTAATTGGTTTTTTGGAGTGAAACATTTAAATTCCTTTCTCATTTCCATTTGTATATATTCCATAACTATTTCCTTTGTCGTAAGCATGGGGATTACATTTAATATTCTAAAGTTATAACATTCTAATTTGAGTTTATACCAATTTAACTTCAATAACATACAAAAACTCTGCTCCTTACACCTTCAACCTCAGTCCATTCAGTTGCTAATGACACAAAATTATATCCATATACATTGTGTGCCCCAAAATATAAACTAATGATTATTTAAATGTATTAGTCTCTTAAATTATGTGGAAAATAAAAATGTGCAATTACAAACCAAAGTTACAATCAATAATACTAGCTTTTAGATTAATGATTGTCTTTTAAATAAAATATCAGTGTCTTAAATCATGTAGAAAAAAATGGAGTAACCGTCATTATAATAAAACTGACTTTTATAATTGCCTAAGTATTTATAATTGCCTAAGTATTTATAATTGCCTAAGTATTTACCTTTATAATTGGTAAGTATTTACCTAAATATTTTTATTTATAATTGCCTAAGTATTTACCTTTACTGACATCTTTATTTCTTCATGTGGCTTCAAGTTACTAGCTAGTGTCCTTTTATTTCAACCTGCAGGACTCCCTTTAGCATTTCTTGCAGAGCAGGCCTAATGATAATGAATAACCTCAACTTTTATTTATCTGGTCGTATCTTAATTTCTCCCTTAATTTCACCCACTGCCTTCTGGCCTCCATAATCTCTGAGAAATTTGCTGGTAATCGTATTGAGGATCCCTTGTATATGACAAGTGCCTTTTCTCTTGCAGCCTTGAAGATTCTCTCTTTGACTTTAGACAGTTTGATTATGATGTGTCTCAGTGTGGGTTTCTTTGAGTTCATCTTACTTGAATGTTCATATACTAATCTTCTTGGGTATTTATATTCATTTCTTTCATCAAGTTTGGGAAATTTTCTGCCATTATTTCTTCAAATATTCTTTCTGATCCTTTCTTTCTCTCTTCTCCTGAGATACTCACAGGCCTTTAAACTCTGTTCACTTTTCTTCAATCTTTTTTCTATCTGTTCTTCAGACTTAATAATTTCCATTGTCCTATCTTAGGGAGGGAGGTGCAAGAACAATGACTGCCAATATAAAATAAAATTTTTTTTTTAAATTGAAAAATAAAAAAATAAAAATTTCTAATTTTGACTGGACAAAAAAATGGCTGCCAGCCTCTTTTTCTACACCTCTAATATCAGAAGTAGCAATCAGTCATCAGAGCACAGATCCCTGAAAATTTGGAGGACAGAGTCCATTTTGCCCACAAGCTGTATGTTAGGTGCTCCTGAAATGGCTTGCAGCTGCCAGCTACATAACTGAGGGGTGGAGGATGGGTGGCTGGTACTGTGGTAAGGCCTGACATTGACTGAAATTAACTGCAGTTCACACTCTAAGTCTTCCTCTGGAAGTTGCAATCTTTCAATATATTCTAGAGTTCCAAAATAGTTTTGTCAGATAGAATCTAACCCTCCAATTGTTGTCTAGGTAGGGAAACAGATTCCTGATGCTTCCTACTTCATCATCTGCCCAGAATTTCTGTAAATAGTGCCATTTTTATTAAGAAAAATCCAGATTATTGATCTTTCAATATCTTTAAAAAGTACAAATAATTCTTATTAGAAGAACTGATTTGGAATCTCTATTCCCCAAAGACCAAATTTATATAAAAATATGTATAAGCTATTCAGAGAGGATCTATGTTCCAGCATAAAATGATTGTTTTAAAGATTAGCCTCCTATTATGCTCCACGTGGAAAAGTCAGATTATCTGTCCCTTAAGCAATGTTCATTTTCTTTTCTCCCACAGACTTTTGGAAAACATACAGCAAAGTCAGATGTTTAGGTGGCGGTACTATCAGTTTAAATGTGCTTTGGGTTTCTGGGTAACTTTACGAGAATTCCAAATGAAATGTGAATTCAAATGTCATTGGAGAGTTAGGCTGAGAAAAAGGCCTTGTGTTACAATGAAGAATCCCTTCATGAGTTTGACTTAGCTCACATTGTGATGGCATGTCACATTCCAACATAAATGCCCTCCCCTGAAATGGTAGAGATAGTCACTGAAAATTTATCTACTTGGTCTATGATTTGCCCTTCTCATTTTAAGTCACTCTTATTATAATATATTGAGGGAAATTGAGGATTTAAAGGTATCTGCAATATAAAAATATGTCTTATATTACAATATGCTTTCAAATATTAACGTAGAATCATTTAAATTATCTGTGTGGAGTTTTATCTCCTTCCAGTTATATCTTTCTATACTAATCATAAATAATTCTGTCTGTGATCTCAGCAATATCCTCTTTGAACTTGATTATCTATATTTAAAACAAAATGATGGTTGTCTGTAAAGTAGATAATTATGGTGGGTGAATTGGGAGTTAATAGTATAATGTACTTTGAACTCTGAGAACAAAATGCTAAGTAAGCAGTAGACACTGGGAGATAATGAACCAGTTAGTTTCTATACCTGGTCACAGTTTTAATATTACAGACCTAGGTAAATTAGTAAAGGTCTTTAATATATAAAGTCAATGACTCTGGCATTGTCGTTCTATTAGGATCACTAGTCACTAAAATAGAAAAAATTCTAAGGTCTTAAAAAAATGAAAGGCTAGATAGAGATTTGTTCTGAACCCTGAATTTAAGAATATATCAAAGTGCATATGTTATTGGAACTCAATAGTATTCTAAAGTTAATGCAAAAACTGTCATTTAACATGCTTAGAAAATTTATTTCAACTTGGTTCGTTGTATATGGTAGATAATTATCCCAAAAGCAGATTTAAAGTTTGGGAAAAAATGTGTAAATTCTTGAGTTAAACTACTCTTTAAATAGTATAGTTTAATTTATTGGGATAAATATTGTATCTACAAAAAATATGCAAAAATATTATTGAAAAACTTTTGTAAACTAGATTAAAAACTATTTGAGAGTTTTAATATACACATAAAATTTTGGTAATTATGAAAATAAAAATATACATATCACTTGGTAATATAGAAATTTATTATAATAAATATATTGTCATATATTAAGCTTATAGATATCTTAGGGAGTTTGCCTTGAAAGTGAGAGCTGTAAATTCTGCCACAGTCATTACTAGCTTTAGGTCTTGGGAAAGTTACTTGCCCTGAGCCTCATTTCCATCAAAGGGTTTTCATCAATACTAAATGATATAATGCCAGTGAACTACTTATTACAATGCTTATTACTAATAAATGTTAATTACTTTCATTATTATTTCAATTATTATAAACTTGAGAGTAACACAACATATTATCTATAATTCAGAATAATATTTGCTAATTGCCATGACTTTGGTGTATAGCCAGCACAACCTTTCAACAATTAGAGTTATTATTTTGATTTATTTCCTTAGTCAGAGTGCTCATGAAGGGTTAGATAAGGTGAACTGAGGAAAATATACCTCTGAATGAAAGGAAAAATAGAATTCCAAAAACCCTACTTCCTGTCTATGAAGAAATTAATGTAGAACATATTCAGAAAATTTCTACTGAATGAGAAGAGACTGCTGGAAATACTTGTTATACAGAATTAATTCATGGAGGATATCTCAATGTAATTAATATCATCTAGGCAGATTTTATATATATATTCACACACACATTCACACATGCATAAACACACACATATATACGCGATACCTTCATTTTAATAATATCCCCACTGAAATAGTAGCTAGTCTGTATGCTCAGATGAAGATGCCAAATGATATAGAAAATGCTAAGTTCATTTGGTCACAATTCTGCTAAATTTTCCTGCTGTCTAGTAGTATTGAACTTGTTCAACCTTTTTTCTTCTTGTGAAGGGTGAAATCAAGGAGAAATCTGTTTTTTTATAATATTTATAATGTCTTTATTACTTGTCCTCCTTTTGAATTATTTGCACAATTTCCACTGACATTAGTGGGAATATCATAAGTAGATCCAAAAACATTACAGTTCTCTTGATTTGGATACCTGTGCACAGTGAAACTAATGTGTATGCACAGTGCACTGTTAGAATTAAATTTATAAACCTACTTTTGAATAGTAGCATCTAAAACAGTGAGAATATGTGATGACTTAACAATTCTGAACAGCTCTGCAGGACTGTAATTCTGCTGTGACCAATAAATTGTCTCAAAGCAGAGACTTGTGCCTTTTGAAAAAAATTTAACCTCCAAAGTGAAATTGCTGAAACTTCTAAGGCAAAAGAGAATAACTTTTATGTGAAAACTCTTATGTTCAGGTTTTTACTATAATTCTTCAATTTTAAATACTTCATGGCGTAAAGTAAATGAATTTGTTAGGCTAATTACCAGACTAGTACTCATTATCAAATATATATGTATGTGTCTGTATATATATATATTCTCTAGTATTACTAGTTATTGAATATATATATCTAATATATTTAGTAGTACTAGTTATTGTCACACATATGTATACATGAATGACATAATGGATTATATATTTATATATGTAATATATATATGCACATACATGGAGTAAGTGCTTGAAATGAAGAAAAAAAAAAAGCATTATATGGAAGAAATAGTTCCAAACTTGAAACCAGAAAACCTAAATTCTTACTCCACCCTTCTAACTCTTGGCTGTGTAATTTTGGTTAAATTACTTAAAATCTTTTCACTAAAATTTCTGAAAAATGAGAAACTTTTTGTATACCATCCTTAAAATTTCTTTCAGCTATGAGTCTATGAAATCCACAATTGCTCTTTCTGTTATCATCTTATGAAGGCATCTTAATTCTGTTATGGTCTGATGCAAGATGTAATGGATTTCGGCTGTCCTGTCAGCAAATCATTTGTGAAGAAACAAAATGGCTGGCTTTGATGATTATCCCTGTGTTGAGGGAAGGTTGACTGGGTGGATGAATGGATGGGTGCATGAATAAGTGGATGCATAAACGCATAGAAGGAAAGAGGAAAAAAGAGAAGAGGAAAAAATGCACAGAGAGAGACCAAGAGAATCAACTCTGTTGCTTCAAAGAAAGTTTAAGATTCAATGCATGTAGTACCTTTGAAAAGTTTATTCTTTTTAAAACTATGTATCATAGAGAATTTATATATATTAGGCAAAATTAAATAAGTAAAGAGTTTGAACTCTGAGAATAAAAAAGACTAGTTACTTTGATTTTATTTGCGGCTCTGAAATCTGATCATATGTTTTTGGGCAATTGTTTCATACATGTCCTTTTACATGATAAGGTTTTTTTTTTTTTTTAAACATCTTTATTGGAGTATAATTGCTTTACAATGGTGTGTTAGTTTCTGCCTTATAACAAAGTGAATCAGTTATACATATACATATGTTCCCATCTCTCTTCCCTCTTGCGTCTTCCTCCCTCCCACCCTCCCTATCCCACCCCTCTAGGTGGTCACAAAGCACCGAGTTGATCTCCCTGTGCTATGCAGCTGTTGGCTGTGGGTTTGTCATATATGACCTTTATTATGTTGAGGAAAGTTCCCTCTATGCCTACTTTCTGGAGGATTTTTATCATAAATGGGTGTTGAATTTTGTTGAAAGCTTTCTCTGCATCGATTGAGATGATCATATGGTTTTTCTCCTTCAATTTGTTAATAGGGTGTATCACATTGATTGATTTGCATATATTGAAGAATCCTTGCATTCTTGGAATAAACCCCACTTGATCATGGTGTATGATCCTTTTGATGTACTGTTAGATTCTGTTTGCTAGTGTTTTGTTGAGAATTTTTGCATCTGTGTTCATCAGTGATATTGGCCTGTAGTTTTCTTTCTTTGTGACATCTTTGTTTGGTTTTGGTATCAGGGTGATGGTGGCCTTGTAGAATGAGTTTGGGAGTGTTCCTCCCTCTGCTATATTTTGGAAGAGTTTGAGAAGGACAGGTGTTAGCTCTTCTCTAAATGTTTGATAGAATTCGCCTGTGAAGCCATCTGGTCCTGGGCTTTTGTTTGTTGGAAGATTTTTAATCACAGTTTCAATTTCAGTGCTTGTGATTGGTCTGTTCATATTTTCTATTTCTTCCTGGTTCAGTCTCGGCAGGTTGTGCATTTCTAAGAATTTGTCCATTTCTTACAGGTTGTCCATTTTATTGGCATAGAGTTGCTTGTAGTAATCTCTCATGATCCTTTGTATTTCTGCAGTGTCAGTTGTTACTTCTCCTTTTTCATTTCTAATTCTATTGATTTGAGTCTTCTCCCTTTTTTTCTTGATGAGTCTGGCTAATGGTTTATCAATTTTGTTTATCTTCTCAAAGAACCAGCTTTTAGTTGTATTGATCTTTGCTATCATTTCCTTCATTTCTTTTTCATTTATTTCTGATCTGATCTTTATGATTTCTTTCCTTCTGCTAACTTTGGGGTTTTTTTTGTTCTTCTTTCTCTAATTGCTTTAAGGTGCAAGCTTAGGTTGTTTATTTGAGATGTTTCCTGTTTCTTAAGGTAGGATTGTATTGCTATAAACTTCCCTCTTAGAACTGCTTTTGCTGCATCCCATAGGTTTTGGGTCCTCGTGTCTCCATTGTTGTTTGTTTCTAGGTATTTTTTGATTTCCTCTTTGATTTCTTCAGTGATCACTTGGTTATTAAGTAGTGTATTGATTAGCCTCCATGTGTTTGTATTTTTTACAGATCTTTTCCTGTAATTGATATCTAGTCTCATAGCGTTGTGGTCAGAAAAGTTACTTGATACAATTTCAATTTTCTTAAATTTGCCAAGGCTTGATCTGTGACCCAAGATATGATCTATCCTGGAGAATGTTCCATGAGCACTTGAGAAGAATGTGTATTCTGTTGTTTTTGGGTGGAATGTCCTATAAATATCAATTAAGTCCATGTTGTTTAATGTATCATTTAAAGCTTGTGTTTCCTTATTTATTTTCATTTTGGATGATCTTTCCATTGGTGAAAGTGGGGTGTTAAAGTCCCCTACGATGATTGTGTTACTGTCGATTTCCCCTTTTATGGCTGTTAGTATTTGCCTTATGTATTGTGGTGCTCCTATGTTGGGTGCATAAATATTTACAATTGTTATATCTTCTTCTTGGATTGATCCCTTGATCATTATGTAGTGTCCTTCTTTGTCTCTTGTAATAGCCTTTATTTTAAAGTCTATTTTGTCTGATATGAGATTTGCTACTCCAGCTTTCTTTTGATTTCCATTTGCATGGAATATCTTTTTCCATCCCCTCACTTTCAGTCTGTATGTGTCCCTAGGTCTGAAGTGGGTCTCTTGTAGACAGCATATATACGGGTCTTGTTTTTGTATCCATTCAGCGAGGCTGTGTCTTTTGGTGGGAGCATTTAATCCATTTACATTTAAGGTAATTTTTCGATATGTATGTTCCTATTCCCATTTTCTTAATTGTTTTGGGTTTGTTATTGTAGGTCTTTTCCTTCTCTAGTGTTTCCTGCCTAGAGAAGTTCCTTTAGCATTTGTTGTAAAGCTGGTTTGGTGGTGCTGAACTCTCAGCTTTTGCTAGTCTGTAAAGGTTTTAATTTCTCTATCAAATATGAATGAGATCCTTACTGGGTAGAGTAATCTTGGTTGTAGGTTTTTCTCCTTCATCACTTTAAATATGTCCTGCCACTCCCTTCTGTCTTGCAGAGTTTCTGCTGAAAGATCAGCTGTTAACCTGATGGGGATTCCCTTGTGTGTTATTTGTTGTTTTTCCCTTGCTGCTTTTAATATGTTTTCTTTGTATTTAATTTTTGATAGTTTGATTAATATGTGTCTTGGCGTGTTTCTCCTTGGATTTATCCTGTATGGGACTCTCTGTGCTTCCAGGACTTGATTAACTATTTCCTTTCCCATATTAGGGAAGTTTTCAACTATAATCTCTTCAAATATTTTCTCAGTCTCTTTCTTTTTCTCTTCTTCTTCTGGGACCCCTATAATTCTAATGTTGGTGCGTTTATTGTTGTCCCAGAGGTCTCTGAGACTGTCCTCAGTTCTTTTCATTCTTTTTTCTTTATTCTGCTCTGCAGTAGTTATTTCCACTATTTTATATTCCAGGTCACTTACCCGTTCTTCTGCCTCAGTTATTCTGCTATTGATCCCTTCTAGAGTATTTTTAATTTCATTTATTGTGCTTTTCATTGTTGCTTGGTTCCTCTTTAGTTCTTCTAGGTCCTTGTTAAATGTTTCTTGCATTTTGTCTATTCTATGTCCAAGATTCTGGATCATGTTTACTATCATTTTTCTGAATTCTTTTTCAGGTAGGCTGCCTATTTCCTCTTCATTTGTTAGGTCTGGTGTGTTTTTACCTTGCTCCTTCATCTGCTGTGTGTTTTTCTGTCTTCTCATTTTGCTTATCTTACTGTGTTTGGGGTCTCCTTTTCGCAGGCTGCAGGTTCGTAGTTCCCGTTGTTTTTGGTATCTGTCCCCAGTAGCTAAGGTTGGTTCAGTGGGTTGTGTAGGCTTCCTGGTGGAGGGGACTAGTGCCTGTGTTCTGGTGGATGAGGCTAGATCTTGTCTTTCTGGTGGGCAGGTCCACCTCTGGTGGTGTGTTTTGGGGTGTCTGTGACCTTATTATGATTTTAGGCAGCCTCTCTGCTAATGGATGAGGCTGTGTTCCTTTCTTGCTAGTTGTTTGGCATAGGATGTCCAGCACTGTAGCTTGCTGGTCGTTGAGTGAAGCTGGGTCTTGGCATTGAGATGGAGATCCCTGGGAGATTTTTGCCATTTGATATTACATGGAGCTGGGAGGTCTCCTGTGTACCAGTGTCTTGAAGTTGGCTCTCCCACCTCAGAGGCACAGCCCTGATGCCCGGCTGGAGCACCAAGAGCCTTTCATCCACACAGCTCAGAATAAAAGGGAGAAAAAATAGAAAGAAAGAAAGAAAGAGGATAAAATAAAATAAAATAAAGTAAAACAAAATAAAATAAAGGTATTAAAATAAAAAATAATTATTAAGAAAAAAATTTTTTAAAGTAAAAAAAAACAAAAACGGACGGACAGAACCCTAGCACAAATGGTGAAAGCAAAGCTATACAGACAAAATCACACACAGAAGCATACACCTACACGCTCACAAAAAGAGAAAAAGGGGAATAAATAATATATCTTTGCTCCCAAAGTCCACCTCCTGAATTTGGGATGATTCGTTGTCTATTCAGGTATTCCACAGATGCAGGTACATCAAGTTGATTGTCGAGCTTTAATGCGCTGCTCCTGAGGCTGCTGGGAGAGATTTCCCTTTCTCTTCTTTGTTCGCACAGCTCCCGGGGTTCAGCTTTGGATTTGGCCCCGCCTCTCCGTGTAGGTCGCCTGAGGACGTCTGTTCCCGCTCACACAGGACGGGGTTAAAGGAGCAGCTGATTCGGGGGCTCTGGCTCACTCAGGCGGGGGGAGGGAGCGGTACGGAGGAGGCGGGGCGAGCCTGCGTTGGCAGAGGCTGGCGTGACGTTGCACCAGCCTGAGGCGCGCTGTGCGTTCTCCCGGGGAAGTTATCCCTGGATCACGGGACCCTTGCAGTGGCGGGCTTCACAGGCTCCTGGGAGGGGAGGTGTGGAGAATGACCTGGGCTCGCACACAGGCTTCTTGGTGGCGGCAGCAGCAGCCTTAGCGTCTCATGCCCATCTCTGTGGTCTGCGCTGATAGCCGCGGCTCGCGCCCGTCTCTGGAGCTCCTTTAAGCGGCACTCTGAATCCCCTCTCCTCGCGCACCAGGACACAAAGCGGTAAGAAAAAGTCTCTTGCCTCTTCGGCAGCTGCAGACTTTTTCCCGGACTCCCTCCCGGCTAGCTGTGGTGCGCTAACCCCTTCAGGCTGTGTTCACGCCGCCAACCCCAGTCCTCTCCCTGGGATCCGACCGAAGCCCGAGCCTCAGCTCCCAGCCCCGCCCGCCCCGGCGGGTGAGCAGACAAGCCTCTCGGGCTGGTGAGTGCTGGTTGGCACCGATCCTCTGTGCGGGAATCTCTCTGCTCTGCCCTCCGCACCCCTGTGGCTGCGCTCTCCTCCGTGGCTCCGAAGCTTCCCCCCTCCGCCACCCGCAGTCTCCGCCCGCGAAGGGGCTCCTAGTGTGTGGAAACCTTTCCTCCTTCACAGCTCCCTCCCACTGGCGCAGGGCCCGTCCCTATTCTTTGTCTCTGTTTTTTCTTTTTTCTTTTGCCCTACCCAGGTACGTGGGGAGTTTCTTGCCTTTTGGGAGGTCTGAGGTCTTCTGCCAGCGTTCAGGAGGTGTTCTGTAGGAGTTGTTCCACATGTAGATGTATTTCTGATGTATCTGTGGGGAGGAAGGTGATCTCCGAGTCTTACTCTTCCGCCATCTTGAAGCCTCTCTAGATGATAAGGTTTTAAGCAGAAATTGATTGTGCAGGGTAATGTTCATGTGTTGATACTTTCTTGTTTTCAATTTTTAGAATTATTTATTTTAAAAGATATTTGGTATGTTAGTTCTATAAAATGAGATATGCAGACCTTCCAGTAATTTTGTCAACTCTGTATGTGGAAAAATTCTTTTTGTTATAGAAGTGCTGGATCTGGTGGACCCCAACTAGGTCCTTCCCTTGCCCTGTGTTGCTTGTGCCTATCGAATGAGACAAGGTTCGGCAAAGCAGAGCAGAAACTTTATTCCTTGATCAAGGAATGGGGAAGGGAGAGCTCTAAGACCCCTTCTTCTGGGGGAAGGGAAGTGGGAAACTTTTAAGGGTTAAGAGGTGGGTGTGCCATCAGAACCCAGGGAAAGTGGCAATAAGTTCCAGAAACAGCCAAAACATGCACAGTCCTGTGGGCTCTTTTGTGCAGGACACTAATTGTGCTAGCAAAGTGCAAGTCCTCCCTTTCAGAGGAGATCCTAACATGGTAATGAAGCAAAGGCAACTTTCAGACATTTTGGGTCTCATCTGTACAGATGCTGCCCTGGTGGTCAGGCTGGAGCCAGTTCAGGGCAGTGGACTGTCACCTTCTTGGACCTTTCTGCTCAAGCTGATTCTGTGGTTTTGCTTATGTAGCTTCTGCCTTAGTTTTTGTTAAGCAAGCACAGCTGTGGGCATAGACTAACAGATTGTGGTATGGAAAGAAAGAAAGTAGGTTAGCCTCTGTACAGGTATGGGTCTCTTTCCAGTGAGACTTCAAGATGTGTATCCAAACCTTTCTCAATATTTTTAGAGGGAATTCTGAGCTAGGTGAAGACATTTTCTTTCTTTCACTACCTTCCCAGCTAAACAATGTTTCCTCTACTTGCCTCTTATCTTATGTATAAGATAAAGATGAATTTAAATATTCAAACTAAAAATACAAGTATATGATTAATACTTTGCTGAATAATTTGGGAGTCATGATAATACCTGTGATAATAAATTCACATACAGGTACATTTGCAATTCTACTTTTGTTCTAATTTAGAATTAGTTGTAACTTACATTTTTATTCCTATATTTGAATTTAGGTATCCTATTTTACAAGATCATGCCTAACTAATATAAGGAAAGTTTAAACTATTCCTGTTTCTTGAGTATCTAATATATTCAGGCTCTGTTATAGACACTCTAACAAAAATAGTTTCTATAGCCCAGGAAATTATATTTTGCTAAGGAGACAAGGCATATATCCATGGTGGCGACAACACCGTGAATAAAGACATGAAGGTATAAAAGCTTAAAATGTTTTTGAGAGTTATGGATGTGGTCAGGTTAGTAACTTCTTTCTTTCTTTCTTTTTTATAAATTTATTTATTTATTTATTTTTGGCTGTGTTGGGTCTTTGTTTCTGTGTGAGGGCTTTCTCTAGTTGAGGCGAGCGGGGGCCACTCTTCATCGCGGTGCGCGGGCCTCTCACTATCGCGGCCTCTCTTGTTGCGGAGCACAGGCTCCAGACGCACAGGCTCAGTAGTTGTGGCTCACGGGCCCAGTTGCTCCGCGGCATGTGGGATCTTCCCAGACCAGGGCTTGAACCCGTGTCCCCTGCATTGGCAGGCAGATTCTCAACCACTGCACCACCAGGGAAGCCCCTCTTTATTTATTTTTTAAAATGTATGTTTTGGCTGCGTAGGGTCTTCATTGCTGCGCACAGGCTTTCTCTAGTTGCGGCGAGCGGGGGCTACACTTTGTTGCAGTGCACGGGCTTCTCATTGCGGTGGTTTCTCTTGTTGTGCAGCACAGGCTCTAGATGTGCGGGCTTCAGTAGTTGCAGTGTGTGGGCTCAGTAGTTGTGGCTTGCGGGCTCTAGAGCGTAGGCTCAGTAGTTGTGGCACACAGGCTTAGTTGTTCTGCAGCACGTGGGATCTTCCCGGACCAGGGATCGAACCCATGTCCCCTGCATTGGCAGGTGGATTCTTAATCACTGCACCACCAGGGAAGTCCCAGGTTAGTAACTTCTTACAAATGTTTGTTTTTAACAGGCATATTTGCAAATGCGAATTTTTAGAACATGGTTTTATTAACTTGTACGTATGACCCTTTACAATAGTTAAAAAATTAAAACTTCAACATGTTTTTAATACTACTATAAACTATAATTACTTCCTTTCTAAGACATAAGTAGACAAGGATGATATATTTTGTATTTAAAATCTTGTATGTAGTGCTCGCTTCAGCAGCACATATACTAAAATTGGAACGATACAGAGAAGATTAGCATGGCCCCTGCGCAAGGATGACACGCAAATTCGTGAAGCGTTCCATATTTTTCAACAAACACGTGAAAGAATGTTCAACGTCATTAATCATTAGAGTAATGCAAATCAAAACTACAATGAGCTGTCATCTCACACCAGTCAGAATGGCCATCATCAAAAAATCTACAAACAATAAATGCTGGAGAGGGTGTGGAGAAAAGGGAACCCTCTTGCGCTGTTGGTTGGAATATAAATTGATACAGCCACTATGGTGAACAGTATGGAGGTTCCTTAAAAAACTAAAAATAGAATTACCATACGACCCAGCAATCCCACTACTGGGCATATACCCTGAGAAAACCATAATTCAAAAAGAGTCATGTACCACAGTGTTCATTGCAGCTCTATTTACAAGAGCCAGGACATGGAAGAAACCTAAGTGTCCATCAACAGATGAATGGATGAAGATGTGGCACATATATACAAGGGAATATTACTCAGCCATAAAAAGAAACGAAATTGAGTTATTTGTAGTGAGGTGGATGGACCTAGAGTCTGCCATACAGAGTGAAGTAAGTCAGAAAGAGAAAAACAAATACCGTATGCTAACACATATATATGGAATAAAAAAAAAAAAAATGGTCATGAAGAACCTAGGGGCAAGAAGGGAGTAAAGACGCAGACCTACTAGAGAATGGACTTGAGGACACGGGAAGGGGGAAGGGTAAGCTGGGACAAAGTGAGAGAGTGGCATGGACATCTATACACTACTAAATGTAAAATAGATAGCTAGTAGGAAACAGCTGCATAGCACCGGGAGATCAGCTCAGTGCTTTGTGACCACCTAGAGAGGTGGGATACGGAGGATGGGAGGGAGGGAGACGCAAGAGGGAAAAGATATGGGGATATATGTATATGTATAACTGATTCACCTTGTTATAAAGCAGAAACTAACACACCATTGTAAAGCAATTATACTCCAATACAGATGTTAAAAAAAAAAAAAAAAGACTTGTATGTAGACTCACCTGAATATGCCACTCTCTTTTTGTCAGGATAAGTGATGCCTTTTTTCCCTTCCATGGACGGAGCAGATCATCAGTCCCAAATAATGGAAATGACTAATTAAAAATTGGTCTAACGGGAATATTTAGGAGGTGTTTGTTCTCTGCCTGTTGCTTGGTTATTCTTCCCTCCAGTTTGGCCAATGCCAAGTGTAAATAGAGTATAATTTGTTGATCAAACACTGTGTGTGTGTGTGTGTGTGTCTGTGTGAGTGTGTAAGTGGTGGAAGAATTATTTCATCTTGACAATAAGTTGGATCTGGTTTTCACCTCCAGGTTATAAAATAAAAATGACAGTTAAAATGTGCTAATAAAAATAGCTGGGAAAGAAATAGACGCTGTGTCATCATGTAAGCTATATAGCTATGTATGTTGCATTTGAGAAACTTTAGTTTCAAAAAGTAAATCTAGGATATTTGATGTTAAATTAGACTGCCAATATGTGTGTATTAATACAAAGGATAAAGAGATGACATTGCAATACTATTGGAAGTGCATGACATAAGAAAGAACTGTCTTTCCTGAGATTCTTCATGTGGAACTTACAAGGTTGTTTTCAGAATACTTGTGTTTGATACAAAATGCTTCATTTAACAATACTTTTGTGGGAAAAAGCCAAATTTAAGATGAGAGTTTACAGCTGAAGGAAAAAGTAAATAAATAAATAAGTGTATTTGAAATGTTGGCTAGGATTTCCTGTTCTTTGGTTATGCTGCCTGTGTGCAGTAAGATGAATCATTTCTTTTGTGTACTTCTTTGCTGTTTGCAGAAAGATGAACTGCTTTTTTTGTGCATTTGCTTTCAGTATGTCTTAATTCAGCACAGAAATGACTAATTTCTTATCATTTTAGCAGGTTTCTGCCATTTATTAAGCCAGGTTTAATGTTTAAAGCAATTTTAAGTGTTCTGTCAGGTAATAGTAAAATGCTTCCAATAAAAATGTATTAGCAATACTCAGCAGAAATCAATAACATCACCTGCTATAAAAAAAAGTTTGATTAGAAACTTTTCTAAAAGACCCATTTAGAATCCATGACAAGCTGAAACATCTCTATAGAAACATACATCACTTCTTTGCGAATAGACATTTAGATTATCTGGTTTAAAACAAATTGGTTATTTCAGCTCCAATTATAGCACATTTACATCACACTTCCTAAAAAGCTGCTAAAGAAATTTTTATATCCCAGTCTGATAATATTAGATTTCAATGTAAGGATTAACTTAGATTCTCATAAATATTATCACAAATTAAAATGAGTCTTCATGAATGTGAATTAAAATTATCAAGATAAATCTAAAATTTATTGCCTAAATATTAGTTTATAAAGTATATTTCTAATTCAGGTGACAGGATAGGTCAGAAATTAATGTCTATTACATATGTTGATTACATCAATAAAATATTAATAGTCTGGGTATTAGCTATATAATAGTGTAATTAAGAAATAATTTATGTATCAATTTAAAAAATTTCTTCACCCTTTTCTCATGTTCTTAGCCATGGCAGGTATTCAAATACATAGGAAAAGTAAAGGAAGGATTTATAAAGGCTGGTCAAAGTAGTCAATGAATCCATGCAAACATAGAAGAGCAGTGGTAAGAGAAAGCCAAGCTGACACAGTAAGCCTATTAGACACTCTGCCTTCTCTAGCAAAAAGTAATCATTGCTTGCTTTCCCATGGTGAAGCCACATAGGGTGGAGAGGTCAAAAGTAACTTGCCACACTTGTCAATAATGGACATAGATTCATCCTTGCTTTATCATGAATTGACTCTAATAATGCATGTTTAATATCATAATTATCTTTCGCTAGAAGACTTGGGGCTTCAGCTACAGAATTATTAAATCAACAAAATTGATAGATGTAAAGTGTGTCTGCTTCTGTTTATACATATATGTGTATTTGTGTGTATGTGTAAACATATATATGCATATTTGTGTCTGCATGTATAGTGTGTTTATCTTTTCATATGTGTGTATAATACCTGTATTATATTTATATGTGGAAAAAAGTCATTTTTATATACACATAATTTTATTTTTTCACACACTAATGAATATAGTCAAGAAATATGTATTATGTGTATATGGATGTATATGTGGATATGTACATATATAGTTATTCCTTTATCATGTTATTGACCCTGAGGTATATGTCTCTTTTTGTCAACAGGGTCTTCGTTAGGTTTATTCAAAAATACAAAAAGTACATTGTCCCAATGATTTATGATTAAAAAGTAAATAATTTAAAAATGTGTGCTTGCTTAGAACTGGAAGAGTCAGAATGAATGCAAATAAAGTATGCATGGCCAGATGGGAAAGAAACTCCAGATATGCTGTAAAGTCAGAATCCCTGTTAGAACACTTTTATGTCTTTTGGGTGCAATCCTGGAAGACAGTATCCCATAGTGATGTAAAGCAAGGACGCTGGAGTAAGGAGGCAAAAGCTCTGGCCCTTGTTGTGGAACCTTAGGCATATTTCTTGCATGGAATCCTAATTTTAAAAACTGTATGTGTGTGTAGTAGTGTACATATCACATAGTTATTTTAAGGATTAAATTAAATACTGTAATATGAAGAAAATAATAGAACATGTTAAGCTTTGTTTGGATTATATTACAGTATTTAAAAAAAGAAAACACTAGCATGTATTGAGACATATTTAGTTACCACAATTTACTTACATTTCGCAGGCATAGTATCATTTAATACAGTTAATAATCCTTACAGATGGATATTATTTTTACTATTAGATATTACAGATGATGAATGTGGAGTTTAGAATTTGAATCCCTTGCTCAAGGTCATATACTTAACAAATGCCAGAATCAGGATTTGTAATCAGTTTACTCTTAGAACTGGGATGTTTAATCAATACACTGACAAACACACAGTCAAATAAAAGTTAGCCACAACTCTTATCATCATCATCATCATTATTACATATGAAGGAAAAATACCATAATTATTCACTAGAACTTGTGTTAGTTCTTCAGGAAATATGTCTCCATTACTTCTGCTCAGAGATTTGTATGTCTCTAAATTTTTAATAAATATTATTGAATTTACTATTGTAAAAGATACTGAAACTCTTGTTCAAAAAAAAAGAAAGAAAGAAAGGAAAGAAGGAAGGAAATAAAGAGAAAAAGTAAATTAAGATCATTGTAGAAATTTGATTCCTATTTACTTTATGAATGGACTCTCAGAAAATTTCCTGATTTTTCTCCTATTATTCAGAAAAGAAAATTCTACAAGTTATGAATTCTTAAAGATCTCATGACATGAGACATTCAGTGTATTTAACCACTTTGTCCTGCAAAGGCTTTTTGTATTTATTATAATGTCTTCCCGATACTCTTCCAGCAAAACACTTTGATGTACTATTCATCATTTCCATTTGGGAGAACTAACTGCATTCCTGCTTAGCTCTCACACTGCTTCCAGTACAATGTGTTTCAGTAATAAATAAAGTGCATGCTTTAAGTGAAAGTATACGTTTTTCAATTCATAAGTCTCTTTGGTGTAACTCCGGAGGGCATGACAGAATATTTATGTTATTGTTTAATGGCGATACTCACTTCTTTCTAGGAGCAATTTTTGATGAATCTGCCAAAAAGGATGATGAGGTGTTTCGCACGGCAGTTGGCGACCTCAACCAGAACGAGGAGATCTTACAGACTGAGAAAATCACATTTTCGGTGACGTTTGTTGATGGCAACAACCCTTTTCAAGCAGTTCAAGAAGGTAAGGTCCATCAGCACTCCACTTTTTATTTCGTTTGTTTCTTTGGTTCAATTCAAATGGCAATGAAATTAAAAATTTAAAATGCCATTAAACATGGACATCATTTTTGCATCTTTGCTGCATTGCTTTTCTTTTAGAGTATTTGGTAAATTTTAATCCTGTATTCCACTTCTGAAAGGGCAGAGTGTGGAAAGTTATTGTTTTACTTGAAATATAATATGAAAATGGTCATAAATATTTATAATATAAACTTTACAACATTTTATGACTTCAGTGTAAATGAAGCATTCCTTAAAAATACGACTTTCTATCTGAATTTTTACTTTTGTCTTCTTTGAGGTAAGATAAGAAAGGAATTTATGTACTTACTTAAATTTACTTAAAATAAATTTACTTCCTTCTTTGAGAAGGAAGTTTTCCTTCTCAAAAGTTTTCCTTTTGAGAAGGAAAACTTTCAGACACTACGTACAAATCAAAGATTTTGTGCTGGGATCCTAACATACTGACCTAGGCTATAAATTGTTTACTCTCTACAATGTGCCAAATATTAAAGCACTTTTCTCCATTCTCTCTGTATATTTGAGTGAATTAAAATATTTCATAGGTACAAAGTCATACAAATACAAATTATTTTTATTATACTGGAAGATCATTTATATGAACAAAGGTTTTGATTGAAAGATCATACACTAATAAAATTCTAGTTTTGATGCTATTATTCTAATGAAATATTTAGCCTTTTGATCGGCAAAGTAATCATTGTCCATGAAAGTATTTGTTGTTAATCTGTTTTATATTTTATTGTGATAATATATTTAGACTAAAGATACTAATACAAAATTAATTTAGTTAAATGAAACATTTATTAAAAACTTAAAGAGGATTTGGCAGAAGAAAATATGGACAAGATATTAAATGGAGTAAAGTTTGGCAGGAAACTTTTTAAAGAAAAGTATTGAAGAGGTAAGGAAGATAAATGTTTTTAATTTAATGTATCTGCATGATATACAGGTAACCTTTTTTGGAATGTGTTTTTGATCAGTGGCATTGGCTACTACCAAAGCTTATTTATGCTTATTTCTGTCAGTAAGAGAATGGTTAGAATGATTAGTGGGCTAATGGATTTTACTTCTTATTAATTTGATGGAGTAAAAAAATATTATTTTAATAAAATGAACAGAATTGTTTTAAGTAAAAGTTGTTTTGCCATAAAATAGGTTGTTCATATTAATATGATGGAATTTTAATTTTAATAAGTAAACATCAATTTAAAAAATCAGATTAATAGAAGCACCCACTTATTTTCTTACATTTTAAATCAGAATTATCCTGGGAATTTGTAACTTTAAATCATGGTTATGTTGATAAATTTTCTATAGAAATGTTTAAAAGCTGTCTAAATTAATGTTAGAATTCATAAAACAGTCTGCAAAAATAATAAAGTAGAAATTGTGGAAAATACCTAATAATGTAAAAGAATATATGCACTAAGAAGTATATATTATTCTTTAAAAGAAGTATCTATGATATTTCTTTCTCAACTGTTAATTTTATTGACTGGAATGAGAGCAGGAAAAAATTAGGACTGACTGACTTTTGTGACTGTCTTCTTATTAACTACATGTTAATAATTGTAAATTAACTTTGAAGACGTGCTAAAATATTCATGCTTTTAAACAGTCCACTTTGACTGAAAAAACGTGGATAAAGCAATGAAAAAAAATACAATGAGCAGAAGGGAATTAGAAAGACTGAATAAATATGCCCCTCACACCTTTTTAGAGACTACAGTTTGAAAAACAAAGACAATTTTTAAAGTACCACAGTTAATCTGTTTACATATTGCTTTGTGTAGCCATTCTGCTGCCAACTAAATTCTGGAAACAAAAATATCTCTCAAAAGAACTATTGTGACTTGGAAGAATTTGTGGACTGAAAGAAAATTGAGAGAGTAAATAAGTTTTAAGTTTCCAAGATAGAGACAGCTAGATATTTGTCAAGAAAGAATGAAGAGCTTGACAATTTGCCTGATGGGTTTTGATACTAACAGGATGTTCTGGACCAGTTATTTTGATGGTCTGCTCTGGCTAATGAACCTGAAATAAGTTCTAGGAAACTCTGGAGCTAATTTGTTTCTCCATTCAATATCAAGAAAGATCTCAGCTAATTTTAGAAGTAAAAATAATTCTTTCTAGAGCTCTTATTGTAATTGATTAGTTTGCAAAAATAAGGGAAAATATTCAACTGAAAGAGAACAAAAAAGTATTCCGGAGTATTTTCTTAAATGTTTTGAGGAAGTATTTTAGAAGAAAACTTCAACTGAACCATCAAAGATGACCAACTTTTCTATCATCATATCTTGGCTGCGATACCATTAAAATCTGTAATAGAGGTCCTTAAATCAGCTTATTTGTTTTTTACATTCTAAAGATGGACACGAGATTCAGTGATATCATTATTACCGATTGTTTATGCATTGGCATTCCTGATGAACATCTAAAAATTCATGGTTTTGAGCATGGTTTTGCTGTGATATATACTATTTATGTTCATGGGTTTTAGATGGCATGGTTAGTAGAAAAATACCAATCTAGTTGATCAGCAGCAGTTGCATTGTATAATCCACTCAGTTCGTTCATCCTTGGTTTTCCTCATATATAAATAGTGAAGAAATTAGAACATAAATGATGTATTTTTAAGGTGAATTTCATCTCTATAGATGAGATGTTGCACAAATCTTTAGAACAAATTTCCAGATTTAGATTCTTAAAGGATTATAGAAATTATAATTATTCAGTTTCTCTTTAGAGAAGTCTTCACATTGCTGAAGTTGCCTCCTAGTTTTTTCTGTGGCTGACTTCAAAATTGATTAAAGGATATATGGTAGCTGTCCTTTGTTCTGCTACCTCATCCAACTATTGACAGCAACCCAAAGAACTCATTATTATCACCGAAATCCAGAAAGGGTCTTTTGCAGGTTCAGTTGACCTGGACCAAAGCAGCTGTTGCTAGATTTCTCTCCTTACATCTCTTTTGTAGATTGTTTCCTCTGTGGGACCTATATACTGGATATAACATAGATACACAAATGGCTGGTGTGAAAGGCACTTCTGTCTCTACTGAAAGCAATAGCAATTGCTTATATTGTTAGCACTTAACTGAGACCAACACCACTATGGGCCACGAAAGGTGGGGATTTATAAGAAAATAAGGTCAGGGAATGTAAGGAGAATGCATTTGTAAAAATGTTCACATTGGAAGGTGAATGCAGAAATATGACTGCATGTATAATTCTTGCATACATCAGATGTATCAGGAGGGATGTTAAGCACTGTTGATATTGAATGGCAAGATTCAGTTAAAACATTTTGAAATAATTATTAGGAAAAATACCTAAAAATGAAATGCATAGTGAAAAGAGTGTAAGGACGGATTTATACTGTAGAGTCACAAATGATTCTATTTGAAAGAAAAAAGAGTAACTATCATAATTATTCTCCTTTCTGCTATGTTAAAAACCATTATAAACAATATAGTTATAAAAGCTGCTTTTAATACAAAAAGCAGCCATGATTGAGATTGCTTATCTTCCAAGTTGCAGCCTGGTGCATCTTTAACTTACTCCTTTGCACACCAGGGCGTGAACATTGATTGCTCCCAAAGAGTCTTGTAAAAATAGACATCTCACTTTAATACAGTGATGATTTCAGTTGGATTTGCCTCATATATCTTACAAAATAAAACTACTGTTAAGTGTAAAACAATAAGACTGCTTTCATTTATGGTTTCTGAAATCAGTCTCATTTCTTTATTTTTAATATACACGTATCCGTATCACGTGTGTAAAAGGGATAACAGAAGAGTAGCAGAGCCATAAACAGTATAAGGAAATCTAAGTAGGAAAAAGCACTTCTCTGAAACACATCACAATTCATTGTGAATATTTCTGGTGCCATAGGCTAAATCTGAGTTCAAAGAAGATGTAAATGTAAAAGAATGATTTATGTGGCTGCACTATTTGATGCTTTATTCCAGGGCTTAGTCTCATAATTTATATTTCTCTCTGCTTTAATAGGATATTTTTACTGTGATTAAAAAATCTGCTAATTCCAAAATTCTTAGATTGGATTCTGCAACTTTCCTAGTATAGGCTTGCAGTGTGTATACCTCATCAGCCAGTGTTTCCTGGACCAATTTTGATAACTCCAATTTCAGCTTATTTTTTGAATTGCCTGACAACTGAACTTGAAAATTGTGGCTTTAGGAACCAAGAAAAAATCTCTGAACATCCTGTAGTTATAATTCTTCTCATTCATTCATTTGTTCATTTTTCCCATTTTTTCATTCCTTCTTCCCTTTCCACATCAAGGCCAGTGTCGTACTTTGTCTCTAGGCCCAACGCTCTTTATGTAACTGGTGCCTAGCTACACGTGCGAAGGGGTAGAGGAATAGTGTTGCAGCTGACCGGCCATCTTCAGACACTCACAAAGCAGGAGGGATTCTCGATGTACATTTGGTGGCTGTCTGGACCACCTGATTCTCTCCATGAGTCTGGGATGTTTAGGTTGGTCAGTTCCCCAGTGCCAAGTTCTGGATCACTTTTCTCCCTACCGCCACTTTCTAAGGACTGGCCTATAAGATTTGGATTCAGAATCTGCTTATTGTGTGATCTTTAGTACTTATCATCAATGTAGTATTAAAATATAAAGAATTCTGTATCTGTTAGGGACAACTCAGGCATGCATTCTTTTAATTATCTCATACTATGCCTTTCCATTAAAGAATTGCCTATCAGGAAGGATTAAAATAATGTGTATTTGGAATCTAATTTTGAGGGTACGCAGTGAAATCAATCTATCCAAATACTTATTAAAAACCTATTACTGTTCCAAGATTGGGCCAGCTACAATAGGAGATAGCAAATGAGAGGAAAGAATGTCTGCCTGCAGGAAGCGTAAACATGTACCTGAGGTGGGCTGTGGATTTTTAGAGCATGAAAAGACATTATGTCGTTGCCTTCTACGTATAACTTGTGTTTTTAATTGTGTTAATAGTAGAAAGAAACATGGTGTTCTAGGTTTTTAAAACATTTCTTTTTCAGAAAAGAGAGGGAATTTCTTTTTTAAAGAAATTCAGTATTTTTAATATAATTTTATTGAAGATACACATTGCAAAGCTAAATTTTATTCTTTTTTCTGTGATTTATTGTTGTACTCCCGTATTGGTAAGCCTTTCCCTTAAGTCATTCAATACCACACTTTTAAAGTAACAGATCTCTATTACTATGAATAGATTGAAATACAGATATTTATAGGTCTTTATATCATAATTTTATAGCCTTTCTGCTTTGGGGCCTTTTACCTACTATCTACAATTGTGTACTGTTGTGTAAGTTACCTCATAAAATATATATTTTAGCAATGTGTGCTGCTCTGGATCTTGTTTTATTTAGAAGAATCTTTAGCAGCTTTCTATGAAAGCTGTGTTTAATGGAAGTAAAGATGTATTCTTTGGTTGTTGCTTAAGTGTTCTTTCTTTCTACCAAATATTTTTCTTGCAATAATATCATACCCCTTTCTTCTGTTCTCTTGCTACCTCTATGGATAGAGTGCATGATTATGGAAGCATAATTCAGTTTTTAATCGGCCTTTTATGATACTGATTTGGTAAAAGAATCACCTCTGTGTCATAAAGTGACTCGGAATATATGGCTTATGAGGTTAAAAACCACACTTATGTACACTCTGCAATTGTAATGAGTCATAAAAATAGTTTGTTCATGTTGACAAACCAAAAATGACTTAACTATATTCAGAATTTAAAAACTACTATCAGTAATATCCAACTTTCACATGATCCAGTCTACTTGCTTAATTTGAGAACAAAAGGAATCCGACTTTCTATTTTAACATTTAACAACTTATATTTGTGTGTACTTGGCAAGTATTGTTAGATTTATGGGAATCACATTATGCATAGTCTTGTAGTATCCATACAATATTTTGTCAAATTATTTTGTAATTTTCAAAAGAATCATCATTGAAACACTTGCTTTTAAAAGCAGGACACACAAGCCAATGTGCAATAGGTAATTGCATATTCTGGGAAAAAAAGAATGACTCAGCAAGTACTTTTGGGGTGCCTCTAAGCTTTCAGCCTTGAGCAAATCACTGTGTATAATGCTGTGCTCTCCACTGGCTGCCTTATAATCTTAACACAGTTAGCTTAACCTTTATTATCATGTGTTAGATCCTGACCTACAAGTGCTCCTCTTCCTTTTGACCTCCCATTACAGTGCTTTGTAAAAACTCCTCATTCATCCCCTTTTTGATCCTTGATTCTTCATATTGTACTATGTTCACTCACAATATTTACATTTGGTTCAGTATGTGCTTTAATTTGATACCATTTGTACTGCTTGGGGGAAAAAACATGGCAGTTAAGCACATGGGCCATGGAATTAGATAAATCTGCCTTTATATGAATGCTGCTTCATCTCTTATTATCTGTGGGACCTTGAACACACCTATTGTATCTGAGCCTCAATTTATTCATAAAATGGGGATAAATACATACTCCATAGGACTACTATGATCATGTGATTGTTGTATGATGAGTACATGGGGTAACAATTATGGTTTGTTCCTCTACTAATCTAAATGCATTTTCATAATAGTGGAGTACATGATGACTTAGCACCATTGCATGTGTCCATCATAAATTTATATACCTTCCCAAACATACTTTACCACATGTATTGGTAGTTCCCATGCATACCATTGATAATACTAAGCTTAATAACTGCCTGGTCAGTGTCTTTTATTTTCCCCCTCGTTGTTCCTTATCAAGATCCTGAATGCTAGGGTTGTAAAAATGTTATATAAATTAAATGCTTCTGCTTTTTTCTGTCTTCAGGGGATAGTTGTGCTAGTCAGCACAGGAAGATGAGAATTACACTTGTAGTGTAATTTATTTGGCAAATAGTAGTGATATTGCAACATGTGTACTTAGGGTTGGGAGGATTTAAAATACCTTGTTACCATTTCTGGGAAGTAGAGAAAGCCTGTGGGGACCAAATTAAAGCTTTCTGATGATTTGTGTAGGCTTAATACAATCAGTGAAGTAAATAAGGCACTGAGTAATAACTAAATGGAATTCAGTTGTAGAGAGGCATAATGTTGTAGAAGAGTGATATATGTGAGGGTCAAATATAGAAATGAATTCAAGGAAAACTTTATACTTTGAGAGGTGCATCGTCTCTGGTATTTTGAGTTTATTTCTGACATGATTGTTTAAAAGGTTATCTTTCTATGTTCTGCACTTTTTAATTTCAATATGGGCAAATATTAACTCTAAAAACTTGATCATTGGTTTCTTTGAATTTCCAGTATTTTCTTCAGTAACTCATAATATCATGTTATTTTCTCAGGAATTCATGGCTCATTTCAAGACATATTTGCTTTTTGGTCCCTGATAGACTAGTATAATATGATAATAAGAATGGCTAAGCTCATTCCTTAAGCTGTATTTTCAAACATAAAAAAGACTTAAAAACATAGAAAAGACATAAAATGTCTATTATACATGAGGAATATGTTTCAAAGTAAAAAATAAATATGTTTTCTCAGAATTTTTTTTTGGGAAAAAAAACTGTTCTACAAATCAAAGTCAGATATGATCTTTGTATAGAAAATGTTTTTGAATAGAATGACTTTGAATAATCAGTGATAATTTTTGTACCTTACTTTTGAATTTACACTTATATAAAATCAAATAGAATATGTTGAGGTGGTCCTGTGTGCTTATTCATATTATTAAAACTGAGCACGGTGTAGGTAGCTCTGATGATAGAAAGTTACTAGGGGATAAAAAAAAAAGGTGACACATTCTTATTGGTCAAAGAGAAACTGACACATCAGCCTCATTCTGTCTGCTCCCAAATCCTGTTCTTATTCTGCTACATTAATTTGTCAATAATCTTTATGTTTGAAATTTTTGAGTTTATCTTTTTATTGTTTTGAATTTCTAGGTAATTTTGCCCAGTTTAAAGGAGTTTTACCTCTATATTAACTCATCATATATATACATTTATATATGCACACCCATACAAATACATATGCTTATATTAAACTATATATTAAACTATGTCTATATGTTATATACCATATATGCCATACATGCCATCATATATACAAATGTGTATATGATATATATATACCATATATATTATATATATATTATATCTCTATCTATCTATCTCAAAATAAGTTCACCAAGCACTTCTTTCTTGTGGTAATCCTTCCAAAGTTGACTCATGCTTTTCATGGGTAATTTTAACCCCCTATTTACTATATCTGTTACAGTGGAACAAGGCAGGTTTGTTGTTAAACCACCATTATTCATTATCAAAAATTTATGCTAGGGCTCCATGAGAGCACAGAATGAATCACTAGTTTACACTTCCTTTCCTTGGAAATTGCTTAAACCTTAAATATGAGAAGGGGAGACCAACTGGAAGAAAACTATGAATCACCAAGAACAATTCATTATTCTTTAAAAAATGAAAATGACAAGTGTTCATTTATTTGTAAGATACATTTAATGCACGAGTCAGTACACTGTATTAGGAGTTTATACAGATGAGTGAGATAAATTAACCTCAAGCACCCAAGGAATTTATAATCTAGTAAGAGAGATATACAAAAAGAGCTAAAGAAGCAAATAAATATTCTTTTTTTTAAAAGGGTAGAATGGCATAAAGCAAAGCAGATGATACTATGGTGATACTATGATAACAAATAACAGGTGGGCTGTGTGTGTGTGTGCAGTTTAAAACCAGGAGTTCATTTTTGATGGAGTGATTATGGAAAATACAAAAAGGAACATTTATGCTAAGATTTGAAGTTTCCAAGTAGCTAGCCATGCAGATAAGAGGAAATAGCATTCCAGGCAATTACATATGAGAAAACCATTTGGAGGCAGGGCTTGCTCCATGTGTTTGAGGGATTTGATTATCTTTTGAACACTCAAGTTTTTATTCTGTTGCTTTGCAAATGTTTATTTCCATCAGTGAAGTCATTATTTGCTGGGTAGCAATGTTATTCATGAGTTCATTACCCAAATCTGCTTCAGTTTTTCCCTTTGGAAATGGAGTGCGTTCTAAAGGAAATTCTGATGGTCCTGCGGGTCTCACTGACATCTGGGGCGTGGGGATGTCATTCTTGAACCCCTTTGGGATTTGAAATTCACCTGTCTGTAACTGATTTTGATTATAGGTATGGAAACATTTGGGCTTTTCATATAAGTGAAAAGGAAAAAGGAATGAGACGAAATACTAAAAAAGAAAGAATTTTACTCAATTTTCTTGGTCTTTTAATACAGAGTAATGCACAGAGATACATTAATATCTGAAACTAGGAAAGAAACATCATTTTGTGGCTTTTATATTTGCTGTATACTCTTGACAAAAGAGCCTCATTTGGAAAGCCCAAGAATGAGAAGTGGCATTTACTTATAGCTTATTATATTCCATGAGCTGTTAGAAGTGCTTCATTTTTTTCACCTAATCTTTAGACTGCCTTATAAGCTATAAGGCAGTATAAGCTACTCTTACTAGCTTTTGACAGATGAAGAAACTGAGATACAGTTAGGTGAGCTAACTGGTCACATCTGAAACCTTTAAAATAGTTCCTGGATTACTCTGGTTTCTGTTTAAGAATGCTAATTGGGAGTCCCAGACATATATCAGTGGGGGGAGGGGAGCGAGTTCAGGGTATGTGTTTTCTGTCTCCTGTGTGAGGTCACCTTGAGCTGGGTGTTTACCTCAAACCAAAGTCACGCTTTTCTAAAGGCAGCCTGCTCTTTGTCACTCTTATTCAGAACTCCACAAATTTCTCTCCTCTCTATCCTTTGGGCCTAGGACTGGTTACTACCTCACTGCTACGACCTCTGAATTCTTGTACTACTTTTCGTTTTTCTGCTGCATCCCACCCATATCTGTGTCGTTTATGTCTTTGAAAAATAAATCCTTCTCAAATTATGCTGTTTTGAGTTTGCCATGGTTTCCTATTGGGATTTTAGCTCGTATCAGTATTAACTACTACATTCAACTGCCTATGCGTAAAAGCTCATCTTAGCTCACTCTATGTGAGTTGATGACTTGTTCAATCTAATCAGGAAGTGTTATCTGTTGGAATGTATTATTCAGACTAATGCATGCACATCATATTGCAAAACTTAGAAAGAACACCTCACACAGACCTTTATCTTCTGTCGTTTACAAGATGAAATCTTCATGTTCGTTGGTATTTTAGCAGCACGACAAAGGCTGACTTGATGTTAAAGATGCTGAGAGGCAGCATCCCTCCAGAAGGGCGTGAGGTCTGACCAGAAGCAGGACTGATCTCCAAATGGCCACCCCACAGCATAGTTGAGTGACTTCTCTTGGAGAAGACATAATTCTTTTTACTTAAAATAATATGACAAATGGAATGAACTTGATGAAAACTAATGTTCCAGTTGTGGATCTTAAATGTCTCTTTTTGAAAATCCTCTACTTTAAGGAAGTTGATGAATCCGTTGTTCACAAATTCTTGAATATTTTACTCTGTTTTCTATGGGGAGAATTTCCTTATATCTTTCTTTTATTCCATCCTTTGTAGGAGTGCTTTATTGTACAAACTAGACTCCTTATTAAGTTGCTGCAGGAAAAAAATAAAAAAACATATTTTATTGTTGGACAAATTGCACAGCCAAGATTTTTTGGTTACCTAGTAACTTATAAAGAGTAATAAGGAGAAAATAGCAAGTTACAAAAGAACTGTTTTGCATTTTATCTCTTTATTTCCCAGACCCATGGTTTAGTGGATACTAATGAACAGCAAATGGCCAAACAGCAGGCAGCAGAGAAAGAGCAAACAGAAAAGGTCCACAAAAGCATAAGCAACATTGTAAGATCCTTTATTCCTTCCTTCATCCAACATTATTCAGCATCCCAGTACAAGATAGTGAGGTAGAATTAGTGAAGAATGTCGATGTAACTTAGGAGCACTCTGCATCTTCAAGGATTTAAACCACTAAGGAAGAATAAATATATGCGCACAGATAACATAATTACTAGGCAGTGGTTTCTTGAGGAACAAAATACAAAATTCAGTAGAAAATGAGATGATTTACAGCCTAGGGATGGTGAGTTAAGGGAGACGGTAAAGAAGAAATAAAGAGGAAGAATAGTAAGGCATGCTTTCTACTCTGAAAGGAGAAAAGATCTAATCAGAGAAGCAGCCATGTTCAAAAATACATCTTTGTGACTGTGAAAAATATGATCTGGAGGTGGGGCTGGGCTGAGAATGGAAGCATCAGGCCACAAGGACAGAAAGGTAACTTTTCTGTCAAGGTGTTTATCTTGTTCCCAGCTTCAAGATCACACCTTTCCAAAACCAGTGGTAGAATAGTGAATTCAACATGGAGAAAATCATGATTCAGCAAGTAAAATTAAGCATGAATAAAGACATTAATAATGACATCAGCCTTCATATAGCAAAGTCTTAGTGTTTTTTTTTTTTTTTTTTTTGGTAATGCAGCAGAAGTACTGGAAATGATTTGAGCTCAAAGTGGCTGCTTCAAAAGCACAATGCCTCCGCTGTGTTTTAAGAGCAAGTGATATTTTTAAAATAATTATTCCACATCTACAGAAGAGTAATTGCTTTTCACATTAAAGAAAGAGATAAGCCCTCAAGTTTTATAATATAAAAGTGTTATGCATATGCATTGACTAATGCTCTCAGAGGATTTTTACTACACATTTGGCATTGTGTGCTGTAACTCAGAGTGTCATGGCACTGTGCTGTTACATGAAAACATGGATTGTTTCCTAACCGAGGTGGATAGAAGTAGGTGAAGAATAATGATATCCTGTTTTGTGCTTCTTTTATATGCACAGTCTGTGATTACTCTCTTTTCTTTTTCTTTAAGTGAGGTAGTTGTTTTAAATTAAAAATATTTTTTTATTGGTCATATTATTAAAGTAGCCAATGAAGCTTGTTTATTTGAATAAAAAATGCTCTGCAATCTGTGAAAATCAGCATTCATTGTTTGTTAATTATTGATTAATTTATTTTTCCATCTAAATAAATATTATTAAGAGCTTTTAATTTGCAAAATACTATAATTATTGCTGAAAGAGATATCAAGAGGAATCAATGTGGTTTCTAGCTTCAAGTATCTTATGTTTAGCAAGTAACAGACATAAGTAACATTAACATATATATAAGCAATTGTGAAACAAAGTGTAATCAATTATAAAGTTCTCAGTAGCAGTAAAATGAAGTGTTACGGGATTTCTAGGAGTGCTGATCTTAGTTTTATATTTTTACTTTCTTCCTCACCCACAGCTAGAAATAATTGTTTTTTTACTGCATGTTCAGTGTGACCCCAGTATTTGGTACCAAACATAACAGTACATTTGAAGTAATTTGACATCATCTCAGCTTTGTTGCCAACCTTGCTATGCTGCTAATGTATGTGCGTTCGTTCAATTTATTTGATAATATTTATTGAATGTCTACTCTGAGCTAGGAATTATTTTAGGAACTCATAGTATAGTAGTGAAAACATAAATATCTTGCTCTCTTGGAGTGTATATTCTAGTTGAGGGAACAACAAATTATATATACAATTTCAGGTTGAAGAGTTGGTATGAAAAATTTTTTAAAATGAAGCAGCATAAGAGGGGTAGCGATGATGAAGTTAGGGGTATCATTTTAAGGAGAACAGTCAGGAAAAGAGCTCTCTAAGGAGATGATTTTGAGCAGAGACCTGAAAGATGACAGGGAGCAGGTGATGTGGGCCCCTCGGGATGGCAGAGAGTGTGTACAAGTTCTGGTAATAATATCAGCAACTCGAATTCGCCTGTCTTCTCAGGACCACGTTAATACCTGATTTCCATTAATTGTGGACCTATTTTATTTTTGTAACTACCTGTAAATTATCTGGCCAGTACCTGTAGTCTCTTACATCTTCAGGCCCTGCCTGGTTTTTGCAAATTTGTTTTGTAAATTGAAGCCCTTATTTGAACTTCAGCCCTAGGATTGATGCCAGCCACCTATTTCCACACATTATAGATGCAGCCTGTCTGACTTTCTGTTGTGTGTAGAAACCCTGTCAGCAGGCTTGTGAAGAGAGTCAGTGTACCTGCTAGTTACTTAAGCTTAATCTCTTTACCATCAACAGTTTGTATGGATTATTGCTATTATCTGTTACCATAAGTTGAATAAACTGTTTTCATCCACTGTATTAAACTGTTCAAAATAGATTCTTCTCCTCTTCCACGATAGCAGTTTTAGGTGGATCCATACCCCCCCACCCCCAATAGAACTACATTTTCAAGTTTTCCTTGCAGTTATATAGAAGGCCAATAGAATGTGAGTGGAAGTATGGACAAGTTACAAGTCATTTCCAACTTAAAGACAAGCTACTTGCCCTAGACAACACTTCTCCCCTTTCAATGAACTGGAATATTGCTGTGTCTGTGACCCAGCTCTCACCATGCTGGTAAGGACTATGCAGTAGCAGGTTTCAGAGGAATGAGACAGAAGGAACCTGGCTCTCCTGTAGAGCAGAGCTGCCCTGGGTGAACTGTAATATATTAGCATAACCCCCTATCTTATTTAAACCTACCCTCTTTGGGTCTTCCTTGTTCCAGTAGGTTAAACCTTAGCATAACAATTATAAGTACCTCCGTAAACATCTTACCATATGAGACCGATATTCTACTGCTCCTGCTACCCTGGGGAGGATAACCAATGTTGAGGAACCAAATACTCCACTTCTGTTTTTTTCCCACCACAGTTGTGTCTGTCTTCCTTTTTGCTTCTGCTTCTTCTCCTCCTCTTCTTCCTCCTCCTCCAACAGATGCAGTGAGGTATAATTTACATATCATAAAATCCATCTATTTTAAATGACGATTCAGTTATTAGTAGTAAATTTACAGAGTTGTGCAACCATTACCAAAATCCAGTTTTTAGAGCATTTCCATCACCAACAAAATCCCTCATGCACATTTGCAATCAATCAGTCCCCATTCCCACATCAGCCCCAGCCAACCGCAGATCTGTTTCTACAGATTTATTGCTTCCAGGCATCTGATGTCAATGAAATTAGACAATATGTAGTCTTTTGTGTCTGACATCTTTCACTTAGAAGGAGTTTTAGATGTTCATACATGTTGTAGCATGTATCAAGAATATATTTCTTCAAGTGATGAATAATTTTCCATTGTAGAAATATCACATTTTGTTTTTCCACTCAAAAGTTAAGAGACTTTGGATTGTTTGTACTTTTTGATTATTATGAAAAATGCTACTATGGATATTTATGTAAAAGTCATTGTAAGGACATATATATTTTATTTTGAGTCATAATCTGCTTGGACTGCTGTAACAAAACACCACAGACTAGGTGACTTAAAGAACAGAAATTTATTTTTTCACAGTTCTGGGCAGCAGGATAAAACTTCTAGTAGTGTTGGTGTCTGATGAGAACACTCTTGGGTTGCTGCCTTCTTCCTGTATGCTCACATGTCCTATTCTTTGTGTGTGCATGGAGGGAGAGAAAAAGCAAGGTCTTTGGTGTCTCTTTGTTTAAGGACACTAATCCTTTCAGATCAGGCCCCACCCCTGTGGCCTCATTTAACCTTAATTACATTCTTAGAGGCTCCATCTCAAAAATGCAGTTACACTGAGGGTTGAGGGCTTCAACACTCAGATTTTGGAGGGATAGAAACATTCAGTTCATAACATTTTTCTTGGGTAGATATCTTGGAAGGGGAATGCTCAGTCATATGGTAAATTAATGTTTAACTTCCTAAGTAACTGGGCAACTGTTTTCCAAAATGTGTACAGTTTTACATTCCCTTCAGCAATGTATGAGGAGTCTAGTTTCTTCACATCCTTGTCAGTTTTGTGAAACATATAAAGTGGTATCTAATTAAGGTTTAAATTTCTGTGTCTCTAACGATTAATGATACTGAGTATCTTTTCCTGTGCTTACTGGCCATCTGTATAATTTCTTTGATAAAGTGTTTGTCCAAATCTTATTTGTATTTAATTAGATTTTATGATTATTTAACTTTAAATATTCTTTATATATATACTTGGTAAAAGTTCTTTATCAGATATATGGTTTGCAGATATTTTCTCCCAGTCTTTTTTCCCTCGCTTCTGAATGGTACTTTTTGAAGTGCAAATTTTAATTTGTTGAAGTTCAGTTTATCAATTTTTTTCTTTTAAGTAGCTTGCTTCTGACATCATATCTAAGAACTCTCTGAATAATTCAAGGTCACTATGATTTTTCCTGCTTTCTTCTTAAAATTTTATATATTTATTTCCTTATATTTAGGCCTAGGAGCAATTTTGTGTTTGTATTTGAGTGTGGTATGAGACAGTATTTTGGCATGTGAATATACAGTTTGCCTACTCTATTTCATAGAAAGATTATCCTTTCCTTCACTGAGTAGCCTTGGCCCCTTTGTTGAAGATCAGTTGACCATAAACATATAGGTTTATTTCTGAACTTTCAATCCTGTTCACTTGATCTGTATGCCTGTACTTATGCCAGTAACATATTGTAGACTTACAGTAAGTTTTGAAATTGAGTAAATTCTTTTTCCTCTTTTTTCAAACTTATATTTGACTATTGTGTCCTTCTCATTTTATATAAATATTAGGATCAGCTTTTAATTTCTTCAAAACAGCTTTCTGGGAAATCATCAAGGGTTGTGTTAAATCTATAGGTCAATTTGAAAAAGGTTGCCATCTTAAGAATATTGAGTCTTCTATTTCATGAGCGTAGAATGTATCTCCATTTTTTAGAATGTTATGATTTTAATATAATAATATGTTTTATTATTTTAATAATATTTTTTGCTTTTCACTGTATAAGTCTTATGCTTTTAATTTCTTCCTTAGGATATTATTCAGTTTCATGATACTGTGAATGGAATCATTTCCTGTATTTTATTTTCAGTTTGTTCTTCCTAATATATAAAAATAATATATATACATATATATATATATTTTTTTTTTTTTTTTGACCTGGTCTCCTGTGGCCTTGAGGAACTCAAAAGTTTTTCATGTATTCCTTTGGATTTTCTCCAAACAAGATTATGTTATGCAAATGAAAAGTTTTAATCCTCCCTTTCTAATCTAGATGGCTTTTAAAATTTTATTTATTTAAAAAAAATCTATTTTAATGATTACACTGCTTAGAACCTCTAATACAATGTTGAATATAATTTTGAGGCAAGAAAACCCTTCCTGTTTCCAGTGTTAGATGGAGAACATTTTGTCATTCACATTTGAGTATGAGTTAACTGTTTATTTTCCATAGAGGCCTTTTATCACGTTGAGGAAATTTATAGGATTTATGGGAGTTTATCAAGGCCCACGATGACTCTCTTATTCCCCAGATAGCCTTGTTAAATTTCTGGCTAGTCTTCTGGTCTGTTGCTTGATCAAACTTGTATTGCAACCTCAGGTTTGTAAGGTATTGACCTTCCTTAATTGTTTGATACCTAGATTGTTATCATTTTCTCTACTGCCTATAAGTATGATTTTTTCCCCCACATACCACTCCGAATCAAATCCTCAACCCACTGGCATGGAAGCTTTTGGTTTTCATGTCCTTCCCTAGCTGCTAGAACTGCCTTTCCAATGGAACTGAGGAGTGGGGTTGGGGGTGAGGCTAAAATGCCATGGACGTACTCTTCTTATATAGTGTTCAGTAGTTTTTTTTTTTTTGAATAAGTGATTTTCAATTTGTTGTATGCCTTTGGTTAGATTTAAGAACCCTGAAAAAAAATTTTGGTCAATTTTGTCCAGTTTTATCATTGCTTTTGGGGGAGATTTGCTGAGCTTCACACTTTGTCATTTATGAAGTTCCACATCATCCCTCCCCCTTTTATAGTAGGGATAGAGAACTTTAGATCATAAGATTAAGATTTTATAGAGGAAGTATCATTTTAGCTAAAAAATTAATGGTAGGGAGTATATGAAATTCATTTATTAGGGTATTTCAGAAGGAGAGAAGAGTATCAGAAAAGTGGACTCTGGGTAGGGAAAAACCAATAGTTTAGTTTGTGGAACCTTATCTATTTTAAGGACCAGAAAAGTTTGGCATAGTAAATTAAAATGAGCTGGTAATAGGTTTTGAATATCAAACTAATGTTTCTGAATTTAATATCTTAGGAAATAACAAAGAATGAGAAGGTTTGAGTCATGGAATGATTGTATATTTATGTATATCTACGTTAGGAAAGAAAACAGCATCCCACAATATATAAATGATAGACTAGAGGTCAAGAAGCTGAAATCAGGAAAACAGTTGGAAATCTGTTGAAATTGTCTAAATGGGAGGTAATAAGTTATCTGACTAGGATAGCTATAATGGGAAGGGGGAAAAGTGAACTGCTATGAAGCTATGCCGCTGGAAGACTTGGACCTTACTATAATTCTGGGGCCAGTACAAGGAAAAAAATCAAAGAAGATTCCTAGCTTTTGGCCTTTGGAACTAGACAAATATAAAATTAATAGAAATAAGGAACATAAAAAGTAAGACATATAGGGTAAGTAAGTGTAAACAGTAGCTCGCACTTACTGAATTCTTAGTATGTTAAGGCATAGTCATATGAGTTTTACATAAATTATTTAGTTACTCCTCACACAGTCCTTTGTATATATTAGAAAAACAAGGTGGTGAGGTTAGTCAACTTTAACCAAAATTAAATAACTAATAAGTGTCAGAGTTGGAATTTTAACCCCTGTCTGAATATATGTTTCAGGATATAACTGAAAAGTGGCACTGGGGCTCTATAGAGAAAGGATGGAGCAATGGTTTAACATCACTTTGTCTGGAGGTGAAAGTTAAAGCTGATATGGGATGAGATTACCAAAGAGGAATAGAGAGGAGGAGAGAAACAAATTGATGTATCATTGCAAATACTTATATTTTGTGAAAAAAGGAAATAAAGAAAGAACAAGTTTGAAATTGAAAGAGGAACCAGTAGAGATCATTATCCCTGAGGAGAAAATCCTTCTTTGGGGGGGTGGTTATCTTTTTTTTTTTTTTTTTTTTACCTTTGCTTTGGGTCTGTATCACAGGACCCCACATAAATTAAATTTATAGTTTGACCCACTTTTTTTTTTTAAATTTTTTAATTTAATTTTATTTATTTTTTTATACAACAGGTTCTTATTAGTCATCCATTTTATACACATCAGTGTATACATGTCAATCCCAATCTCCCAATGGGGGGTGGTTATCTTAACTGTCATTAAATGTTGTTTGGATATGGGCTGTACCAAGTCCATGGATTCTAGAGATGAAGAACCCCTGATTAAATTATACAGAGAAGTTTCTTTATAGTGTTTGTGGTATTAATGGAAGACCAGCACAAGCAGTAAGGAGCAAGTGGATGGGAAGGAGTGAACAACACCAGCAGAGTCTTTATTCAGTGTTTGATGGTGAAGTTATATGTATATGAATAGCTAGAATTTAGTGAAACATTGAATGTGAACACATGGGGGTATTGTTGAATTGAGTAGAAAAAATCTCAAGGAGGTGGGAAAGAAATTTATAAAAGCAATTTGGCTTAGTAAGGTGTTAGAAAGAAAGATTTGGTAAATCTTGAACTTTAACCTAAGGAAACAATCATTTTATTGATATGGAGAAGGAAAGTTGAGGAAATTCACGGGAAGTGGTTATAATCATCTCAATAATACTTAAGGCAGTGGAACATTGGGGAAGTGAAGTGGAGAGTGGAAAAGGTTTGGAAATGCTGCTGGGGAATGCCAATTAGGAATGGTTGAAAATACTTCTGAGTCATAGTAAGAATCAAACCGAGATTTCATAGCAAGAATCTGTAAGAGATTATGTAAGACCACCTTTCATAATATTCTTCAGCAATATTCAGAATCTGTCAGCATAATGAAGGTCACCATTTTAGGTATAAATATTGTTTTATCTATATTTATGGTTAGGGATTATCTTCAGAAATTTCTTAAAATTATAAGAAATCTTGTGAGTGAATGAGCCATTAGAAAGGGAAAATAATTTCTCTTGGAATGGATGCAATTTCCATATTCTCCTTGTTTCTGTTCAGTCCACATGTGAATATTTGAGGAGTTCTGATGTTTCTGTAAAAGAGAGTGGTAAGAAAGGGAAGAGAAGTAAAGAGTTTAGAATTTTGCTGTAATTCTGTTTTTCCCTTGGGATTTTCCAGTTTATTTGTTCACAGTGAACACCAATCTCTTTTAGAAGAGAAGATTTCCTAAGGATGTTTAAGAGGCTTCATTTATCCTATGGTAGTTTATAGAGTATATTATTTAGCTCTTGGTTCTGGGACAATCATCCTAATTATTTAAAGTGGTATAGTGGAAAGTGAGTCCAATCTGGAGTCTAAAGCATGAATTTTGTTCCTGACTCTGACTCTTAAGCAGTTTCTATGAGTAAATATTCCTGAATTGTAAAATGGGGGTAAAAAATACCTAGATGACTTCACAGATGTATTGTGAGATTCCAGTAAGTGGTGGATTGGAAAGTCTATATGATCTATTGAGTGATGGCGTTTATTTTATTTATATATTTATTTATTTATTTTTTGAGATGGCATTTATTTTTAAATCCACAGTAATCAGCAGCATGCAGGCCCATGCTAGCCTGGACCTGAAGTTTCTGTTTTTTTCCAAATTAGTTTGAATATATAAAGTTCAGCACCATTAGGAAGCTTTTGAAGATGAAAAATTTGTTGTCTAGGTTAATATTTAAATAAGCTCTGAAGTGATCTGTGAGAAGCTAATACATTTCTGAAGATTTTAGGCTGATTGTTTAAAAAAAAGTTACAAGTTTGTTTTTTTTTTAATTAATTAATTAATTTATTTATTTTTGGGTGTGTTGGGTCTTCGTTTCTGTGCGAGGGCTCTTCTCTAGTTGCGGCGAGTGGGGGCCACTCTTCATCGCGGTGCACGGGCCTCTCACTATCGCGGCCTCTCTTGTTGCGGAGCACAGGCTCCAGACGCGCAGGCTCAGTAGTTGTGGCTCATGGGCCTAGTTGCTCTGCGGCATGTGGGATCCTCCCAGACCAGGGCTCGAACCCGTGTCCCCTGCACTGGCAGGCAGACTCTCAACCACTGCACCACCAGGGAAGCCCAAAAAAAGTTACAAGTTTTTATAAAAACTTCAATTTAGTGAACATGCATTAGTTTATATACATTGAAGCAGTACGTTTAACTGTTATTATGTTGAGTAAAGTACCTGATTTTCTTTATATGATTAGAATGTACTGTAATAGCATCTGAATGTAAATACATCATTCATATATATATATATATATATATATATATATATATGTCCTGCTTATCCTCAATGTGAACTATACATCACAAGAATAAACAGGCACTCAAGAAAAAATAGATTTTTATCTTCTCTCGCCTGGGTGATGACAGAGACTCCTCCAGCTTATATGAAACATAGCTATATTATTTACTTAGTTACTAAATTAAGAAAACTATATGTAAACATGGAGCTAAGTCCTGGAAATAGAAAGATCTCTATCTATGATCATCCTTGCCCTGAGAAGATTTTATTCCAGTGGAATAAGATATATGTGTATTTTAGTAGTCAGCGATGGTGTGGCAGGTGTTCATACCAAAATAGTTTGAAGAAGAACTTGATTCTGTTCATGTAAGCAAGATTTTTTTCCTTCTGCTATGATTTTCCTGGAGTAATTAGCATAGTAAACGCTGTGGCACCACTAACACCCACATAGTCATATTCCTTCTGTTTGTGTAAAAGGTGGCACCATTGAGTTGGAACTCAATATTTTCCATGAATGCGTTATTCAAAAATACTTTATCTATGAACATAACTGAAATTTTATATCATAGACTTGAAGAATATAATTTTTGCCAATTGTTTCAAAGCAAACTGTGTAAAAGGATAAGGGAGAATAAATATTTAATAAAGAAAGGTTTGCTCAGAATTATATAACCTAATGTTTGCAATATTTTGATTCCCATTTTTATTATCTTTTATTTATTTAGACCTAAAGACCCCACAAAATTCCACTATATATGGAATTTCACCATCTTATTAAAAAAGAGAGCCACATGATATGGCATAAATTTGTGGCTAGCATTTGGAAAAAAAGTTATTTTTGAGCCATATACATCTATGACAAAGTCCCAGATTTAGTACATTTAATTAAAATTAATATTATGGCTCATATATTAAAATTTCTCAGATTCTACAAAGACACAGGCTCAGCTCCAATTCTTAAGACTGGTCAGGAACAGTGAGATCAAATCCTAGTTAAGTCACATTCTTTACTAGCCCTGAACCTATAGATGGTAACTCTCTGTATAAGCCTCAATCTCCCCATCTTTAAAATTAATAGGGTAATAATAGACATGGCCATTTAAAGTGTAGTATGTAAGAGGAAGCTTTTTATAAAAATTAGAAAAAAATCATAGAAGAAAATGGTGTGTAATAGATACTCAGAAACCAATAGCTATGAAAGATCATCATTCATCATCATAATTCTGACTTGAACTACTGAAAAGAAATGAACCCATGCACAAATGACCATAAAGTAATAATAGTAAGCTTTTTATCTCATAGTTAACAAGGTAGTTTTAGAGCTTTAATATTTCTCCTAAAGAGAGGCTTACCCTCTATAGAGAAACAAATTCGTATTCATCATGTTTCTGACTTGAACTACAGAAAATAAATGAACCCACGTACAAATGACCATAAAGTAATAATAAATTGTCAGTTTTTGTTCTCTAGTAGTTAACAGAGCAATGTTTCAGAGCTTTAGAGTTTCTCCTAAAGAGAGGGTTACTGTCTCTAGAGAAGCAAATTAATATTCACCTGACTGTATGAGGTTTTTCAAGGTATATTGACACCTAGATTGCTTTTATATTGACTTTAATGTCCAGAGATTGGGTAGTCTATAACCCCTTCTCTCAAACACACATGTACACACATGGAACATATATCTAGTAAAGCTGCTTCCTGGATTTTTCTACATGAAGCAGCATTGACTGTGGTATTCTGAACTTCAGAATACATTTTAGATAAATTTTCTTTTCTCCTTAAAATTCTATATGGTAGCAGCAACATCAGCAAATCAGCAGAATCACGACATTAACTAACATTAAGTAAATAAAGCCTTATTATATACCGGGTCTTATTTGACATTCTTCATATACAAATTAACTCATTTAATCCTGACAGTGCTATGACGTAGGAGTATAGAATTATCCAAATTTAACATAGGAAACATAATACACACCGAAGCAGAATAAAGTAGCAAAATCTATACAATATTAAGTATAAAATAGGATTTGAACTCAGGCAATCTGACTGCAGAGTCCCAATCATAACAACATGCTATAAACGACCTTCCCTGGCTTCAAGCAAATATTTCTAAATGGAAATCTCATATTGCATTTCTTGCCAAAATATTTTAAGAATTTATTTTTGAGGTCTAGGTCAGCTATTGGAAAGTAGTGAGACAAGAACTCATTTAAACTTTCCTTTCAGTTTCTCTTAGTAATTTTGAGTGTTTAAAACTCTGCAGAAAATGGGCATAGAGGGAACCTATCTCAACAGAATAAAGGCCATATATGACAAACACAGAGCAAACATCATACTCAGTGGTGAAAAACTGAAAGCATTTCCACTAAGATAGGAACAAGACAAGGATGTCCACTCTCGCCACTCTTACTCAACATAGTCGTGGAAGCCCTAGGCACGGCAGTCAGAGAAGAACAAGAAATAAAAGGAATACAAATTGGAAAAGAAGAAGTAAAACTGTCACTGCTTGCAGATGACATGATGCTATACATAGAAAATCCTAAAGATGCCACCAGAAAACTACTAGAACTAATCAATGAATTTGGTAAGGTTGCAGGATACAAAATTAATGCTAGGAAATCTCTGGCATTCCTATACACTAACAGCGAATAATCAGAAAGAGAAATTAAGAAAACAGTCCCATTCACCACTGCAACAAAAAGAATAAAATACCTAGGAATAAACCTACCTAAGGAGGCAAAAGACTTGTACTCAGAAAACTATAAAACACTGATGAAAGAAATCAAAGATCACATAAACAGAGAAATATAACATGTTCTTGGATTGGAAGAATCAATATTGTGAAAATGACTATACTACACAAAGCTATCTACAGATTCAGTGCAATCCCTATCAAACTACCAATGTTATTCTTCACCGAATTAAAAGAAAAAATTTTACAATTCGTATGGAAACACAAAAGACCCTAAATAGCCCAAGCAATCTTGAGAAAGAAAAATGGAGCTGGAGGAATCAGGCTCCCTGACTTCAAACTATGCTATAAAGCTACAGTAATCAAGACAGTATGGTACTGGTACAAAAACAGAAATACAGATCAATGGTAAAGGATAGAAAGCCCAGAGATAAACCCATGCACATATGGCCACATAATTTATGACAAAGGAGGCAAGAACATACAATGGAGAAAAGACAGCCCCTTCAATAAGTGGTGCTGGGAGAACTGAACAGCTACATGTAAAAGGATGAAATTAGAACATTTCCTAAGACCATACGCAAAAATAAACTCCAAATGGATCAAAGACCTAAATGTAAGACCAGACATTATCAAACTCTTAGAGGAAAACATAGAAAAACATTCTTTGACATAAACCACAGCAAGATCTTTTTTGACCCTCCTCCTAGAGTAATGAAAATAAAAACAGAAATAAACAAATGGGACCTAATTAAACTTAAAAGCTTTTGCACAGCAAAGGAAACCATAAACAAGATGAAAGGACAACCCTCAGAATGGGAGAAAATATTTGCAAATGAAACAACGGACAAAGGATTAATTTCCAAAATATACAAACAGCTCATGGAGCTCAATATCAAAAAAACAAATAATCCAATTAAAAAATGGGCAGAAGACCTAAATAGACATTTCACCAAAGAAGACATACAGATGGCCAAGAGACACATGAAAAGATGCTCAACATCACTAATATTTGAGAAATGCAAATCAAAGCTACAATAAGGTATCACCTCACACCGGTCAGAATGGCCATTATCAAAAAAATCTAGAAACAATAAATGCTGGAAAGGGTGTGGTGAAAAGGGAACCCTCCTGCACCGTTGGTGGGAATATAAATTGATACAACCACTATGGAGAACAGTATAGAGTTTCCTTAAAAAACTAAAAATAGAACTGCCATATGACCCAGAAATCCCACTACTGGGCATATACCCTGAAAAAACCATAATTCAAAAAGAGACATGTACCACAGTGTTCATTGCAGCACTATTTACAATAGCTAGGACATGGAAGCAACCTAAATGTCCATCGACAGATGAATGGATAAAGAAGATGTGGTACATATATACAATGGAATATTACTCAGCCATAAAAAGAAACAAAATTGAGTTATTTGTGGTGAGGTGGATGGACCTAGAGTCTGTCATACAGAGTGAAGTAACTCAGAAAGAGAAAAACAAATACTGTATGCTAATGCATATATATGGAATCTAAAAAAAAAAAAAAAGGTACTGCTGAACCTAGTGGTAGGGCAGGAATAAAGACATAGACACAGAGAATGCACTTGAGGACATAGGGCGGGGGGAAGGGTAAGCTGGGACGAAGTGAGAGAGTGGCATCGACATATATACACTACCAAGTGTAAAATAGTTAGCTAATGGGAAGCAACAGCATAGCACAGGGAGATCAACTTGGTGCTTTGTGATGACCTAGTGAGGTGGGTTAGGGAGGGTGGGAGGGAGGCTCAAGAGGGAGGGGATATGGGAATATATGTATACATGTGGCTGATTCACTTTGTTGTGCAATGGAAACTAACACAGTATTGTGAAGCAATTATACTCCAGTAAAGATCTATTAAAAAAAAAAAAAAACAAACAAACCAGGACATTGTGACTCATCTCTGTGTTTTCAACATAAGAAGAAAAAAAGATGAAAATATCTCAATACTCAAGAGAATGAAAAGACAAAACACATACTGGGAGAAAATATTTGCAATATATCTGATAAACGACTATTATCCAAAATTAACAAACTCAGCAATAAGAAAACAACCCCATCAAGAAATAGAACTTAATTGAAGGCTTTAACTGACATCTCTCCAAAGAAGATATATGATGAAAAATAAGCATCATCTCCACATCATGTGCTATCAAGGAAATGCAAATTAAATCCACAGTGAGATACCACTACAGGCCTATTAGAATGGCCAAAATCTGGAACACTGACACACCACATGCTAGGGAGAGTGTGGAGCCTCTCATTCGTTCCTGGTAGGAATGCAAAATGGTACAGCTGCTTAGGGAGACAAGTTGGGCAGTTTTTCACAAAACTAAACATACTTTTATTATAGGATCCAGAAATCTTGATCCTTGTTATTTACCCAGAGGAGATGAGCCCTTTTTATTCCCTATTAATCTTTCAATTAAATGGTAAATTTTTAATTTCATGATACCTTAGAAATAATTGTCTAATAGGATTGTGCTATCACAAAATCTTAGACTGGAGGGTCCTCAGAGATTATCTAATTTAAATTACTAGTTTCACACTTTAAGAAAATTAAGTCTAGAAGAATAAGTGTACTGAAATCTTGTCGGTAACTAGAGGCCTAACCAGGGACTAGAATGGGGATCTTCAGACTATTATTGCCCCAAAGTGAGAAGGTGTTTAAGTTGGAATGAAGAAACAGTGTTTCAATACATACTGAGAGATAATAATACACAGTGTTTAAGAAGCAGCCTTTATGGGAAGAAAGCTTGTGTTAGAAAAAACCCAACACTTGCTAACTTTATGAACTTCACAGAATTTTTTGTCTCTGAATTTCTCATCTGTGAAATGGAAATAATAATATTACTTCACTCCAAGTTCTATTGTGAGGATTAAGTGAGGTAGTAAATGTAAAGCATTTATAACAATGCCTGGCACAAAGCAGTTTTCTTTTCCAATGTAATTTATATTTATTAGAGAACCTTTTGTAAAATCCAAAATAATCAGGAATAAAATACATCATTGATAATCTTAATACCTACAAAAACTGTTATATACTTGAAGATTTTTCCATTTTAATCTTTCATTCTATTTACTTTTTATTTTTCATTTGTGTTTTTTAAAGTCTGTTTTGCACAATTATGTTTAGAAATCTGATTTTTGGCAACATGGAAGTCTAGATATCCTAGATTTCATTTGCGTAAAAACACCTAAAAATATTGCATAAAATTAAAATCAAACAAACAAAAAAACCTATCACTTGAATGCATAGGTGAGTTTTTAAGAAAATAAGAAATTCAGTTGAGTCAAGGAACTAAGGCATTTGACAAATGACTATAGTTCATGAATTCTCAAGATGTTGCTAGGCCTGGGGGCATCTTCCATCAGATCCTGACTGGCCTGGAGATTTGCTTTTGATGGTTTTGGCACGTGTGCGGAAAGGTTTGGGCCCATGCTGGTTTGGGAGTCTGTTCTCAATGGACATGTGACAATATGCCAAGAACAAACAACAAGCAACACGATACAAAACTCAGTTACACCCACTCGGCCCCTGGTGCCGGGCCGGGAGGCGGGCAGGTAGCGCACCGGGCAGCTCTAGGCCAGAGATTTTGGCGGCGGCGCTGCTGGGGGCGAGGGCGGCGCGGCACTGGTTCCGGGCGCAGCGTGGCAGGAGCTGTGCGTCGCGGCCATGTCAGCAGATGCTCACTGGTGGACCGCAGAGGAGAGGAACCGAGTTATGCTTGACCTGAAAGCAGCGGGATGGTTGGAATTAAGTGAGACAGATGCCATCTACAAAGAGTTCTCTTTCAAAAATTTTAATCAGGCATTTGGCTTTATGTCCCGAGTTGCCCTGCAAGCAGAGAAGATGAATCATCACCTGGAGTGGTTCAATGGGTACAGCAAGGTCCAGATGACTCTAACATCGCATGACTGTGGAGTGCTGACCAAAAGAATGTGAAACTGGCCAAGTGTATTGAAAAAGCAGCGGCTTCTGTGTGATTTCTTCCAAAACGCAAGTAAAATCTTATATGCACATCTAGCTCCAATGTATTTTGAAGGCAATTTATCAATACATGAACAAATTAAGCTGTAAATTTAGTTCACCTTTTGAACAATCACGTTTTGTAAAATCAGTGCTTAAATAAGAATGATTTAAACTTGAAAAAAAAAAAACTCAGTTACAAATATGCATCTTAGTATTTGGGAACTGATACCTCTTTTAATGAAGGAAGAAATTTCAGTGAAAAAGAAAAATTACAATGCCAAACAAAGAAATGAATCAACAAGGAAAAAAAGTGTATAAAATACTATGAATGAAAGACATTGAAGACAAGTGCTTAGGTACAACCTACAAAATAAAATCAGTTATTTGCACAGTATTGCCATGAATCTACACACATTTTAAAGATATTCAAATATTTTGTATTTCTCAATAAAGTCATTTTGAATTTGTTATTCATTTCTTATGTTTCATTATGTCATTTTTTATATTCCTCTTTTATTTTTTGTTATTTTATTTTTTACAGCAAAATTGCCTTATGGCCAATTAGTTATGCAGCAAAAGTGTTTGCGGCGAAAATGCTTGAGGGAATGATGTCTATACCAAAGATGCTTAAGATGAAAATACCAGACTAAAAAAATTACAAAGCAAAATATAAAATAAATATAATGAATATGTTTAAATAAATAAGACACAGAATCAAAATAACTAGTAAAAGCATAAGACCCTCAAAGATTACCAGGCAGAATTCAGAAAAAAGAAAAACAAGCAGAAAACAAAAAACAAAGAGAACTTCTAGAAATAGGAAATATAATGATTGAGATAAAATTTCATTGGAAAGTTAGCAGAATAAGCACAGCTGAAGAGAAACTTACTAACTAGAGTACAGATCAGAAGAAATTCTGTGGAATCTGTCAGAAGGAGGCAAACATACTTTAAAAATGAGAAATTTGAAGGGACATGAGCGATTATCGAGGATCAAAAAAGATATATGGCATAGAATGGAAGAGAAGCAGTATTTTAAGAGTTAATGGATGTTGGCATCTGGTAACAGCATAAATGAAGAAAGTTAAGTGTGTAATTTTGTAGTAAACTTTAACTTACATTATTCTCTTTTTAACTTAAATCCTTTTTTTTTTAACCAACTTGTTCCTAGTATCCAGGATGTGCCGATAAATGTTTAAAAATTTGTTCTCTAAGCAAAAGAGAACCAGTTTTTAAATTGGCTGTATCTTTTAGCAGTAGATACAACACACTTGCAGATTTAATCTGCATATTTATATTTTCACCTTTACTTTCTTAAACCTAGACAAACAACAGAACAGTAAATAAAGCTCTAATTTATAGTGTTTGCTAATTTCCATCAGTGTGTAAATATTCCCACCATAGCCAGTTTCAGGCTATCATACGCTGTCACTGAACACCGAGTTAGGAAAAGGTGTGCAGTAGCCCACTATTATATAATATTTATATATAACATATAGTATTTCTACCATACAGTTACAGAAAAGTAACATCAAGAACATAGCTAATAGTAAAATAATTGGGAATATGATAGTTTTGAATTTACCTTTGTCTTTAGTATAATTTAATTGAAAGTTTGTATAATTTAAGTTTTAATAATTGCTGTGTTTAACAGCTTCTTACCAAATTCCTGAAAGTACAACAACAGGCTCTCACTAGGCAGTAGGAACAGCGTACCAGGCTTGTGTCTCCAGGTAGAATTCTCCAGTGAAATCTGGGAGGGTAACGAAGATGCTGGTTGTGCAGGACTAAGAAGGAGACTGGAAATTCCCCCAACCCTCTGTTCACTAACTTTCAGCAGATATTTTTGTTTCCATATGTGCCCTTCATCCATAACACCTGTGGGACTCATGCTTCCAAGAAAGGATTCCCAGGAGTTTGCTGAGGGCAAATTAGATCTCTTATTGCTCCTTCTTTGGCAGGCATTTCAGTAGACTTCTTCTACCTTAAGTCAGTGATTACCACTCTTGTCTTCCCAAATCACTTTAAACCTTGTTTTATCTTTTAAATCATCTCTTCGTACTTTATTTGTTACAGTTTTCTTTATTCTTACGCCATTAATTTTGGGGTGGGAGGTGGTTATTGAAGAGGTAAATGCAATAAACTCCTAGTGTCAGTCCTTTCACAGTTAGTCAGAAATACCAATTGGTATTTCTTGAATGTTTATCATAATCCTAGGGCTTACCAAATATTTAGTACTGAGGAAATTATACCAAAAAAAAAAATGGGATAGCACAAATCCAGCAGTACCTTTGTACATGTTGATCTGTGTGAAATCAAACAGTAGAAAAGATTATTTGTTGTTTTTAACATGTACTTTATCAACCCATTGAATTTGTTTTTTCTCTTGGGTATGCTAATAAAAAGGCCAGTCCTGGATCCTCAGATATGCGACATTTGTAGGCTTCAGAGTCTGAGGACCTTGATAAGGTCTAATGCCCTAGGATGTTAATAAGTATTTACTGTGGTGTCAGGTGCTCCACCTTTGTATGTATAACACATAGGACCATTTCAAACCTTCTCAGGACATCTGTCTTCTTGTATATTGCTGTAAATCATCCCATTGAACAACTTCAAAATGTTTCACATGTAACACCCCTAAGTATTTAATTAAGCACTGGGATTTGCAGAAAGGTGTCGAAAGTGAAGGGAAAAGATGTGGAAATGGAATTGGATATAATATGCCACTTGCTGCAAGGCACAATTTCTTCTCCTCAGATAGCCAGAAAGCCTGTTACAGGTTTATAACGATGTATAAAGAAGGTGATGAATAGAAAAGAACATAAGCCTAGTAGTGTGTATTTGGGGAAATGTGTTCTAGATGTATAAAAATTAGTTTTTTAAAATTCTAATAACTGAGTATTATATCACTAAAATACTGAAGGACATATTTTAAAAATGCGTTTTCTGTGTTTTTTCTTCTTTAGTTGGAAGAACATTTGAGGTTGAATAATAAGAGTGTAGGTGTTTATTCACAATAGCACAATGAAAATAATTATACCATTCTTCCTTCAGCATTTCCTAAATTTGAATGTAATGCTTGTAGGAATCCATTTGAAAAGTGGTGTTAAAAATTATTCCTGAGCTCAGCTGATTACAACACAGTGGTACAGTGGTGTTTAGTTGGGGTTGTAAAACATTTCCAAACTTCTAATATTGTCCAAGTTCACATCATGAAATCTTGAGTCTAGACATCTGTCATTTTACAGAATAGGCTATAAGGAAATCAGTTAAATAGTATTTGGCCATTTTCTACTGCTCTGTTTATATGTGTTTAGAGTGAACAGAAATCTTTAAAAATGGCTACCCTGATGTCTGCGTATCATATATTTCCATCTTTATGTTTCTTCCCATTTCTGTATGCATTCTGTGTTGCACGTATCATGAATTACTTAGATTTCCTAGAATCATCATCTTATAGCTCCATGTTTTTTCTGCTTACAAGTAGACTTCTTGTTCTCTCTGTGAGAACGATTTTCCCTCTTTTTCTGCCCCACCAAAACTTTCTCACTTTTTAATAATTGCTCACGTGCCATTTTCTTGAGGAAACCTTTCCTATAATACCAAAGCTTTCCTTAACCTGGTGTGTTTTCCTATGGATTCTTCTCTTTGGTTCTTCCACAGCATCCTGTGCTAATGCTGGATCTATCACCCTGTATTGTAATCAGTTCTTTTCTTGCTTCTAACCTACTGAACCCTGAACTTCTTTCGAACAGGGGTTGTGTCTTATTTTTATTCTTAACAAAAAGTAAGTAATTTGTTACATTAATAGTTGGGCAGTTTCCTCTACTGAGGTATTTTATTCTGATGGAATTAAGCATTGATAAAAGAGTGAGGTGGGAGGAAAATACATTAGGGAGGCTGGAAAAATTAGTAAGTTATACTGTACAAGTTTACTAAATTAGACTGTTTTAACTATAATTCATTTGGAGACAACATCTATGTGGGAAATTAAGGTATTTAGTGCATTGTAATTGTGAACTAAGTAGCAAAGCTCATGTCTGAAGGAAATATCATATTCCATGAAGGAGATACTTCTCTCTTTTATGTTGTGAATAGTAATGGGATAAACAAGAAGGGATCTTTTTTCTATCTCTTTTACTCTTTTCCCTGTCTCTTGTTCTGTCTCTCTTAAGTAATGTGTTCTGTAATGTTCTCTAAAGTCCCCAAGATTTGAAGTATCTGGATAAAGGCTCTAGATCATGTTCTAGATAATAAAGCAATATTTCAAACGAGTAAGGCACTCAGAACAGAGTCAATGTACTGCCAGAGGGAAGGGTAGAAAGTAACTCAAAGTTGGGATACTTGGTGGTTAAAGTTTAATTTAGAATGTGGTACAGTGCAAAGGCCCAGGATTTAGTGTTTGTTTACTGAGTGCTAGAATTGTTGTCAGGAAAAGAGGAAGCACTTTATTAGAATTGAGTTGTTTCACCTGTAAATAAGGTATTGAGCTTTAATTATTTTGAATTATTTTTCTGATCAGAAATTCTGTGATGGTGAGACAGAAGTATCATTTGTAATTAAGTGTTTTAGATTTTGTTTTAAGTAGAGTTTTTATTTCATTTGAGCTGTGACTGTAAATATTTTTTCAACATTAAGTAACTTTACTTTGATGTCTGTTTACCTTTATTCACCTCCACATGATACGATAAATAATGAATAGATTTTGAGTGTCAAATCTGATTTCAGATCCAAAGATCTGTTGCCTAAATTGGTATATGTGGATTTCATTTCATTTCAAGAGAGAATGTTAAAAAACCACTTTTCTAAGTGAATGTTTTGGTAACTTTTCAAGTACATTAGATATGCTTGATTTTGTGTTTAATTATTTTCTGCCCAAGGAAACACTTTCTATTGCTCTGATCATCCACAAATAATATGTCTTGACATTTAAAAGACTGAAGAGTAACCATATTTTAATATCATTAGAAATAATGAATGCTTTGTTCTATCTAAGATTTACTTCCTTGATGTTCAGAATTTCAAATACTTTCCATGTGTTCACTGTTGAAAAGGTCATTCAAGTTTGAAAATTATGTACTTTAAAATCTAAACTTAGCCTTAAAATTTCCATCTTTCAACATCCTTGCTAGTACAATTAGTTGTTATTGGAATTAGACTATTATCACATACAACCAGAGAATACTTTTCCTCCATATTTCTTAAAGAACCAGTTTGCTGGTTTATTTAATTTATTTTTCCATTGAAACAGTTTCTAATTTTGTATTTTGGTTCCTTACCTAACCTTTTCTTCCCTTAGAAATTCAAAGACTGTCACTGCAACTTATACATTGAAAATAATTGATACACCTACTAAGTAGATTTGGTTAATTAACAGTTTCACAGTGTTCCTGAATGGCAGAATGATTTCAGAATTCAGTATAATTCATCCCCTAGTATCTATAGCAAAGTAAAACTATGTACTGCCAAGATACAATAGGAAAGATAAAGAGTGGCTGAGGACAGCAGAATTGATGAGAGATGAAACACTAAAGCCCTCCTTTTAGGAGTTTTGTAAAAACAACTGAAATTCGTAAAATTGGACTACCTTTAAAATGGCAATTGGTACACGTTAGAACTCCTGGGAGAAACAGCAAAAAAAAAAAAAAAAAAAAAAAAAAAAAAAAAAAAAACTGAAAAAGATGGGAAGGAGGAAACAATTTTTCATTTTATATTAGTTACCAGCAAATTTTATGCTAAACTGCATGTAGCAAATTTCTAAATTCTGTCTGGTTTATTTCTTTGTAACTTCTGTCTCTCTTCTCTTTTCCACTATTCTTGAGCCAACTATTATTTATGATATGGTAGAGAGAAAATAAGAGAGATTAAGTTTTATGACTCAGAAAATCATTCAATTATCAGTGATAGAACCTGTATTATCCACAAGTTTAACGTTTTGGGGAGAGCAAATAATGATTTTTGGTGTAGCATATTTCTGATGTATTTACATATTCAATACATCAGAATCTCCACAGATTAAAGTTTAGGGCATAAGAGCCATATTCATTAAAAGGCAAACAGAACCTCTACAAATTGTCCTAAACCTAACTAAAGGTACTCTGAATAACAAAATGATTATCCAAATATTTTGCCAAGTCAACTGCATTCTTCTAATTTCTTTTTCTGATACAGGGGAATATTGGCATTGTCGTTACATGAATTCACCATGAAGATGATCACTCTCACAAAAGATGAACAGTATGTCAGTTGAAACACAGAAACATGAGTTTACCTGTCATCTCTCTGCTTTTAGTACCATCTACAGTATTATAAAAGGACAAAAGAGTCTTATGTTTTATTCATTCACTAAATATTTTTTAATTTGCATTTTTAATATTTTCTAAGGTGAGGGATAACAGGATTGTGGCAGAGCTGAACATTGTAACTTTATTGTTCCTAGGGCACTCTTAAAACTCCCAAAGACCTATCTGCCACAAAGTACTGCATTTGCTTAACACTCCAGGTTATTAGCACATGTGCCCTGTTGCACTTGAAAAACCCATGTTTTATTTAAGTACAATGGAGACATCTCCTTTTGATGCTACAAAAGTAAGAAGGTAGAAATAGAAACACAATCTTCAGGAAGAAATACACACAAGCAAATGAAAGTAGTCAAAGCAGTGTTGGGGGTGTATGTGGGGTGTGTGTGTGTGTGTGTGTGTGTGTGTGTGTATTCATGTATTTGAAATAAGATGGAAGAATCTCAGTGGCAGGGGAATATCTCAGGGTAAACTTAAGACAAAAAAATATACACTAATGAAAACATTTCTTGTTTTTTCATGCTTTCCAGACCATACTGAAACATCACTGATCTTGTATTTCATTAGAAACAACAATATCTAAAATTAAATTGTAATTCACGTGCATTACTTGCTGAGAGAAAGATGGATAGAGAGTGAGACAGAGAGAGAGGGATTGAGAGATTTAAGTTGATTCATTGGGTCAAACAGAAGTGTTGGCAGCTGCAGTAGAGAAGCTTTCCCCACGTTGCATTGCCAGAGCTTCTCAGTTCTGACCCACAGGCACAGTGCCAAGAGCTGCCAGGAATGCCAAGTGTGTGCTGATTTTGTGATGTAGAGAAATAGGGATTTGGGTGAGAATACTTAATTGTTTTGAACGACTGTGTTTGGTTGGAATGTGAGCCAAAGTCTCCAGACATAAAAAGAAATAGTGATGAAAATCCTCAGGCACAAACATACTTTGCGTTTATTGCCTGAAAGTAAGCAGGACATTTGAGTCAGCAGCACTTTGAGTTGACTTCAGGCCTTTGTTTTCTAATTATTATGGCTAAAGAAAGGTAGCAACATTTTTGTGTGTGTACCCTTCAGACTAAAGATATGTTCTCAGCTGCCCTCAGACATGGGATGTTTGTTCACCACTGAGGTTTTATTTCTTTATTATTTCTCCATCAAACCTAAGTATAAAAACTTCTTGCTTGTTATTTCCCATGAGCTTCTTAGATAGGATTTTAGGTGTTAGAAAGCCTTTTTGCTTTTTTTCTTAATAATTTGGAGTTTGTGAGTTTATTTTGTTTTGATTTGATTTTAATTGAATTAGGAGGAGACACTAGAAATTTAAAAAAATTCTTGTACAAGTTTATTATATACCTTTAGGAAAGAAAATAACTTGAAACATTTAAAAATATTCTTATTTGTAAAAAACTCATACAGAAATATAGTGTTTTAACTGACTTTTACTATAGAACATTTCAAATATTTCAACACAACTAACATTTTTGAAGTACATTGTCAATCATGGAAAATGATCTTCAATATCTCTGTAATTTCAAGTACATTATGTTACTACCAATTAATCTGTAGAAAAATCCATAATTTTCTTTAGTAAACAACAGTTTTAACCTATTTCATCTGGTTCTGCCATGTGAACATCAGTTTATCAATATTATATTTGCATAAGAACTTTATGAATACATCATATTAGAGAAGTTGATGAGCGCCTTTTGTTTCTCAAAAAAACGGGTTGGTAAGATTGAATTAATGATTAGAGGATGATGTTAAAAATTGGCATCTGATTAATCATGGACTGGACATGTTGAGTATCTTGCATAGCTCTTGTATCTTATACTATCTAAGTAACAGAGTGTAGGATCATTTCATATTTTAGGGACTATTTAAAATTAGATTTTATCAATTTTGACTGTTGGTACCATAGAGTTTGTGAGCCGGTTTAGTCCTGCTTGAATTACTATTTCGTTAAAGATTATTAATCACCAGCTGCCATCACACAGTGGCAGGTTTCCAAGATAACACTCTGAGGACTCCTCTGTTCATCCCTCTGTCCCAGGGTGACATTAGTGTAGAAGCCTTTTTGGCTTCTTTGCAAAAGAACGTAATTGCCTCTAAAAATGTGTATGTTATCACCAAGTTTAAACTCAGAGGATGTTCAGGGGAAAATATCCTCAGATATTGCATCCAGAATAACTTGTCATTACCCAGTGATGCTATTTGTTAAAAATCACATGGATTCAGGGAAAAAAAGTTCCAGGTTCTTTGTACTTCAAAACCCTTTGTTCACCCTCTACCCACTCATCCCCCAGTGATACATTTCACCGGGTCACTGGTGGTAGGGGATAGTGTGGGAAGAGAAAGACGTCGGCCATTGAATCCTGTAAATTATTCGGTTGTACATTCTAGTGGTTTTCATGTCGTCAGACTTCAGCATACTGTGAATGGTGACACGTCAAAGGTTGCATTATTGGATAATAATGCTGCTCTGTAAAGTGTGGAAGCTCAGCTTCCAGTGTCCCCTGCCAGCACTGACAGATCCCACAACAGGTGCAAATTTGACTTCACACATTGCAATTGAGCAAGCCAAGCTTGAGTATTACCTGACTGTGCTTCAGTTTTCACTTCTATTGCTGTCTGTGTTCTTAGAACTTCTCGGGATTTTTTGTTTTGTTTTATTTTTCACAGTAAAGAAAATTTGGAGAAGTTTATGAACTCAACTTCCAAAATTTTTCATAATTTCTCAATCATCAAACATATGTTCTGAAAAATATCTTCATCATAATAACCAACTTATTTTCAGTTCTCATGAAAGTTAAATCATCTTTATTTGAATTTCAGATATAATTACATTTAAAATATTCATTTTCAAATCCATATTTTTAATAATACATGAAAATGAAGCTATTACCCTTAGTTTTTTCTCAAATAGTGTTTTAAAATAACTAGTTTTCAAAATGTTTGAATTCGCTAACAGAGAATAGACAAACATGTAAAATAGAATCCCTTTGGAGAGTTAGTTTTTTATCTTATATCTGCTGTTTCTTTAAAAATTGTGTTTTCATCCAAGAATCCTATTATGACTGTGTTAACAGGTTCAGTCAGATAAATAAAAGACATGATGGGAATAAGTTATAAGCTGCAGAATAAATTAAGTAAAGGTATGGTTTGTTAGCTCAAAAGAGAACAAAGTCTATTTTTGGTTTTAATGAAATACAATTCTTGGTCTTTTACTCACTCAACAATATTTTTCATTAAATTGTTGGAATTGTGTTGTGAGTATATTCATGTGATTACATGGGACCACATACCTTGTAGTTGAGATATTTTTGTGGAAATGCGGGTTTAAGAGAATGTAAATTTCTTTTATGAAGGAGATGAATTCAGTTGGATTTCTTGAATCTGTGGATTGGCATCTTTTTGCCATGTCTGTGAATTGCTTCAAATTTTACCTGTGCCCCATTCTTGCTGTTTTCTACTTCTAGAACTTGGATTAGATGTGTGATTTTGACATACTCACTTGATCATATCAATACATATCTCTTAACTTCTCTTTTACATTTTACATCTCTCTGCCTTATAATATATTATCCCACAACACAAATTCCCTACCTATGTATGGTAATCCACTCTTCAACGCATCCATCGAATTTTTTATTTCAAATACTGTATTTTTCATTTGTAATAGTTTTTATTCTTTTTTTATATCTATGTGTCTTTAATTATATTATCAAACCTTTCTTTTATTTCTTAAAATATAAATATCACTTTTCTATTCTGTTTCTCATAATTTTAATTTCTGGATTTTTCACATCATGACTCCTATCTTTGTTTCAGCTAGCTGTCACTCATGGTGCCTTATTTCCATATGTTTTTCATGACTTCTTTTTTTAATGTTAGCTGCTCATTTTTCTTAAACTTTTACCTATGAAAATTCCTTGACACCTGAGATATAAATTGAGAAAAACTTTGCTTTGCTTTTTGTCAGCGATCTGGAATTTCTAATGAAAATTGACCTCATTAAATTAAATTCTTACCTTGAGATTATTTTTCTGGAACCCAGAGAGTAGGGAACCTAGACTCTTTGATGAGTTCTGGCTTATGAGTTTGAATTCTCAGGAAAATTTTTTCTTTTCCTCTGCTTTAAGCCATTTTTAGAGAAGGGAAGATAGTAAATATATTTCTAGTTCACCTGTATACTGAGGATGCAAAATTTTGGTGTCCCAGAATGAAGGGTCCACAAGAACCAACCCTCAAGTTTAGTGGCTTAGCAGTCGTCTCCAAGGTAAAAGACAACTTCTTGGTTTCATATACCTCTATGATCCTCTCCTTCAGTCCCTTGCCTTAGTGTTGCTTACTTTCTTGCCAACTCAAGTATATTCAAGATTTAAGAAATAGATGTTTTATCTAGTATTTAATATATTTTTAAAGTAGGACAATCAGTCTGGGCATCTAATCTGTCATGTTGCAATAAATGAAAATTTAAGTGGATTGCTTTAGTGACTGAGAAAAAATGAGATAGAAGGACCAAGGACATTGAACTCCCATAGACCTTTAAAATCCTGATAATTTAACTTATTTGCTGCTTATTTGGAGGGAAATCAGCCCTGACAGCTCACTTCCAGCTGAAATACCAGCTTTTATTCTAATATTAGTAGAGGAATTGTTTAATGATGTTAGTTCAGATTATTTTCCTTCCTAGTATATGTTACAGTTGTTTCCAAGTTTACCAAGAGTCTATGTTTTCTAAAGAGACCAGTATCTGGTAATATCATGATATTAGTTCCAGCTAAGGTAATGTGGTGAATAGAGGTTATTAGAAACATATAAATGCAAATTGGAAATTTAGAAAACTCACAATCGACACTGCTGCTTTTCATTTGAAGGTGTGTTTCAGAGCTCATAGATGAAAATTCTCAAAAGTTTTGTTTTTTATTATGATCTCTTGACATGCATAGCTCACATATTTTATTGTAATGCCCAGTGCTACATCAATTTTAGATTTGTTGGAGCTTGACTGAATTCATATTTATTTTCTATTTGATGAAAGCTTATGGAATAGACAGATGATTTGTTTAAAATAAATCTTTAAAATGTAGAGCCTGGACACATGCTGTTGTTGTTCACATTTTAGCATTTACCATGCTAACTCAGTGTAGAAGCTAGAGTCAGAGAACAACTGAAACATGAAGCCTGGATTTGATTACTCTTTTTACTGCATACTTGCCATGTAACTTTGGGCTTACTGTACCATTAGTACTTCAGTTCCATTGTTTGTAAAATGATACTAACACTAGTAATAGGGAATAAAATAATGAAGGTATGTAAGGCAGTTAACAGCAATTAAATGTTAGCTGTTCTTGCAACACCTTTGATACTTTTATTAACTAAGTTCTCAATGAATAGCAAGGGTCTTATAAGTGATAACTAAATTCAAGAGCATAAAGCAAAATAATTGCATAGTGCTCAAAAATAGGGAAGTAAGAGTAAAAGAGAATAAAAATTGCTTGAAATTTACAATACAATGATAAACAGATAGGACTTATAAAGTAAATAAAAGATATAATATGAAATTTAGAATCTATCTGAAAGGGATATTTGTTATTCTTAAACCATCTTCTTGGTTGCAGAGAAGTTTAATATTTGCATTTGAAACATCTAATATCCTTAACAAATAGCACATCTTCAATACTTTATAATTTTTAGTTTTATTTGTTTAGTTTTCCTATAAGTAAAATATTTATTACAAAATAATTTTCTGATTTCCAAGTATTTCTTTATCATTAGATTTAAGATCATCATAAGCAAAATTTACAGTCATAGTTGATAACTATGCATAATTTATTCCACTTTCCTAGTCCAGCTAACTTTTTATGGCTCCAGTAATAGTATTTTATGATTATATTTTCAATTTGTAAACCAGAAGGTAATGAAACTCTTCCCTATTAATTTTCTAAGAATCACTTAATTTTAAAATGTGTCAATAACTGGTGCTCTCTAGAAAGATTTTATGTGCTTTAATAGTGGAATCTATTTTCATCTCCACTGTCTAACCAAAATAGCATCTCTAAAATATGGATTAGGGCTATTATTACTTTTCAGAGAATATATTTAAGATTTTTTTTAGTTAGTATAAAAACAATTAAAGTTAATAGAATTGATTTATTATTTCTGTGTTCTTGCTTAGGGTACTTTGATGGCTTTTCCATAGGGTATTTAAATAGTGTGACAGAAATGCTCTAAACCTGAAAGTCATAGAGATCTAGGTTTAAGTTCAGTTCTGCCACTTTAACCTGAGAGATTTTTTTGAATGAGCAATTTAATATCTATTAAGTTCTGTTTTCTCCTATACAACATGGAGATAAACACATAGAGCTCTGATAACAAGTATCACACAAAGATGATATAAAATGAAATTATATATGTAAAACACCTGGAACACTGTCTGATAATAGTTTTCATAATAATAATTATATGTGCTTGGATTTGGCAATTAGTAGTCATTAAAATATATGTGTGTGTGTATGTGAGCTTGAGACCTTTCTGAATCCTGTGGTTTCTAAAACAAACACTTCTGCTGACACAACGTATAAAACACACTTAGACACAGACGTTTGTACTAGTATCTGCAAATGGCATATGAAATATGAAATATATATGTATTTAAGTGCATTCATTGTATTTAACCCTTAAATAATATTAGCTATTTCTAAGAATGTTTTCCTTTTAATAAAGTGTTACCCAAAGTGTACTGTCAGAACACTGGGTCACATGCTCTGTTTAAAGAATAAAGGAGGTACCACACCAAATAAAGAAATGCTGCCTATAGTTTGTTGCCCATGCAACCTTACAAGATTCAAAGTTTCTTGTAAAATGTTCTAAAAATTCCAGTTTTAAAGAAACCTTTTAACATTTACTTCAAACACGAGGCTACCAAGATTTTTTTTTTAATTGAGCCATTTTTTTCAGATGTATTTATCAGCATTCTGCTGAAGGAATGTTTCACTGAATAAACAATATGATATGGTGCTATTCAATTGCATGAAAAATTAATGTTAACCCAGAGACCAAACTGATATATGACACTAGAGATCTAGTTTGGAAAAAATTACATAGAGGCCGAAGTCCCAGATATGCCTAAAGTGAAGGGATCTCTGCTTGGATTACAGAATGTAATAAAAGAAAAGTCTGATGTTTAGGTAATTAAATTTTGCGGGGCGAGATCTCATAATGACAGCTAAAAGTAAAATATGGAAAGTCAAGGAGTGAAGCACAAGTGTCATTTTGAGAATAAATAGAGTTAGGATTTAACTGGTAAATCTCTTAGTCTCCTTTTAGCTAAAGGAGGGAATTAGACATATGGCCTCTATCGGATTCTTTCAAGTACTTACACTTATAATTCTAATATAAAAGATGAGAATGAAATGTATTTTCCTCCAACATTTACATATTACATAATACTTTTTCTATTTATAATTCACTGTAATAAGTGCTATTAAATTTGACTATAATAAATGCTATTAAATTATTATTTCAGTTTTTAAAACAAAGAGTGTAGGTACCTAGAGAAGAAGGAAGGAAGGAAGGAAGGAGTGAAGAAAAGAAGAAGGAAGGGAGAGAGGGAAGAAGGGAAGGAAGGAAAAAACTTGTCCAAAACTTAGTAGCTAGAAAATTTTCAGCTGAGTACTAATTTTGTGCTCCTTCTTCTATTCCCATTTATTGCCATCGGTTTCTTTGGTTGGTCAGAGACATGAGGGAGTGCCTGGTGTGGTGGAGAGAACAAACCTGACACTCTTAATTTCAGTATTTCACTTTTTTCTTTATATATGTGTCATATATATAAATACTATGTAAGAGGACATTTTTGTTATTATAATAAAAGGGATATGAAATCCTTTGATTACATTATCAAATTAAAAAAACAGCTTTTATTGTTTAACTATAATAAATGACTTGATTTCAAGATATTTCAAATTGGGTGAAACTTGAACAAAATTGAGGACTTCATCTGATGAGATAGTTGTAATAAGAAATTGTCTTTTTTAATGGCACAGTGTATTTTTATCAAAACTCGTGTATTATAATATGGATATTAACGAATTCCTATATATACTTGCTTTAAAGAAAGCAGGTACTATGGTATTTATAGTAGTTGTGGTGCTAGGCATAATTTGATACCTGTCATGTGCTCACATACCTACACATCCACATACATGTATTCAATTCACTGGCTTACAAATTTATTAAGAAACTTACTTTACATTGAAAGCAAAGATATTAGTTATTGGGAGAGCCAGAAATCTAGACCTAGATCTTGGTTGATATTATTCTAACTATTAAAAATATTATAAAATACAGTGTGTTGCATATATATGAGGGTAGTGTTGGCATTGAGAATAACCTGCACAGATATTTGATCTTATACAATGTTGACTTTACTGAAAAGAGATTTGACTTTCTGTAAGTTTTATAGCCATAAGTTAAATGGATACATGTTTACACATATAAACAAATAAATAGTATAATTCTACTAGAGCCTGGTTCTAATGGAAATAAAGATGCACACAGAAATATGTGTATTTTATTTATATGTCTATTACATGCATATAGATATCTATTTTATGTATATATACACACATACACCATTCACATTAATTTTCCTAATTGATATCTGTATGCTTTCCCCAAAGTAATAAATAAATAGAATCTCACTAAAATAAACAATATGAAATATTTGGAACAAAACCTCAAGCTCCTCAAGAAATTGTTTCTGGATTATGAAGCAAATAGAAATTGTGGAGCAGAAGCTTTCATTTTTATCCTGCTCTTATATTTGCCAGCTTTTGGCGTTATGGCTATTAACTTTTATAGACGTCATATATTTTTATGGTAACTGTTCAGCTTTCTGTTTGTTGAGGAACTAGACTCATGTTTCTTGAACAAATGCACGAGCAAATTACCACATGCCTTCAATATCTTTAAAGGACTTTTTCCTGTTTAACAATTTATGATTGATTTTTTTTGAAAATCAAAGAAATTTCAAATGCTTATTGGTACTAGAAGAAAAATAACATGTTCATGTTTTCTTGCATGGTCGTCCTTAAGATAGTATATTACCATTGCTATACTTCAAATAATCCCACTCAAATTTATCAGAAGGTAAATGAATGTTTCTGTATTCATAGAAGTCAAATACTCCATCATATCAGAAAAGTTGGGTATTTATGATTCATTTGCAATGGATAGTTTGCATAATTATTTTACCCCTTTTGCTTTTCTCATTATAGAATAACTTTCAGCCAAATATTTTGATGGCTTTCTTACTCTACTTTTTATTAAAGAAATTTAAATTTATATATTTATGTAAACATTTGATGTATATCTCTGAAAGATATAGTTTCTATTAAAACATAATTACAATTACAATAACATCACAATAAAGAATATATTCTTAATATAATCAAACATTCAGTCAGTATTTAAACTTCTAATCTTCCCATAAGTGCTATATTTTACATATAAATGCTTTATATGTAAGTTTTAAGCATTTGTTTGAATAAATATCCATATAAAATCCCCATATTTGGATCAGTTGATATGTCTCTTAAACCTCTTTTAATCTTTAAATTCTGAATCTCTTCATTTTCCATTGGATGTATTTACTGGTGGAACTGAATACTTTTTCCAGTTGCCTACAGTATGTATCACTCTGATTGCATAACTGTGGTGGTGTTTATAATGTTCCCCTGTTTTCTGTATTACCTGTATATTGATAGTTAAATCCATCAAATGAAAAGTGGTCAGATTTAGATTGTGTTTGTTTGATTTTCTTTTTTTTTTTTTAACATCTTTATTGGAGTAGAATTGCTTTACAATGGTGTGTTACTTTCTGCTTTATAACAAAGTGAATCAGCTATACATATACATATATCCCCATATCTCCTCCCTCTTGCATCTCCCTCCCACCCTCCCTATCCCACCCCTCTAGGTGGTCACAGAGCACTGAGCTGATCTCCCTATGCTATGCAGCTGCTTCCCACTAGCTATCTGTTTTACATTTGGTAGTATATATAAGTCCATGCCACTCTCTCACTTCATCCCAGCTTACCCTTCCCCCTCCCCGTGTCCCTCAAGTCCATTCTCTACGTCTGAGTCTTTATTCCTGTGTTTTCTTGACAATATTATTTCATGTAGGAAATTGGTTCCCTTGTCTCTTTTGATTCTTCTTAATGGTAGTTTACTGATGTATACTTTACATATTGTACATAAATATTGTATATAGCTTAATGAATTATGATTAATCTATACACCCTAGTAAGTAGTATCAAGATCAGGATATACAACATACTTAGTACTCCAGAAAGTTTTCTCGTGCCCCTTTCCAGTCAAGGTTCCTATCCCCCATTTTTCACACAGAGGCAAACACTACTCTTACTTTTTTTCATCACAGATTAGTTTTGTCTGTTCTTGAACTTTGTATCTATTCTTTTGCATCTGGCTTCTTTGCTTCATTATGTTTTTGACATTTATCTATGATGTTAAGTGAATCAATAGTATGTTTCTTTATATAGCTGAGTGGTATTTCATTATATGAATAGATCACAGGACGTTTATCCTAGCTTCCACTGATGGATATTTATGTTATTTCTAGTTTGGGGCTATTTTTTTTTTTTTTAATAAATTTATTTATTTATTTTTGGCTGTGTTGGGTCTTCGTTTCTGTGCGAGGGCTTTCTCTAGTTGTGGCAAGCGGGGACCACCCTTCATCGCGGTGCGCGGGCCTCTCACTGTCGCGGCCTCTCTTGTTGCGGAGCACAGGCTCCAGACGCGCAGGCTCAGTAGTTGTGGCTCACGGGCCCAGCTGCTCCGCGGCACATGGTATCTCCCCAGACCAGGGCTCGAACCCGTGTCCCCTGCATTGGCAGGCAGATTCTCAACCACTGCGCCACCAGGGAAGCCCTCTGTGAACTTCTTTGAAGAAGTTCTTGTGGAAAAATGTATTCATTTCTCTTAGAGTGGAATACCCTAGCACAGAATTGCTGAATCAGAGGGTAAAAACTGCAAAAGAGTTTTCCATAGTGCTTGTGTGCTAAACTCCCACTAACTTTGCATGAGAGGTCCAGTTGTACCACATCCTTGACGTAACTTGTTATTGTCAGTCTTTTTCATTGTAATATTTGGATGGGTGTGGTATCTCATTGAAGTTTTAATTTGCGATTCACCCGTAGCTAATAGTGAATCCTTTTTAATGTGCTAATTGGCTATTCAGATTTGTTTCGATGTGCCTTTTCATATCTTTAGACCAATCTTTTTTTTTTTTTTTTTTTAAAGGAACCATTTTGAGATATGTCAGAGCACACGGTTCTTTTTTTTTTTTTTTAATTTTATTTATTTATGGCTGTGTTGGGTCTTCGTTTCTGTGCAAGGGCTTTCTCTAGTTGTGTCAAGCGGGGGCCACTCCTCATCGCGGTGCGCAGGCCTCTCACTATCGCGGCCTCTCTTGTTGCGGAGCATAGGCTCCAGACGCGCAGGCTCAGTAATTGTGGCTCACGGGCCCAGTTGCTCCGCGGCATGTGGAATCCTCCCAGACCAGGGCTCGAACCCGTGTCCCCTGCATTGGCAGGCAGATTCCCAACCACTGCGCCACCAGGGAATCCCTAGACCAATCTTTTAAAAATTGAGTTATTTTCTTTCTTTTATTGATTTATAGGTATTTTCAAAAATATATTATGGTTGTGATTCCTTTGCCAGTTGTTGTATTGTTGAATATTTCACATTTTTATTATGTCTTTACTGAGCACTAGTTTTTAATTTTGATAGAATTCAACTTAGTCTTTTTTCTTCTAAAATGATTATTACCATTTGTGGCTTGTCTAATAAATATTTGCCCATTCTACATCACTAATATATTTATCTATGTTTTCTTCTAGAAATATAATAGTTTCAGCTTTTATAACCTTAGCTTTTAAATTTAGATCTATAACCCACTGTATTAGTCTGTGTTCTCCAGAGAAATAAAAATAGAGATACATATGTACATAGATAGACATAGAGATATGTGTCGCTATACATCAATAGGATATGTGTAAATATATGTAAATATATGTGTATATATGTCTCAATAGGGTATATATAAATCATTTAATCATATATATCAATATTATAATATATAAATAAGTATATATCTATGATAGATATCAGTATTTATATCTCTATATATACCATATATATCTCTCTATATATCATATATCTATATGTGAAGAGATTTACTATAAGGAATTGGTTCAGGTGATTATGGAGACTTAGATGTTCCTCTATATTTTGGAGACCCAGGAAAACTGGTGGTATAGTTTCTGTCCAAGTCTGTAGGCCTGAGAACAAGGAGAACTGATTGTGTAAGTTCATGCCAAGTCCAAAGACCTGAGGATTAGAGAATCTATGGTGTAAGTCCCAGTCTGAGGGCAGAAGAAGGATATTCCAGTTTAAACAGTCAGTCCGTGAATGCAAATTCTCCATTCCTCCGCCTTTTTGTTCTGTTTAGGCCCTCAAGGGATTGGATGATGCCTGCCCACATTGAGGAAGGTAATTTGCTTTAGTCTACAATTCAAATACTGATCTTACCCAGAAACACTCTCACAGACGTACCTAGAAATAATGTTTAACAAACTATCTGGGCACTCCATGACCCAAACAAGTTGACAGATAAAATTAGCTCTCAACCATATCTTGAGTTAATTTTTTTTTTAATTTTTTATTTATTATTTATTTATTATTTTTATTTTTGGTTGTGTTGGGTCTTCGTTTCTGTGCGAGGGCTTTCTCTAGTTGCGGCAAGTGGGGGCCACTCTTCATCGCGGCGCGCGCATCTCTCACTATCGCGGCCTCTCTTGTTGCGGAGCACAGGCTCCAGACGCGCAGGCTCAGTAGTTGTGGCTCACGGGCCCAGTTGCTCCGTGGCACGTGGGATCTTCCCAGACCAGGGCTCGAACCCGTGTCCCCTGCATTGGCAGGCAGATTCTCAACCACTGCGCCACCAGGGAAGCCCCAAGTTAATTTTTATGTGTGGTGACTGGTAGGGCTAACCTGTTCAATATTTTAAATTATTTTTCATGATTATCTGAATATGAGTATTTTCCTTATAAGGAATGATGATATGTGGGTACAGAGATAAAAATGAAGTGTCGACTAGATTTCTAAAAATCTATATGTAAATCTATATATTATAAATATATTTATATTTATATTATATAATTTATATTATAATCTATATTTATAATGTAAAATATATGATATTAGAGCATAGATATAAGAAATATACCTCTTACATTATTTTTAGAGATAAATATCATTTATGTATAGAACTGAGTGCTGTAGAATAAATGAAATTATTGTGATGTTCATAGGTCTACTATTTAACATGCTCAATTTACTTCAAGTGATTTATTTCATAAGCTTTTATGACATTATTGTTACTAAGGTAGAAGTAATATATAACACAGGAAGCAAATGGAATAAACAGAGAAGAACTATATACATTTTTCTTAAAACTTCGTTAAGCCTAAGAATTCATGTTTACTGCTTTGTTGAATCTGTGCTATGTGAGCTATAGTGAATATACCTCCCTGATATTATCCCATGTTACATAATTTTGTCATTGAAGTGGAAGAGGATTTGAGTGAAATAGTCTTAATGCTTTACCTTGGAGAAGTATAAGACAAAGAACAGTTTTTTTGAGAGTATTCACTCTTATATTTTCTTTGCAGTCCCGGTTCTTATTATCGGCCTCGTTTTCATGTATGTGATTTTGCAAAGCTATCTGTTGGTTTCATTAATCAAATACCTGCTTAGGTAAAATCCAACCAGGGATAAAAACAGTTTGTTTAATCTTCGGCAGTAGTTGTTTTATTACACAGAATGTCTCTAGTGCTTTATTAAAAGAACAGTAGTGGTATTTGGTATGTGTGAAGAAGAACATGTTTACGAAGTATGATTTCTGTTCCCCCCACAGATTCCATGGTAGAGCATGGTGATTTTCTGTCTTTACAAACTGTTCACTGATCTGGCAAAGAAAATTGCCTTAACATGAATAAATAAGTATTCGTTCATTAGCTGTGCTTAATTAACACAAATAAAACTGATGAACCCAATGTTGAGTGTGCTGTTGCAAGCTTTCTATTTTAGAAGCACCCCTCAGCATTTATGATTTATTAAATTTATTCAGCAAACATTAATCGAGTACCACCTATTGGTCAGAGACTTGTGGATCAAAAAATATCTTAGAGGAGTTTACCATCAGGAAAATAGATGACTAAATAAATAGTTGAATGACAGGTACATTGACAAAGGTTATGGGCAGTTGTAGGCTAGACAGATTGGTTAGACTGGAGCAGAGAGACCCATAGAGAATAATGAATAATGAATTTGAAGAGATCATGGGAACGGCAGAAGTTAGAGGAGTTTAGATTTTTTTTTTTTAAGAAGGTAGACATTCTTTTTTTTTTTAATTTAATTTAATTTTATTTATTTTTTACACAGCAGGTTCTTATTAGTTATCTATTTGATACATATTAGTGTATATATGTCAATCCCAATCTTCCAATTCATCACATCCCCACCATCACCACCCTGCCCCGCTTTTCCCCCCTTGGTGTCCATACGTTTTTTCTCTACATCTGTGTCTCTATTTCTGCCCTGCAAACCAGTTCATCTGTACCATTTTTCTAAGTTCCACGTATATGCGTTAATATACAATATTTGTTTTTTCTTTTTCTGACTTACTTCACTCTGTATAACAGTCCCTAGGTCCATCCACGTCTCTACAAATGACCCAATTTCGTTCCTTTTTATGGCTGAGTAATATTCCATTGTATATATCTACCACATCTTCTTTATCCATTCATCTGTTGATGGGCATTTAGGTTGCTTCCATGACCTGGCTATTGTAAATAGTGCTGCAATGAACTTTGGGGTGCGTGTGTCTTTTTGAATTATGGTTTTCACTGGGTATATGCCCAGTAGTGGGATAGCTGGGTCATATGGTAATTCTATTTTTAGTTTTTTAAGGAACCTCCATACTGTTCTCCATAGTGGCTGTATCAATTTACATTCCCACCAACAGTGTAAGAGGGTTCCCTTTTCTCCACACCCTCTCCAGCATTTGTTGTTTGTAGATTTTCTGATGATGCCCATTCTAACTGGTGTGAGGTGACACCTCATTGTACTTTTGATTTGCATTCCTCTAATAATTGGTGATGTTGAGCAGCTTTTCATGTGCTTCTTGGCCATCTGTATGTCTTCTTTGGAGAAATGTCTATTTAGGTCTTCTGCCCATTTTTGGATTGGGTTTTTTTTTTAATATTGAGCTGCATGAGCTGTTTATATATTTTGGAGATTAATCCTTTGTCCGTTGATTTGTTTGCAAATATTTTCTCCCATTCTGAGGGTTGTCTTTTCGTCTTGTTTATGGTTTCCTTTTCTGTGCAAAAGCTTTGAAGTTTCATTAGGTTCCATTTGTTTATTTTTGTTTTTATTTCCATTACTCTAGGAGGTGGATCAAAAAAGATCTTGCTGTGATTTATGTCAAAGAGTGTTCTTCCTATGTTTTCCTCTGAGAGTTTTATAGTGTCCGGTCTTACATTTAGGTCTCTAATCCATTTTGAGTTTATTTTTGTGTATGGTGTTAGGGAGTGTTCTAATTTCATTCTTTTACATGTAGCTGTCCAGTTTTCCCAGCACCACTTATTGAAGAGACTGTCTTTTCTCCATTGTATATCCTTGCCTCCTTTGTCATAGATTAGTTGACCATAGGTGCGTGGGTTTATCTCTGGGCTTTCTATCCTGTTCCATTGATCTATATTTCTGTTTTTGTGCCTAGAAGAGTTTAGATTTAATGTTATGATATAACATTACACATATTGGATATGAACTGAAGGAGCAAGAAAGGAGGTCTCTTTATGATGTTTCATATTTGTAGTTTGAGCCTGGCAGTTTGGTGTGGTAGAGCTATCCTATACTTTAATTATATTTCTATAATGTTATAGCTAAATGCTTCAGATAATAGAGTTCTGAGTCCTGGCAAGAATCAAGTTTTGGCCATGAGAATGGAATGATACTGTAATTTTATTTGACGATTTCATGGATCTGTAAGGTAGTGTATTATTTGTTTGTTTGTTTTAGTTTTTTAAAATTATTGGCACATAAAAATACCGAATATTTTCTTCTATGAGGTTCCACTTTCATCTTCCATGTGGCAATTGCTCCATGTGACAGAGTCCTCAGTGGGTTCAAATTATATTAGATGAAAATAACAAATACAGATAAATGGAATTGTGGTTGCATTAAAAACTATTTTGATACTGTAGAGGGGGCAGTGTTGATTTGAAAGCAGCACTGTGATAGTGGGTATCTGTGGGTTGAAGATAAAATGATAATTTTCTTTAGGGCTTTGGGGAAATTTTGGCAGCTTTCGCTTTAAAGAGAGAGTCATTGAGGAGACAATATTTTGGTGTATCTAATATACTTTCTTCCTCACAATTCCAGTTTCAGTTAAGGCAAAATGTTTAATTACTTCATTTATTAAGGAGATAAGATCATTGGTGTAACTGCTGGTTTTAATGGAACAGAAGTTTCAGGGATTCCAGAGAAGGAAGTGGCAGGAAAAGCACAAGCGGGAGTAGAAGTATTGGGAGAATGAAGTGCTGAGACAGGAGTCTAGGAAAGGACATATTAATGGAGGTGAGAGCGGACTTGCCAGAAGGAAGTGCACATCTATGGCAGGAAATAGAGACCGGGAGATTTGACTTCAGAGTTGTGAAACCCAACAATTTCTGGATTTAAGACTGTGAGGTAAGTGATCCAGAAATACAAACCTCCATTTTAAGACAACTGTATATGTTGCCAAAATGTAAATACAATAACTACCTAACTACAGGGTCTCTATGCTCTCCCAAATAAAAAATATACTTGTTTACTTAAGCATATTTTTTACTTGAGATGGAACCATTTTGGATGCACTTGCACATACAGTCACATATTTTTATCCTGTGTAATTACAAGTGAATATATCACAAAGTATGCTAGACTTCTGAATCACTGGTTTCCACTTTTGTTCTTTGGCTGTTTGTACCCCATTTACCTGAGCATATTCACTTTAAACCCCATGAAAATAAGTATTTTTTATTATTGTATTAAACTATATTCTACTTTTTGATCAAATATATTAGGATAAAGTAAAAATTGAATTTAAACTTCCATTCATTTTAGTGAGTGGAATTTGCTGGAAAGGAAATGCACATACACATATGCAAACATATACGCAGACACAGACACTGTAGTTCAGAATCAAAGGTTCTAATGAAAGGAATGGTCTAAATGAGTAAACATTTATTTTGCTTTGAGGCTAAAAGAGCGATTATTTTTGCTTCAGTTTTTTTTGCTTCCTTTTCAGTGGCCCACGGACCTGGGTGGGCTTGTATAATGTATAGATAAAAAAGAAAATGCCTGTCTACTCTCTGACACCAGGCCCTTTCACCAAAGAAAGTTGTGAACATTAATTAAATGTGATTTGCTCAGCTCCTCCAAACACAAATGCTGTCTGGGCCAGACCTAATGGGGCTTCAGCTATGCCTTTACCAGCGTAGCTAATTGAATTCCCTGTGCAAGCCTTTTTCTGTCTTTGCTGTTTGCTCAGCAGACACACTCATTTTCTTTGAACACTTCTTTCTGACGAATATGGTGCCAAAGTTAGAAATATGGGGATCCACATTTTAATGAGATGAAATATTTTAATAGAGGAATTAAAAGCATTCATCACTAACTACTGAAAAATCATCTAACAGGAATAAGGACTATCCTGTTTAAACTCTGATTTAAATCATGAGTAGATCTACTCGCAATGAATATCATTTATTTAATCGATTATACTCCCATGAACACAGATCCTGATATGCTTTACAATTGTGTTTAATAACATTTTGACCATATATAGTTTATTTAACTCTGGGTTTAATATTTTATAGTAATAATAAAGGCTAAAGCTTCTTTTTCATGTAAAAAGGTGGAAGAAAATAAATTACTAGCCTAATAACTAAATGGTATCATAAAGAGTCACAATATATTAGCATACTCCATAGCTATTTGGAGACAAAATTTACAGAATTAGAACCTTAGTTTTCTTTCTCCTACCACTGTGTTTTACGTGTCTGAACAAAGATACACATCTACAAGTTATTTCAATTTACCACAGCATACATGGATCTTCAGATACAAATTTCAACTAATTATATTCAGAACAAAAAGAAAATGCTCTGAATGACAATGAGGGAGACTCCTTTATCAAAGCCTGTGTCAAGAGAAGACTATCAGCTTTTTCTCAATAATAAGTAAAAATATATTATCCCATGTAACTAAACCAAGAAAAAATAGAGCTCTCTTGCTCCTTCTTTCTTTCTTTTTTTTCCTTCAGCTGTAGATAAAGTTAACTCTGCTATTAAAATGAGGCATGCCTAATTTTAAACATTTTACCCCTCCAAATTGTAATTTAGTCAAATAAATACACAGTGATATAATTTAAGCTGGTATATGTAAAGTAGAAACATATAGTTTTAAAGTATTAAGAAGATCTTGAACATCTATTCAACAATTTTATAGCATGATATATTCATATTTTAGTGGAGGAGAGAAATAATAGAAAATGTTAATTAGGAAAAAACAGCATCATCAAATTCCGCTTGTATTTCAGAAGCAACAAGAAAAAATACAAGTGAAGAGATTAATGGAAAAAAAGTTAAGTGACAGCCCAGACTGTAGGAAGACACACAAGCAAATAAATACAACAAGAATCCAAGAATATGATTCACACATGTTGTGTGATAGCCTATAGATGAAACAGATAAGCAGTGCCCTGGAGCCTTCCCTTACCACCAACTTTCAGATGTCCCTGAATAATCAGTTTTTCTTTTCTAAAATATGGGTCTTAATTAAAAACAAACTTTTCTTGTACTATTTGAAACAAATAGTACAACAATTTATTACTAGAATACTGTAACAGATTTCCTGACATTTTTGATTTGATAATTAGAGATTCAGTACTATAAGTCGCTAACAAATTGATGGTTTATATAAAAAATAAATATACTATGACATTTCAATTTTTACCTGCTCTATATTACTTTGCTTCAAAATATACATTTTAATAAATTATTTATCTTTTTAGAACTTGTATATAGCAACTTTGATCTGTATCCCTATATGATTTATGTCATCTTCTGAAAACAATTACTCTAATTGCTAAAAGAAAGTGTTCTTTAAAGCGTAAGTCCCCACATTAATAAAACTTCCAGAAACAGCACAGTTTTAGCATGTGATTTATTGATTTTCATTGCATGGGAGAGCGCACAGGAAATTGTCTTCCATAGAAGGTGACAGAGTAATTGTACGTTTAGGGTGATATGTGGTATTAGGACTACTTTCTATGATTAGGTTGTGATGATTTTAAAGTTTTAGTGCATTTTTAAACATTTCTGTAATTGTTAAACATATGTTGTTACACAAACCAATTTAACTATTTCCTGTCACTGGGTTAGAATGATTAGGAAAGGTTTTGTTTTGGTATGGGGAATGAAGTTGCTAGTGTGTACTTTTTCAGGTAGTATTAGTAGTTTTGTGAGTTAGTCATAGTTTCTTTACACTTGGAAGAAATATATGGAGAACAATGGATAGTAGTGTCTCAGCAGTTTGGAACACTATCTGGTAATGACATTAAAAACACTCAAGTTGTTTCTGTACAACTTTCTCTTAAATTTTTGGTAGCATGTGGCTCTGCCCTAACAAATCATAATCTCATGTGGATGCAGAAATAAAAATGGATATGCTGTAAAGAACATAGGGCATTAATTTAATACTAAAGTTATGTATGAAACAAAATTATTATGTGTTATGAAAATAAAATAATATGGCATTTCAAAGCTTTTACATCAAAATAAGTATTATTACTTTAAAGTCACGACCTTGGAAGTAGTTTTGATTTAGTTATTGCCATTTACAGGTTTTCTAAAAGCAACACTTGATAGTAACATTGATATCCTGTATTTAAAGGAGAGAGAAATGAGAGAAGGGTATACTGGGGAAGGATGTTATGTAAGAAACCCATTGGTTGCTAAACAGAGCCTCGTATGGTAACAATTGCATCACTTTGGTGGGGAATCAAAACAAACTGGTCTTCAACTTTTCAGATGTAACATTTAGAGTATTTCAAAAAGAATAAAAGAATACTCAAAAAATAATTTCATTTAAGTGGACCAACTCACATTAATAAACTTGGAAGAGACTGATTTATAAATAAAAATCATAATGTATTATTCCTATATAATTACCAAAATACTTGTATCTCTCATCTAGATGTTCCCTTCCTGATCAGTAGTTGAGAAAACCAAATGAACAATGACAAAGCGTTTGGGGGCAAAGAAAAAAAAACGATTATCCGAATGGATAATACATTGAGGTTGAGGTTTGAAAAGATAAATTCATTTCTCTTCTACAGCTACTGCTTACCAGTACACAAAATACTCATAGGCTCCAGATCCATTAACACTCCTGGGAAATGCTGGCTAGTACTTGTCAAATTTAAATCTGTTTCTGTAATCAGCATATAGATCAGTTTTCTTCAGTTATTCACTTTCTTGCTTATAAACAGATTCTGACACTGACATTGGTATTAGACTGTTACCTTCGGTGAACCTCTTCTGTGTTCCCAAATTTTGTAACAGCATATTTACATGAAAGCTCTTGGGTTATTCTTCTAGACGGTAGAGAACATCCATGAAGAGATTATTCTTCATACTTTCATGCTGAAAATTCTAAACGTTTCTTAGTGTGGAAACCATGTATGCAGTACTTTATTTTTTTTTAATCTATCAAAATAGTTTTATTTTATTAAAAAAATTTTTATTGGAGTATAGTTGCTATACAATGTTGTGTTAGTTTCTACTGTAGAGCAAAGTGAATCAGCTATACGTATACATATATCCCCTCTTTTTTGGATTTCCTTCCCATTTAGGTCACCACAGAGCACTGAGTAGGGTTCCCTGCACTATACAGTAGGTTTTCATTAGTTATCTATTTTATACATAGTATCAATAGTGTTTATATGTCAATCCCCATCTCCCAGTTCTTCCCACCTCCTCCCTTCCCCCTTGGTATCCGTAGGTTTGTTCTCAATGTCTGTGCCTCTGTTTCTGCTTTGTAAATAGGATCGTCTATACAAATTTTTTCAGATTCCACATATATGCGTTATATATGATATTGGTTTTTCTCTTTCTGACTTATTTCACTCTGTATGACAGTCTCTAGGTCCATCCAAGTCTCTGCAAATGACCCAGATTCTTTTCTTTTTATGGCTGAGTAATATTCCATTGTATATATGTACCACATCTTGTTTATCCATTCCTCTGTTGATGGACATTTAGGTTGTTTCCATGTCCTGGCTATTGTAAATAGTGCTGCAATGAACATTGGGGTGCATGTGTCTTTTTGAATTATGGTCTTCTCAGGGTATATGCCCAGTAGTGGGATTCCTGGGTTGTTTGATAGTTCTATTTTTAGTTTTTTAAGGAACCTCCATACTGTTCTCCACAGTGGCTGTATCAATTTACATTCCCACCAACAGTGCAAGAGGGTTCCCTTTTCTCCACACCCTCTCCAGCATTTATTGTTTGTAGGTTTTGTGATGATGGCCATTCTGACCTGTGTGAGGTGATACATCATTGTAGTTTTGATTTGCATTTCTCTGATAGTTTGTGATTTTGAGCACTTTTTCTTGTTTTCTTTTTGGCTATCAGTATGTCTTCTTTGGAGAAATGTCTATTTAGGTCTTCCGCCCATTTTTTGATTTGGTTTTTTATTTTATTTTTTTGATATTGAGCTGCATGAGCTGTTTGTATATTTTGGAGATTAATCCTTTGTCTGTTGATTCATTTGCAAATATTTTCTTCCATTCTGAGGGTTGTCTTTTCGTCTTGTTTATGGTTTGCTTTGCTGTGCAAAAGCTTTTAAGTTTCATTAGGTCCCATTTGTTTATTTTTGTTTTTATTCTCATTACTCTAGGAGGTGGGTTAAAAAAGATTTTGCTGCGATTTATGTCAAAGAGTGCTCTGCCTATGTTCTCCCCTAAGAGTTTTATAGTGGCCTTACATTTAGGTCCTTAAGCCATTTTGAGTTTATTTTTTTGTATGGTGTTAAGGAGTGCTCTAGTTTCATTCTTTTACATGTAGCTGTCCAGTTTTCCCAGCACCACTTATTTTTTTTATATCTTTATTGGAGTATAATTGCTTTACAATGTTGTGTTAGTTTCTGCTGTACAACAAAGTGAATCAGCTATATGTATACATATATCCCCATATCCGCTTCCTCTTGAGCCTCCCTCCCACCCTCCCTATCCCACCCCTCTAGGTGGTCACAAAGCATCAAGCTGATCTCCCTGTGCTATGCAGCAGCTTCCCACTAGCTATCCATTTTACATTTGGTAGTGTATATATGTCAATGCTACTCTCTCACTTCGTCCCAACTTCCCCTTACCCCAGTGTGTCCTCAAGTCAGTTCTCTATGTCTGTGTCTTTATTCCTGCCCTGCCACTAGGTTCATCAGTACTGTTTTTTTAGATTCCATATATATGTGTTAGCATACAGTATTTATTATTCTCTTTCTGACTTCACTCTGTATGACAGACTCTAGGTCCATCCACCTCACTACAAATAACTCAATTTCGTTCCTTTTTATGGCTGAGTAATATTCCATTGTATATATGTGCCACATCTTCTTTATCCATTCATCTGTCGATGGACATTTAGGTTGCTTCCATGTCCTAGCTATTGTTAATAGTACTGCAATGAACATTGTGATACATGTATTGTTTTGAATTATGATTTTCTCAGGGTATATGCCCTGTAGTGGGATTGCTGGGTCGTATGGTAGTTCTATGTTTAGATTTTAAAGAAACCTCCATACTGTTCTCCATAGTGGCTGTATCAATTTACATTCCCACCAACAGTGTAGGAGGGTTCCCTTTTCTCCACATTTAATAAACCCTTTCCAGCATTTATTGTTTGTAGATTTTTTGATGATGGCCATTCTGACCAGTGTGAGGTGATACCTCATTGTGGTTTTGATTTGCCCAGCACCACTTATTGAAGAGGCTGTCTTTGCTCCATTGTATATTCTGGCCTCCTTTGTCATAGATTAGGTGACCATAGGTGTGTGGGTTTATCTCTGGACTTTCTATCCTGTTCCATTGATCTATATTTCTGTTTTTGTGCTAGTATGATATTGTCTTGATTACTGTAGCCCTGTAGTATGGTCTGAAGTCAGGGAGCCTGATTCCTCCAGCTCCGTTTTTTTTTTTTTTTTTCTCAAGATTGCTTTTGCTATTTGAGGTATTTTGTGTTTCCATACAAATTGTAAAATTTTTTGTTCTTGTTCTGTGAAAAATGCCATTGGTCATTTGATAGGAATTGCATTGAATCTGTAGATTGCTTTGGGTAGTATAGTCATTTTCACAATATTGGTTCTTCCAATCCAAGAACATGGTACATGTCTCCATCTGTTTGTGTCATCTTTGGTTTCTTTCATCAGTGTCTTATAGTTTTCTGTGTACAGGTCTTTTGCCTCCTTAAGTAGGTTTATTCCCAGGTATTTTATTCTTTTTGTTGCAGTACTTTAAAAAAAAATTGTCTTGTGCTAATCATAATAGTATGTGTGGAAGAAAAGACCAAAGTTGGGTGTAAAACAAACTTAAGAAAAGATCAGTTTTACTCAGAAAAAATGCTACCAACCAGTAATTACCTATCATTATAGGCGGATCTATAGAACAGAAACAGATTCTTCAAATTGCTATGCCTGACATACTAAGCCTAGCTATAGACAATCAGACTCTCAGCTAGACTAGATTGCAAAGAGCTGGTTCCTGTTCAGAAATTGGCCAGAATGAAGACTCAGAGAATTTCAAGTTTGCTTTTACTTTGGTTTATGTAAACCAAACAAGAAGCAGTGCAAAGATAAATGATACCTGTGTAAGTGAACACAGCTTTTCCATGCCTCCTTAGTTCCTCACAGAGAGGGAACCAAAATTTGGTCATCAATGCAGCCATTGAAAAAGTCTCCTGATTTTGTTACTATTAGAACAGAGGAGGAACCATATCTTCACTTAACTATTTACTTATTACTTTATTAGGTGATTCCTTACTTTACCATAGATACCTATTCATTCATTCTATTTCTTCCTGTACCACATTATATATATACCACCTTTAATTATATATATACAAATATATTTTCCTTGCATATACCTAATAAGCTTCTTTGCCTTTTTATGAAGAGTGTGATTTTCTTCTGTTGAACTAGATTTAAGTGAGAATATATGCTACATAAAACAAAGGATGATTTCACTGTTGCATTTATGAAAAAAAATAATTTGAATATTCTTTTCATTAGGACAAACCTGTACCTTAAAATTAGTCATTTTACTATTAGAAATTATAGCTGTTATTGAGGCCATTTTGGCTAATCTTTTCAGAGGTTACTAATTATTTTAATTTGTAACTTCTGAGATAATAATATTTGTATTTCAACTATTGTATGAGGTTGTCAAGTGGATGAATCTTTGAAATAGCTGTGGGCAGAGTATATATCATTATCAGCTAACATGACAGCATGGAGGCATTATTCACATTACTAATGACACAAGCAGAAAGGAAGAATGGAACACATTTTTTTGTTTCTTTTGTTGTTTTTAGCTGTTCTTCCTATTTCCTTCGTGATATGCTTAAGTATTAAAAATGGCAATAGAGATGTTCTGAGGAAATTTTGAAACATGATGGAAATTATAACAAATTATAATTATGACAAATTATAAATTTATTTTAAAATCACCCTGCTTAAAAGTCTCAGTGGACTTACAGAAAATATTATAGCTAATGTATTCCTTTTTCCTAATTTTAAACTCCCTACATTTCTAATGCCACCTTGGTGCCAATAACTAATTTACTTTTATAAATGAAAGTATTTTTTTAAATGCAACTACTTTGCCTTAAGTTTCAGTTCAGAGTGATTCCTGTTAAAGTAATTCTTGGCGTGGGCTTTGGGGTGACAATGAGCTAAGAACCTGGTTTCTGCATGAACAATTATTTATGGCAATATAAACTACATAAATATTCTGAAATGGGGCTGGGATTTTTTTTCAAGTTACACACCCATGTATATTTGTCCCTTCAGCTTCCAAATCAAACCATGTAGATTAACCAACTTTGGAATATTTTAAAATTTAATTCCAGACATTTAACTTCTGTTGTTATCATTAACTGGATAATAATTCTGTTGTCTTAATATTGATATAGTTTTAATTTCTCAACTGAAATAATGAGTTAATTACACAAGTAAATTATTATGAAAAATAAATGGCAGAAAATATTATTTAGCATAATCAGTTAAATGGGGTTTTCTTTAGCTCATGACCAAGGCTAAATGCATATGGGGTTTTCTTTAGCTCATGACCAAGGCTAAATGCATATTTCTTATTCTTTATAGCTTTAGTCAAGTAAGCTTAGTTTTAGATAACTAAAAACATTATATACTGTAGCATCACATTTTGCCCTTTATATATTACCCATTTTCATACAAAGAAAAGCAGAAGTGTTTGAGGTATACCAAATCATTTTTAGTTGGGGAAGTCCAGAGTGGGTCTTTTTCTTAGTTGAAAATGAATATGCTTATTTTTCTACTTTATTCTCCCATAAAAATCTCAGTGAGGCCCCAAGCCTGTCTCAACCTCACACATATTTCTTTTCTCTAAAAAGAAAGTGAATAATGATGCAGTAATGTAAGAGGTAGCCAAATTGAAAACAGGCTATTGCATCCAATTTTCTTATTAAATATTTTCAAAAAAACCTCTGCAAGTGGTAAATATCGAATCCTGTGCATTGTAATTACTGGGTCTCTAAGTAAAATTTAAGGGTATATTTACTGTTTCAAGCAGAGAATAATTTTATTATGATGATTCTCCAAAATGACTAAGGTGATTGTCACAAAGCAATCTCTGTATCTGTTAGTTAGCTATGTTATGTTATAACTTGAGGTTGAATACAATAAGAAAAATCTAAGATGTATTTTTAATATATATGCACATAAAACATAATAAAAATTGGATATGTGCTAATCACATTCAAGCAAAAAATAAAATGAAATAACTTCGAGCTGTTCCTACCACTTTGTGATATTCCTAGTTTCTCTAGATACTACTTTGTAAAGCCAGGGAAAAAAAGAACAAGAAAAGTCAGTGACAAGTATTAAAATATAACTGTTAATCCTAGAAGTTTGTCAGTGGAACATGATTGCAAGGCATTTTTGCTGCCAAGAAGCATGGCATAAAGCACAAGAGTGCACAACTAGGCAAAAATAGGGAAGGGATGAATTTAGGAATATCTGGAAAATATAAATCAGTGGTTTTCTAAGTTATGCCCCCCAAAATGGCTTTTAAATCCTGATTAATGAATAATATTTGGAATTACCTGGACTGCTTATTATAGCAAGTTCATTGCTATAGAATAATATATATTCTATTGCTTAATAAACAGTCTATTGTTGGGACTTCCCTGGTGGCACAGTGGTTAAGAAACCGCCTGCCAATGCAGGGGACATGTTCGATCCCTGGTCCGGGAAGATCCCACATGCCGTGGAACAACTAAGCCCATGCACCACAACTACTGAGCCTGCCCTCTAGAGCCCGCGAGCCACAACTACTGAGCCTGCGCACCACAACTACTGAAGGCCACGTGCCTAGAGCCCGTGCTCCACGACAAGAGAAGCCATGGCAATGAGAAGCCCGAGCACCACAACAAAGAGTAGCTCCCGCTCGCCGCATCTAGAGAAAGCCCGTGCGCAGCAACGAAGACCCAGCGCGGCCAAAAATAAAAATAAATACATAAATAAAATTAATTTTAAAATTCTATTGTTTGCTAATGTATTAAAGTATAGAATTGGGAAATTTAAAAATATCTCCTTATTGTGAAGTTAAGACTTACCTACTGAGTAACAAAAATTCACTTGTTATTTAAAGTTCACAAGATACTGTGCTACTGAGCTCATTGAATACAATGAATATAAAGTAGACCAACACAGTAATGTTGATTAGCTTCATGCAATTCATGTGCTAGGTGCTGAAGCCTAGCTCTTCAGGCACTACTCATACACAAAGCCTTGCTCTTTGGCCTTAATTCAAGAGAAGCGAATAGAGACTTTAAAAAATCCCAGTCTCTTGACTGACAAAAATATGAAATGACAGGAGTAATTTCAAATAGCTCCTAGAAAATTAACCATAATATTTATTAATAGCATCATCTTTGCTAATAAGGAGCAGGGCATCAATAAATACTGGGCAAACAAAATGGACTTCAGAGTTCAGATCAACTATGCAAGTAGATCAAGGTCATATGAAATTATGAAAGGTTAGAGATAACTGTTTTAAAAGCTTAAATATACTGGCTGGTAAGTAACTGAGAAGTTCACAGAAAATTTTCTTTTGGCCCTGAAGATTATTCTTTTAGGAGGACTATGCATATGTTGTAAGGTGATTATCAGTATAATTACTAAAAGCCATTATCTAGTGTGTAGGCAAAGTTACTGCCTCATATTTTACCATCTTTGTTGGAAAAAGGCACTTCACAAAGGTGTCCTGTTTTGTTTGTGTTTGTTTCTGGTGTGTGTGTGTGTGTGTGTGTGTGTGTTTTGCCTTTTTAAAAATTATTTTTAGTTTGGGAAAATACACATAACATACAATTTAACCATATTTAAGTATATAATTCAGTGGTATTAAGTATATTCATTTTGTTGTACAACCATCAACACCATCCATTTCCAAAATTCTTTGCCTTTTGCAAAATTGAAACTCTATACTCATTAAATATCTACTCATTCCCTTCTTCCCCCTGCCCCTGGTAACCACATTCTACTTTCTGTCTCTATGATGTTGACTACTGAAATTACTCATATAAATGAAATCATAAAGTATTTGTCTTTTTATGACTCGCTTATTTTACTTGGTATAATGTCCTCAAGATTCATGCACATAGTAGCATATGTCAGAATTTTCTTCCTTTTTTTTTTTTTTAATTTTATTTATTTATTTATTTATTTATTTATTTATTTATGGCCGTGTTGGGTCTTCGTTTCTGTGCGAGGGCTTTCTCTAGTTGTGGCAAGTGGGGGCCACTCTTCATCACGGTGCGCGGGCCTCTCACTATCGCGTCCTCTCCCGTTGGGGAGCACAGGCTCCAGACGCGCAGGCTTCAGTAGTTGTGGCGCACGGGCTTAGTTGCTCCATGGCATGTGGGATCTTCCCAGACCAGGGCTTGAACCCGTGTCCCCTGCATTGGCAGCCAGACTCTCAACCACTGTGCCACCAGGGAAGCCCAGAATTTTCTTCCTTTTTAAGGCTGAGTAATAGTCCATTCTATGCATAGACCACATTTTGCTTATCCATTCATCCGTTGATGGACACTTGGGTTGCTTCCGTGTTTTAGGTACTATGAATAAATGCTACCATGAAAGTGTATGTACGGATATCTCTTTGAGACCCTGTCTCCATGTCTTTTGGACATATACCCAGAAGTGAAATTGCTGGATCACATGGTAATGCTATTTTAATTTTTGAAGAACCACATACTGTTTTCTACAGATGCTGTACCATTATACATTCTCACCAACAGTGCACAAGAGTTGCAATTTCTCCACGTCCTCACCAACACTTCTTATATTTTGTTTTTGTTGTTTTTTTTCTTAGTATTAGTCATCCTAACAATGTGAGCTGGTATTTCATTGTAGTTTAGATTTGCATTTCCCTGACAACTAGTGATATTGAAAATTTATTTTCATGGGCTTGTTGGCCATATGTATATCGTCTTTGGAGAAATGTCTATTTGAGTTCTTTACCATTTTTAAGTTAGGTAAATGTTTTTCTGTTGTTGAATTTTATTTGTTCTTTATATATTCTGGTGTTAATCTCTTATCAGATACATGATTTGCAAATATTTTCTCCCATTTTTGGGGTTGCCTTTTTACTTTGGTTTTTATTCTGTATCTTTTGATGCACAATTTTTTATTAAAATTTTCATGAAGTTTGTTTTGGCTATTTTTTCTTTTGTTGCCTGTGCCTTTGGTGACATAGCTAAGAAATCATTGCTGAATCCAATGTTGCAAAGCTTTTCCCCTATGTTTTCTTCTAAAAGTTTTATAGGTTTAGGTCTTATATTTAGGTCTGATACATTTTGAGTTATTTTTATATGGCATAATGTAAAGGTCCAACGTCATTTTTTGTATGTAGATATCGAGTTTTCCAAGTACCAATTATTGAAAATTCTGTTATTTCCCCATTGAATAGTCTCAGCCCCCTTGTCAAAGATAATTTGACCATATAATTGAAGATTTATTCCTATGCTCTATATTCTATTTCCTTGCTATACATGTCTGTCTTTATGTCAGTGCCACATTATTTTGATTACTGTTGCTTTATCCTAAGTTTGAAATCAGGAAGTGTGAGTCATATAGCTCTGTTCTTTTTTTTCAAGATTGTTTTGTTATTTGGGATTCCTGTAGATTCCATGTGAATTTTAGGATGGATGTTTCTATTTCTGCAAAAAATTTGTTTGGATTTTGATAGGGCCTGCATTGAATCTGTAGATTGCTTTGGGTAGTATTGACATCTTAACAATATCGTCGTCCAGTCTATAAGCATAGGATATGTTTCCTTTTATTTATATCTTCTTTAATTTCTTTCAGGAATGTTTTGTAATTTTCATTATACAAGTCTTTCACCTCCTTGATTAAGTTAATTCTTAAGAATTTTATTCCTTTTGGTGGTATTTTAAATGAAATTGTTTTCTATATTTCCTTCTCAGATTGTTCATTAATGTATAGAAATTAATGTATAGAAATGCAACTGATTTTTGTGTGTTTACTTTGTATATTTCTAACTTTAATCTGTGTACTAGTACTAATAATTTTTGTGGATTCTTTAGAGTTTTATACATATAAAATCATATCATCTGTTAACAGAAATAATTTTATTTCTTCTTTTCCAATTTGAATGCCCTCTATTTATTTTTATTGCCCAGTTGCACTGGCTAGAACTTCCAGTAGTGTATTAAATAAAAGTGGTGAAAGTGGGCATCCTTGCCATGTTCCTTACCTTAGAAGAAATGTTTTCAGTCTTTCCATAGAATGTGGTGCTTACTGTGGGTTTTTCCATATATGGCTTTTACTATATTGAAGTAGTTTCCTTCTAGACCCAGTTTGTTGAGTGTTTTTATCATGAAAGGTTGTTGAATTTTGTCCAGTGTTTTGCCTGCATCTATTGAGATGATCATATGTTTTTTCCCTTCATTTTATTAATGTAGTATATTACACTGATTGATTTTCATGTCTTGTACCATCCTTGTATTCCAGGAACATATTCCACTTGATCATAGCATATAATCCTTTCAGTATGCTGCTGAGTTTGGTGTGCTTTATTTTCTTGAGGAGTTTTACACCAATGTCCATAGGAATATTGGTCTGTAGTTTTCTTTTCCTGTAGTATCTTTGTCTGGCTTTGATATTAGGGTAATGCTAGCCTCATAGAATGGATTAGGAGGTGTTGCCTCCTTTTTAATTGTTTTGAAAAGTTTGAGAGGTGTTTGTGTTTGTTCTTTAAATATCTGCTGGAATTCGCCATTGAAGACATCAGGTCCAGGACTTTTATTTTTCAGTATTTTTTTTTTACTACTGATTCAGTCTCCTTACTAGTTATAGGTTTATTCTGAATTTCTATTTGTTTGTGTGTGTGTGATTTAGTCTTTGTATGTTTACTATTTTGAAAATTTTATACATTTCACCTAGGTATACAGTTTGTTGGTATAAATTTTTTCATAGCACTCTCTTATGATCCTTTTAATTTTTGTAGAATTAGTAGTAATGTCCCCCCTTTCATTTTTGATTTTGGTAAGCTGACTCTTCTCTCCTTTTTCTTAGTCAGTCTAGATAAAGGTTTGTCAATTGTGTTGATCTTTTTGCACAACCATCTTTTGGTTTCATTGATTTTCTCCATTGTTTTCATATTTTCATTTGGTTTCTCTCTGCTCTAATATTTATTTTTCCATACTCGGCTAGATTTGGGGTTAGTTTGTCCTCCTTTTTCTAGTTCCTTAAATTGTAAAAATGAGTTGTAGATTTGAGATCTTTCTTCTCTTTTAATGTAAGATTTTATAACTATAAATTTCCCCATCAGCATTGATTTTGCTGTGTGCCGTAAGTTGATATGTCGTGCTATCACCTTCATTTGTCTGAGTATTTTCTAATTTCCCTTGTAACTTATTCTTTGATCCATGGATGCTTAAGAGTGTGTTATTTAATATCCACAATTTTGTGATTTTTTTCAGTTTTCCAACTTCATCCTTTTGTGGTTGTGGAAGATACTTTGTATGATATCTATCTTTTAAAATCTATTGAGACAGTTTGCTGGTTAACATATGGTTTATCCTGGAAAATTTCTCATGAGCACTTGAGAAGAATGTGTATTTCATTGTTGTTTGGTAGAGTATTCTGTGTTTATCTTTTAAATGTAGTTGGTTTATCTTGTTTTAAAGCCTCTATTTCCTTACTTATCGTCTATCTGGTTATTCTACCCATTATTGAGAGTGGAGTATTGACATCTCCAACTATATTTATAGAGTTGTCTCTTTCTCCTTTCAGTTCTGTCACTTTTACTTCATATATTTTGATGGTCTGTTATTAGGTGCATAAAAGTTTTTATTTGTTATATTTCCTTGCTGTATTGAACCACTCATAAAATGTGATTCTATTCTTCTTATAGGTCTATTTTGATCCAAGGTCTATTTTGTCTGATATTAGTACACCCATCCCTGCTCTTTTTGTTACTATTTGAATGGAATATTCTTTCATCCTTTTATTCCAACCTATTTGTGTCTTTGGATCTAAAGTGAGTTTCTTGTAGAAAGCATATAGTTGTTTTTTCAATCCATTCTTCCAATGTCTGTCTTTTGATTGGAGAGCTTAATCCATTAATAAAGTAATTACTGATAAGGAGGAACACCTGGTATTTTGCTAATTTTTTTCTGTATGTCTTACAGCTTTTTTGTCCTCCATTTCTTGTTAACATTTTCTTTTTCAGTTAGTTGATATTTTTTATAGTTCAATGTTTCAATTCCTTTCTTAATATTTTTGTATATATTCTATAGGTATTTTTTTGGTGATTACTATGGGGATTTCATTTAACATCCTAATGTTATTGTAATGTGAATTTACACCTCCTTAATTTCAATACCATGTCAAAACTCTGCTCCTTTAACAACTCCATCTCCACCCCTTTCAGTTGTTAATGTCACATAATTATATATTTATACATTTGTATTCAAAAGCATAAACTAAGAATTGTTTTTTTTAATTCAGTCATCTCTTAAATCATGTAAATATTTGGAGTTACAAACTAAAAATATGATATTATTAGCTTTTATAGTTACTGTATTTATGTTACTGTGATCTTTTTTTTTTTTTTCTTCATACAGCTTTGAGTTATGTCCTTTAATTCCAAGCTGGAGGACTCCTTTTATCATTTTCAGTCTACCAGGTCTAGTTATAACAAACTCCCTCAGCTGTTGTTTATCTGTGAATGCCATAATTTCTCCATCAGTTTTGCTATATCAGCGCACTGCCTTCTGGCCTCCAAAGTTTCTAATGAGTAATCTGTTTATAATCTTATTGAGGATTCCTTATATGTGACATATTGCTTCTCTCTTGCAGCTTTCAAGGTTCTCTCTTTGTCTTTGGGTTTAGACAGATTATAAAGTGTCTCATTTTTTTTTTGCATTTATCTACTTGGGTATTCATATTCCAAGTTTCCTGGATGTTCATATTTATATTCTCATCAAATATGGGAAAATTTCTGCCATTATTTCTTCAGATATTCTCTTTGCTCTTTCCTTTATCTCTTCTCCTCCTGAGAAGCCCACAATGTGTATGTTCATCTCCTTGATGGTGTCCAGGAAGTACCTTAGGCTCTGTTCACTTTTCTTCAATTTTTTAACTTTCTGTTTCTGAGACCCATTGATTTCCATTGTTGTATCTTCAAGTTCATGGATTCTTTCTTCTTTCTGTTCAAATCTACCTTTGAATCCCTCCAGTGAATTTTTTCATTTCAGTTATTGTACTTTTAACTTCCAAAATGTCTTTTTGATTTCATTCTTATATTTTCTATCTCTTCATTGATATTTCTATTTTGTTCGCACATCACTTTTTTAAAACTTTCTCTACATCTTACTTTAGTTCTCTGAGCATCTTTAAAACCTTATTTTAAAGTTTTTGTCTATTAGATCTGCCATCAGATCTTTCTCAGGGATAGTTTCTGTTTTGGGGGGATTTTTTTCCTTTGAATGGGACACACTTTCCTGTTTCTTTGTGTGTTTTGTGACTTTGTTATTGTTGTTGTTGGAAACTGGATATTTAAATCTAAAAATATGATATCTGGAAATCAGATTTTTGATTTCCTATGGTTTGCTATTTGTTTAGTTTTGATTGCTGTAGGCTGTCTCTGTGCTGAGGATCAGCCTGAAGTATAAACTGTAGGTCTCTTCAGGTCTTTCTGAGCCTGAACCTTTCCCTTTTTGCATGCATGGTGACTTCTTAACTTCCCCCATATATGCTTTTGAATGTCCTACTCTTTAATGTCTAACTTCTAGAAGGGGAAAGGGTGGAGGTGGGGGGATGAAAGGCAGAAAACAGTGCTGGCCCTTTAAATACGTTGGAATTCACTTCAGCTAGTGGAAGAGGAGTTGGCAACAATGAGAGGCGGTTCAAAAACAATATCTGTGCCAACAAACACATGAAAGGATGCTCAGCATCACCAATTATTAGAGAAATGCAAATCAAAACTACAGTGAGGTGTCACCTCACACCAGTCAGAATGGCCATCATCAAAAAATTTACAAACATTAAATGCTGGAGTGGGTGTGGAGGAAAGGGAACCCTCCTACACTGCTGGTGGGAGTGTAAATGGATACAGCCACTATGGAGAACAGTATGGACGTTCCTTAAAAAACTAAAAATAGAACTACCATATGACGCAACAATCCCACTACTGGGCATATACCCTGAGAAAACCAGAACTCAAAAAGAGTCATGTACCACAATGTTCATTGCAGCTTTATTTACAATAGCCAGGACATAGACGCAACCTAAGTGTCCATTGACAGATGAATGGATAAAGAAGATGTGGCACATATATACAGTGGAATATTACTCAGCCATAAAAAGGAACAAAACTGAGTTATTTATAGTGAGGTGGATGGACCTAGAATCTGTCATACAGAGTGAAGTAAGTCAGAAAGAGAAAAACAAATACCATATGGTAACATATATTTGTGGAATCTAAGAAAAAATAATGGTTCTGAAGAACTTAGGGGCAGGACAGGAATAAAGATGCAGACATAGAGAATGGACTTAAGGACACGGGGAGGGGGAAGGGTAAGCTCGGACGAAGTGGGAGAGTGGCATTGACATATATACACTACCAAATGTAAAATAGATAGCTAGTGGGAAGCGGCTGCATAGCACAGGGAGATCAGCTCGGTCCTTTGTGACCACCTAGAGAGGTGGGATAGGGAGGGTGGGAGGGAGATGCAAGAGGGAGGGGATATGGGGATATATGTATACGTATAGCTGATTCACTTTGTTATACAGCAGAAACTAACACAACAATGTAAAGCAATTATACTCCAGTAAAGATGTTAAAAAAAAAAAAAATCTGTCTGCCCCTGTCTCTGCACCTCTGTGATCAGAAGCCACAATCAGTGATCATAACATAGATGCCTGCTATTTGGAGGATGGGTCTTTATTGCCCACCCTGGGTTCCTCAAGCTACATTCAAACTATTCTAAGAACAAATGCTGCCTGCTGTGGGACTGGGGGCTGGGAGCTGGGTAGCCGCTGCTGAGTTAAGAGCTGAAATTCACTTACCATCCAAGCCTCTCCCTGGAAGTTTCAGTCCTTCAGTGTACCGCAGAGTTCCAATACAGATACCTTGGACAGATTCTGTCAGTGTAATTGTCTAGGTAGAAGATGGAGTCCTAGTGCTGCCTACTTGACCATCTTCCCAGAATCCTCTAAAGTCTTGGGTTTTTAACATTATTGAACTTTTAAAAAAGACTTGCTGATCATTAAGAATGATGCAGCATTGGTTAAGAGTGGCAATAGACCAACATAAATTATTTGCTTTGTGATTATAAATCAATGATTCCAATAATATAAAAATTTAAGACAGTTGTAGTATAACAATAAAAGTTTCATATTTATAGACTGCAAATCTCTATTATTTTTTGTCATCCATTATAAAAGAAGCAATTCAGCTTGATTCATCCTTTCTTTGAAATCTTTATTTCACTTATGCTTAGAAGATACACATTGTTTAAATTTAAAGACAGTGACTGCATTTATTATTTTCTGTTCACATACAACACAAGAATAAGTAAATGGCCATGACCATCTTATACTCTAAAGAGGTGCTCCATAAATGCTGTTTCAATGCATACCTCTTTTTTGGTCTACAATGTGTGCTTACAAAATTTTATTAACTGGGTAGAGATCCCAATGTATGAGAATTCATTGAAGAAAAGTGTAGAAGAAATATGCTGCTGAGATGAAAAAATTAAAAAGAAGGATTGGAATGAACTTTGGAAGTTCCTTATTAAAAGGAACCCCATTTTCTTGTTAAAAATTACATTTGACCAATAGCTGTTCAACTTAAAATGTTGATTACCTTTCAAAAACAAATGACAAGATATAGTTAAAATATATTTATTCCACTTCCTAAACTTTAAGAATAATGTACTCTTTTTCAGTGATTATGGCCTCTTCTTCATGTCCTCTCCATGTCACTAGAAATTGGGAACTTTCAGCATATTGTACCACAGGTGTCATCAAACTGAAAAAGCAGTAATGCTCTCCTTATCCTTTCCAGGTCGTAAATGTGATCAGTAATAAAACTTAAGTGAAACAGTTTGTTATGGTGGAAGCTTCTGGTACTCCTCTATAGAATTCATGAGGTCAGATTCCACAGTGTCAAGGAAAATCAACCTAATGAAGCAATTTAATTAAAATTAATTGAGTATGATTCTGTCTCTTAACTATGAGATTGATGTAGGGTTATTTTCAACATTTTCTTTGCTTAAGGTGAAACTACACTCCCAGACTTTTCTTTTCCTTAGTCTTTTTTTCAGAATGGGTAATTTTTAGTAGATAATAATGGTTCATAGAACTTATCAATGTAAAAGACCTTTGAGGTCATTTAATCTATTCCATGATGAGGTAGGATTATTCTTTTGTTCTATTTTTATGTTTCTCATATCCTTCCTGGATGTGGTTCTTAATAAAGAGTCTAACTAAGCTGAAAAGGAATCATATATTGAAGCCTCTATGAGTATTTGTTTAAATCATATACACTTACCTTAAGAACATAGTGTAATCCTGCTGACAAAGTTGTGTGAGACAAGTTTGGTAGATTTTAGTTCAGAAATTTAGATTCATGTTCATGTTACGGATCATGCAAGTCAGCCTGATTGGCATATATCTGATTAAATGGGGATGCATATAGACATGGTATACCGTTAGCATGAGTGAATACGCTGTCATTTGGAAATATTGGTCCCCTTATAAAATCAGCTTTACTATTCCAGTAAGTCAAATAGCTTCCATTTTGGCTGTCTCTACTGTGTTTGCTTATGCATAAATATTGTAGTCCTCCTGGCAGGTAGTCAGTATTTGTAATTAAAATATTCACTAGGTTTGGCAACATTGAGCATAAAGAGGTAGACGTGGTGGTGACCAAATAGGAATATTTTGGGCCTTATTACAAGGGACATATTTTAGTGTCATAATATAGCATGATAGTTTTTTGGGCATAACTAAAAAAGATTTAAAAATTCCTTTTAAGTGCATGCCTCTTCACTCCTCTGATATCATTTATTGCATATATGGAGATAATCCTTATAGAGATTAAAATTTATATCTCTTAAACTTTGTGCTATCTTTAAAAATGCCATGGGAAAAATTTCCCTTATATATACAAGAATGAAATTAACTTTTTGTTCACGTTTATGTCCTTGAGTATTCTATTCATTTTTATGTTATAAACCTGGAAGAATGGTAAATTTAATTGATCAGGAAACATGTATATTGAATAAAATTTCTCTAGTGTTACTCTATACATTATATTAATCACTGCCAGATAGAGTAGTAATACAATTACCAAAGACTCTGGAATATAACCAGTCTATCTACTAGAAAGCTTTGTGTATTATAAAACTCTATCAACCTAGACACTGTCAGCATGGCAAAGTACCTGAGCAGGAATCATATGGAGAGCTGAAGCAAGGCAACTGCAGGCAAAAATATATCTTTTTAAACAAACTTGTGGATAAAAAGCTTCAACAGCATGACATATCTCTGACATGCTGGGAAACAGCAGCTGACAGAGCAAACCAACATGTAACAGTTGTATTCAGAGGTGAAGATATAGGACCATAAACCAAATGAGGCCTGTGAACAGCTGCCTGGGTTGCAAATCAAAACCATTATATACCTATTCCTTGTGGGGTCAACTGTTGAAACTAACAGTGCCCTTTCCTTTAGACTTTCATGAATGGAAGCAGCCATTGACGGGTGACCAGACAATGGGAAATATCATTTTATTTCTGAAAGAGAAGCTATCCATCATCTGGGAAACTGTTGACTTTATCCGTTGTCCATTTCCATTTTGTATCCAAAATCTTATTCTGAGCCACCTTCCAATATGTATTGTTAAATAACTGAGCTGCAGTTGAGTGTCATAATTTCTTGTACTCAAATCAATGATAGAGAACTTCCAAATATTTTCTGTACTATGAGTGACTGAGCTATTCCTCATTATGTCTGTCTTGATTGGCAAAAGTGAGGAAGCATCTTCATAGATGATGAGGAGACTGGTTGTACCAAAACTTGTGAAAGCGTTTCCTTCATTCTGGCTATTGTAAAACAATGCAAATAACATAAAAGGCTTCACAAGCCTGTATACTGAAAGAACAATAAATCATTAGCACCACAGGAGAGAGTTTTAATAGTCTTTGATTAATCTGTAATCTACCACTATGGCAATATTCTTTGTTAATGGAATTTTCAATTAGATTGTTATTAGAAACACAATTTGTTTCACATTTATTAAATATTCTGCATATCGTAATGTTGTCATTAGGTAGTGTTTAGCAAACTGATCATTAAAGCAGCAAATGAGGGTCACAGATTTATCATTTATAGGAGCTTGCAGTGCCTTTAAAACATTTGTTAAGAGTTGCTAAGATTCCATCATTTTCTGTATTCTAATGACTTTTGTCTTTTCCTTACATTTTTTCTTCTTATTTTACCTCCTTGTTGATGAATACTTGGCAAGAGATTAACTATTTAGAGCTCATTTGTATGCTTATGAACAGTATCCAAACACTGCTTGCATGATACTACCTACCTCATAAGGTTTTCTGTAAGGATTAAGTGCAGAGTAAGAGTTCAATTAATCTTAGTTATTTTATTATTGCTAATAATAAATACATATAGGGTAAAGTTTCAGTAAGTGTTGTTTTAATGTCAAAAATACTAATTTAATATGTAACACTTATATAGTAATTAAAAAGTGCCAGGCACTGTTCTAAATGTTTTGCATGTTTTAATTCACTGATTTTTTAAATCATCCTTTGAGGCAAATAGTATTGTTATTTCTGTTTTTCAAATAAGAAACCTAGGGCACAGAGAGGTCACTGAAGTGGTTGGCTCAAGGTCAGCTTGCGTTTTGGACCCAAGGGAATTCAACTCCAAAGTTAATACACTGTTAATCAGCGTATTTTACTACCTTTCTGTCAGCAATCTCAAATGAACTAGTATATTCTTAAATGTTGATTTGTAAGATGGGTGTTTGTAACTCTGAATATGTATATATCAAATAGAAATAATATATATTAGCTAGCACCCAATCAAGCTTTTTTAGACTTATAATTTATCAAATATATTATATGAGAAAATAAATTCAGAGGTCCATTTACAGCCCTAAAAATATTCTTTTTTATCATGATGTTGGTCTGGCAGTTGAAATAATGACCATCTCCAAACACCTGCTTTCTAGTTCCAAATATATGGTGTTTTCTCCTATGGCCTTTAACAGAGTCTTTAGCGAGGAAGGATATAAGGTAAGGAAGGTATTTGTCAGAAATGCCCCCAGAGGAGTTAGTTGATGGAAGTGTTGTATCAAGGTAGACTAGGAACTGGAGCAAGGAAAATGAAAGGAGAAGGTACAATGGCCTGAATAATGAGAAGCAAAGAGACGGGTGTAGGAGAGAAGTGTGGGAATACCTTCCCTTTACCTTTAGTCCTTTGGTATAGATTTCCTTTCCTGAGCTACATCATTTGTCAGATTTTTTAAAAACAGCTTTTGATAGTAGCTGTCATATCTCTCTTGGATCTTTCCTTTTCTTGCATTTACCAACTGTTCTCAGATCTTATGGTTTTTAGATATCCTCTCCATACTGATGGGTCTTGTAGTGATAATTGTTGAAAGTATATGATGGATCCATGGAAATTCCCTATACTATTCTCTCTCATTTGTATGTGTTTGAAATTTTCCATGATAAGCTAAACACAAAATCAATCAAAACAAAAGAAAAAAAGTGAATTTGATCTTTGGCAATAGAAATAATACCAAAGTCTTAAGATAATAAACAATAAAAATCTCACCTATTTCATAGTGCTGGTTGGACTATTTTGGAATATTTAATTCTAAGTAGCAGTTTAAGACAAAGTATGAAGTGATTCAATAAATCTCAGTCACCAAAGTCGGCTAATTGGGTATGAAAAAAAGATTAATGGGGATGGTGTAGCTCAGTGTTTTCATTTCATATTAGTTCTATGAATGTAACCATGTAGTCAGTGTTGAATTTTTAATAAACTGATGGGTCTCTTTTGAATAGAACTGAGATTCAGGTACCAATACAGGTAGTGTAAATTTTGATAATAGAATTAAAATGAATGCGTTCTCAGACAATGCAAACATTTATTGAACATTTGCTATGTATCAGGTACTATTTTGGGCCCTTTACACATTTTATTTCCCACATGCTATTTTGCTCAATACTAACAAGGACACCACAAAATAGTTGTTTCTAGTGGTGTATTTTCAAGTGTGAAAATTCAGGATCATTGGACAAAAATCACTTGTCAAGGGCATAATGTGAGTAACTGGTAGAGTAGGCATACCTATTGTGGTCTCTGCGACCTTAAACCCAGACTTGTTTTTGATCTTCCCTAATGCCTTCTAGTAGAGAATATGTGTCCCCTGGAAATTGAGTAAGTATTAGCAGGAATAAATGGGGTCAATTTTAAACATACCCCCAATTCCTGGATATCTAATTTTACAGCTCTTCACTGTAAACCATGGAGAGATCTATTTCCTTTCTTCAACAAGGAAGGACATACTTTCATACATCTTTTTTCCAGCCTTGAAATTTAAAATCAATGTACTGATTCAACCAGCACTTTCCTTTTACCCTTTATCGGGTTTCTTTTTCCTTTAGTTTTAATCTCTAATTCCAAAGGGTACACCTCTTTAGCTTGTAGCAAAATTTCAAGCATACTCTTTTGTTTCTTAGAGGGCTATTCTTTTTGTTGATAAATAGCAGAAGAGCATTTTTCTCTTAGCCACCAGTTTCTTTTGGTATGCAGAATCTTTCCCCTCTGTCCTCTTCTATCACCCTGATATTTTCCATCTTACTTAATCAGATCTTCTCTGATCCTCAACCATATTATAACTAGTATTTCACATTATTTTTAATACTTCAATATATGTTATCTGATTTTCTGAAAAAAAATATGTCATTAATGAAGACAGGTATCTTCATTAGTATAAACTGTTCACTATTGAATGTTTTTTTTTTTTTTATGAGCTGGTACTTGATTTTCATTTTATACTATACTCAGTTTATTTAGATCTTTTAATTATCTCTGAATAGTATGTGAAAAGTGTCATCATTTAGCTTAGGAAAAATAACCTTATAATGAAGTCAGTTGCAGCAATATCAATGACTAGTGCCACTAATAGAAGATAAGTAAAATTGAATGGCAAAGGTTAGAAATAGAATTGATTTCTTTCTTCTGATCTTTAATTACAAGTATTAAAATTTTTCGAAGTGTTAAATTGACTGCAAAAGAATGAATTGGCTGTCTATTGACCTAAAAAAACATAATTTTAAAGCAGATACTTGTTGCCCTGGAGAGGGAAGGGTCACTGTATTTGATATGTACATGCTTTCTGTGACTGACTCAATTCACCTTTCCTAGCATGGAGAAAAACGGTCACGACTTGGCCTTACTTGTGAATACCAAATATCAGAGGACAAAAAGAGCTCTGTATTGGAGATTTAGAAAGTTCTAGAATCAGGACAGGGTGTAGCCATTGGTCCAGTAAGATGTCAAACAGAGCATTTCAGGAAAATTATTTAGCACAGGATGGATTCTGGTCCAATATTAACATTATAGTAAATATGTAGATACAACTTATGTTATAGAATATAACAACTTAGTTTTAACACTTTAGCTTTAACATTCATACATTTAACATGTATGTATTCAGAAATCCATTGTTCTGTGAGCTATAGGAATACAAATATGAATCAAATCAATTGAGGATTCAGCCCTTAAAATTGGGCAGATGTAGTATGATGTGTGTATGAATAATTAAACATGAGGTAGAACACAATACATTTCAAAAAAGAAGTCCAGGAAATAACACAACAAGAGGTTAAGAAGAGTAGGAGATTTTGTTCTGCTGGTGTGGTTAAGGGAGGCTTTAGGGGGAAATAGTGACTAAATTGAATCTCAAAAAGTAAAACTTTGAATATTATGTTTTCATTGGTAAAGGCATCTAAGTAGATGATCAGCATTAATAAAATAGTATTTTTTTAATAAAAACAGAGTTATCGCAGGGTTAGAGATGTATTCATGGAAAACTGTTATGACAAGGAGAACCTTGAAGTAAAGTCAGTAATGAACGTACACAGTGTAGTCTCAGTACTCCAGACAAGAATAATGACAGGTGTGAACTAATGGTGAAGCATATGCATTTGTAGCACAAAGAGAATGTCAAGAAGAAAACACTAAGGTTTCTATGCCAAAGATATTTAGGTGAAGATAACCATCAGGCAGTTGGAAATGTGTCTTGAACACCTGTCGGAAGGTAGATTTCTAGGAGTTCAGTTACTTATTTTTTGGAGGAATGGTGTAGAAAGAAAAGAAAATTAAGATAAATTTCTTAAAAAACAGCTACATTTAAAGACCAAGAGGAAGAAGCTAGAACATGCAATACAGGAAAGGTCATAGAAGTTGGAAATGATCTAGGAGAAAGTAGCATCATGGAAACCTGAGAGAAGAAGGGTTTCAAATAAAAGAGGTGTTGTTCCTGTACATTAGGAGGGTCTGTTGCAGACCATAAAGGCTACCTGTTATATGATTTGTTTTATAGATGATATAGAAAAGACAAAACTATTTGGAAAGAGAACAGATCAGTGGTTGCTAGAAACTGGGAGTGGAGGGTAATAATTCAAGACAAAGGAGCAACATGAGGTAATTTTTTGGATTAAAGAAACTGTTCTTTATTAAGATTGTGCTGGTAGATACATCATTCTACATATTTGTCAAAACCCATAGAACTGGACACTACAGAGAGTTATTTTTAATGATTATAAATTTTAAAAAAATAAAATGAAGGAAAAAGTGAGAAACAAGTCATCGGTTTGTTGATTAAAAAGAGTAGATTCACAATGTGGAGGATTGAGGGTATAAGGTTTATGGTTAAGAAGAAGGAAAAGAAAGTGGTTTCAGGAGGTTTATGGATTAATTAAAGGAATATTTTGTTTGGAGAGAGGAAACTTTAAACAAAGAGGTTAAGAAAAGAGCATGAATATTCAAAGAAGATAAAGAATGAATATAGAAAGCTTTGAAGCCATAGTAGGTAATGGAAAAAGAATAGGAGTTGCTTTTGTTCTTACGAAAGGGAAAAAATAGAGAATTAATGTAGATACAGAGAATCATTTTAAGGGAGCATCACTTCATGTTGAAGCACTAGAATTTGGGATGGAGGTATGGCAAAAACTCATTTAACCAGGTCCAGTTCACCTCTTTCTTGTTACTAGTGTCTGAATATTCAGTTTTTTACCCTCCCAAATGCTATGCTCTCTCATAGCACCGAAGTGTGAATGTTGATTAGTCTAAACCAGTGCTTTCAAAGGGTGACACTCAGACCAGGAACATCACTCTTACTTGGGAATTTGTTAGAAATACAAATTCTGCTCCAGACATACTAAATGAAAAACTCCAAAGACAATATATAAATGGCTAACAGGAATATGAAAAAAATGTTAAACATCACTAATCATCAGTGCAATGCAAATAAAACCTCTGTGAGAAATCACCTCACACCTGTCAGGATTGCTGTAATCAAAAAAAATAAACAATGTTGGCGAGGATATGGAGAATTTATGCAAAATAGTGCAGCCACTATGGAAAATAGTATAGAGATTCCTCAAAAAATTAAAAATAGAACTACCAGATGATCTAGCAATCCCACTTTATTATATTAACACTACCATGTTCATTGCAGCAATATTCACAATAGCCAAGATGTGTAAAGAACTTCAAGGTCCACTGACAGTTGAATAAAGACAATGTAGTATACATACATACAGTGGAATATTATTCACTCTTAAAAAAGAAGAAAATTCTGCAATATTGATGAACCTTGAGGACATTATGCTAAGTAAAATAAATCAGTCACAAAAAGACAAATACCGCATGATTCAACTTATATAAGGTATCTAAAATAATCAAATTCATAGAATCAAGATTGTTAAAATGTCCATACTACCCAAACCAACCTACAGATTAAAAGAAGTCCCTATCAAAATACCAATGGCATTATTCACAGAACTGGAACAAATAAGCCTAAAATTTGTCTGGAACCACAAAGGAACCCGAATAGCCAAAGCAATATTAAGAAAGAAGAAAAAAAGATGGAAGTATCACACTCCCTGATTTCAAACTATATTACAAAGCTATAGTAATCAAAACTATATGTTATTGGCACAAAAACAGACATATAGATCAATGGAACAGAATATAGAGCTCAGAAATAAAATCACACGTATATGGTCAATTAATTTATGACAAAGGAGCCAAGAATATACAGTGGGGAAAAGACAGTCTCTTCAATAAATGGTGTTGGGAAAACTGGACAGCTACATGCAAAAGAATGAAACTGGACCACTTTCTTACACCATATACAAAAATTAACTCAAAATGGATTAAAGATATAAGTCTTTAATAAGACTATAAAACCTGAAACTATAAAGCTCCTAGAAGAAAGCATAAGCAGTAAATGCTTTGACATCAGTCTTAGCAATATTTTTTTGGATCTGTCTCCTCAGGCAAGGGAAACAAAATCAAAAATAAACAAGTGGGTCTACATCAAATAAAAAAGCTTTTGCACAGTGAAGGAAACCATCAACAAAATGAAAAGGCAACCTACTGAATGGGAGAAGATTTTTGGAAATGATATTTCTGATAAGGGGTTAATATTTCAAAATATAAAAGAACTCAAACAACTCAACATAAAAAAAAACAACAATCCAATTTAAAAATGGGGAGAGGACTTCAATAGACATTTTTCTAAGGAAGACATACATATGGCCAACAGATACATGAAAAGGTACTCAACATCACTAATCATCAAGGAAAAACAAATCAAAATCACAATGAGTTATCACCTCACACCTGTCAGAATAGCTATTATCAAAAAGACAACAAAAAACAAGTGTTGGTGAGGATGTGGAGAAAAGGGAACCCTCTTGTACTGTTGGTGGGATTGTAAATTAGTGCAGCCACTATGGAAAACAGTATAGAGGTTTCTCAAAAATTAAGAATAGAACTACCATCTGATCTAGACATTCTATTTCTGGGTATTTACCCAAGGAAAATAATAACACTAATTTGAGAAAATATATGCACCCCTGTGTTCATTGCAGCATTATTTACAGTAGCCAAGATATGGAAGTAACCTAAGTGCCCATTGATTTACAAATAGGTAAAGAAGATGTGATGTATATATGCAATGGAATATTACTCAGTTATAGAAAAGAATGAAACCTTGCCATTTGTGATAACATGGATGGATCTAGAAGATATTATGTTTAGCGAAATAAGTCAAAGACAAATACCTTATGATTTCACTTATGTGTGGAATCTAATAAATAAAACAAACAAAGCAAAACAGAAATAGGCTCATAGATACGAGAACAAACTGGTGGTCTCCAGAGGGGAGAGGGGTAGGGGGTTGGGTGAAATAGGTGGGATTAAGAAGTACACAATTGTAGTTAAAATAAGTCATGGGGATGTAATGTACAGCATAGGGAATATAGTCAATAATATTGTATTAACTTTGGTGAAAGATGGTTACAAGACTTGTCATGATGATCCATTTATAATGTACATAAACGTCAAATCACTATGTTGTACATATGAAACTAATATGATACTGTTTGTCAACTATACTTCAATAACAAAAAAGAAAAAGAAAAGGAAATGTAGCATAGTATTTATGTAAACTTTAAAAACATGAAAAACAACTCTGTGTAAGTTGTTTTTATGCTTATATACACGAAAGTATAAAATTTCATATCTAATTTCAGAGATGGGTTACATTTTAGGTCTAGAGTGGTTATCTTTGGTTACTTAGTGGGAGGATGGTAATAATAAAGGTGAAAATCATATGTGGCTGTTGGAAGCGTTTTTTATTATTACTTAAACATAATCTCAATATATTGGACATCAAACTATATAACACAATTTTATTAATAGTAAGTATAAGTTTGTGTAAATGAGAATGTGACATTTTTTCCCTGCCCTATCCCACTCTTTCTTTTTTGCTCTGTCTTACGTAGCAAGGACATTGTGTTAGCATTCTCTTGAATTTAATGGAACTGTAGTTGTGAATTACAATGATCAAATTATATTACAACGGACAGATGGCAGTTCCAATTATATGTGTTTTTCATGAACGGAAGTTAGTTAAAATTGTGAGCCAGGATCTAACTACAAATGTCTGTGAACATGACATGTTATACTGCTACATGTCTCTGAACGTATTTCTAAAGCAGTTTTATCTCCTCTAAAGTAAGTGACATATTACAGAGCCAAATAAGTCATGATAACATAATGTTTGTGGTTGTCATAAGATTTTTAGGTATAAGGGATATTCCAAATCAAACATAGTTTGTAATGTTAATATATATCAGAAGATAAATCTTGGGCTGTTCTCATTTATTTTAAGTCCTGCAATAGTTTATGTAGCGTGATAGTTTTCTGAAACGAATGTCCTAAGCTTTACAATCACCACTGATATCCTCAAAGTGAATTTAAGTAAACACAGTGATGTATCCAATTGCTGAAATGTCAATAATATAATTAACCCATATAAGTCTTACTTATTTCATTTATAAAGTGGTGAATTTATTTTATGGAAGCTTACTTGAGACAGCTATTAAGTGGTTTAATAAATAATAATTGTCAACACTTAATTTTCCAAATCTAAATGTTTTATTAGTGTACAAAGATTCTACTTATATTTATCAAGACGTTGTGATAGACATTGTGTCTATCTGTGCAGACACTGTGCAGATATTGTGCTGAATTGGATGGTCGCTGGTAAGGGAAAGGGGTTCAGTAATCAGTTGCAAAGATGAATAAGATAGGGTTGATCTTCTCAAGGGGTTTACTGTGACAGATACATACAAGTGAAAGGTGCTAGGAAATAAATATGGTAGAAAACTGGGGTTAACTTCCTGGAAAAATCAGGGAAGAGTGAAGTGATATATAGCTAGTAATATAGACAAAAAATGTGTAATACTCAATCTCATGTGAGCTTTTAAAATGCCTCAATATTTTAAACAGATGTAATCTCCTTTTTTATAGTAATGGATTAATTTGGTTTTGTTTATATGCAGATATTTTCTTAGAGTTTACAGTTTCTTTAAGTGCTTATAGACATATGATATGGATATATGCAAGTTTATGATCATATAGTTTTAATTTCCCAGGATGGTTCCAAATTCAGTGTGAGATGGGAACAAGGATCTAGAATTCACTGACTTTAGAATTCCACCTTCCTTATTCTCCCACCTATTCCCACCATCCTCACTTAGGCAGTGCTTGGAACTGCAAGTTCTACCCAATATATTTAAATAACCCTAAGCTAGCCAAAACCTTCAGAGAACTGAGGCCTATTTTGCATCATATATGGCAAAGAACTTTAAGTAGATTTGAAAGTTGATATCTTTACTACCATTTCAATGCTACCATCACTTCTTCATGATGATTCAATTATCTTATAATAATTTGTGATAATTAGGTATGAAAAAATGCATTTACAGTCTGTAGAAAAATGATAGGCTAAATAACCCTGTCAAGTTTCCCTTCCGTCTTGATGAAGTCTCTTTTGCCATTGCTTAAAGATTAAGTTAGAACACTGAGATTAACATTTTTAACCCATTTAGTGAGCTGGAGGGAATTTCATTCCTGCCTCAATTCAAGCATTCATACGCCACAAACAACTTAAAATTAAATTAGCCCCTTAAAGAAAGCACGTGAATGTTAGTATTACATAATCATGGCATCAACATCTAGAAATACATCTTGATTGGCAATGGTAAAAGATAAAAATAAAATAAAATAATAAGAGTAACTTTGTTTAAAATGGCATTTCTGTGTTTCTATGTGGGAATTATTTTCTTATTTCTTTGGATGTTAAACCTAAAGCTCTTCACATCAGCAGACATTATTACAATCTCTAATATTATCAAATGTCAGGTATATCAGACATAGAAGGCAGTCTTTTGGGCTCTGTTGCCTTAACAACAAATCTTGGTCTTGATAATCCTTATCCAGTTGAATTCTTGGCTCTGAGACTAGTAAAACTCTTGCCAAATTCAAATCAGCCACCTCTCCTATAGCTATAAAACAAATTGATCATTCACTGAAACATTCATCAAGTTGTATTTCAAGAGATATACATCACTTGATTTTTGTGATCCTACCCAGTTTGGATACAAATCATAATCATTTTATATGAACTTATTTTATACTCTGAAATCATTTATATAAAAATATTAGTGATATATTATTTCTAAGATATACTAATTTGTGATGTGAATACTATATTTTTATGTCTTTCAAAGGATTTTATATTTCAGTGAGAAGCCTGTTTAAATTGAACAATAGATCAGAAACATCTTGCTTCTTTAAATAAAGGAGTTGTGCTTCAGTATTTTCAAAAAGTTTGGGTCAGTTAGCCTAGATTTTGAATTATTTGGAACTTTTTTTGAATTTCCTTTTCTCCCTTTTCTTTTGTTATTATAAGTTAAGTTTCACTCTAAGTTTTTTTTTTCCCCCAGATAAGGCCGAGATCTGATAAGCTGTGAGCAAGTCAAATATTAGCTACATGGCCTCAAATCCTCAAATCTTCCACCTCCCTGGAGTTACCATGTTCTTTGAGATTTAAACAAAATGGACCCAGCCATTCACTGCATGTTTCCACAAACCTGCAGAAATTCCTTGTAGGGCTAAGGCTGGGGGACTGGGATTTCCTCTTCTTCTAATCATTTATGGTTCATATCAGTTGCTTTTTGAAGCACATCAACTCCCTGGGTCTAGCCTTGACTACTGTTGTTATTATAAATATATAATATATACATACACATATGTACCAATTTATTGATCCATATCCTTAAAATTAATGCACTTTATTATATATAAATTATAAATCAAGAACAAAGTCACCAAAAAAAGGGTCCACTATATTTCTTAGTTCCCTCATTTAATTTTTTTTTAACTTGATGTTTCCAGTAAAAAACCTTAGGTTCCTGTTTTAATCAGATTCTTCCAAATCATGGACCTAATATATGGCTTACTTAAAGTTTACTAGGTTTTGGCCTTGTCTGAAAAACAAATAATAATTGGAGTGAAATCTGGTTTTATAAGGATGACAACAGAGATAAGGAAGGTCCAAAAAATTTCAAATAATATCCAAATCATTGGTTTATAAAAAATTACCTGAACCTCATTCTCTTCTACATGAAAAGGCTGTCCTCCTGTGTTTCCTCCAACCTAGGTGGAGTTATTAGTGACTCAGTAAGAAGTATCGACTACTTTCCATCCTCATTTTCTAAGATCTGATTAATTAGTATTGAATAGAAATAATTTTTTAACTGAAATCATCCTTACAGGATTCTTTTTCATTTTATATCTTAAATCTCATATTAGTCAATAATTGTACTATTTTTCTGAACCTATAAATACATTTGTTTATAAGTAACTTTGTAGAGTTTTGCTACTTTATCAGACAGGAAACAAATGATACATACATACAGGTAACCAATGAGAATTGAATGAAAGGACTCTTTACAGAAGTATGGTCAAGGGGAACCCCAGGGCCAGCAACAGTAGGGCACTGTCACTGACCTTAGTCCTGAGGGGAGGAAGCAAGGGGAGAGAGTGGTTGCTGGAACCTGGAACGAACCACAACCTTGGTCAGAAGTATGTGGCCAGAGCTAAACTGCTGTACTCATTGCGCTGTATCCAGTAACCACTTATATTGTTTCCCTGATAATACTGTATTCCAAGGAGGGTACAATGACTTTTTAAAGGTAACTTTAATGTATGAAAATCTCTAGATTGAAGCACAAAGTCTTTATTTTAGTAACCACACACGTGTTTTACGTAAGAAAATTACATTTGGAGTGACTGTGTTTGTCATGGGAAACTTTTTATTCTAAGCTATTTTTGGTTCCCATCATCACACACACCAGTGCCAGAAAGCTATTGTTGCTGTAAAAGTATCAGTTTCCAGGGTTCTTGACTTTACTACCTTTTTTATACACAGGGTCTTTATATACCCTATATTATATATTTTGGCAAAGATTATGTGTATCTCAAGAAAATACATTTACTGTCTAGAATTTTGTAGAAATGCTGATACTCTGTTTTAATAAAATAAAGTAAAATCTTTTGAGGAAAGAACTGTTGTTTCAGTTTCTATAAAGAAAATAAACTAGAGACAAATAAAATTCACCCAAAATGATATGACTCATCATTTTGTTAGATGGCTTTTAACTTTTAAATACTAGTCACTATTCCAACTCTAATATGAATCACCTTATGTCATTTTTGAAACAGAGTTAAGCTATGGAAATCAAGAATTTCTCCTTGTTTTTCCTTCAAAACAATGAAATTAAAACAAAAACCCCATGTAAGAAAAAATTAGACAAATAACTGTCAAAGTATTCGGGTGTAAGGAAAGACTTCCTTGTGAGTTTTATTTTGTTGAATTTTTAGTATTCTATTACTAAAATATAGTAGCAACTTGCCATTTAAATGTATGTTTTGCTCTGTTGTCAAAATATTAAGCATCATAAGATACCTTTTAATTTATCTTTCATATCGTCTATTTCATAAAATAACCATAATGTTCCTTCAAGTGAAGATTATGGGAAAGTAAATGTTCTTACTTTTAAAATAAGTTTTTTCTATTTTCTGTATCATTTACCAATCTATCAGCATCATTTTCCACTAGATCATTCTCTTAAGTAAAATCTACTACTTAATTAATAAAAATATAACTTTCTCAATGCTTCTTTGACCTTCTTAGTCAAAACATTAATTTAGATTTTTAAAAATATTATTACAGTTTTAAACCAGTATTGGGTATGCACTGGTACTATAATCACGATAGCATTTGGGAGAAAGTGTCCAGAGGAACAGTTGGGAAGATGAAAATTTTGGTATTTTAGGACTAGATTGTGTGACCTACAGAAATGTGGAGTGTATAGAAATATATGGAGTATATTATATATTGAGTATACAGAAAGGTAGTCTCTTCTGTCTCTAAAACTAAAATATTCTACTTCTCTCTCAGATTGTTTTTCATTTGACTTAAAAATGGAAACAACTTTCAGTAATAGTTATCCCAGCTGTAAACGTAGAGAATTTCACTCAGTTGCATTCAATGACCTTTCCTGATTTACAGTTCTGTGTTTCTTGATTTTATAAATAAACTTAAAGTTTATACAAGTTCTGTGGCACCATATTCCATAGTTATGCTTTAAAGAATATTTGAAGTCAACTGTCTTTCCCAAAATCTACGAAGTGTAGTGATTTCTAATTTAAAAATCCCTGTAGATATAAACTTTCATATATCTATGATTTTCATTTGCTTGCTTTATTTCTATTCTTTTTAATTTTCTATTTTGTTGGAAAATGAGTTTCTTTTAATTTTATGTGCTGAAAATAATTTTTAATAAAAATATTTTCCTGTGTAATAACTTGTAATTGCATTGCAGTTTGCTGCATATTATACCATTCACTCCTTTATTTAATCTTTATCACAGTCATGTGAGATGAGCAGGAAATGATTATACTCCCATTTTAAGTTTTAGAAAACTGGGCCTCAGTCATTAGGGACATAATGTTAAAAATTGAGTTAATTACATATAAAACCAAGGACTTACAGCTAGGTCTAGTTGGATTCTAACAGACTCATGCTTAATGAAACAGAATATAATACTTGACATATTTTTTCTTTCAGTTTAATTCAACTTAAATAAAATTACTAAATGCTTACTAGGTTAAAGTACTGTGATGAGTAAAACAGTTGTATAAGATAGATTAAAATAAAAGATAGGAAAATACATGATATTACAAGTTATGAGAACATTACTAACCTGTAAGAAAACAATTTTAATAGAGAGTAGTGATAGAAACCAGAATTCAGGAATTAAGGAATAAGGGAGATGTAAGGGTGTTGAAGCATCTGGTGAGGACTGTCCTCTGGAGAGGTTTGGGTTGGGTAAAGATGATGAAGGGACTGAGAATGCATGCACAACAGAAGGACAACATACAAATGAAGGGTGAATTGAACACATTTGCCAAAAAACATGTAAGAACAAGGCAAAAGTGACTGATAATTAACAGAGTTGAGAGCCTAAGAAAATGAGTAAAGAGGTTAGCCTGGGAAAATATTCAAGTCAAGGAAATATGAAAGAAGCAAAACATTCTTTCAGTAAGAATAAAAGCTTAGAGTCTTCATTTTGGAAGATGCTCCTTTCTTAGCAAGTGATAGAACTTTTGTTTTCCCTAAAATTTGATAATCCTGAAGTATGGAAAAGAGATTGAGGGAGAATGGGATAAAGTCCTTAAAATGTGAATTTTAAAATTGCCAGAAATTAGTAATAAGAACTTTTGATGGAGTGAGTCAATACAATCTTTCCATATTTTCAAACAACAAGTGGCAGCCTATGAACAGTACACATATATGCAAAGGGTTGCTTGATTATGAGGGCTTGGAAAGACTTGAAAAGCATGAAATACCAAGCTGGACAAAGCTAGTTTCAAGAAGAAGGGTTACTTTACATTTACTGTGGGATGGGGAAAGAGCTGGAAACACCTGGTTAGAATCTTTGTGCTTGTGGAAATGGCCTTTTTAGAAAAGAGAGGTGACAGGAGCTAAACTAAGGAAGAAGGCAAACCAGTGGTGCCAGCATCAGCCAGGGGCTTAGAGCTCTTCCAGTGAACTAACTTAATACTCCTCCTCCTCTCTGCCATGCCTCCAAAGAGAGAAGGGAGAAAGTCACCATGGCCACAGCCACCGGAACCAGCAGGGAGACAAAAGGCTTGTCTCTCCCTCCTTGCTCAATGTCAAACAGCTAAACATGGGCAGAACTGGGACTGAACCTGGCAGCCTGGCTCTAGAGTCTATGCTCTTAATACTGTAATTTTTGCCTTGGTGGAGATCATATACATTTGCTTTATAAGTGCAGTATTAGTTTTTAAAAATCGTAAAGGGTGGTTTGAGAATTATTTCCATTATATTCTAGTTTTTTGCATTGTTTATATATTATTTATCTGTTTTTTTTTTCTCATAAATGAAGACATAAGTTCAAGTTGGCATCTTGCTTTGAACTGGTGCAATCCTGTTCGTAAACTCAAATGGTTACCAGAATGTGTGGAAATTGTGCATATCTTATTTTGATTGACTGTTTTCTTAATTTAGAAGTGAGATTCTTCAGTTTTATTTTTATGATACCAGAAATCCAGCAGATTCTCTCAACTCTGTCAGACATTCAGTTAATCACCAATGTTTAATCTACACTTTATCAAATAACCAGATCTAATGCTTAATTTAGCTGACTAAATGCTTTGATACTTTGCATCAGTCTTCTAATTCAGATATTTTTAACATGTAAAATTAAAAAATAAGACACAGAGAAGATGTGCATTTATCCTTAGCCTTTTCATTATTATTTTGCTTGTTATTCTTTTTTCTTGCAATAAAAGTAAAATAAAGCAAAAAAACAACAAAAAGTTACCATAAAACATAAGAAAAGTAACCACTCTTTAAAAATATACAACTTCTTCATTAGAATAAAAATGAAAGAAGTTAATATTTTATCTGGTTAGTTTATACAGTGCTTACAAATTTACAAGATTTTGAAGAGTTCTAAAATTAATTAGTTGTGCTAATTAGGGGAAGCATAATGGGTCACAATGTGGAAAAAAGAAAAGATAAAGTGATGTCTGAAGAATGGATGCAAATCTCTTAGATTTGGATAGACTACAGTTGTTGTGTTTTTTGTTTTACATACTATAACTATGACTTTTGGTACATAATTTCCTTTTTTCTTATATTCTTTGAAAACAACCAATACCACTAGGTCACTTTTCTTTCACGTAAAATATTACATTAGAGGAATTGGATTAGAATTAATATCCTATTTCTTACACAGAAGAACAAATGTCTCAAACACTGATGCTTTTGTTACTATATTTTCAAAACTCTTTGGCTATATTTATTGATATTCTTCAAAGATGGTTCTGTGTTATGTGTTAAGTTGATTCTTCTTATTTATAATAATATGGAATAATGAAATAGTCATCCATTTTTCCTGAATATCTTAGATATCTTGACATTACATATAAAAATGAGGACATTTTCCTTCAGATGAGATGAACAAAATCTATTCTTCAATGATTTTATTTTTTTGAAATCAGTACATTGAATAAAAATGAATACTAACCAAACAAAATATATAAAATCATGACATTGGAAATCTGATGGACTTTGCTTTTCAAATGGTTTAATGTATGTTATATTTTACTTATAGTTTGGTTGTTTAAAATTTGGAATCTATGTTTTTCATAGCTGAAGATTCAGACATGGTAGGCCAGGTTCCAAGCCTAATTCAGATAACCCTGTTTCATACAATTGCTGATTTCATTTCTAAGACTTGTTATGTAACTGTATTAGTCAGGGTTCTCCAGAGAAACAGAACCAATAATATATGTGCCATATGTGTGTGTGTGTGTGTGTGTATACCATTCTGTGTATAAATTTATTATAAGGTATTGGCTCATGCAGTTATGAAGGCTGAGGAATCCTATGATCTGCTTTGTGCAATCTGGAGAACCTAGAAAGCCAGTGGTGTAGCTCACAGGCCTGGGAACCAGAGAGCTGATGGTAGATACTAGTCTGAGTCTTAAAGCCTGAGAACAGGGCACAGAGGGCAGGAGAAGGTAAATGTCCCAGCTCAACCAGCCAGGCAGTGAGAGTGGATCTTCTCTTTCTCCACCTTTTTTGTTGTATTCAGGTCCTCAGCAAATTGGACTATGCCCATCCACACTGGAGAGGACAAACAGCTTTACTCAGTCTATAGATTCAGTGGCTGCTCTTTTCCAGAAACACCCTCACAGACACATCCAGAAATAATGCCTAACCAGATATTTGGGCACCCCATAATCCAGTCAAGTTGACACATAAAATTAACTTTCTAGTAGACAATTGGGAAAAAATATCATCAAACACAGTTTTGTTTTTTTTTTTTAAGTGTGTGGTCAACTAGTTTTGATAAATGTATACACGTATATAACTACCATCCTAATTGAGATATATAATATTTTCATCCCTCAAAAATGTTCCCTTATACTTCTTTGTGGTTTTTTCTTAAATTTTTTTCTTCCAGTTTTATTAAGATATATTTGACATACAGCACTGTATAAGTTTAAGGTGTACAGCATAATGATTTGATTTGCATACATCATTGATTGTCAATAATTTTAGTGAACGTCCAACATCTCATACAGATACAAAATTAAAGAAATAGGAAGAAACAATTTTTTTGTGATGAGAACTCAGGATTTTCTCTCTTTTAACAACTTTCATATGTAACATACAGCTGTGTTAATTATATTTATCATGTATAGTGCATCCCTAGTACTTATTTATCTTATAACTTGAAGTTTGTATCTTTTGAGCCTTCATAAAAGTGAATTTCTTTCCCTTTTTTGAAAAAAGAAGAAATTCCACTTTCCTTCACTTTTGCTCCTGTAAACTCCACTGTAATCCCAGGTATGGACACCTGCTGCAGCCCCAGTTTCCACTTACTTCAGAGCCTTGGAGCATAATATGGGGGATGATAGGACATGAGCTTTACTTGCACTTTTCAGTTAGTGCAAATTATATAAAATACCATGAATCTGGTATCACATTTTAGCTTGTTGATGAATAAAAGATGAATATATATTATTGCCTAAGTAGGCATAATTTTGTGTACAGAAAATTTCACCAAAATACCTTGATTCAAAATATTTCTAAGTTTAACAGATATTAATTTTTCTTTTTTAATAACTCCATCTTCATACAAAATATTACTTTGTTTAATTTGTCTTAGCAAAGAGAGAGTTGCCTGATTTTTGGAAGACAGACATTTATCCTTTATCTTACACAAACTATCATTCATGTAACCTCACCCAATTTTGATGCAGAGGCACATATCTACATTGCTGTAAACACCTGGGGAACACTGTTAAAATAAATCACATCTGTCCATTTGCAAGGATACATCAACAGACTAGAAAAGTAATATAGAAGAGTATGATTCAAGAATGAAAAAAAAAGTTGTCAAAATTAAATAACATTTTAAGTCTGTAATTGAAAGGAACATTAAAGAGTATGTCTTCTCCATAATAAATACGATATTCTACCATGTGAAGCTGAGCCTCTTGCTACCTCACAGCAGGGTGCAACAATAAAACAATCACCCCTAGATTTTACTTGACACTATTCTAATAGACTTCACTCTCCTGAGTATGAACAAGGAATTTAATATAGTTTATTGGTCAGCACTTGGAACGTTCCTTTTCTCTGATGTCTTGCATCTTTTGCTTAAGACGCTTGTCGAATGAAGTTGTTTGTGAGCATCTCCTACTTTTGCATACTTACAGTGGCATGAGCTTTAAATAAGCTTTAAATATTTGTTTTTGACATATATATTCTTCTGACCAGTTTGTTTTCAGCGTTGTCTTCCATTGACTTACTTTACCTGAGTTTCTAATTCTGTCTGCCTGTAAAATGCTTTCTTATCTTTTTATTTTTTAACTTCCTCCTTGCATTCACTTGAACAACCTTCAGGGAACGAAAAGCTGTTATCAAGATCACCAGTGATCTCCAGTGATCTCCATATAACCCTATTTATTTTTATTTATTTATTATTTTTTTTTTATACTTCATCTGTACTTTATTTTATTTTTTTTGGAGTATAATTGCTTTACAATTGTGTGTTAGTTTCTGCTTTATAACAAAGTGAATTAGCTATACATATGCATATACCCCCATATCTCCTCCCTCTTGCATCTCCCTCCCAACCTCTCTATCCCACCCCTCTAGGTGGTCACAAAGCACCGAGTTGATCTCCCTGTGCTATGCAGCTGCTTCCCACTAGCTATCTATTTTACATTTGGTAGTGTATATATGTCCGTGCCACTCTCTCTAACTTTGTCCCAGCTTACCCTTCCCCCTCCCTGTGTCCTCAAGTCCATTCTCTTCATCTGCGTCTTTATTTCTGTCCTGCCCCTAGGTTCTTCAGAACCTTTTTTTTTTTTTTTTTAGATTCCATGTATATGTGTTAGCATATGGTATTTGTTTTTCTCTTTCTGACTTACTTCATTCTGTATGACAGTCTCTAGGTCCATCCACCTCACTACAAATAACTCGATTTCATTTCTTTTTATGGCTGAGTAATATTCCCTTGTATATATGTGCCACATCTTCTTTATCCATTCATCTGTTGATGGACACTTAGGTTGCTGCCATATCCTGGCTATTGTAAATAGAGCTGCAATGAACATTGTGGTACATGACTCTTTTTGAATTATGGTTTTCTCAGGGTATGTGCCCAGTAGTGGGATTGCTGGGTGGTATAGTAGTTCTATTTTTAGTTTTTTAAGGACCCTTCATACTGTTCTCCAAGGTGGCTGTATCAATTTACATTCCCACCAACAGTGCAAGAGGGTTCCCTTTCCTCCACACCCTCTCCAGCATTTATTGTTTATAGATTTTTTGATGATGGCCATTCTGACTGGTGTGAGGTGATACCTCATTGTAGTTTTGATTTGCATTTCTCTAATCATTAGTGATGTTAAGCATCCTTTCATGTGTTTGTTGGCAATCTGTATATCTTCTTTGGAGAAATGTCTATTTAGGTCTTCTGCCCATGTTTGGATTGGGTTGTTTGTTTTTCTGATACTGAGCTGCATGAGCTGCTTGTAAATTTTGGAGATTAATCCTTTGTCAGTTGCTTCATTTGAAAATATTTTCTCCCATTCTGAGGGTTGTCTTTTCATCTTGTTTATGTTTTCCTTTGCTGTGCAAAAGCTTTTAAGCATATTACCCAATTTAAAACTGTTTCAAAACTTTTGCCCTAATTAGTTGCTTAATATAATATAATATATTATAATATCATATAATATATTATAATATCATATGATATATTTTCTTATCTGTTTACTATCTGCCCCCCCACACCTATAATATAATCAGTTTTCATGGGAAAATAGCAACTTTGCTCTGTTTATCATGTATTCCCCATCTCCAAGAACACAGTGCCTGGCACATGTTAGGTCTTCAATAAATACTTATTGAATGAACCAATCAAACAATCAATTAATCATCATTAGGGATTATAACAAGGAGTGTGGCTGTGCTGGTACCTGTGTATTACTAAAGAGTAAAACTCAAAATTTCTTTTGAACAAATCTTTGCTATTTGGCCTAGTATTTTTCGGTGGTCTGGGAAGTGATGCTGTCCATTCTCAGAAGTAGAGTGGGAAGGCAAGGAAAAGGAAGCTGTTATCTACTGGATATGAATGTCTACTACATGGCAAGTACTAGACTATCACTTTCACATACGTTTCCTCATTTCCTCCTAACTACAATCTTGTCAGGTAGATGTTGCTATTATCTTCATTTTGCAGATGAAGAAAGAGGCAAAAAGAGAGATGAAATAGCTTGTCCAGGTTCACCCACACATGAACTAAGCATGAGGATCCCATGCTGTTTTACAGTTTCTTTGGTGCTAGATATTAAGTGCTATAAATTCACAGAAAATTAAAGGAACTGAGCTGATAAATATGTCAGTTTCCAAAGTAAAATACATGTTCATCTTAAAATACGTGTGTTGTTTTTATTGTCAAATGATATCAAAATGTCTCTAAAGTAAATAAAACAACAGAGAGAAAGTGATTTTATTGTTTTCTTTTCCATGTATACTCACTAGGGGCTTATAACCATTACTCATAGGACACATGTAGCTGTGGAGTAGCCATCTGACTTGGGGAGCCAGATAAAATGCAGTATGTCCTGCTAAATTTGAATTTCAGATGACACACAAATAGTATTTTAGCCTAAGTGTGTCTCCAGTATTGTATGGGAGATACTTATTCTTAAAAAAAGTATTTATAGTTTATTTGAAATTCAAAGTTAGTCGTGCCTCTGCATTATTTGCTAAATCTGGCAAAACTACATGTGGCCAAGTGCTCCCTAGCCCTCCCCATACTTGTCCCATCACTCTGCCAGATGGGTTTTGTTGAAGAAGTAAGGACAGAGAAAAGAAGGGCAACTTTGAAAAAATCTTTCAAATGATAAAAGCCAAACGACTGCTCCTGTGGTTTTTCAGAGTGAGGGGCTGGGACTACTGTAGAACACGGTTCAGGATACGCTAAAGTTACCTCCAGACCCTGTCTTTCATGCCTTCTCTCTCATGGTCAGAAACTGAACAACTGTGGATAGATTCCTTACATTCTCTAGCCTCAGTTTCCCCATCTGAGAAGCATAGTATTCTTAAGTGTTAGAAAGAAAACAGGTGATGTGATGTGACTGACTTTTGTAGATACGGTGGTTGGTCAAGACCTCCCTGAGGCTTTCTAACAGAAACTCGAATGATTGGATGAAAACAGTCTATTGAGAGGGAGGGAGGGAGGGAGATGGGGGGAGAGTGAGAGGGAGAGAATGTTTGTATCTGCAACTACAGATAAGATAGGGCCAGATGGTACAGCACATACAGAATATTTAATGGGGACAGAGGATTCCATACTGACCTGTTTTTTGTTTGTTTGTTTTTTTAATTTCAGTATTTGCTGAGGTAGAATTGACAAAATTGGTAGATATTTAAAATGTACATTGTGTTGATTTCATATATGTACACATTGTGAAAGGATTAATTAATTAATACATCCATCACCTCATATATTTATCTCTTTTGTGTGTGAGAACATTTAAGTGCTACGCTGTTAGCAAATTTCAATTATAAAATACAGTGTTTTTTGTCTTAATGATCAGGGAGGGCTTTGGGGAGAAGGTAAAGTTAGCAAAACCCCTTCCAGAACAAAGGAGATGAAGTAGAATGTGTTCCTTGTGGTGCCTTCATACAAGCAGAAGTCCGACGTGAAAGTACAAGGGATTCACCTTGAAGAAACTAACACCATGGATACAAGTTGAGGGTGTGCATAGGAAATGGATGAGGTTACAATAGGAATATGCTCTTGGTTCTTAACTGTAGAAGGCCTGGACAACAAACTATGGAGTTTAAATTTTATCTGTTAGATACCAAAGAAAATTAGGAACGGGTAACTGGCATGACCAAACACAGCAGGACCCAAGTACTAAATGGGACTTTTTATAGTAATAGCAACCTAAATTACAGTGATTGCAGTGAGATAGAAGGGCATATGTGAGAATATTTTGACAGAAAAATCAGTAGGACTATCCTCAGGATTTGGTAAGGCAAGAAAAGAGATCAAACATAACTTGAAAGTTTTGAGTCTAGATATCTGGGAAAACAGCACACTCTTAATTGAAATAGAGAAGTCAGAAACAGGTTAGGTTGGAGAATGATGAGATCAGGTTTCACCGTTTGAAACAAGACATTCAATGAAGTGTATCAACAGGAAGTTAAATATATGGACTGAGAAAGCATGAGAGAGGTATAAGGTGAAAATAAAAGTTGGTAGCTGATGTCTTTTTCCTACCATTTTAATTTGTGTTAATGAGTTATGCAACACCAATTAAATAAGTCAACTCATTCTGAAAAGAGCTACTGTGTAAAAAAAAAGACAGTAAAACATAAGCTGACTGAAGTCTGAGCTAATGTGCACAACAGTAATACAACTGAATGCTTCGTTTGGTGTCTTTCCATCCAGATGTTGCCTACTGTGCTTGGCTTGGCATATATAATAGGCAAGGTCACAGGGGCCAAAATAAATGAAATTGGTGATCTAATTTCACCAGTGGTTTCATTTCTGTTCGTAAGTATCAATACATATTATTTACATGTTTACAGAAATGGCAAAGAAGGCAAGCCCACTAAAGCACCTATTTTGATTTGGATAGTAAAGGAATTTTTTGTAAAAGCCATTTTAACTCCCTTTGCCTCAGTTTGCACTCCCTAAAATGGGGATAATTATATTACCTGTTGCAGTCACCGAGTTGTCACTGTAAATAACCCGCCAGATCATAATATAGTTGGAGTTCATTTTTCAAGGTTTAACTGACACTAGCTTCATTCTATCATGTGCTCTTTCTCTATGTGCGTCTAATCTAACCTAATTTTTATAGTTGTTAAATTTGGCCATCATATTTTTGTATTTTTTAATTAGAAGTCGATCTTCTCCTCAAGTAAATAAGGACAATGGGAAAAGTAGAAATCCAAAGACGCTTCCTTGAACAAATTCATAAACATATTATGTTTACAAGAAGAAAATGAGTACAGTAATAAAATGTCTCCGAATAAGTAGCATGTGATCATTTAGAAATTAATAAAATATTATGATTTAAAAAGAAGTATTCTTTATATTTATCATACCCCATGTGTGTCTATTAAAAGACTTAAAGTGAATATGGACTCAACACAAAATTGCATTAATGAAAATATTCACAGAGTATGGAAGAACTTATTATCTTGAATTTGCTCTTTCAGTGCTGGAAATACCTATCTGTGGTTCACTGGGACTCTGGTATTTTTTTCTTCTCAACCAATTGTTTTGTTATTTTGCCTTAGTAAAATTCACTACATTTTTTTCTATGACTATCTTATTATTATATATCCCAAACAATTTTTTAAATAAGAAAAAAAAGACACTTTCAGTAATATAATGGTTATTAAACATTCCAAAATGTTCTATCTGAGAAATGGAGTATTTAGCTACATTAATATTACCAAAGTGTTGAAACCAATTTCTATGTATTCTTTATTCCAAGATATTTAGCTCTTAGGATGGTTGGTTAGTGGCTGAATCTGACTGGCTGCTTGGATTCATTCCTCATTGGGAAGTGCAATAAACTGATACCATTGTAATGATATTAATTTTAAACATCCCCTTGTGTGCTCCTAGTGAGTGTAGCAGGGCAATTTAAAAGTTCAGTTTTGGAAACAGACCTATTAGTCTTGTATCTGCCATATAAACAGCTGGGATCACCTATTTGGCATGCTTCTAACCTAAACCTCAACAGTTCATATGTGATTAAATGAGGTAAATTTGAATAATAGTTGGGGCAGAGTAAATGATCATTAAATAGTAGATATTCCTTGAAGAGAAGCCATTTATCACTGGCCATTGCTTTTTTACTATACAGACAGATGCTTTCATTGGCTAACTTTCTTTGTTTTTTAAAATAATTTTTTTGTTACTGTTTCAGAGACAGATAACACAAGCACAAAAATCAGTTCTGATTTTTATCATCTATTTTATTTTTGGAGACTATTAGTTAAGAAGCCTCTACTCATATTTATCCATTTGTTTAAAACAATCACTTCTCACTTCAGTTTTCTGTTTCTTACATAAGCCCTGGAAAATTCTCACAGTTGTATTGCCATGTTACCATTTTAGATTAATAAAATTTTATTGTTTTTAGATTAAGGAAAGCCCTTAGGTCTGATTCACAAACACCTGTGTTACATCAATAAATATAAAGTTTTGTAAATCCGTGTAAGTAAGTATAATCAAACACAAAACATACACAATACAGATATTTATTATAGTATATATTTCTTTAGTGTGTGCTTTAAGATAATCAAAGAAAAATAATTTACTTTTCAACAGGGTTTCTTGGTAGTAAGCCAGGACCTGAGGTTTTTGGAGATTATCATATCTTTTAGTGTGAAAGAAAATACGTCAAAAAATTTGAAGCACCCACAAATTCCACCTGAACTACTTGAGTTAGAAGTTTGCCTCTCACAAACTAGTCTTGGGGAAATTCTCTGTCTCAGGAAACAGCTCTTGTCTGTCATGTTCCCACTAACTTCATACCCTCTCCATTGATAACAATATGTTGCAGTAACCAAATGTATGCATTTGTAAGTCTCTCCATGTCATTTGGATAGGTCATAGGTTGAGAATCACTGATACTGCTTGTTGCTCAGGATTCTCAACTTTAACCATGGTAAACATTCTAATACTAGAAACTTATATTATTTCATATATATAAAGGCTGTCCTAGAGGTACAGTGGACGCAGGATATTTATATGTAGAACATTGTCTCAATCATAGGGAAAAATGCACCTTGAGTGCCTTTTGAAACCTGACACTCCCTTTCCCCTGTTAATCAAATAGTTTTTCAATTAATTTCTTTTCATTTATTCACTTATTCATTAATTCATTAAAAATGATTAAGCACCTACTAGGTACAGATTTTGATAAGAGCAGTCATTTTGGTTAAGGAAGCCATAGGTTATAAAGAGAGTGCTATTGGAGCATGTATTTGTTGTATATTACGGCAGATATAATATGAGAAAGATATATACTATGGAATTCTCAACCAGGGAGTACTTACCAAGCCTAGAGGGAATGTAGGTTCTAAGGAAGATTTCTGGTAGTGGATGAGGCCTGATTTTTGAAATTCATAGGATCTAGCTTGTTAACAAGAAGAAAGTGCATTTCAGATAGAAGGAAGAGCTTGAACTATACCACAGTGTTGCAAAATCTCACTGTGTATAAATGCCTCTAGCATTTACCAGATTTAACTCTGGAGAAGTTAATCTCTGTTGACTTAAGTATTTTCATCTATCAAATAAAGATAATATAAGTTTGTTGTAAGGGTTAAATGAGATAATTTGTGTAAATGGTTTGGCTTTATGTTTAATGCATAATAAAAACCTAGCATTTTTTTTGAACCCTTACTTTGTGCGTACAGTTCTAAGTGCTTTGTGTAATTATGCAGTGAGTCTCACTCCACAGTCTTCAAGCTTAACCACTAGATAAATGTTAACTGGTATTGTGTATAGAAGTGATATATTAAAGCAAAGTGGATGGTAACATTAAAATGAGTTTTAACATAAGACAAAGTACTTGTACATACTCAAGCTATAACTGTGTTCTTACTGGACAATAATTGGAAGTGAATTACATACTATAGATGAGATTTGTTAACTCAACAAAGTTGAATACTGCAAGTATTTTGCCGTAATGGTAAGTCTGATTTTTTATTTGTATTAAAAATATTCTATCTATAATATGTGATGTTAATATTTTCATTGATAAAATGAAACAAATTTGTCAGTAGATATATTAGGAAATATCATATTAAAAAAAAAGCACCTCCCTAAATAAAGCTAGGGAATGTTTTCTTGCCTCAATTATATAGCAAAATCAAACAAAAAATAGACTTGTATATCATTTTTGACAATTCATTGTTTCCTCCTATAACATTTCATTATTGCTACACTACATAGGATACATATACTGTAAATTATTTTTTTTAAATGAATCATCATAGAACATTTTTGGTTTTGTAGGTAGGTCACTAGCTTGTAATTCCCAAGTGGGTCTTTTATGTGCCTTTTAAAAATTGGTAAAAAGCACTCTTTTCTCATCATCTAAAATTTAACTACTCTCCCACAAGTGTTTATCTATAAAATACTGCTTGCAGTGAGAGTTCCTCTTCCAGTTCTTTAGCACTCTCAGGTGGATGGTTTTTTCAACTGACCTACAACCATTAAGCTTGCTTAAGCATCCCCAACAATTTGGTCCCTGTTTCAATTGTCATTGTTTTACTTTCACCACTTAGGGTAATTCACCAGAATTACCCTAAGTGAATAGAATGCAGTTTAGCAGGGATGACTGCCTTGAAGTGCAATCCAGGTGGAAATAACTATTGTATACATGAAGGTTTAGAAAAAACTGACACCTAGAAGAAACAACAGACTCATAATTAAATACAGTCTGACTCTGAGAGAGATATAGATATATCTATTGTGTTTAACAGTGCCTGTGAAGATGACATGTAGAGATAGAGCTTACCACTGCAAATCAAAGCCCAGATTTAAGACCATTATTGAGAACAAGATATTAGAAATTAAAAAGTGTTCAAAGGGAAAGAGCATAAAATATTTATGATTAGGAAATACTGACTTTAAGGGAGCCTAAAGAGATGTGGACTGTAAAGGTTTTAGAGAAGTTTCAGTGTGATGAAGGAACTGCCTTTAGAGAACTCTTATACTGTCCTTGGAGCCTAGTGGAGGAGAATGGGCTTTGGAGAAGGTGAGCCTGGGTTAAAATTCTAGCTCTGCACTTAATAGCTGTATGATCCTGTGTACATTTCTAAGTCCCTCAGCCTTTTCATTTATAAAATGAGAAAAACATTATACATGTCATGAGATTATTGTAAAGATTAAAGGAAATAATGTATAAGTACTTCGTTCAGTGCCCAGTTTTTGTTAATTGATTATTAATTGTAATAACTATTTATAACTATTTAAAAACTATTCCTACAGAATATGTTAATTAGCTACATTCTCCTAAATAGTTTCAAGCAAATAATTTACTCATATTGGGTATCTAGCACTCTTACTTTTCTCTGTTTCTCTGTTAGTGGAGAAATGGGAACAAAAATAAAAGACATTGACACTGATTTATTCACTATTCTGTGCCTAGAAACTGAGTGCCTGACCCTGACCAGATACCTCATAAATATTTGTGGAATTAGTGAAAAAATGAATGATATAATTTGAATGATCTAAGACTAGATGAGTTTAGGGAAGTGATTGATATGGTGAATTTTGATTTATTTCTTCTCCAGGTGTTATGGGTTATTTTGCGTTATTCCACTAAGTTCATCATTTATGATTTTGTTTTGTTTTGTTTAAATAATAATAAATTTCTTTATGTGTTGCATGCGAGAATGGCAAAGGGACCACATATCTCCATTTGTTGTGTTCTGAGTGTGTCCTTTATTTTCATATAGTAAATTAACTAAGAGAAAGGAAAGGTTTCCCAGTCTTTGTCTTTGGAAAGTATAGTAATGAGAATGGATAACAGTGTTTGTATAGGAAGATGGAGATGTTTCCTTATATATGTAGGATTGCTTGGGCCCAGCATACTGTACCTTGAAAGGTGTCTTTCTTTCATTCAGTCTCTCTTGCTTACTCTCACATTCTCACCCTCTTTCTCTCTCTGTCCCCGGCACTGCATTTGTAATCTGATAAGAGTGAAGATGACAAGTGGTTTTCAGATGTACCTAAGTATAAATTCTAAGTGTCACTTATTTATATATCTTAATTATTTCCTCTTTAAAATGCCAAAAATGCCCCCCCCCCCAGTTTTTGTGAGCATTTTAAAATAATAAGTGCAAAGTACCTTGGACATAGTAGGTGATCATTAAATATTACTTTATTTTCCTTTACTTTAAATAAATGTTACCTGATAATACTAACATTTTAGGCTTTACAGACAAACATCAAGGTCTATACACTTATGTGAAAGGTAAGCGAATACACCACGTAAAAAGAGAACTTTCTAATAAAATTAACTTTTTATGTTACCAAGCCAGACTTGGGTCCTCTTGCCCTCCCACAGTAAAGCCAATCTAATGACACTGGGTTGTGGTAAAGGAAAGAGCAACATTTATTGTGAGGCGCTGTGCAAGGAGTCTGGGGCAGCTGGTGCTCAAAAAGCCCTCACTCTCTGATGGGTGTCAGGAAAGCATTTTTAAAGGCCAGGTGAGGGAGGGGAGACTCAGGATATAGGATCAACTTGTGCACAATTCTCTGGTTGGTTGATGGTGAGGTAACCAGGTGGTGTCACAGGGGTTAACATTATTAGTCCTTGAGCTCCAGTAGGCCTGGGGCTAAGGGCTCATGGTCATCAAGTAGTTAATGTCTTCCATTTGGTGAGCGTTTTAGCATCTGTAAAACAGCTCAGGAAATGTGCATCAGATACTGTTATCTGAATACTTCAGAGAGGAGCTAAAGCAGAGGCTATGGGGGAGGGGTCTGTCTCAGGAAGGCCCAATAGGGTCCTGCTTAGTTACATTTAGACTTAATATTACTTTGAATGTATTAGTCTAAACAAAAAAAAGAAATTATTCATCAAGGAATCTTGAACAGAAGCAGAATAACTAGCATAATATATTTTCAACAGTTATCATCCTACTCAAGTTAATCAATACGTGTATACGACCAGACTTATGATAATAAGACAATTCATTCGTGTGTTTATTCTGTCAATAAATAAATATTTATTGAGAACCTACCATGTGCCAGGCATTGTGTTGAAAGTGCTTAGGAAAAATGAGTGAACAAAACAGACCTGCACTGAAGAAAGTTATATTCCAGAGAATTCTAGATTCTTCTGATACATAGGAGCATATTAATTCCAGAACTGGTGTTTTTTGGCTTCACCTTTGAGGTGCAGAGTATCAGAATTTTACTCTGTAAAGTTGTAAAAATCACGTAACTCGATATATGTAGAATTTGGAATGTCTTAACATTTTCTATTAATTCAGGCCCTTTTATTTTTACTTCCTGAGATGATCTTGTATACATCAGAAAGGAGAATTTTTCTCCTTCTCTAAGAGCGTAGAGGTTGGGAACCTTACTAACTCTGAAGGGTAAGGATTTGTCACCCTATTTCGCTGGTGATCACATGAACCGTATCATTTTTTACTTCAGAATTTGATTAGTTTCCCATGCCAGCCCTCATTTCCCAATACATACCATTTATTTAATTCAACATTAAAAATAAAAACAAAAGCAGAATGGACTAGTAAAGGTCAATGCCACTTTTGTTGTCCTATTCTTCCCTCTGGTTGCCCAGGGGAATGTGATTTGCCTATTTCATGAAGGTACATTCCTGCTACTGCTTCAGCTATTAACTTCTCAATCAGCTTATTTCTATGAAGCAGAAGCAGTCTGGAGGAACTTGACCCAAAGTCGGTTTCCCTATTGTCTGTATTAGAATGTCAGTAACTTATTACAGGATCTTATTGGATGGTCTTTGTCCTGCTTTATCACTTTCCCGGCAGAGGTACAGGTAATAAAAATCTCTATGACTAGGACCTTGGATTTGGATAGTTCAATTAGATGTGCAGGAAGTCTATCAAAAATGTGACTCCACATCCCTGAACTCCAGCGTTTTCATTATTAGCGTGAAACGTTAGTGACAAACGAGGTATGATCGTCTAGACACCTCATCAGCCTGCTGGCTTGCTGCCTGAAGTAAAGGGCCAGTTCTAAAAACGTCAGGGTTTTGATGGGGTTCTAAGCGTGTGATTCAAAACGAAAGCCCATGAAAAATTGGGAAGATCATACATTTGGGGACAGTAATAAACTTTCATAGTTCTCTGAAATTCCGCAGCCAGAATCAAAGCTGAATATGAGTTTCAGGATGTTGATAGTAGGGTTTAAGATATGAGTTTTCTTATTAGCTATGGTTGTAAGTACAAGGATTATTTTAAGAAATGATTGGCAACAGTTTAGGAGTAATGATAGTAAGGGAACTTATCTTAATGAATTTTATTAAAATTTTATATTTAAAGCAGTGATGAACAAATACTAATATTTGCTATTTTAATAAATTTCATGTGTATGGATAGACATCATCAAAGAAAGTTTGTGCTAAAGTATGTGTGATTCATATATTTACATGAGTGGTTCTCCATGGGAATTATACTGCCCTCTAGGGGTATTTTGGTAATCTGTGGGGTAACTTTTGATTATCAGGATGTGGAGGGTGCTAAGAGCATGTAGTGGGCAGAGATACATGACCTACAAAATAAAAAATTCTTCTGCCTACAGACTACATTCCCCTGTTTTAATGCCCGCTCATGCAGCAGGAAAATGTGTTTGATTACCTGAGCCTAGACCCTAATTGTATTTTACATGTAAACCCAAAGTGTGTTTTGTATAGTTAAAATACAGACTGACTTTTCTTTAGCTACAACTGTTTTCTAAAGTTAGAGAAAATGGTGCTTTATTATGTTTGAAAGTTTACCAACAGCTCTTTTCCATTTTGTAAGATTACATTTCTAACGGCAATGCCAGTCACGGTTTTTCGTCACCAATTCAACATATTGTATCTTTCTTTCTTTGGAGCTATTGCATTCATGGAGATTGTATGTGTATTTACAAACATATGACTGCTTCATTATGGAATACACAGAATTGAAAATTTAAATACTTATTTTTAAGTTAATTTTTCTTAATTCTCCTATATATATGAGATAGGAACTTACATTGAAGTCTTGCAATCAGCTACATTACATTGTCTGTAAATTGCATTTCAGATAATAAAAGGAACAATAAAAAGTATGTTGTGAAAAGGATCTGAGTTCGCTAGAATTGAGAATTATTGATTTATGTATATGGAACATCTGGCTGGTTGTCCATACAGCCAAATACAAATGCTGGAAGTATCAAAATTGTTGGTAGTTTCTTTGGTGGAAATATGTGGATTTAAAAGAAATTTCTTGGCAAATTCAAACTTTTGAGTTGAAGGCCTGAAAATAATCCTGAAGTCAGCATAATTAATTCTCTTTAAGAAATTCAACTGTAATATATATATTAAATGCCTCATTGTGCAAGACACCTTGCTAAATGCTGGGGAGACAAAGACAAATATGAAATAATTTACTCCTCCAGGGAGTATATATTCTATTGGGAGGGACAGACAGATATCTAAAGAATATTAATGCAATATAAATACTAATAGAGTTATTTTTACAGTTCTATGAAAGACTGAAGGAGGGAACTGAGAGAGAACCTGGTGGGAGACATACTTTGAAAACTGTGTAGGGGCTCATGTTGTAGAAAGCCTTAAATATTGTACCAAAATAATGTCATAAGAACAGAGAGGTGAAAATAAAATGCTATTTAGAACAAGCAAATAACATCAAGAAAACTTATCTCAGCTGTTTCTGTCTTTGAAGGTGTCTGATCCTGTTGTAAAAGAACACACTTGTTGGTCACTGTTGAGTTTCTTGGGAGAATAAGATGATGAGCTCAGTGAGGAAAAGATAAATCAAAATTCCTCTCCATAGTTAAAATTTTTTTTGAAATTCCAAGGAGATCACAAGAAAGAAAATATAGGGGGATAAGAACAAATGGAGGAAAATAGGTAGATATGATGTTGGTTATGCAGTGGTGGAAGAGAGAAGACCACAGGAAGTAAATAGACAAAATTTAAGAGATCATGGAATTGGAAAGAAAGGTACCCATGACTATGTAATTCTATAGGAGTCTACAGAAGTCTGGGTAAACACTGTACTTCCCACAGTTTTTGTAAAGAGGATGGAGGCAATTTTATTTAAATTCTAAAGAAAAGAATAATTGCCAGTATAAAGAATTTAGAATATCCAACAAATCAATATAATGATTTTATTGCAGGCTCTAAAAGACTACTTTTTTTTTAATAAATTTATTTTTATTTATTTATTTTTGGCTGTGTTGGGTCTTCATTGCTGAGCACGGGCTTTCTCTAGTTGTGGTCAGCCGGGGCTACTCTTCACTGGGGTGCGTGGGCTTCTCACTGCGGTGGCTTCTTTTATTGCGAAACATGGGCTCTAGGCGTGTGGGCTTCAGTAGTTGTGGCATGTGGGCTCAGTAGTTGTGGCTTGTGGGCTGTAGAGCGCAGGTTCAATAGTTGTGGCACATGGGCTTAGTGGCTCCGCGGCATGTGGGATCTTCCTGGACCAGGGCTCAAACCCGTGTCCCCTGCATTGGCAGGCGGATTCTTAACCACTGTGCCACCAGGGAAGTCCCTAAAAGAGTCCTTTTTTTTACATATCTCTGAAAGATTCAGTTTTCCTTTCTCAATCAATCATGGACGAATGCTTTTTTTAAATAAAAAATCATGTGCCTCAATGTCACAGCAATGCAAATATTTCCATGTTTATCTCCTGGTGGGATGGTAGTGTCCTGTTTGTAAACCACTACTGGTTCAGAGGCTATCCTTTGAGTAGCAATGCTCTGGAATTGAGCAGCACGGGTCTGTATCTTAGCTCTCACATATTATTATGAACTTGTGAAAGACAATCTCTCTCACTTAGTTTTCTAATCTGCAATAAAAATTGTATCTATCTCGTATTTTTTTGGTAAGAAACATGAGAGAAACTATCACAACATTGGTTCTCCATTTTTTCTTAAATAATAGAATTCCTGATTTTTGGTTGGATACCTGGACTAAAGTCTACTTTTCTCAGACTTCTGTTGCCAAATAACTTGGTTCTGGACAATGTCTTTTAAGAGGAAATGTTTTGTGCAACATGTAGATTGTACCTTCCAATGTTACTTCCTGTCCAGATGGAATGAAGATGTGCTCTCTGGTGCTTCTTGGGCCATGAGCTAGAATTCATACTGAGGTTGGTTGATCACCAAACTTGAGTCCTTTATGCCATGGATCATTATACTAGCCCTGGAGTGTCTACCTTCAGGACCCTTCTAAGACAGAGGGCAGTAAAATTCCACCTTATTTATTTTAGATTTTCTATCACATACAAAACAACCAAACCCAACTGATCGATGAATACATGAGAAAAGACATGTAAAGCAGTGCTTGATACATAGAAAGCACTCAGTAAATATTAATGTCAATTATTGAGTAAGTATAGTGAAAAAAGTTATTAATTTATTCAGTAAGTATTTAATAACAATCTTTTGTGTGCCATTGTGTTTTGCAATGGTGACACAGAGATGATTAAGTTAAATTATTTGCACATAAGAAGTTCTTGTCTTGAAGTTACAATGTGATGCTGAATCATTATCAGTTTGTTAATATTTTTCAAATGATTTTCAAAGTGGAGAGTTTGACATAGACCACATTAGCATTACCTAATTAAGAGGAAAATTAGGTAAGTTTAAGTGTCTGACAAATATTCTCCTTAATAAAAGTTGCTGTTATGAGGTTTTAGGAAAATACTAATGGTAAAGAGTTAACTCTGTAGGACTAGTTATCATTATTTGTGGTTTCTAACATGTATTCTGTAATTTGCATTTTGCCTGGAGATTCCAAAAATCAAATACTCAGAGGTAATCCCACTATTAAAGTTTACGACTATTTATACTTTGGTATAATACTTATCATTTATACTTTGTACTATCTGTAAATACAAAGTTATTTGGGGGAATTGCCTAGATAAAGACATTCCATCCTTAAAAATTGTAAATGAAGAATATATTCAGGACTTTTAGAGAAATATTAATGGAAATTCATTCTTAATTGTTTATTAAAGTAAGCTGGCTAAGCAGACTTACCCAATTAGACTGGTATTTTTTAGTTGGGTTCTCTGCTCAGAATCCCATAAGGCTGAATCAATATGTTGTCTGGCTGTGTCCTGATCGGTTGGCTTGACTAGGTAAAGATATACTTCCAAACTCCTTCAGGATGTTGACAGAATCTGTTCCTTTGCAATGGAAGGTCTCACCATTTACAGGCCACTTTCATGTCCTTGCTCTGAAGCCCCATCAATTTCAGCAATGGAGAAACTCCCTCTTAATCAAATTCCTCTCAGTCTTCAAATGTCTGAATTCTTCTACTACCAGCCAGAGAAAACTCTGCTTTTAAAGAGTTCATATGATTAGGTTAGGTCAACCCAGATAACCTCCTTGAGTTAAATTCAAGTGATTAGTCACTTTAAACACATCTGCAGCATCTCTTTTTCCATATAACGTAACATAGTTACAGGAGTAACAACAGAGGACAGGGGTCATGGGTGCCATCTTATAATTCAGCCTATAAACTAATCTTATCAAAGTGCAAATCAGTTCATAAAGTATACAAAAGTAAGAGGGCTTCTGAGTTGTTTATATTTTAAAAAGCCCTTCTTTTGAATGTGGTAATGTGATAAAAATCATATTGGCTATTCTTATTGCTACTTGGCATGCGTATTTTATGTTTAGAGAAGGTTATTTTTTAAGGTCATCTTTGAAGGTATTTCTTTCATTTAGTTTTGTTCTATATTATCATTTCTTTAAAATATTATTAGTTATTTATCATTTAATGAACAATTAAAAAGCTTAGTTTTATTTTTCCAATAAATTATTAAAGTGGCCTGCTGTGTTGACATTATTATTTCTAAGAATTTGCATTTATACCACATTAGCAATTTTACTAGTTGATGCCATGGTAACATTCCAATTTGATACTTATTATCCTTTATATAAACAGTTATAGTTTTATAATCATAGCCAAATCCACTACATAAGCATCCCCCCATATCCATATATGGTTTATAGAATATTACATCTTGAAATATATTTGAGATTTTATCTTAGGAAAGATGTTTGGGTATCATATATTTACAAATAAATCTTTTAGATAATGCTTCACTTTGTTTACTAATACTGCCATAGTTTACATTATTCTCTTATTATTTTATTTACTATGTTAATATCTTAAAATACATAAATATAATAATGGGCTGACATTATGTAATAATTACTATATATGTGTTTGTTGTAAATTCCTTTAGGTAATGTGCATAAATATTATATTATTTAGATTCACATGAAGAACCGTATATTACTCCACTTGAATATTAAAAATAAATTTTAAAAAAATAAAATAAAAAATAAAATAAAATAAAAATAAATTTTAAATGTTTGAGATCCAGCTTCTGTGTGGGATCACTCAGAGATAGAAGTATGCTGAAAATCAAACCCAGAGTTGTTATTGATTACATTTTGATTTGCCCTTGACTTTACTTTTTCTGAAAAATTTTGGATAGGTTTTTTTACATCTTTTTTTATTTTCATTATGTAAAATAGTATAATAAGAGTCCAATTGTCTAACTTACAAGGGGATGGTAAATATTTCACTATTTATCAAGAATTCTGTCTCTGAGTGGGCTGTAACCAAAAAATGTATATATATTTAGATGCATGGAAACATTTTTTTAGGGGTAACTTACTAGAAATTGGTTCTTGGCTAGCCTACAAAAACACCAATAAATTGAATTTGTAGCTGTAATAAAACAGTTAACTTTTCTGTTTCTGTTAATCTAAATAGTACATATTGAGAAAGAAATGTGTTTTTGTGGAAACTGGTACAAAATGAAATCTTCTAATGGTTTTCTACTTGAGATGTTTTCTGTCATTAGACATCTTAGCAGAATCAAATGAATCCTTTATAAAATCTTCAACCATTTATTCCCTATTAAAGTGGCAAACACATGTAAATGACATAGTCATTATCATGGGTGAGTAGGTCATAACTCTGCATTTTCACAGTAGTGGATTGAGTCACATTTGAATTCACTAAATGAATGCAACACATTTTCTTTCACTAGTCAAAAATCCAATAATGGTTTTTAAGATTGTTCCATGAAAATTATATTCCTCAATTACTTTCTTCTACCTTACACTTTGACCTTATACAAAGACATTTATTCTTTTAGCCAATTTACTCACTGAAAAGGACAAGACAGAAGAAGTTTTGAGTTTTGACATGCCCATGATATTATTAGCAGAAATACTGTGCATTAATGCAAAGTTGCCTGGCCCCATAGTGGCCATGTGCCCTGCCTTCAAAGGCTTTGAGATGTTGTAATTATGAAATAAGACATTGAGTGGTAAATTTGTATTGCATATTGTAGAGGAATATTGAATGCTTTGATGATATGACCTTCTCTTCACCCTCTTTCTCTTTTTGTTCACTGAATGATCATTTTCTTGGTCATTTATTTCCACAATCTGTTATAAATGAAAGCTTGTTCAGCTCTTTGTGTTTTATTTGATGTTTCAAACAGCCCTAGCACCAGTATGTTATCTGACTTTACAGGATTATATAGGAAGCCGCTTCAGTGGTTTGCTCTCATGAGTAAACCCCACTATACATATTGGGTCAGTTCATCCATTATTGCCTCAGAGAAAACAGTTTGTGTTGTTCATATTTATTGACTTAAAAGTTTAAAATTATTCTGAGAGTCTTGGATATTTTTCATACAGGAAGCTCACAGTTTTGCATCTTATTGTTTCTCGTTATTTTCAATTCTGACTTGGTATAGTAATACCAACATAACAATCAGTACCTCCAGAGCAAAAGTGAAAGTGAAGAGATGGGACAAATCATAAGTGTCCAGTACTTTTGTGGTAATTGGCATCATGACTTGGTTCTAAAAACTCCTCACAGGATGCTCTTCTGTTGTGGCTTGGGCACCCGACACAATATCTGGAACACAGTGGACAAGTAATAAGCAGTTGTTGAATGCATGAAACATGAAAGGGGAGAGGGTAAAGGGAAGGAAAGATAGAATATCTATCTTCCTTCTTTAAGGATATTTGAAAGTGCCCTGAGAAAGCCTCACATTCTTATCTTAAAGCAGCATATATGCAAAACTGGGAGGAAAGCAGTCAGCTTCTTCCTGTACCCTAAGGCCACTTGTATTTCAAAGGCAAGATGAAGGCTTTCTAGCCAGAAATTCCTGATAATAGAGCAAAGAAATGTTAAATAATAATGACAGAAAATAAGGTATCTTAACATTTTATAGGTGGGTAATAGAGCAGAACAGAGGCTGGCGTGTGCCTCTCAAAGTGAGAAAAGTGGTGTGTGATGACATATAAAGCACATTTAATCCACTAACACATTTAATTGAAAGCACCATATGGGCCTTAATGATTTGTTAGACTTTCTTCAATTAATGAATTTTAAAGTAAACATAGTGCGTCTATATGTAAAATAAACGAAGCACAGATTTTTGGGGTAACGTAATAAACACATTTTGGATCATATGTGTTCATTTAGGCTTGGATACAACTGTATTAAATTAATATACAATTGTCATTAAAGCAATATATATTAGATTGATCAATTGAACTATAAGAAAATACTGTTTTATTAAGTAACAGCTAATTAAAGCAAGTTAACCTGTAAAATCTCGCAGTTCATTCCTTCACGTATTTCCATGAACTGCCGCCATGTTCCAGACATTACAATTGCTTTCAAGAAAATCAGGACATCCCAAATTATTTATGTGACAAATGATATAAACAGACAGTTTCTAAAACATAAAATACAATTAATGATTACATTTTAACACGAGTAGATTAAAAATGTATATTAATATAATACTCTTCAAATCGTAACTGATAACTATTATTATTAATGTTATTAGTTCTTAGTTGAACATTCACAGTAATGAAAATACAAGAATAAAAAGAATATAAAAGTTCATGCTGTATTTTCGAAATGTAAATATCTTTGTGAGTTATTAATGATTAAAGATAATGATATTTTACCACTCTATTTGAAAAAAATAATAAGTCATATGACTCCTAGCTCTGCACGTGTACTTTTTGGAGGTTGATTCTGTAGTATATTTACAATCAGTGCCATAACTGTAGATAATGAAGAAGACCCTAATAACTGACACCAACATGACTTTTAGTTTTTAAAAGTTAAAAGAAAAAGTTTTAAAAGCTTAGGGGGCACCCATATTGTTGTAATTAGTTCAGGAACGTGGATTTTATTTAGTCAGGTTAATATACCGGTATTAAGTTGGAATTTAAAATGTTATGTTAAAATATGCTGATTTGAAGTGCTTTTACTTTAAGAAAATTTTCAGTAAATCATTTTTTTGTAGCTTGTACCAGCCACATTTTGAAATGTTGGTGATGAACAGCTAAAATTTGTGCATGTGTCAAACTGTGTTTGGTATTGCATATGTTGTAAGAGAGGCCCATGATGTATGAGCATTTGAACAAGAATAATGAAGAACAAAAAGTCCCCATGAAAAGTAGTGTTTCTTTTTGAACCATTCACTTAAACATCTATCTTGTGCCTACATCTCAGAAACTTAACATAAATGTGTCTCTTTTCATGAAACTTAAAATCACCGTTCCTATCTTTCATATCCAATCAATCTGTACCGAGGCATTCAATAGCTACTTCTGTATCTTAAAAAGAAACATTAGCCTTTCAGAATTGCTGTTTCTTGTAGAATTACAGTGTATTATAATAACATTGTTCACATAATGAAGAGTGGTCAGGCCACTTTCCATGGTGCTGCTAATGTAAGAAATATGGGAGATGGTCCAAAGTCCTCTACAAACTGCTTGTTTGATTTAGTACCAGTCCCTTAAAAAAATCACTATGGCCTATGTACCAGACTTTAAAATCAAGGTAGACAACTTCTCCTTTTACTACTTCATGTTTGTAATCTCAGTTAAATAAGCAGATTCCAAATCGCTATTAAAACTGCAATTATGAATATTCATATAAATTGTTTTCTGTATTAAATATCTGTCGAGTCTCTTTTTTTTCCTACCGTGAATTAGATGTATTCTTCATCCCAAACTAGGATCACTCCATTTCAGTGATATAGCAAACATCTTTAAAAGTGTATGAGAGTGTTTCTCACTTAAAATTAATTTGACACTCTAATGATGCATAGTGCTATAATACGTTCTTTTTGAAGAAAGGTTACAAAACATTGTAAAACATAAAATATTATTCAGGGATGTTTTAAAAGGCAGTGGATTCTGTTGACAAGATAAGGTAAATGGTCATAGAGTATGTATGTGTTAAGCGGAGTCTGGTCTAAGACAAAATATTTCCATGCTACAAATCTCCTCTTATACCACTCCCTTTGCATCCCTCACCCTCCACTTCCCACTCTCCACCATAGTTACATGCCCCACTTGTACAATTCTAGAGGTCCAGAATGTTCCTGGGTTGGCATATCACTGCTCTACCTTGTTTACCTCACTCCAGTTCTAGGACTGAATGACATTTTAACACCCCACTAAAAAAAATGTAGCTATTGGACACCACAATCAGAATCTATGCTCCTTAAATGCAGAGGGTTTCCTGAGGGACAGAATTTCTAACCTCCATTCCATGTGTAAAATTGTACGGCTATTGTACTATTTCTGTCATTACTGCCTTTGTTGTAGAAGTGTATCATAATAATTAAGAGCACAAATGTGGGAGCTACCTCTACCGTTATTAACTGAATGACTTCAGACAAGTTACTTAATCTTTTGTGCCTCAATTTCCTTGTCTGTAAAATGGGGTTAATAATGATCCTGACATGAAGGAGTGTTGTGAAGATTACATAAATAATAAACATAAAGTGCTTAGAATAGTTAAAATGGTAAGTGCTATATAAATATTAGCTCCCATTATTAATAAATTCATGATTCTAAAATGGAAATTTTAAATAAGTGATAGTATTCGAAGAAAGAAGATTTTAAATTCCAGTTTGTTTTGCTAAGATTTTACATGAGTCTATATGTCTTAGCTGGGTATGCTTGCCAGCAGCCAGGGGTTGGTTTGCAAGTATAACCAATGCTTATTAAGAGTAAGAAGTTAGAAGTCTGAATAGGTTGGATAAATTGGATAGAATAAAAAAGAGTCTAAGTTCCTTATTACTTATTTCAATTATACTAATGGGACTGAGGCGAATAGTGGCATGTAATTCTAAATTGGCAAAGAAGCAAGTTAGATGAAACTGTAAGTGTAAACTATCTAGGTATCTATCTGAAGGCTCATTCTGTTACAAGCAGATCGTCTGATAATTTTGGCCTCACTGAAAGCTTTACTTTTCATAGAGTTGAATAAGGCCTGCTATTTTGGATCTTATTCTATCAAGGAAGCATCAGTTGGCAAAGTGGAAGTGACAGGAATCTTGGGAGAAGGTTATGATATCATCTTTTGCCATAAAGCAAAGGAAATGAATGCTTTGTAGAGTCTAATATCTTCCCTAGATTTTAAGCAAATCTGAACAAAACAAGTTCATGGCAAAGATAGGAGTGTTCACATGCTAAAAGCTCTGAAAAATGAAATCTTTATTATAGTCTCACAGATTTTCTAATGAGAAAGAAAGCAAATAGATATCTAATAAACTAATGCATCTGTATAGAGAAGGAGCTTTCTGTTGGGAATTAGCTTTTTTATTGCAGTATGTGTAAAAGGTGGGAGAAAGCACAAACTGACAAATACATTGTAAGAAAAATGAAACTCTAAAACATGGAAAGAAGGGTAGGGGAAATTTTTGAGTACAAAATATATTGTGCTTATATTATGCATGTTTTAGAAAAACAAGAAAAAGTAAGGTTTACTACTTAGGTCACTGATGAGAGATAAAACAGATCTTCTCAATTTGTATTTTCCTTCCATATTGCCCATTTACAAAAAGCTAAGAAATGGCATAAATATGGAAAGAGTTGAAATAGAAATGTAAGATAGGAGAGGAGAAAGTGTTACAAATTAGACAGAATATTTTCCTCTCACAAAGATACTCTCTTCCATGGAATATAAAACCTATGTGCCGACATGAAAACTAAAGCAGTACTTTGTAATGCTCTAGGATTACTGAAGCATAGAATTTAAGGATTTGGAGGAACCTTAGCTGTTGCTTTGACATCTAATGCTTCAATCTTCTGCCCTCTTCTTCTAACAAATTAATACAAACAAACAAATATGTTGATTTTCAAAAGGTGAAATGATTAGCTAACTAATGCCTAGATCTTGATGTTTATCCTTGGCAAAAAGAAAAAAGTGAAATGGATGAGTAATCAAGGGGTCTGTGAATGGTAAGATCAGAAAGAGGCAAGCCCTAGAAGCCTTACAGGTTCACAAGGAAAAAATCCCTTCTAATGTCACTCTGTAATTTTACAACGTGGCTGAATATGGATAGATTATGAAAAGTACTATAGCCTTAATATGTCTTGATTTAACTGAATTATTTAAATGTCTGTCATTTTCTCTTGTGGACAAGACATAGAAATGTGTGTTTAATGATGGTAGAATTTATGAAATTGTAGCTAGTTGGGAAATCACCTAAGATGGTCTTTTAACATATGGTTGTCATCTGGAGGAATATCTTTAATGGCATGGATAGGCTCACTACTTATTATTTACTGCACTACATCTTTTCAAGAAGCTTTAGAAAGCATACTAATCCAAAAACAGGCATTAGTATGTATCGACATTTATTTGATGTAGCACTTTATCGTAAATAAATGGAGAAAAGAAGGATTATTCAGAAATGCTGAGAATAATTAATTTTTAGGAATAAAATAAATTATATCCTAACTTCACATACACCAAGATTAATTTATATATGAATTAAAATATTTAATTATTAAAGTTCTAAAGAAAATAGAAAATACTATTTGCTAACAAACCTTAAATGTGTTTCTCATACTCAGTGCTCTTAACTGAGCTCTATGCCCCAAAACCCACCTCTGTTGGACATGTCCATTTTGTTGTCTCACACACATAGCAAACTCAGCAGACCCAAACTGAATTCATTAGCATGCCTCATATTCTCCTCCTCCTCCTGGAGTTCCATGCTAAGAAATGGAAGCATCATATACCCACGTTTTCAAACCAGAATCCTGCAACTCATCTTTGACTCCCTATAATGTATTCCCTAAATCATATTAGTTATCAAGCCAGATCAGGCGTTTGACCAAAATTCTATTCTAGAAATATTGCTTTGACAGTAAGTAAAAGAAGGAATGAATTTTCTTAAGTTTCTTATTGAGAAACAACACAAATTATAACTGGGTTTCAAGCACAGTAACCCATTTAGTCCTTTATTAAATAAGTATTTATTAGCACCTACTGTAAGTAGAGTGAGAAGAATTTAATTTTCTGTAATATAAGGTACACGTGGTACCTGACATTAAGAACAGCACAAACCTGAGTGAGTGTTGTAGCATTTCAGATAGGTGGCTTTGGTGGATTAAAAAAAACAACTTGATATTGAACAGATTGGAGTCAGAATCCTAGCTTTGATTCCAGTTATATACTCCTAGACATGTTACATGATCAGGAAATGGGGATAATGAGGTGATGAAAATTAAATGAAATTATATAGATAGTTCATTTGGTACAACTTCTGGCACATAGTAGCATTCAATAGATAAACATAAGTTACTTCTCCCTTTTTTCTCTCTTTCTCAGAAAAGTTAAGATCATTTCTGGCTAGAGAATCAAAGAATGTTTCATAGTAAGCAAAGTGCTTAATGTGTTCTGTAAATGTGGATAGTATTAGAATAGGAGGAGACAAGAGTGAGAATATTTTTGGAGGTACAAAGAAAGATTTAAGTAAAGATGTATAAGTGGGAAAGGACAGTGTTTCTTTAGGCAGTAGTTAAATATCAATTTAGATGGAACATGGGATACACTTGTCCCAATAAAATAGATAATCCATACAAGAAGGAACCACGTCTGTTTTTGTTTTCAGTTATATACAAAACACCTAACAGTGCTTGACACTTAGTAGCTACTTGACAAAATATTTGTTGAATGAAATAATGAATAAAAGATTGTAGGGCAAATGAAAATTATTCTGGAAAATCTTTGCCTACTGACTCACTTAAAATGCAGGAAATTAGACCAATAATGCTTCTTTGATTAAATTCTGGTCTGCTGTAGTGATTGGTGAATAGTTAGGAAATCAGGGAAGAAGCTGGAGAATAAAGAATCCCATTCAGTGATGCATAGCACACCTAAAACTTGATCAAAAAGGTCAAATAGCAGCAATTTCAAATGGTCAACCTATGTAATCAACTCACATCTGCTTTTCCAATATCCTACGCAAACTAGATGCACTGTCCCTTTCTCTTCTTGTCTGAGATGTGATCTGTCTTCAATTTAACATTACCAGCAACAGTAAATGAGTTTCATGTTTATGGTATGTGCTATAGTATTTTTTGATAACTATTAACTGTCAAGTAGTACTTTAGTAAGATATTGAAAGCTGTTTTTCCTCCCATATCTGTTCAGGGAAGCAATCTGATTTTATAGAATTAGAAGGTAAAATTTTCAACCCAATGATATTTTTCTTTTCTTTATACATGAAAATGGCTGCTTTCTTTTTTTTTTTTTTTGGACTGCATTGGATCTTCATTGCTGTGCATGGGCTTTCTCTAGTTGTGGTGAGTGGGGACTACTTTTCACTGCAGTGCGCAGGCTTTTTATTCTTCATTCTTCTTCTTCTTCTTTGTTGCGGTGGCTTCTCTTATTGCGGAGCACGGGCTCTAGGTGCGCAGGCTCAGTAGTTGTGGCTCGCAGGCTCTAGAGCGCAGGCTCAGTAGTTGTGGTGCACGGGCTTAGTTGCTCCGCGGCATGTGGGATCTTCCCTGGCCAGGGATTGAACCCGTGTCCCCTGCGTTGGCAGGCGGATTCTTAACCACTGCACCACCAGGGAAGCCCAGAATGGCTGCTTTCTTAATTGGCATAAAAGAAATGGAAAATTTCTTAAAATATCTTTTGTTACACTGATATATGCATCATAATGTACAGAGTATAATAATAAAAAAAATTAGAGTGTATGATACCTAGAATGCATTTCTTTACTTTTAACCTAAAACGAAAAAAAAATTAGGTATCATAGATGTGGTTGAACAAAACTAATTTTTGTAATCACAAAGCAATTTATGAAAACAAGTAGATTGACTCAAATGGCCTGTCTTTTGATGCAGTTGCTAAAGCAGTTAATCCATACTGGTTAAGCTAAAAAAGACTCAGGTTGAAAATCAATTCTACCTACCATAAAATGGGTTCAGCACCAGTGAAATAATTTGGTTGCTCCTGTCTGGGATCACTGAGTATTGATTCTAGAGAGTCAATGAAGTTGCAAGTTCGTTGGATTTCTCAGAGTCTTCAGTGAAAATGTTGATTATAACTGAGACTTGGAGTTTTTCTGACCCATTGAAGGAAGAGTGAAATAAATTAGCATTGTCTTTGGTAAATAAAACTTTATTTTCTTTCTATAAGAAAATTCAGACTCCCAATATTTTAAATAATAGTCTCAATTATCTACTTATCCAATAACATAACTTAGTTATCAAAAATTTTAGCTGAGTTTCTTTCTAACTTTAACTTTAACTTTCTTTCTAAAGCTTAATCTCTATTTATAAACACAGATATTTAGTCATCAGTATTTATCACTTATTTATTAAATGTGAAGTCATAGGCCATCCAAACACAAGAAAAAGTCAGTATAGAAATAAAAGCATTTCACTTTACAAAATGGAGTTGTAAATTGTTTCTGGATTTCTTTGCTAACTGAATAAATCTCAATATGAATTTATGTTAAATGACTCGCTATTAAAAACAAACAAATTAAAACAGAAACAAACAAATAAAAAAACCCTCCAGGAATAGGAAGCCTATCACTTTATGTGACCTATAACACACAAAATAAGTGAACTGAATTTTGATCCCTACGTAATAGGTATGTATATTGCTGTTTTGGTCAAGTGCCTGCCAGGAAATTCTCCATCCCATTACTAATATCCTTTGGTTTAGCTATCCACTGGAATTTCCCCTTTCAGTATTTGTGTACCCTTGGCCAGATTAATCTGTATAAAATGTGACTTCTCCAAGCTACTCTCCTTCAAAATAACCTAAAATGAGTCCCTGTAATCTGTGACCTCAGATCCAAATAAATCATTCATCTTGCTATTCAAGATTCTGAAAAATTTACTTTTAAATTATTAATCTAACCAGTATCTCCTATGATTCCATTTGACTCAACAAACAATCATAACATTTATTTTATTACCACCACTTGTAGGGAATAGTACTGGGCGAAATGGGTATGAAATGTTCCACAAGATACCATCATGTCCTCAAGAAACTCAATACCTTGTAAGGATACACATACAGAGACACACACATCACACAACTAACTATATATTTAAGGTGTGTATGTATGTGTATGTGTTGTATGTGTCACATTAATGGTAGACTAGTGATATTTGTACAAATTTGTACACATTGCTATGTGAACATAAATAGAAAAACAATATGAATTCTGACTGGGACTGGGGCAGGTGACTGATGGAGGAGAGAAGAGGAACTATCATTTATAACAGGAACTACTTTGCACCAGGAACAATTCTTAGATTTTTGCCTACATTCCAATATTTATTTTACAAAGCAATTTATGATTATGTATCCATATCCACATTTTCAAGATGAAGACATTTTGAGTCACTGATACCTGTAGCACCAGCTCTATGTGACTCCAACCCCCTTTTCAAAATACTATTTTAAATTCAGGGTTTAGAGATTAAATGATTTGAGGGAGAGGGAAAGGGCAACAGGTGAGCAAAAATGCAGAAGCAAGAAGCATGGAACATACTCAGGGAGTTTAAATTGCTCTGGTTTGGTTGGTGGTTAGGAGCCATGGAGAGGATGGAGTGACAAGAGACTAGAAAGACAATTTGGGACAGATCACAGAAGTCTTTAGATGTTTAAACTGAGCAAGTGATTTATTTTACTGGTAATGAGAGGCGTTGAATACATTTGGTTGAGAGTTTTTCTTTTCATAGAAATATGAAAGAAACTGACTTTCTTTGTAATTTGTCCTTAGATATTCCTAGCAACCCATAGAAGTTAAAAATCATAGAAATGATAAATTATGTTAACTTTACACTTAAAAATAAATTAGATGGGCTTTAAAGTACTTGACTTTCCTAATTCAGATAATATTTGAAAAGTTAAATGTATAGCAGTTTATTTTTCTTTACTTGATGAAATTCTTTAAAAAAATTTGACATTCGTGTTGGAATGTTGGAGTCAAGAATATGAGTAAAATATGGGCCATTTTATTTAGAATATCCTAGATTTTTTCCCCATTCATGTTTCACAATACATTTATTTTAACCATGAATTATTGCACATTAGTGGTTATATTTCATCTACACGTTTAGAATGGTAATGTTGAACATTTTAACATATAATTAATGTAATTTAACATTAATCCTATTTAATGTTAATCTCATATTCATGTTCCTTAAAACAGTATATATTGTCTTATAATAGGAAATTTAAAAAATTATAACCTCTTCCACCCACAGATTTATAATCTAGTTGGGAACATTATGTAATTAACATAACTACACTCTTTGAACTTAGAATTTATATTGCTTCCAACTGATATAAGTGCTACTCAAACTCTCTTGATCCATTTTTTCAATTTTCCTGGAGAATTGTATTTGGAAAAAACCCACTGGTCTCCTTTTCTTATTTTATGTCATTAACCACCTTTCAGATGAATTCCAATGTCTGTTGATTAGCTCACTTGATGATACTTTTTTCTCAACCAATAATTAGTGAAGCTATATCAGTTTGAATCTTGAAATCAGTTGGAAAGAGAACAGTATTTATAAATTTAAAAGTTAGAAATAAATACTTTGTAAAGAAAAAGTCCTAGCATTGGACTAATTTCAAATGAAGGAAGGTTCATGTGTTAGGCAGAATAATGGCTCCCAAATATATCCATTTCTTAATCTCTGAAACCTACAAATATATTACCTTAAATGGCAAAAGTGACTTTACAGATGCAATGTAAAGATATTAAAATGGGGAGATTATCCCTGTTTAACTGGGTGTGCCCAGTGTAACCACAGGGTTCTTATAAGTGAAAGAGGGAGGCAAGAGAGGCAATCAGAGAAAGAGATGGGATAATGGAAGCAGAGATTGGAGTACTTGTTTGAAGATGGAAAGGGCTGTGAACCAAGGAATGTGAGATGCCTTTATAGTTGTCAAAGACAAGGAACAAATTCTGTCCTAGAACCTCCAAAAGAAATGCAGCCCTTTGGGCACCTTGATTTTAGCACCATAAGACCATTTTGGAATTCTGACCTGTAGAAGTATAACAGAATGAATTTGTGTTCTTTTAAGGCACTAAATTTGTGAAATTTGTTTCAGCACAGTCACAGTAGGAAACTAACACTTTTCTTTAGAAAAAAAAAGGAGTAGGGAGTGTTGAGCAATTATGTCCCAGCAACTGCCGAGAGTATACACTCATGATTTCTCATCCATTTCTTTTTTACTCTATTGAATATCATTACCAAATATAACAATATGTCCCTCAGTAGCAACAGACATGTACGTAGGCTTTGTCCCTTTAGGAGTACTGCTCCCAAGTATTTATTTTTCTCTCCATGCTAGACAACAATTCTTGAGGAATGTGTTTATGTGTAATTTATTATTACCCTAAACTCTGACCCAGCTTGTAGACCCTGATAATTTCAGCACTTTTTCCTAACAGGCCCAATAGATCACTTTTTGTAAAGATAGTATAATGACAAATATTGAATTATATATAGCAAATTTTATAGAAGGAAGTGATTTGTGGAATGGAATGGTCAGGGAGAATTTCTAGAGAATATCGGTCTTGGCAATGCAAGATATGTAGAGACATAGAGTTGGGGAGGGGAAGGGCAGAGAACACTCCAGGAAGACAAAACATATGTTTTATTGAGAAACTCATAGCTTATATTTAAAATATTTCCGGAGTTGGGGGGGGGTTCAGATCATGATGGTGGAGTAAGAGGACATGGAGCTCACCATTCCCCCGATGAGCACATCAGAATACATCTACATGTGGGACAATTCTCACTGAAAATGAACTGGAAACTGGCAGAGGGACTTCTGTACAATCAAGACTGTAAGAAAGATATACACAGAATCGGGTAAGAAGGGAAGAAAAGAGATCAGTTTGGGACCTGTGTCCCTGGGAGGGGACTTAGAGCAAAAGGGAGATTACATGGGTGGAGACCCTCCCTGGGGAGAGAGTGGTTCCAGCCACAGATTTGGTGTCCCAGTCCTGGGATCCTACATAGGGGAGACGAGCCCCCTTGGCAAGTTGGAGGACTGCTAACAGAAGGGTTGTGGGAAACCTGGACTCCTCTTGTGAGGCAGGGCAGAGAGAGTTCTGTTCTAGTAGCTGCCAGATTTCCTGCAGTTACCTCACCATGATCCCCAGCCCAAGGCAAGCACATGTTTCAGCCCTGGTCACTCCATGTCACAGGTTGGCACTGGAAATGGAGCAGCCACAACCAGGGAAAAGGCTTGACCATGGGATGCAGAGATGACCTGGTCTTGGTGTGGAGCCTGGGTGAGGGGGCGGCAGCTGTTGTTTGCACTTACTCAAGTGGTGCCTCAGAAGCAGCCCAGATCTCTGAAGGTGGCTGCTGTACCACAGCTCACCCCCCAAGGTATGGTAAGAGGCCATGTGGGCCCTGCCTGCTCTGTGTAGTGATTCCACAACAGGGCAGGGGTAGTGGAGGCTGGGGGCAGTGATCAGCTGTGAGGAACAAAGGGGATGCAACTGAAGCTGCATCTGAGTGGAGCCACGGGTGTGTGTACAGGCAGCTCATCGGACCTCTGTCTATGGCTGAAACCAGCCAAGAGACCACATGGGCCCCACGTGGGCACCGCTTGCTTCAGCCCTACCCCACTCTGAGACAAAGGTCCTGCTGCCAGGAAAGGGAAAACACACACTCAAAGGGAATAGAGCCAGCTCAGGCCTGATCCTCAAGACTTCTGCTCCAGCAACTTAGTGTCAGACCTTGCTCCTGATAAGGCAGTGATGGTTGCTGAGCAAAGAGGAAGCCCTGCCTCACAACCTATGCCAGCTCTAGCCCCTCCATCTCTAGCTTCATTGCCTGCCAAGGTGATAGCTGCCAGCACACCATGAGGAAAGACATGACTTGTGTCCGTGTCAAATCCAGCTCTCTCACCAAAGGCATTGGTCGCATGTAGTATATTTGGGAACACTTCAACATAAGATCACCTCTTCAAGACCTTAATAGGACCCTATTTCACCTAAATTCATAGAACAGAGAAAGTTAAGCAAAATGAAAAGGCAGAGGAACTACTCTCAATTGAAAGCAAGAGAAAACCCCTAAAAAATAAATAATGAAATAGAAGTAAACAACTTACCAGATAAATAATTCAAATCATTGGTAATAAAAATGTTAACTGAATTAGGGAAAATAATTGATGTACACAGTGAATGCGTTAACAAGGAACTAGAAAATATAAAAAAAGATCCAATCAGATATAAAGAATTCAATAGTTGAAATAAAAAACACACTAGAAAGAATGAATAGCAGACTAAGTAATACAGAAGAATGCATAAGTGATCTGGAAGATAGAATAATGGAAATCACCCAATCAGAAAAGCAAAAAGAAAAACAGATTTAAAAAAATAAAAACAGTTTAAAAGATCTCTGAGATAATATTAAGCATTCCAACATTCGCATTATAAAGGTCCCAGAAGAAGAAGGAGAGAAGGGGATCAAAAATGTACTTGAGGAAATTATGGCTGAAAACTTCTCAGACTTGAAGAAAGAAACGTATATCCAGGTACAGGAAGCACTGAGGTTTCCAAACAAGATGAACCCAAACATATCAACACCAAAACATATCATAATTAAAATGGTAAAATTTAAAGAGAGAATTCTTAAAGGCATCAAGAGAAAAACAGAGTCATATATAAGAGAATTCTCATAAGGCTATCACCATATTTCTCTGCAGAAACTTTGCAGGCCAGAATGGGAGTGGCATGATATACTCAAAGTGCTGAGAGGGAAAACCCTGCAACCTAGGAATACTCTACCCAATAAAATTATCATTTAGAATAGAAAGCAAGATAAAGGACTTCTCAGACAAGCAAAAACTAAAAGAATTAACCAACACTAAACCTACCTTAAGAGAAATGGTAAAATATATTCTCTAAGTCTAAAAGAAGTAAGAATCTATAGAAAAGGGACAATTCAGCTAGGAAAGGAGAACATATAGTAAGGACAGAGGATCAAGCACTTAAATAAGCCAGTATGAAGATTAAAAGACAAAAAATTGTAAAAGCATATATAACTACAATAAACAGTTAAGAGATAAGCATGAAGATGTAAAATATGACATTGAAAACAGAAAATGTGGGTTAGGGGAGTAAAAATTATAGATCTTTTAGAACTTAACAAATCTCAAATAAACAACCTAACCTACTATTTAAAAGAATTAGAAAAAAGAAAAGCAAAGCCCAAAATCAGTAGAAGGAAGGAAATACTAAAGATCAGACAGGAAATAAATAAAATAGAGATTAAAAAACAACAGAGAAGATCAGTGAAACCAAGAGCTGGATTTTGAAAACATAAACAAAATTGCTAAACCTTTAGCCAGGCTTACCAAGAAGAAAAGAGAGAGGACCCAAATAAAATAAGAAATGAAAGAGGAGAAATAACAATCAATACCACAGAGATGCAAAAAAATCATAAGAGATTACTCTGAACAGTTATATTCCGACAATTTGGACAACCTAGAAGAAATGGACAAATTTCTAGAAACATACAACCTACCAAGACTGAATCAAGAAGAGGCAGACAATTTGAACAGACTGATTACCGGTAGCGAAAATGAATTTGTAATAAAAGCAAACAGAAGTCCAGGACTGTATGGCTTCAAAGAGGAATTCTACCAAACATATAAAAAAGAACTAATATCTATCCTTCTCAAACTATTCCAAAAAATTAAAGAGGACACAACACTCTCATATTCTTTCTACAAGGCCACCATTGCACTGATACCAAAACCAGACAAAGGCACTACAAAAAAAGGAAAATTAGAGGCAAATAACTTTGATGAATATAGATGTAAAAATCCTCAACAAAATATTAGCAAACTCAATGCAACAATATAAGAAAAAAGTCATACACCAAGATCACATTGGGTTTATTCCAGCAACCCAAGGTTGGTTCAATATTTGCAAATTAATCAATGTGATACACCACATTAACAAAAAGAAGCATAAAAATCAAATGATCATCTCAAATAGATGCAGAAAAATCATGGGACAAAATACAACATGCATTCATAATAAAAACTGTCATCAAAGTTGGTATAGAAGGGACATACCTCCACAAAATAAAGTCCATTTATGACAAACCCACAGCCAATATCTTATTTAATGGTGAAATGCTAAAAGCCTTTCCTCTAAACTAAGGAATAAGACAAGGGTGCCCACTCTCACCTCTTCTATTTAACATAGTATTGGAAGTCCTATGTACATCAGTCAGACAAGAAAAAGAAATAAAAGGTATCCAAATTTGAAAAGAAGAAATAAAACTGTCATTATTTGCATATGACATGACGCTTTATATAGAACATCCTGAAGTCTCCACCCAGAAACTATTAGAACTAATGAATGAATTCAACAAAGTTGCAGGATATAGGATTAATATACAGAAATATGTTGCTTTTCTATACACTAATAATGAACTATTATAAAATGAAAGTAAAAAAAGCAATCCTCTTTTATATAATGGAATATTACTCAACCATAAAAAAGAATGAAGTTCTGCATTTGCAGCAACATGGATGGACTTAGAGTATTATGCTTAGTGAAATAATTCAGACAGAGAAAGACAAATACTGTATGATATAATTTATATGTGGAATTCAAAAAATAATACAATTGAATACATATATATATCAAAACAGAAACAGACTCAGAGATATAGAAAACAAGCTAATAGTTACCAGTGGGAAAAGGGATGGGGGAGGAGCAAATTAGGTGCATGGGACTAAGAGATACAAATTACTATGTATAAAATAGATAAGTAACAAAGATATATTGTACAGTACAGGGAATTATAGCCATTATTTTTAAATAACTTTAAATGGAGTATAAACTATAAAAATACTGAATCACAGTGCTGTACACCTGAAACTAATATAATATTGTAAATCAACTATACTTTAGAAAAGAAAGAGAAAAAATATTTCCATATTCTTTGTATGATTAAATAAAGAATTTGACATTTTAATGTGTAGAAAGCAACCTTATATGACTTCTAGCTCTTAAATCATGATAAATGCAGGTTCTATATGAATATTAACAAATACAATTTGTACCATAGAATTATAAAGTGAAAAAAAGAGTGAACATTTTGTTACAAATCCTCATTTTAAAAGGGCCTCAATATTAACATAATTCAACTTCTTAAGTATGATCTACTTTTTAATCCTGGTCAAGTACGTAAAGGTCAATAGATAGTAGCGCATTTTTAGGTAGACTTCAGTATAGTCATAGAAAAATAAATTTTATGTATGTGTTATTTTTTCAGGGATAAATGTCTGCCCATTTCAAATGTTTGTTTGTTTGTTTTAAATTAAAGGGGTTCATATACTCGGGTCGTAAAATGTAACAACGTTAGATACTAAGAATACCCATTTATGGAATGAACTACAAGTAATAACTGATGTAAGCATAACTTTATGATTTTACATAGTTCTGTGCTTAAATTCAATCCTATTTCACATACCTTTACTGAATTATAGCTAAGTTATATCTAATAGGAATAGTATGATTTGTATCTCCTATTTACCAGTCTTCCTCTCTTCCATATTTAATTCCAGTCAGCATAATAATGCAAGCATCTATTGGATCTTTAATAAAATATTCTTAGTGGTTTTGGTTGTATAAAAGTCAGACAGTTACATTTTAGTCTTCATTTGGTGCATTTCAAGCATTCTTGTTTTCTGATTTCTAAATTGATACTACAGAAACCTACACAGTGCTGGGACATAGTTTTCTGTCTGTCAGTGTATGATCTCCAAAGTACCAGCTACAACTGTCAGCTTCCTGGTGAGTTTTTCCTTCTCTAATCTTTGTGATGTTTCTCTCTTGTTTCAATTTTACTGTGAAGACATGAAGAACTTTGCAACAAAAATTGACTTCTAGGTTAGTACTCTTGAAAAAGTCTTAGGTATTCAGAAATCACAAAAATCTAGGCTATTTCCTATGTCAGTTTTCCTAGTTGTAGCAACCTTTCCATTTGCTTTAATATTTCATCCACTAGGTGTTGGCTAAGTAAGGAATGTGAAAGTATATTTAGTTTTAACATTTTTAAGTTATTTTAATTTCAGAAAAGAAACTAGAAACATTGCTAATATTTTTAAACTTTATCTTCAGTTGATTAGTTGACATAATTATTTTGCTTATGAAAAATCAGAGCTTACTAACACAGCCCTCTGATTTTCTTTAATAATTCAAGATCACTTATTGTCAAACAACAAATGATATTTGAAAGAAGAAATAAGAGTATAGGGATATGAAGGGAAAAGAGTGGCAAATGCCCACCAGATAGTCCTACCTAGTTATCTTGAGGCATTTATATTCAGTGCTGTTTAATATCTCCCTTATTGTACTCCAAATCATGTTTTATTCCCACTGTCTTTCTCAAGATACCATAGAACATGACAATTTCTTTTCATTTCTTCTGCGTAGTCTATATCATTTAAGTTAATTAATTTAAATTATTCTAAGATTTCCTGAAATTACATTGGACTTTTAAAAATTTCCATGTTTAGACAACTAAAATTCTACACAAGTGATTTGGATTAGACATCTGTGGCTATGATGTCTTTAAACACATTTAAACATTTTTTTTTTTTTTAAATCAGTGCTGTTATCTAGTCTAGAATCTAGTTTGGGAATTGTGCATATCCCTTGCTGATCATCTTTTTTTTTTTTTTTTTACTTTATCATCATTGTGGACTTTTACGATTCATTAATACCTATATTTGGAAGTGAACACGTAAATAAATTGATCTTGATTTCTCAAACTAGGCCTTCTTGCGATTTCAGTAAAGGGTTTGTGTGGAAGAGCAATTATATGAGATTCTTAGGAAAATCCATGAATTTCGGTTTACAGTATTTGCTTTTTACCCCACTCTAGGGCAAGGAAAGGAAAGAAGAATTTAATGATAGATATAATAACATTTAAAAATGGAAAAAGATAATCAGATGAGATAAAAAGAGTTGTAACAGAGAACAGAAGAAAAAATTGTTTCCTGACTTTTTCCTCCTATATAACATTGTAGCATCACTTAGTCTTCTTCTTGATACTATATTTACCAACACTGCAGAGTTATATGTTGAAAGTGATGCTTTCGATATGAGTGTTTGATCCAATTAAGTGTAAAAATTTCCTTCCGGAATAATTTTTTAAATCTGATCTTGAAAATGAATCCATAATCTCATGAAAGAAGAATATTACTACCCTAATAGTCTTTTAAAAGTTGAGAAAGACTTTAGTATAGGATAAAATGTCAAATCAATCCTCTTCCAACTCAGTTTCTATGACATTTGCATCAGAGATTGTTCCCTTTTGGGGGGATTTTTTTCTCTGCTTTGGGTCATGTTTTTGTCAATGCCCATCTGAAGGCAAAGAACAGATATCTGGCAAGACCAGCTCAAGTAAAAAGAGGTTTATTAAAAGGACACCAGTCAATTTTAAGTAACTCAAGGAAAGAAAACATAACCGTATATCACAAGGACTGGAGATGAGCAATAGAAAGCTGTCAATGACAGATTTTCTCTATGGATCAACATGGATGCTAATCTCTGCTTCTTTGGCCAAGTCAGTGTGATTCTATTCTATCTCTTAAAGCACATCCCCCGGTCATCTCCCTGCAGTGATTTTTGACTTTCTCATAGTCTTGGCATTTCTTTGTAGTGGCACTAATTAACATTTTAATTCCAGGACTCTCTTATCACTGACTGAAATCTCTGAAATTTTAGGTCAAAGCTTTAAAACAGAGAGAGATTATGCCTCTCTCATATTTAACTACAACTACAGAACCAACTTTATTTTTCTCCCTCCATTGTAAACTAGCTCTTTCTCTAGTGTTACCAATCTCAGATTGATGATCCTGTAATTAATCTAAGATTTATCTTTACTACTGACCTTCACCACTCCTAGTTTACCAAATAATTTTGATTCTGCATTTATAATTCTTCTGTGATCTACATATCTGCAGTCCTGTACAGGAATTAAGAGTAAGGATTCTGAGCTAGGATGCCTGACTTCAGATTCAAACACCACCTGTTATATTGGGTATGGGACAATAGTCCATAACCTCTCTTTGTCACAGTTTCTTTCACTATAAAATTGAGCAAATTATTATATTTATCTCATAGGTTGTTGTGAGATTAAAATGATTAACATTTGTAAAGCAGTGAAACAGTCACATTTTAAGCACCATGTGGAATTTAGATAGTAGTAGTGATTTTCATTCTAACTACAACTGCTGTGAATTTAGTCCCCCTAGACTGTGGTAGTAACCTACTTATAGTTTTCCCTGTTAGATTTATCTTTCTAAATCATGAGTGGAGTTATAATTTCCATACTAAAACATGTTTGTGTCTCTTCCATGCCATCCAAATCAAAGTACACATTTCACACATCATTCAAAGCCCTCTTCAGTCTTCCCTGATTTATTTTCCCAGATTCATAGTTTTATTACATCCTTCCACAATCACTTTGCTTTAGTCACATGAGATTTCACATATTTCCATGTGTGCAAGCCTTTGCTTAGGCTGTCCACCTTCCTCAGTTCCAGCCTTACATGCACTTCAACTCTTGTCTGTCCATTCAGTTTTTTGTAAACAAAAACTTTTGAAATTTTTCCCCCTTAGAATAAAATGATAATTTCTTCCTTTGTTTTCGCACAGCATTTTCTAATTTCTTCTCAGCTATATTGCTGAAATCCTGTTAGTAGTTCCTGCTTATATGTTACCGTTCCCCACTGAAGGTAAAGAACATTGACATTTTTTGTATACCTATAATGCATGGCAAAGAGGCTTATGAATAGTAAATACTCATTTTCAAAATTGATTAATATATGAAAGAACTGAGATACAAGTTTGAGAGTAGAACTTGGGTTTTGAGTTACTTTGCTGGGTTTTTTTTTTAGAGTCCTTATATGTGCAAGCTAGGAACATTTATCTTGGAATTCATGTCTTCAATAACTTGAGTACTGGCAGTAATTTTTCTGCTGTTTTATCCACTATCAGCTCTTACATTTTTATTAATAGTCTAATTCCATTAAATGAGAAAAATGCTATACAAATAAAAGTCATCATCAACTCTGGCTTGAAAATAGTATCACATTTTGTGTATACAGGTAATATTTCATTGGTGTTACTATAAGGTGCTACCTGTTTTGTAATATATTATGAAAGTAATTTAAAAAGTCATTTTTTCTTAAAGAAATAATGAATTTATCTCTGACATAGTAGAAAAGAATTGTCCAAAATAAATTTGGTTTAAAAGATAACTTTCCAAAACTTTTAAAAGCTGGTCATTACTTATAGGGACTTCTTCCTTAATGTCAGTAGAAAGTTAGTGCAATCTCTTAAGGGAGAATTTTTAAATTATCTGAAAAGTTTTTCCTTCTCTTACATTAAAACATTCATAATTTTTCATTAGTATCACTCCATTTGTTGAAACCCATTAAAACTCTGAGTTCTATATATTTCCCATTTCTCTCTACTATTTTCAACTTTTTATTTATTTTTTCTTCTAACCCTTCCCCTTCCACTTACAGATAGAAATATCTTTTTTTCTACTTTTCTAAACTGTTGACTGGGACCCCTGTAACAAAAGACAGATTAACATGAGGAAAGCATATACATTTAATGTAAACTTTACATGACTTAGGAGCCACACAAAGAACACAAAGAAATGGTTAAACCTGAGTGTTTTTTTGGCTGGACTTGATAAAGAGTGGAAAGTCATGTAAAGATATGATAGGACAAAGTAGTATACTGGGGAAACCTTGGCAAGGCCTGTTTGTTCAGATTCCTACCTTTGCTCCTGCATCTTAGGAGATAAGAATGCTCCTTTCCTCTGGGTATAAGGAAGACACCTTTCACATTAGGTTTTATGACCTATTTCAGGAAGTCACAAATTCCTTCCTGCACATACTGTTTCTTAAATTCTTTCAGCTTGAAATATTCAATATGCGAAGATGCCATATTTTGGGGTAGTGTGTCCTAAACCCCGTCATGCCCTACCTCTCCTCTCTTTCCTTCTCCCTTTCCCCAGTCTGTATCCTACTGTCTTTTTCTTCTACACATCTGTTCTATATTTCAGGACTTTCCTTTTTCCCACTGACACATTCTGTTGATCTTTATACAATTTTAAAAATTCTTGCAGAGGTTTCTGGAGAGGACAGCAGTGCTATTTCTTTAGTTCAGGAATCAACATTTTAGTTCTGGACAAATACCTCTCTGTGTAAAGTAGATGGTTTGTTATATTTCATTTTTGGACTTGTCTGAACTGTGAATCGTCTTTGCCTTCTGTACTATACCAACACAACACACAGAAAGAGGGTTCATCTTTGTTTTTGGAAGTAACTTTAAATGCTCAGTCACCTGAGGAAGTCTCATCCTCACAAAAGCCTTTTTTTCATAAAAGTTTCTGTGCAATAGTAAGATGAGCACCAGGAATCTTTCTCCAAGAAAAAAAGGAAAAGGAGAGTTAAGAACCAAGATGTTTCACAGAACAAGGGACCATGTGTACTGAGACCCTATTTTATCTTTTATTCTACCGAATCTTATCTGTCAAGGTCATTTTATCATCGACAATCTTATATGTATTTAATACTCTATAAAAATAGAAAGTATGGTCATTTCTCTATTATTGTTATAAGACGTCGTATAATTTTTTGTGCATTTGTTTTTCCCCATTTCTCATATACATGAACAGTCATATAGAGTTCTGATTTACAGAAACTCTTCACTTCAGATAGTGATAACTAGGTAATAGATTCTATTAAATTTAGAAAGAGAGAGACGGCACTAGTGCCATGTAAAAGTATGAGAGCAAGAAATCTTTCTCTTTTGCTGCATATTTTTAATTTATGTTTATTTTATTGTTTTGAACTTTATTTTATATAAAATATTTGGGGCATGTTATATTATAGTTCAATACCATAAAAACATTTTATCACTTGACTGGATATGCCAGATTGCAAACTGAAATAGAATGCAACAGTCATTGCCCAAGATTTGCAAATAGTGGGATATGTTTTTTTATGTTTTCCTGTAGTCCCATTTGATAATGAAACCTGTTTAATTCAAGAACCACTTGTATCCCATCTGCTATTTTCTTGCTAGTTTACTTTGTTATTGGGAACGAAACCTTTTAAGAGGAAAATCGCAGCCAAATCGGGTACAGACAGAGTGTTTATAAATAGAACTTGTATTTTGACATCTGTGATAGATGTTCATATCTTATAAAAACACAGACATTCAAGTTGCTGATGTCCAAGTGACCAGTTGATATGATGTACCTAGTTCCTCTCTACTCAGATTGCCGTTCATTGATTTCCTCTTGTTTTCATTACCTCATTCCTGTTTTTTTTTTTCCTTAATCCAACCTAATAGAGCATTTGTTGTGATATAAAGGAATGAAATGTGATTACCACTGACATTTTCAAATGCATGTTTATTCTGTGTATTTAGAGTCTTCATGAGAAAACAGGAGTAGGAAAGATGAAAGGGAGATAAATGTTTTTAAATCCTTCAGAGAGAGATTCGATATATGAAAAAGTATAGAACTCCATCGTAAACTTGGCCCCAACTTTTTCAACCTTCGCCCCTACTTCTTACCCACACTGTCTCTGTTCCAACTAATGTGGTCTGTTTACTGCTCTAGCAAGTGTGTTGCACTTTTCCAATGTGTTTCATCCTTTAGTTCTTTTTTGCCCCATGTTAAAAACCTATCACCTGATGCCTGAGGCAAATACTACCATTCCATGAAATCCTCTCTGAATACAAAGCAAATGTTTGCAAGTCATCATGCGTCTCTTTATAATATTTCTTAAATTGTTATTTATCTCTTTGTAATGATGTCTTATTACCCCCCTGGTTTGTGAACCCTCTAAGATGTCTGGCCTTCTGGCTGGGTACAATGCTTTTCACCAAAAGGGACTGCAAATTTAACATTGTTGAGTAATTCTTTTAGTAACACTTTTAGGAGACATTTATTTCAAAGTCATAGTTTGAGGTTTGCAGGATCAATGGAAATTTATACAGTAAATTGGGAGGTCTAGTGCTTAATCCATTTGTACCTTCCTCTGAAGTGTCACAGTAAGGGATCAACTTAGATTCAACAGAGAAGAACGAAGCAGAAACATAGGATGAGTGGAAACTAGTAGCATCCAGATGCCCCACACTGACAATAGGGATTTATTAAATTATGATCACTGTTCTTGATAAAAATTCTTAGAAAAGACAAAGTAAAGTGATACTTATTTATGATTTCAAGCATATGTCTTTTAAAATTACTTGCATTGAGAATATTTGCTTGTTTGATTTAGAGTAGTTTTTTATTGAATTGATCATAACTTGTGAATGCTGCTCAGTGCTTAATATACTGTTTTTCATTGCCTCTTTCCTCCCACAGCTTGTTGTACACAAACGCACACACACAGTCATACAGGTCTACGCTTACACTATTTATTCAGGTGAATACTGCTTACTGCTGTCTTAAAGGACAGACCATTTGTTCTACTCCTGACAGTTTTGGTAAAGCCTAAATATTTAAAAAGGATTGTTTTAATACTAGAGGATGAATCCTTTTGAATTTTGGGTTATTGTATCATTGATATGAAAGAACTATATATTTACCTTTCTACTTATTTTTTAAGAGTTTTACCTGCTATGATTTCCCCAATTTATACAATAAATTGACAGATTTATTGAGCATACTAGTATATTTGAGCATATACTAATTTTAGAGAGCAATATTTTGGAGTTGAGGGTCAGAGTCTCACTCTTGTTCTTTGTTTCAGTGTAGACATATTAGGTTTGGAAGTCCTTAATGTATTTAAATATTTAAAGACCTTGAAGCAACTTTCAATGCTACAGGGTAAAATGGGAAGTGAAAAGAAGTGATAAGCAAAAAAAGGAAACATGGTCAGCATGTAAATTTACGATGTAATAGAATTTGGCTGAAAATCAGTTAAATTTTTTTTCTCCCTTGCTTTCAGGATTTGACTCATGAACAAGTGCCCCAAAGCATTAAATTTTCTCAGTAGTCCTTCATTACATAAATACAGGGGAATAGAATGCAGTAAATCTGCATCCAGCTACTTTTTAACTATTGTAGATCTAGTGATTAGGTAGTAACTTGCAATAATTTTGCTTTACTCCAAAATATTAGTGCTGTCCCTATATGTCTTCCTAAAATTGTCATCAGCTTAGACATATTTCACTCTACATTGCCTGATAAAGTAGTCTGTGTTATGCTGTGAGTAAACCCATGGTTGAATAAACTCATGAGTAACCTCAAGTATCTGAATTAATATGTAGAAAATTTATGTTATAATAGACATGGAATGTAGCTTTTAAAATATATTTATTGTGGCAGTTTTTATTATAAAAATGCAAAGCTTTGGAAGAAAATGCCATCTAGTTTTATCCTATGTTAGTGGTGAGAACAATATCAGAGTCAGAATATCTGGAGGTTCCTACACAGTGATGTTTAGTAGCTCCTGTGTAGGCTTTATAGTAGGTACTAATTAAGTCACTGTTAATTTACCAGTTATTTGATACTTTTACCTGAAGCAACTTAACCATTTAGTCTTGCTCTTGGAACGCGAAATTGATGGAATAATTATGGTAGAATTTTTGCCCATTTATCAGTTAAAAGAACTCATAAATCTTACTTCTTGTGGTCCTTTTAAATATTTACATGTTTCACTGGTGTGCATGAACTTGGTGTCTAAAGAACCATTATTTTACTTCTGGTCTGTCACTTAGTTCCTGTGTCACTCTGAGCAAGTTCCTTTTTTCTGGGCCCTAACATCATCTTTATATTCCCTGGAGATATAATTTTCTTGGATACTACTGAGATTATATACAGCTCTCTCTATAAAAGATAACTCTTTCCTCTTATCTACCCAATTCATCCTAAGCACAAATTTCTTTCCAGAAGTCTTTGCCAATTAGGCAAGTTATGTGTAAAGAAGATGCATTATCTCCAGAGCATCAATGTTGGAAACAGTATTACCTTCCCATTAAGTATTTACCAGACATATAGAGAATCCATGGGATATAAATTGTCAAATCCTTGGGAATTTATCACAGTGGGAAACAGATAAATATTAATTCAGTTGAAGATGAGAAGCTTATATAATTTAACTATAGAGAAATCCAAACATAAAATTAGAGATAATCTAATACAAAATGGTACAGAATACCTTTTTATAATTGCAAAACAATAAAATATGTTACCTTTATTTTAATTAAGTATAAGAAAAGTGTGTGGATTTGCTTCTGTTCTGATATTGAAAATTTTCTCATCTCTAATATTTATATGATCTTTAGTGCCTTGGTCAGAATAATGTGTGATTTCTCTAGGAATTGTATTTATTTAGGTAGAGATGTATATACAAAAAATTCTCCTATAACTTACATGACATTTTCCCTAAAGTTTCAGAAGAAAAAGCAAAAAATGTCTTCAATAAATGCTTCTTGGGACCCTCTTATGCTCAAGGCAGAGTCATAAGCAAAGATTCTATTCTTAAGCAAGATATAAGTTGTCAGAACAAAAAAAGTATCATTCTACAATTCTTTTCCATAGTTTTGTTTACCGTGTCTTCTTTCTCACACAGCTCTCTTTATGTTTCCCATTACACTTTATAAATACAAGGCTTTTCCGTAACGTATAGGAAAAGAGACCATGACAATCTTCCTGACCTTTCTTCCTTTGCTTACTAAATATCAACTTAAGTCTCACAAAAATCTTAATAAGAAGCAAAAAGCATTTTATTTATGCATTTTTGCATAATAATTTTATTTTATTGCTAAACATCCAGTCAGCTTTATTACCTAAACTATTCTCTCAGTGGTGTTGTGGTCTTCCACATTAGGTTCAAGATGCAGTTGCTTCAACTCTTGTCTGTTATAAAATAATCCTCACTCTCCATCGATTGTATGTGGATTCCTGAGGCATAGTCTTACTCCAGACATCAATGATTCAATTTCTTCTCAATGAAATTCCTCCACTTGAGTTTCTGACCCAACAGTTCACAGGACGGTATGATTTCTACTTTTAGTACGTCTCTTCCTAAGGCTAGGACAATGGTATGCTTTTACCTGGCTCCATCTTTATTTTCTGTTGTCCTGGCCAGCCTCTAGTGACTAGGACTCTGATACTTATGACAATTACCAGCTTGCTTAGATTTCTGAATGTCTCTCTTCTGGGTTTCCCATCAGTATTTAAGGCATAAATTGGAAAACTGTATCAGATAAGATATTTTGTGTAGGCAATGCCGGAAAAAACAAGCAAAGAAACAAACAAGCAAAAAACCCTCAAACTGACTTGAACAAATAAACAAAGAAATGTGTTGGCTTAAAAACAGAAAATCAAAAGATAAATCTATATCCAAGTTTGATGTAGAAATTCAGCAACACCGTCATTCCTGGCTCTCTAGTTTTCTTCTGAATTCCAGGGTGTTAGCTTTATCCCAGGAGCTTTCATAACCTCACATCCTATTGTCCAAGAGTAGAGAGAGATCCTTTTTCTGAAGCCTCTGCAAAGCTCTGGGATTTACCTCTCTGGTATTAGTTGGATCTGTGTCCATCTCTAAACAAATTATTGATTTTTAAAGCAGGAGATGCACTGAAATTTTAAGCCATTCAGAGTCTTCTGCTGGAGCTAGGGTGGAATCAATTCCACAAAAATTTTAAGATTTTCTTCTAAGGAATACCAGACAAGAAAGAAAGGTGGGGGCTTCCCTGGTGGCGCAGTGGTTGAGAATCTGCCTGCCAATGCAGGGGACACGGGTTCGAGCCCTGGTCTGGGAGGATCCCGCGTGCCGCGGAGCGGCTGGGCCCGTGAGCCACAACTACTGAGCCTGCGCGTCTGGAGCCTGTGCTCCGCAACAAGAGAGGCCGCGATAGTGGGAGGCCCGCGCACCGCGATGAAGAGTGGCCCTCGCTTGCCACAACTAGAGAAGGCCCTTGCACAGAAACGAAGACCCAACACAGCCATAAATAAATAAATAAAAACAAATACTTAAAAAAAAAAAAAAGAAAGAAAGAAAGGTGGATGCTGCAAAAGAAGTCAACCAGTGTTCCTTACAGAAATTCCCAGGAACCTCATATCCTAACACTGAGCTTCAACTGTTTGCAGAATATGATTAAATCACATGCCTTTCTAGGGACTTTGGCTTGCCCACTGAACTCAATGACTGTTAATATCTCATCCAGCTGGGAATTCACCCCCCAAACAGGTCCTGATATAGGAGGCAAGTCATTATCATCTTCTAACCCTCTTTTGCATCCTGCCTCAGTTACTATAGTCAAGGCATTAGGATCAGTAATGAGTATGACATTTCAGTACTCATCATGAATGAGGACATTAGTTCAAATCAAAATAATAAGAAAACTAGTGAAAGAATATCTCCAGACATTCACATGGACCAAGAAGGAATTCTAGAGGTGTGGTGCTAGGAATGATACACTTGCCCTTAATAGGTATTAGTGATTCTAAACCTTAGCTGTTGAAGTGATCCTATGAGAAGTAGCGACTGAATATTTCTTATGGAAGCTGCCTCCAGACTTTGTTTTTGAAAAGTTCAATGCTTATTTTTCAACCTTCATCTTTTTCTACATTACGGAAAGTTTTTGAGAGAACTCCTGCCTTATTTCTCATTCCAACTGTTTGTTGGTTTTGAAGTCTCAGTACTTCAATAAGAGAAAGTTGCAGAAGAGCATGCTTTATTTTCCAGTAGCAGAAGTAATTTAAACAGATATTCAAATACATATTTGAAAATATGTATATGTATTGATAAAATATTCTTAGAGATAAGTGATTTTTTATTTGTAAAACTGAACTTCATATTGTATCAAATTAAATATAAATTATTTAGTAAGTGTCTAATATTTGATTGATGCTCACAGAATGTTAATTATAAGAAAATTATTTTTTCATTTGTTTCACGAGAAAAATGGAAAAGTATTTGTTTATTCTTGGCAAACACACCTTTGCATAAGGAATGGACAAACCAAACATATAGACCATATGTACTTCAATTTGCATATATATTTGATTAAGAAAAAAACATAAATATTCAAATATAATAGAAAATATATTGAGAGAATAAAATATGGGTGGCATCCTGACCAGGCTTTAAAATAGTTGAGATAAAAACAATTATTAAACTATTTCTACTAACAAAAACAAAATGAGACATACAGATTTTAAATCATATATTTTTTTGAGTTTAACTTATGACAAAGCAGTAAAAGAAAACTAGTAGAGAAATTAATTAAATAAAAAACAACCATTCTTCAAACAATGTGAATTAAAAGGCAATAATCAAAATAAAAATTCCTATGGAATGTATTTGTATAACTATTCTAAATATACCTCAAGTGAGAGTTTTGAATTTTAAAATAGTTAAGGGAATTAGTCCCCCTGGAATAGGCTGCTTCACTTATAAAGTGTAAAACTTCCAAATACAAATAGTTGAGTAACTACAAGGAAGTGTTTAGAAATAAAAAAGCTGGAATCAATGTTCTCTTTTCCATCTAGCTTTCTTTTCAAAGTTGTTAAATAAAATACATAAAACTATGACTCAATTTTGTAGCTCTTTTTGACACTTGTTCTGACCTTTCTTTGCCTTCAGTGTCAGCCATGATACATAGACATGAACAGCTTCTACACTTTCAAATACAAACTTATACTGTACTATTATGACTTTTGACATTCATAGCCATTTCAACATTCTGATAACTAAATAGTTCAAAGGTAATAGTCAAAAAGCATGAACAACACTTTGATTAACTATGTCTTGAGGTTCTGAACCTTGAAGAGTCTAATCTGAAATTCCCTTCATTATAACCTATATAGGCAGGGGGAAGTGAGACTTCAATACCACTAGACAGTTTGGATGACAGCCAGATGAGCCAATGTTCTAAGCGCTGTCATTGACCTTGGAGTGAATTTTGCACAGGTGCAAGTTTCTCTGTCTCAGACAGGCAGCTCTGTGATTAAGTAAGTAAGCACACCCGCAAAACTATAGAGCTTGGCAAACACGTATTACCTATAAACAATATCCTTTCTCTAAAGGATTTTGAATGGAATGCTGAATATGGAACCAGATTTATAGTATAATATAGTATACTATTATACTATAAATACTACTTACATATGAGGTTTACATATAAACCTCATATGTAAGTAGTGCTCAAATAACTGGAGTGGATTTAAGCAACTTAGATTAAATAGTGAAAAACAAAATCAGACCTTATAGCTTGCCAATCCCTTGAAGCAAGATATAATTCTTTCACTTTTCTTTAGTATCTCTTCCATTGAGCAACATTCTCTTTTAACTGTATAGGAAAGAAATCAAGAGATGGACACAGTAAGCAAGTACATTTGTTTATGTATTTGTCTAAGAAGAGTTCTCATTTTCCTTGGATATTTGAGGTCTGTGACAAGCATAAAATATCTTGAGTAGAATACTAAATAAATGCACAAGTGATTCTTAGCCAAAGACATGTTAAAGTGGACAAAGTTAAATTATCTGACAGCTGTACAGTCATGGATATAGGATTTAAAATGCTCATGGGAATGAGGGATATTGTGAGTGGGCATTTTAGGATATCTGTGAGGAGAGGTGATAAATGCAGTATATTTTTATTTAAGTGAGTTTTTTCATTTGGTTCTTTTTGATACTCTGACAAACATGCTAGACCACAGTACAATACAGGCTAGATTTTTTAGACCACTGGTGTCTAATGGGATGCTTGTTATTTGATAAGCTTATACTAAAACGTACACCAAATATACAGATTATGGCAACTGAATATGTAAAGGGCTTCATTAATAAAGGTACAGTGTGTATTGTCTATGTGTAACCTCATGTGTGTTCATATGTTGTTGCAGAGATTGGAAGAGTTATGTTTACAAAAGAGATAGCAAACTTATGACTTTCAATGGCAACAGTATGAGTTTCATCTATGTCAATTCTCTTTTGAACCAATACATGTTAAAACTGCATTTTAATATTCAGTCTGGTAATGAGCATAGAATAAGGTACACATTAATTTAGTAATTGAGTAAAGAAAGAAAAGATGCTGGAGTAAAAACTCAGAGCACTTACTCTGACTCCTATAGAGTTATTACTGTTATTGATTGCTATATGAAACTGGTTTGTTACAAATGCAACTAATAAACCTACTTTAAAACAATGGTTAGTTACGTAACTGTTTAGAGAATTGAAGAATTAAACCCAATGAATATCACAATCTGTGGACATACCAGATATTGCTCTTTAGAGATATGTCCTTAGGCAAAATTTATTCAATTATGTTATCAAAATATGTTCAGTAAGATATAGAATGATACCACTTTGGATGCGACTGCCAAAATCTAGACAGAGAGAGCTAGAATTTCTTGTGACTTTGAAACAGTGGAGGAATGTTACATAATCAGTGATGTTGTATTCACAAGGGATAGTGTGATAGAAAATAGCTGACTAGGCACAAATCACCTTGGTCTGAAACCAGTTAATATGAATAAGCAATGTGATATTACTGAAAGCTCCGAATCATATGCATTCTGTTTCTTTACACAATGGTATTTGTTCAGTCTATAACAAACAACAACAACAAAACACTTGAATGTTCTCCTAGCAGGATGACTGCAAGTATGTATTGGAAAGCAAGTCTCAGTTTGAGTAAGAAGGAGTGTGCAGTTTAATTCCCACTTTTCAGAACTGATGGGATGGACATGTGTTAGACTCTGAGATGCCAACAAAAATGATTAATGGCCTGGAAACCAGGACCTCTGAAGAAGGGTTCAAAGAGTTACTGTCACTTAGTTTAAGAACAGAAGGCAACTCTCGTATATAAAAGACTATGGTTATAAAAAAGATTCCCAAAATAAAAAACTGTGTGACAACCAAGACATAGGATTAAGTAAAAATAAGAGAATTTAGACTAACTGTAAGAATGTTATAACAAGATATTTTTTAAAGGTGTGATTTTCATTGTTTAACCATAAAAATAAGAAGTCCCTTATCTGTATTGATGCCAGTAATGCCTAAATAAATGACAATATGAAGAAAACTCCTTCATTGCTCATTCTCTATGATTTATCAAAAACAAACAAAAATGTTTACATGCTTTATAATGAAGAACCCTCTCTGATAATGCTATGAAAGTTAACATACAAACCACTTAATGCATCATGGAGTACTTAGTGTCTTTATTTTGCTGCAAAGATCTCTTAATTATTTGCCATACTAAAGGAATATAATGTGTGTTTTGCAAGACTGATGTAACCTGCAGGGTGTGGACATGTCAGAGTCCTGAGAGTTCTAAGGGCCTTAGTGGCCTTTAATACTATCTTTGAAAGGACAGCTCATGAATCAGTTTAATGAAGAGTTGGAAAAAGACACAGACCTTTTCATGGCACTGAAAAAGCTCATCGAGTGCGCCTTGTGAGAAGCAAGATACCAAGCGACTGGAAGATGGTAGGAGGAGATAGACAACCCTAAAGAATAGGGGCTACCCCTGAGAGGAAATATAAAATATTTATGTGGAACATGTAGTGTAGGGTCAAACTACCTGGGTTCAAACCCAAATCTATCAGTTAATTACACGCTTTATGCTTTTTATCTGTAAAATGACAGTGATGATGATATGGACCTCATTGTGTTGTTATGAGAATTAAGGGAAATATTGTTACTAAAACACTTAAACCAGTGGCTGACACAGTAAATAAAAACTATATAAGGGTCAGTGATTATCATTAAGAATTATTCCTATGAGATTGATATATTTAAATACTCTTCTTGAACCAGTGAATTTAGAAATAGCATTTTAATATCCAGACTTAAAATGACCATTTGGGAAAAGGTAGTAACTTTCTGGACTTATTTAGATGAGCTAAGCTTTTTTTTTTTTAAAGGGAATTTTATTTTTTTGTTGTTGTTTATTTTTGGCTGTGTTGGGTCTTCGTTGCTTCATGGGCTTTCTCTAGTTGCGGCGAGCAGGGGCTACTCTTCGTTGCGGTGCGCGGGCTTCTCATTGCGGTGGCTTCTCTTGTTGCAGAGCACAGGCCCTAGGCGTGCGGGCTTCAGTAGTTGTGGCACGCGGGCTCTAGAGCGCAGGCTCAGTAGTTGTGGCGCACGGGCTTAGTTGCTCCGCGCATGTGGGATCTTCCGGGGCCGGGGCTCAACCCGTGTCCCCTGCATTGGCAGGCGGATTCTTAACCACTGCGCCACCAGGGAAGCCCGAGCTAAACTTTTTTAGTTGAAGATTTTAAAAAAGAACAGAGAATTTTTTTCTAATAGTATTCCTTTTTCCTAGAAGTGACCCTTTTCAAAAGTAGCTATTTTTACTCCTATGTATATATATATTTTTTTAAATTTATTTATTTTTGGCTGTGTTGGGTCTTCATTTCTGTGCGAGGGCTTTCTCTAGTTGTGGCAAGCAGGGGCCACTCTTCATCGCGGTGCGCGGGCCTCTCACTGTCGCAGCCTCTCTTGTTGCGGAGCACAGGCTCCAGACGCGCAGGCTCAGTAATTGTGGCTCACGGGCCCAGCTGCTCCGCGGCATGTGGGATCTTCCCCGACCAGGGCTCGAACCAGTGTTCCCTGCATTGGCAGGCGGATTCTTAACCACTGCGCCACCAGGGAAGCCCCTCCTATGTATATTTTATGTCATATTTTCTTTTATATCTATTGGGAACAAAAGAAAGGATTTCATTTTCCTGTTAGCATCACTTCTGTTATTACCTCCTGTGTGTGTGATACTCTTTACTTGGCCTGGTGTGTGCTTTATATTGTAACTAATGGGTATATCCCCTATGGAGAGGACAACATTATGCAGCCAGAGGCTGTGTCTAAGGCCAGGCCATGACCTGCAGGCAGAGCAGATGATGGTCATCAGCCATTAGTGCTGGCCTTCCCCTAGGGGTCTAGACCTCAAATACAGGCATCAGACTGGCCTTCTGGCTATTGGCTGAGCTCCAGTAGACATAATACATGCAAATGAATGTTAAACATTGTTCTGCCATTTTGGGGATATTCAATATATGCCTATTGTCACTCCTAAAAATAAAAAAATCTTTAATTTCTCTGGCAGACACTGCTCTAAGCACTGGGAATATAGTGAGGAAACAGGTAGAGAAGGTCTCTTGCTTGTATGACGCTACCATTATACAGACAAGTAACTACGTAACTAGTGACCATAACTTCAAAATTTTTAAGTACTGTTACAAAAAAAAAAAAAGATAAATAGATAAAGCAATACAGAGTAACTGGGGTGGAGTGTGCTATTTTAGATAAAGTTGTGAGGAAACATCTCTCTGAAGAGACATTTGAACCTGAATTAAGTGAGGGAACCTGCCATGTGAGGATCTGGGTGACAAGTGATGAATGTTCCAGACAGTGTGAAGAAAATGCAAAGAACTTGAGTCAGAAAAGAGCTAGATGTGTTCAAGGAGCAAAAAGAAAACCTGTATGGATGAAACAAGGGAGTTAAAGGTAAAAGTCTTACAAGATATTATCATGGAAGTACTCAGGAACCATTCATGTAGTAATCTTACTACATGTAGTATTTAATTTCATTCTAAGTGTAAATCATTGCAAGAATTCAAGTAGTGAAATGGCATTGTCGTGTTTACATATTTTTTCATTATTCAGGTTTTGCATGGAGAATGCACTGTAGAAGGCATAGGTTTTTACAAAATTCAATAAGGAGAATACTGGGTTATCTGTTCCAAAGATTATGGTGGAGTGAAAAGGGTGCTATCTGTGGAGATGGTGAAAAGAAATCAAAATTTCTTTTGAAGATAGACATCTTGATGGACTGGTTGTGAATGTTGAGAAAAATGGAAACATCCTGGATGTCAGGGACCGCTTTTCTCTTTTGTCTTGTCAAAGGAGAGCTGAGAAGAAATCAGTTGTTTATGATTTGAAGCTAAGGTAGAAGTCAGTTCAGAATACGTAAAATTAGAAGTCATCAACATACAAATCATGTTTAAAGCCTTGAGGATAGGTGAAATCATCTATGAAGAGAGTATAATATAGAAGAGTAGAGGGCCATAGATTTAGCTCAAGGGCCACTAACACTTAAGAGTTGATTGGAGGAAGAAAAGCCAAGAAATGTCACTCATAAGAAGCAGCCATTGAGGCAGAATGAAAAGCAGAAGGCTGTTTTTTCCTGGAAGCCAAAAAGCTATATTTTTAGAAGGAGAAAGTAGTCAACTATGTCAAATCATGCTGAAAAGTTGAATATGTTGATAAAAAGGATTAACCATTGGATTTAAGCAAGATAGAGGTCTGTGGTGACCTTTGCAACAGAATTTTAGTGGGAGTAGTGGGGCAAATTCCCAACAGGAAAGGGCTTGAAAAGAAAAAGGGTTATGTGTGTGGCAGGGTGGGGGATTGAGATCAAATAGGATTGACAAATACTGATGATCCCTTTTGGGATTTTTTTTCTGTGAATGGAAGTAGAGAAGCTCAAGAGGAACATTATATCAAGAGAAGACTTAAAAGAAAAAAGATAAAAATAATGCAAAGGTGAACATTGATGATATGAGAAAGAGACCAGATAACTGCAGGACCTAAAGCCTTGAGTAGATTAGCGATGATGGGATCCAGAGTACATGTACATTAGATGCTTTTAGATAAATGTACAAATACTTATTAAGCTCAATAAGGAGGTCAGATAAAAGCTTATAAATGTAGGTAGACTGGCAGATCTGGTGTTGGGAAAGAGATCTGTTCTCTCGATTGCTTCTCTTTTTTTCAAAGTATGTGTCAAAATCATCAGCTGAGAATAGGCGGACAGGTGTTAGAGGTTTGAAGACCAAGATATGATATAATTATCTCAGGGAATGGAAATGAATAATAATGAGTTGGTGATATGCAGAATACACCAGTGCCTCTTTGCTTTTGGTTGGGATTGTGTTCTGTGCATATTTAGAAACTCACATGAGCCATTTTTTTTGTTGTTACAACATCTATATTTTAATTCTTGTTAAATAAATTTTTATGTGAAACCAGATAGCCTAATAGTTAATGTGTGATCTTTTGAGACAAATAGCCCTTACTTCAACAGGATAAATTCCTTAATCCTATAAGCCTCAACTTCTTTATGTACTCAATAGGGATGATATCTTTCCAATAAAGAACTTGAGTTCAAATCCTGACTTCACTGATGACTAATGCCTCTGGCAATTCACTTATATGAAAAAGTATCTGAAAAATTAGAATAAAAACAGTTCCTAAGTCATAATATTATGAAGATTAAAGAGGATAAATCCTTTGCAAATGTCCAGTCTCTTAACTGGACAATGCTCAATGAAAATCATGTATAACAATGGTAGCAGTATTTGTACTACTCAGAATCCAGTAGCTGATATTCATGGCCTTGGAGGTTTATTTTTACTTACTATATTTTAGTCAAAGTATTTAGTCTTATTCCAATGTTAGTTGAGTCCATAAGTGATAGACTTAACCTACATAGATTGAAGCGTGGTCCTATACTTCTAATCATATGTGAAATTTAGCATATTATTTTAAAACTCTATGTTGGATAGCAGCAAAAGAATGGGGAAATTTGGGGTACAAAATGGGGTACAAAAACTCCAATCTGAAAACAAATATGGACTATTTAAAGTAAATTACTCTTTCTAGGAGGACCAATAAAAAATAGTTTTGATTTAATTTAAAAATTTAAAAATTTTAGGTCCTTTAAATAACAGCCTGTTAAGAGGCCCACCAGCAAAAGAAAACATTTTGATTGTCTACTCTAGGGACAGCTTTCTAAAAAATACATGGAATTATTGGGAAAGGTCAGTTGCCTATACAGTTAGAGAGAAGGTCATATCTTAAAATGTCGTTCCTTCCATCTATTCATAAACAAACAGGTAGTGATTTTTCAGTGGAGATCATTAAAACCTCCAATAAAACCTATACTTTCAAATGTGCACCAGCTTCCCTTTATAATATCACCTCCACAAACTGTTTTTATATAACCTATATTCTTGTCAGACTGGCCTTGTGGCTCATTCTCTGACAGGCCCCATTTCACATTTACTTGCATGCCTTTGCTAACAATGTTCTTTATTTGTTAATATTTCCCCCTCATTCCCTCATGTTAAAATCCTATTTATTTTTATAGTCCTAAATCAATACAGAGGGATTTCCCCCAATACTTCCCATATGCAGATGGCCTCCTCCTTTCTATATATCATTGTTTTTGATTTTTATCATCTGTGTCTCTAAATAGTTACTATTAAGAGTTTATTAAGTATATTAATTGATATCAATGTACTTAATGTTAATGTTGAGTAATATTAATTATATTCTATATGTATACATATGTATTGTCTATGCTGTCAAGCTCCTGGAGAGAGGAACTTGTATTAAAAGGCTTGGATTCCTCTACTAATAGTAACTTATACATAGAAGGTGTTTAATTAATATTTGAAGAAGCAAGTTTTATGGATGCTGCACTGTACCAGCACAGATCTCTCTTCAGGACTGAAAGATTTCTTCTCCTAGCTGGTGGAAAGATTGTCTAGCCAAAAGCTGTCCTTTTTGGGAAATGCTTTGGGTGAGATAGCACTCATTTCGAGGTTATTTCCACATCCAGTGACCAGTCAGCATGGGAGCAGAAAGGCAAAGCCCCTTTGCCCCACCCTAGCTAGCCTCAGATCTCCCTGAGGGTTGGCCTAGGCCTTGTGACTGCACCACAGCTTTGCCTACAGCTCTGTCCATTCCTGTCCCTTCTCCTTGTGCGCCTGAAATCGGGTGCCCTAATAAATCTCCCACATTGACACCTTCATTTCACAGTCTATTTCCTGGGGGACCCCAACCTATGGCAGCCAGGAAGAACTGTTGCAAACTAAAAAGTGCATTTTTACGTTATGCTCTCTTTCAAGCTTTTGAATCACATCTGCTATTAGGCAGTAATATTTTGAGCTTAATTTGTTCTTAAAGAATATACAGATATCTATGAGTCCACTTGACCATGAGGTTCTAGATGATCAAGTTTTGTTGTGACTAACATTCATTAAGAAGACAGGTTATTACACTAATAGGATGCAGTAGTCTTTAGGTTTCATGATGCTCGGCAATTGATTATATGGAGAAGTGGTTAAACTGTCCTTATTAATTAAATCCACTATATGGCAACTCTACATGAACCTATATTTCATGTATTGAATTAATGCCCATTTTAACTTTATTTTATACTGGATGCATTATTTTTTATCCAAACTTTGATCACTGCAAACCTTAGTGAGAAAGAAAAAGGTTTTCTAGAATTGGTTTTCTGTTTGTCTTATGCTAGAATGTATTCATGTTAAATAAAGATCACATTATTTTCTAGTTTTTATGTTACAAATTATGATTATTCTTATGTGGATTTTTATAATAGGCAACACTGATTAGAGTAGGAAAGTAACAACCACCTATTTATGCTGTTTCACTGTATTTTCAGATTTTCGTTCTGTGTTCTGGTTTCTTCATAGCTCTGTTTAGTCAGATATAAGAAAGAGTAATTGACATTTTTATGATACAGCATTCATGATGAATAGTAGACAGTTCATATGTGGTCTAGCCCATAGCCTCAAGGGGTTATTGAGGTCAAAAGTGACCAAACATTTTGTGTCTAAGTGCTACTAAAATGCAGACTTCAAAGAGTCTGTCATGCTGCATATCTTGACCCTTATTCTGTGTCAGTGGTCCTTGGAGTGTGAGGGACACTATGTGTGCATGTGCTTTCGTTGCAGCTGCAGGGCTCACAGGGAAGGTCTTATGAAATATGAATAGACTAACTCCTCCACTCCCTGTACCTTCTCCTCCTTCTCTTCTCTCTATCAAGACTGCACAGCTGGTGAGGAAAGATCAAATACAACTAGGAACTGAAATCAGCCACTTCCTCAGCCAAGGGTTCTAAGAAGGGTATCATGTCATTGAAACCAAGAAAATGCCAAATTCCTGACTTTTACTTGAAGAAGTAAGATAGAATTTAAGCTTTCTACATAACAAATGCTAAGTTTTAACGGTGCTTCTATGATACTGTCCAGGCTGAGACGAACACTAATCTCTTACTCTGATTAAAAATATTAAAGCCATGTTATAGTGAATATATGTATATCTTACCTTTCTTCTAAATAGATTGAGCTTTAATGTAGATTCAAATGAATACTCCTTTAAATGCAGTAGAATCTTTAATCTTTCACTTTATCCTAATTCCATTTCCTTGTTTAAATGAAAAGAATTTTATTATATCTTTTTATTTTAGAAATTCAGTTTATCAAAATTGACCTCATTAATATTTTTGCATAAACTTCTTTAGTCATCTGTGTATATTTTCATAACTCAACTTCAGAAGACGAAATATGATGAAATCATAAATCGTAGTGATTTCCTACCTGTGTGATTTTTTCCCTGAAAAAGTCATATACAAGTTCTCTGTCTATTTTTGCTCACAATTTACCCCCACTGCCTTGAGATCCATTCATATTTGTTGAATGAATAAAGACTTTCTAAAGAAGTAGGCAAGACAGAGGATACTTAAATTGTAATGCATCTAGATATGATTGCTATTTTTTTCCTGATACCTTAGGGTCTTTTTTAAAACAAGACTAACACTAGGAGATTCTGTCTAGTCTCCAAGACCTTGCTGTTCTCTATTTCTTCCCAATTCTGAAAAATATCTTACCTTGTCTCCATGTCTTCTTCTCACACACTATTTCTCTTTTCTAATGAGTGTTAGTAAGTTCCCTACAGTGTTATTGAGGTATTGTGTTACACAAGTATGGGCTGGTTGGTGCTAGTAGCTGAAAAGTACTATCAGTAGACTTTGAGTGGATATAAAATTACAAAGGCTTTTTTCCTCCTTAAATCTAGGTAGGTTACAGGAAAGCATCAGCTTTGGTAGGTTACAAGAAAACATCAGCTTTTATTTTAGCTGTTGTAACAATCTATAACCTGTACTGAACTAGAGTGAACTTTATAAAGATATTTTATTCTTGTATTCAACAAATGTTTTATATATTATTCTAGGTTCTGGTCATTGTTGTTCTAAGTTTACAATTAATGGTAGAAGAAAGAAATATAAATGACAGAAAGAAGGAAGGAAGAAAAGAAGGAAGTCAGTGAGTGATAGGTACTATGAAAAATAAGACAGAAGAGGAAATTTAATAAGGCAGAGTGATATGTTTGCTGTAATTTTGTTTAGAATGGTCACAGAAGGCACTTATATTTTCTTTATTTTAATGAGTAGAGATGTGAATTATGTGAAGGAGTTAGCCATAGGATTATTGAAGGGATAGTTTTTTAAGAGAAGGAATAGTGAATGCAAAGACCCTGAGGCAGGAGCATGCTTACTCTTGTTTAAGGACTAGAAAGGGGGCTAGTGGGGGTTACAACACAGTGAAAGAGGGAGAGCATTGGTAAATTGGACCAAATTACAAGGGACCTTGAAGGGCTTGAGGCTTTGTATTTTACTCTGAGATTAGAAAACATTTTGGGTTCTAAACAGAAAAGAGACATAATGTCATGTACATTTTAAAAGAGTCACTCTGCTTGCTGAGTGGAGAATGGAAAAGTAAGAGATAGAGTAAAATTCATGTTGTTCTTATTAAAAAAAAAAAAGATTAGAGGCAGTAAGTTTAGCATGGTAGGGTGGACACATCAGGGAACCAGGCTCCTTAGATCTTTCTCCCCCAGTATCCTCTGCACATGGCATCACCTCAAAGTCCAAGATGGATGCTGTGCTCCAGCCCTCATGTCCATATTCTAGGCTTTCCTTTAAAGACTCTTTTTGTACTTTATACCTGACAATTCAGCGCCACATCACTGGCCAAAATTAAGTCCCATTGTCTTGCCTAGCTGCAGGGAGGCTAACAAATATATTCTTTAACCTGGCCCTTCATTTGCCTCGTCAAAAATTAAAAACAAACAAAAAAGTTTTTTTTTTTTAGAAAGTTTTTTTTAAATTAATTAATTTTTGGCTGTGTTGGGTCTTAGTTTCTGTGCGAGGGCTTTCTCTAGTTGCGGCAAGTGGGGGCCACTCTTCATCGCGGTGCGCGGGCCTCTCACTATCGCAGCCTCTCTTGTTGTGGAGCACAGGCTCCAGATGCGCGGGCTCAGTAGTTGTGGCTCACGGGCCCAGTTGCTCCGCAGCATGTGGGATCTTCCCAGACCAGGGCTCGAACCCGTGTCCCCTGCATTGGCAGGCAGATTCTCAACCACTGCGCCACCAGGGAAGCCCACAAAAAAGGCTTTTAAGTTGTTTTCTTACTGAATGATTAGGGGAACATCCCAAATTGAAACTCTTTCTATTTAAATAGCTGAAGCTCAAGCTCAGTATCTTAGAATTTGTTCTTTGGAAGTCTAGTGCTCCCAAATTCAGAGTATGGATCCTCTTTCATCCTTATCTAACAGCTCACATTTTCTAGCCAGCCCTACCATGTCACACACATCATTCTTGCAAATTTTGGAGACTCATACACTTCTTCAAAGGAGCCTTCTCTAGCCACAGATTAAATCATTACACCTTGTATTACCCCCAGTTAGCATCTGTACTTTTTCTTTATAGAACTTAACACAATTTGTATTTTTATACATGTATAAGTATTTTAATACTTGTACCTCTCACTAGGCTCTAAAAGACATGAAAGGGATCCATGTCTTCTTTGCCCATCATTGTATTCTCGAGTACTAGCACAATACCTGACATGTGATTGTTTATTAGACATTTGTTGAGTAAATGAACATCTGAATAAAAGAATTCATGTAGTAATTGTAGTAGAAATCAAGCCAAAGGAACTGGATTTAAAGGTCTTAATGCTAAAGCCCAGGAGACTGGAAATTCCCTGGAATTATTTTAATAAATGTATCAAATCTATTAGAAGAATTTGTACGTAATACCTGTTGCTTGTGTATGTATAACAACCATCATAATATCTCGTTACCTCTTTATAACACTTTTAAAAAATTTGTGAGCTTGGAAAGCTACAATCTAAGTAGCAGAACTTGATATCATTTTATAGACCTAAATAATAATTCTTATAATATTTGGAAATATATTAAGTAGTCTTCTGAAAAAAAAGCACCTGCTCATACTTTCAATCTTACACTAGTTTTCTTGTGGTTTTAAATTTATATAGTGAACTAAGATAAAAATAAAGGTAGTGTCAGTCATCAGTATATATACTTTTCTTTGTTAGAGATTTAAAAAGTTATAGAATACTGGGGACTAATTTCAGATGAAGGTCACAAACATAAAAGAAAATTACTTGGATAAATTTGAGCGTTATTTTTCATTAAAAATCAATACCTAAGCTCATTGTTACATGCATTGTTAAAAATACATGTTATGAGTAAGAATAAACAAAATGTGTATTTGGAAGTTTTCATTGATCTTTAAGAAGAGACGTTGCTACTATTTAATGAAGCAGAGAGCTTTTCTGGTGTGTGAGACAGAGTATTTTTTTGGAGTCCTGTCAGCCATGCAGACAGTTGATAGCTTCTCACAGCCTGACACTTCTAGGTAGAGGTTTACTGTAGCATACAAGAAACAGTGACCTGGGATACAGCCAAATGACTGCTAAAATGATATGAAAAGAGATTTCAACTCTTTATGGAACTACTAATGTACCTGAAAGTTAAAAAGTGCATTTTAGTAGTTGTGAAAGGATCCAGATAGAAAGACCAGTGCCCTCACTTTATCCACTTCAGCTCAGCACAGAGAGGCACCCCCTGATTGCTATCGTCACTTGTAGTGGAAGCTCAAGGGATGTACAAGATTACTTTATTCTCAATTTAATCTTGGCCCTTTCTGTGTGATCCTTGCCTCTCTGATAAAATTTAAATTTAGTGGGATTCAAGAGAGAATTTTTATTTTCATATGCACTTCTGTAGATACTGACCTAGAAAGAGATTGCCATTATATGCCTAAGTCATCCAATTTGCATATTGATTCTCTTTCACTGAAAGCTTGAGCAACATTTGACTGGTGAGCTCCAGGAGTTAGGTTTCATTGCCTACTGTCAATGCAGGTAATCCTCTGATTTATAGAGGTACATTTTCCTGGGAAAGCTATTGTAAGTTGAAATAACATTAGTCAAATTAAATTTTCTCCCAGAAAAAAATCACAAAGAGGGTTCTTTTTAGAGACCTATAGTCAACTTCTTATAGAAAGAAGACACTTTCACTGAGGATTGGGATTCTATCAATAAAGGGGTTGAATGGAGTGATATATCTGTACAGCACATAATGTTCTAAAAGTCATATGTATGATTTAAAGAGTAATGCATTGCTAATCAGAGAAAAATGTATTCAGTATGATTAAAAATAATTATTGTGTACCAAAGACATGGTTTCATATATTGCAATGGTTCTGAATAGTTGCTGACCCTAAAAAGATAACTTAATCTCTCTCATCATAAGTGACATCTATTAATCTGGTTAAAATACTTACTTCACAGGTTCGTTTTAGGTATAGAATATCAGCTGAGAGTTAAGTAAGATAGAACTGGGTTTGTATCTCAGACCTATTAATTAGTAGATGAGACCCCAGGTGATTTACTAAGATTCTTTAAGTCTGATTGCTAATTGTCCCCAGTATTCATTCTCTTACTCACTTTTGGTAATCATTCACCTTCCCTTGGACCTAGGGAAAGTCATATGACTAAGTTATGGCCAGTGGGGTTTGAGAGGAAGTGATGTAAGCACATTCTGGTTCTCACCCTTTTAAAGTACCTCCTTGCCCTCCGGTGCTCTTATATCCTTCCAGTGGGTTGGAATGTGGACACTGTGGTGAAGAGCTCGCTTCAGTCATACCAATAAAGGCAACACCCCAAGGATGACAGAACCATTAGATGGAAAGACTCTGGATCCCTGATGATCTTGTGGAACAAAGTTGCACTCCTTATCTGACTGTAGCTCTGGGATGAGAAACTTATTCAAGCCTTTGTATGTTTGTGCCTCTTTATTATAGCAACTTCGCCTCTAGCCAGACAGTGTTGACTATGAAGAAGGGAGTAGATTCCCCAAAGCTTCAGTTTCACAATCCGTAAAACTGAGATAGTAATAGTACCTATTCATAAGGTTATTTTGAAGACAAAATAGTTACTGTATAAAAACCATTTAAAATAGAAGCTTGCACATAATTAGTATTCAGTGAGTGTTAGATGTTTATTTTTATTCTTTGAATTATTAATTTAACTGTTGTTTGTGTACTTAAAAAAATTTGAAGTGAAATATTTTTATCTTAGGAAAGCATAATTAGCAATACTGAAAAAAAATTGTGGAAAAGAAAACCTTTAATTTCAATGCCATGAAATCAAATAGTTTTTATTTTTAACTCCAAAGCATTTTCAAGAAAAGTTCCTGCAATAAGTTTCTGGTATTTTTGAGAAATTGATACACAGACTTCTGTTTTGCTAGTATTGTATGTGTGTGCATGTGTGTATAGGTGTGTTTTGCATTACAAATTTTCCTCCAGCACATCAAGTGCACAGGCATTCCTCTGCCTTCGAAACATATATCTTTTGGTTTCCAGAACTGCCATTCCATCAGGACTTGTAGTTATATGTTACCTTAATGCCACATGATTATCCTAAACTGGGGCTCCCTTTTACACTTCACTCTTTTACAAAAAACAAATTTCCATGGCTTCCTCTTGAATGCAGAATATTTTCCAAATTCCTTAGCATGGCATTGAAAATACATTTCAATTTAGCAACTAACTAATTATAACAGTGAGCATTTATCCTGGTCTGAGTTTTCTTAGGGCATTACATACACAATAGCCATTTTTCTGTATTCATAAGAATCTCTATTCTTTATCTTATGTCACATTTTATTTTCAAGGTGTGTTCTTTAGAATAGTACTCTTGACAGTCCATGAAAATTGCATTCTTTTGTCAAGAAAAAGTATGAAATACTGTGGATTATGTTCCTTTTTTGGAGACATCCAATGTACATTAGCTATTAAAGGCTCTAAATAGTTTTAGAAAAACAAAACATATTTATGTTTAACCCAGTTTCTCCAAACATATTACAGAGATACTTTATTTATAAAGAACCTATTAATCTTGGAGAACTGGTTTTGTGGATCCCATTTGGAGAAACCTTTTCCCCAAAGATTGCAATCACTAGAATCACAGGAAGTGCTATTATACTTCCCTCATCACTACAGACACAATCACTCCCTTTCCTTTGTGCTGTTAGAGCACTCTTCATTGTGATTCCACACTCTGTCTTACATTTAAAATTCTTATGGATGTGTTGCTCCCTATGTAGATTGTGAGCTCATTTAAAGTAGTACTGTATTTTTTCTTCTTGCTATCACAGTACATTGCCTAATATAGCATATATGGTGGGTGATTAGTAACATTTTTCTGTATATCATCCTTTTTATTTGAGTGAGAACATAATGTTTTATGAAAGAAGAAGTACATTAAGACTTAACTAAATAAGTGGTGTCTTTCACATGGTCTAAGCTGTTGCTTATCCACATAATTCCTCCATTGGTTATAACTGTTATGGAACTTTATTAGACTCTCCATCTGAATGATTCAGTTTCAGAGAATGGAATCCACTTAACTATTTTAAATAAAAAGGGATTTTTTGCAGGTTGTTAAATGCCTTGGTAGTGTTGAAGAAACTGATTGAGCTGTCAAGAATGAATCAAAAAACCACCCCACTGAACTGAGCTACCCAAGGGAGCTAATGCTTCTTCTCTGATGAGAAGCCACTGGATTAAGAATCACTCCACAGGACCATGATCCACATACACCCCCAGTCAGGCAGCTACTACACTCAAGAAACATCTACCCTTTAATATTGCTGGATTCAGAACCGTAAAAGACTTAATTCAGAAGTGACCAGACTTCAGGACACTGAGAACTTAGTTAATGCTGCTGAAGAAAAAAATAGATGCCTTCATGACCATGTTTGCAAGTAAAAACAAAAGCACAGCCTCTGCTGCACTTTCTCCTTCCAAACCTTCTTTGATTCTATCTGATTGGAAGACTATAACTATCATCGAAAACCCTAGCAGCAAGGGAGCTTAGCAAATGAATGATATCCTCTTCCAGCCTCGACTGTACAAAAAGACACCCAGAAAGTGGGTGAAATGGATGTTGGAGCCAGTCCAGTATCTAGCAACAGTACCTGTGCATCTCCTTGTCATTCATATGTAATACTCTCCCTTGTTCTAATGCTTTCTCACCTTTCTGTTTACCCCTCTGTACTTGATTTCCTGTCCCCTCCTCTTTTTCTCCCTGCAGTCAATGTAGCTTGAGTCAACAATGAGAATTCCACCTCCACCTGTATAAAGGAATTTTATACAGCAAAAGAAGAGAAGCAGTGGAATGCTTTGTCTAATTGTTACATTGTAGGTGAACTAAGAGCATTTCATGAAAGGATAACATTATCTTAGACACAATATTGCATTTATTCATAAACAATACTCTGTTCCACAGCTCTGTGTTGTAGCTATTAATCTCATTTTACTAAGAACAAAACCAAGGTACTTTGAAAAATTATTTACCAAAGATCATGCATCCTGTAAGTTTGGAGCCCGTGGTCTCTTCATAATGTTATGTAGTCAAAGATCGCCGGCAATTTGAAGCAAACTGAACTCCATTTTCCCACGTTTCACCTGGAAAATAAAAGGAGAGAATTTAAATTTTAGCACAGTGTGTAAAAGCCCGTATTACTGTTTCTGTCATGGGACCTGTTTTATGGTCAGCAGCATAGTCTCACTGATGCGTATACATCAATTCTTACCTTATTGAAAGGTGATGCTACATTCTCTGAACCTTAGCATCCACTGCAGCTGTTGCTTTAGTCTCCAAGGCTTCATATTGTTGGGTAATTTACATGCTCTGTCAAGTCATACTAGAAAAATCACCTACTCATTAGTTCAGCACAAAGGAAGTTTATATGATCTGCAAACAGAATATTCCTTCGCTTTTATTCACTTGTGTCACCTTTACTTGTTAAATATCCATTCTGTGTGATAAAAATCCAATCAAATGAAATGACGGCTAGTATAATCTATAATATTATGAATCTGCTTCCATATGTTTCTGAATTATGCTAAACACCGATAAGTATGGACATTGAACTGTGGATGTTTAACTGCTTCGTAATTCCTTTTGAAATGCCATTCTGGGGTCAGTTGAAAGAATAACATAGGAGAAATATCTTTTGAAACATCAAATCCATTTATATTTATTAATATAAATCCTGATTATATTATAGTTCCCTAGGTTACTAAGATTTGGAAATCATTTAACAAACCCATTTATATCTTTTCACTTTATCTTATTTTACTTATGGACCCTATGCTCATAATGTAGTAACTGTATCAGAAATATTATCACAAAAATGTAACAAAAATAAACATCTCTTTAAACCAGCATGAACTTTTGGTGAGATTTAAGCATTTTAAGACACTTGTCTTTGCTAATTAAATGTAGAATATAGTATACCAAGTTTTCTACCCTCTTTTAAAGCTCATATTTGTACCTAAAATTGAGTAAATCACTAATAATAAAAATATGTCATGTACTATCAAGTAATACTATGTAAATTAAGAGATTAGTTAATATCACGATTTTTAATCATTTTCTGTAAACACAAATTAAAAAGTTACATGATCCTAATTATTTTAATTTTTATTTACTATATTTTAAAGAGGTCACAATGACATTATTATCCATTTAACAATTATTGAGGAATAAAAGAAAACAAACCCAATTTTAGAGGGTAGAATTTAAGGTATAATTCAGAGCTTACATATGATGATAAACAAATAATCTTGTCTTAGTTATACATATAGTTGCATAGGCATTTATTTTTTAAAAATTACATAAGCCCTGCTACATGTCATATACTTTTAAGTGCTGAAATAACTATATTGAACAAGAAAGTCACGGTCCCTGACTTCTTTGAATTTATAAGCAAGCAATGGAGAGATATATTAAAAATAATAAATATAACTATTAATTTTAATTGCGTTAAGTGCTGTGAAGAGGCAGTACAAGGTCTATAAGAACATGTAAGTGGCCTGGACCCAGCTCAGTCAAGGCAGAGGTAGAAGTAACCACTTAAAGCCTCTCTTTATGCCCTGACAAAAGAATAAGCAGGAGTTAACCAAGATAATTGGCTGTGAGGACAGGGAGAGGGAGGGATGGTGTTGGCTGTGGTGGGAGAGCATTTGAAAACAAAGCAGAATTGCTGAGGCAGCAAGAATTGCTGAGTCAGCAAGCCGTGGTCCTGGGAGAGGAGACTGGCGGGATCGAGATTATAGAGAGTCTTGCAAGGTATATTGAGGATTTTGAAGAAACTCATCAGTGAACCTTTTTGTAGTCTTTTATTGGGTATACTTTATTTGTAGAGAACTGTGGTATCATTGACAGAGAATGCTACTGTGGTGCCCCTTATTTGTAATGTTCACTGACAATGAAATTATCCCATACACAAAATAGGAATTAAAGAATGCATTGTTTCTCAGGGTGTACACATTTCTTCCAGAATTTTTCAAAATACCCTGGTCTTGTTTGGTCTTGTCAGAAATTCTTATTTGAAAATATCAATTCAGTTTCCTAATCTGTCTGTTATTTAGAGGTAAGCAATGGTTATTTCATGTTCATTCTAGTTTATGTGGAGATTGAGCTTAGGAAGACCAATCTTGCCTGTAAGGCTATGGAGAATTTTCTTTCTAAATCCCTCCAAGATCAGTATTATCCTTCTCTATATCACATTTTGGTAAACCCTGAGTTATCATTAGAGTTAGAATTATTAAACTCTCTTCTTCAAATTTCTCAGAATATTTAGGAATTCCTACAGCAGTGGTTCTCAAATTTCCGTGTGAAATTTGATTCTGTACCCTGGGGTAGAGTTCAGGAATCTGTGTTTTTAGCAATACCTTTGGTGAATTATTTTGCAGGAGATTTATAGATTTGCACTTTGATCATTTCTTTAGAAGCAAAAGATTTGATCAAGAGAAAGAGTCTCCTGGACTCAGAAAAACTGCCAGGTCTGTGCAAGTAAATTGAGCCTCAGATTAATCATCTCTAAATGAGAATAGTAAATTCTATGTATCTACCTTTCCAAAGGTCTATGCTTAAAGTGGACATCCTGATGTAGCAAACTAAAAGTACACGTTCCCACAGTTCATCCTAATTATAACTAAAAACTTGTTGTTGTTGTTTTCCTATTTATCCTTCAGAGGGACTTGAGCCTTTTCAGTATACATGAGCCCAGGAAACTGCCCTGTGATTCTTGTTTCTGCAACCCAAAGTTAGCTAGCATACAGCTAGCAGCAAAATACTTAGACTACTTGGTAGGGTTCTGATAACTTTCATTCTTTTCTGTAACTTGAATTATTTTTTTCACATTAAAATCTTGGACCAGCAAAGGGGTTTAGTAATTGTCAGATTAATCACTGGCCTCAACATATGGCGTCCCCCGTCAGACCTGTCAGCCTCCACACTGTTCATTTCTTGTGTCCAAGTCTAGAAAATGATTGATGTCCACTACAAAAACAGAATTCATTTTTTAAAGCTACTAGTGTCATTAGGCATAAAGGATATTTGTTAATGTATGCACTATGTTTAATAAATGAGTAACTCTGTAGGTAAATTGTCACACTGAAGATAATTTAAGAAAATTAATCTCTGTCATGCTGTAGGAATGCCATATCATCCCGTAAAATTAAGAGATATGTTTTTAGAATCTCAGATTAAAGTTTTTATTCCTTTTAGATTGGCTGAGGGAAAAATAACTGGTATGTATGTGCGTGTGTGTGTGTGTGTGTGTGTTTAATATTTTATCACCATAAAGATTAGCTTTCAAAATGTGTTTTAAGAGTACTATGTGTGATGTAGGTAGACTCTTTATAAAGTAAATAACTTCTGTGAAATACTGGGTCCTTTTACTCTTACAAGATATCAATATGCTGATATAGGAAGATTAATCACTATATTGTATGTTTTAGGTGAAACCATGAGCCCAAAGTTATGGTACTATATAGTGATATTTGCTCATTATCACTCAAAGAATCTCTAGTAGTTATTTTCCTTTAATACATGAATTAAAGAATTAGTGTGGAATACACACTTCCCACACACACACCACCTTCCCCTCACACCCACATGGGTGAGTGTGTGGGCATAGATGTGTGCTTATGTGTGTGTTCTACAAGAGCATTAAGTTATTAATTTGCATATTAAAATTGTTAGCATCAATTAGAATTTATTTATTGTTGGGTTTTAGTTTTTATAATTAAATGTCTGCTAAAAACTGCCTGGGGAGAAAATGTGCTAGCAGGAAATGTTAGCACTTCATGTTGAAATATTGCCCCATTCTTCTGTAAGAATCGTTCTTTCTACTTTCATAGAAAGACAATAAAAAGAAAGAGGCTCTGGGACTTCACAGCAGTCCAGTGGTTAATACTCCGTACTCCCAATGCAGGGGGCATGGGTTCAATCCCTGGTCAGGGAACTGAGATACCCCACATGCCATGTGGCACGGCCAAAAAAAATAAAAATAAAGAGGCTCTGCTACCTACATGTGGGAAAAAACAAAACTTTAAGGTGTTAAAATGAATAATGAGGGCTTCCCTGGTGGCACAGTGGTTAAGAATCCGCCTGCCAATGCAGGGGACACGGGTTCGAGCCCTGGTCCGGAAAGATCCCACATGCCGCGGAGCAACTCAGCCCGTGCGCCACAACTACTGAGCCTGCCCTGTAGAGCCTGCGAGCCACAACTACTGAGCCCACATGCTGCAACTACTGAAGCCCGCGAACCTAGAGTCCGTGCTCTGCAACAAGAGAAGCCACCGCAATGAGAAACCCGTGCACCGCAATGAAGAGTAGCCCCCGCTCGCCTCAACTAGAGAAAGCCCACGTGCAGCAACAAAGACCCAACACAGCCAAAAATAAATTAAAAATAAATAAATAAATGTTTTAAAAAAAATGAATAATGAGCTGAACTCACTGTAGGAGTATGTAAATGAGGGTAGAATATTAGTATATCCCTGAACAGAACTAAAGAAAAATTTTTTCTGGGTCCTGTAGAATTTAATTATGGAAGACATAGGGAAAAATATGTGTGAAGTGATTGCAAATTCTGAGTGGGGAATTATATGTGAAACAATTGCATCACATAATTAAGAAAATGTTTGCAATATTGAAAGTTTGGCTCAACCAGTAACTGTTAAAAATTGGAATAGATTGCTCAGTGTGGACCTGAGAAGTGTTTATGTAAAGACTAGATAAGTCTCTATCAGAGATATTGAAAAAGAGATTCCTGCATTGCATGGGAGAGTCTTATAATTGTGTTGAAATATTTTTCAGTTCTAAGGGTCTGTGTTTCTAAGCATTTATCACATTTGCCAGTACTGTCTTGACTTCTTTAAGTTACCTGTTTGATCTAGATATTTAAAAAAAACAATCTACTGAATATCTAATTTTTCCCTCTTTTCTATCCCTATTGCCTAAGTTCAGATACTCATTCCTTTTTAATTTTTACTAATGTGAGAACCTCAATCAGTCACCCTGTCTCCAAGTTTTTCTCATTCAAGTCCAAGTCTGCTTAAAATTGATCAGTGTCTCCCCATATGTTGAAGAGGGAAATATTAGATCATTAGCACAATATTCAAGGATCTGATACTGCTTTTCTTGTTAGCCTCCCCTTCTAGTGCATTCCTTTTTAAAGGAGATTTTATGGACTGAATTGTGCCCTCCAAAATTCATATGTTGAAGCCCCAAGGCCCAATGTGGCCATATTTGTGGTAGGGCCTTTAAAGGGGTAATTAAGGTTAAATGAGGTCATAAGGGTGGGGCTGTTGTCCAATAGGGCTGATATCTTTATTAGAAGAGGAAGAGAAACCAGGGATGTGTATGCACAGAGAAAAGGCTATGTGAGGATACAGTGAGAAGGTGGTCATCCACAAGCCAAGAAGAGAGGCCTCAGGAGAAACCAAACCTTAATCTTGGTTGGACTTCTAGCCTCCAGAACTGTGCAAAAATAAATTCCTGTTGTTTAAGGCACCTAGTCTGTGATATTTTTTATGGCATCCCTAGGACAGTAATACAAGGAGCCCATTTTATATTCTCCCTGCAAATGTCCAGACAATTTTGTTGTCACAACTCCAGGGATGCTGCTGGCATCTATGGGGCAGAGGTAAGGGATGCTGCTAAACATTCTAGAATGCATGGGACAGCCCCACACGCTTAACCATCTGAAATGCCTCCCCTTCTAATCTACACCCTCATCCCAGTGTTGAATTACAACACGCAGCTCATGTTGTCTTCTCAATGAAAAGTTTTTCATCACCTCAAAACAAACAAACAAGCAAGCAAACAAAAAACTTTGCTCCTCACTTCTACATTCACTGCTGTTTTATATATTTTTTTAAAATCTACTATTGCATTTTATTTATCAAATTTTCAATATTAATTATTTGTCTTCCAGTGCCTTCTATTCAGAATGTCTGTGAATTTTTAGTAGTATGTTTTCACGACTTGTTGAAATATATCTGAAATATGTCTTAAAGATATATTTAAAGATCATCTATTCTAATAAAGATAATCTATTAAAGATTATTTTAAAGATAATCTATTCTAATCATTTTGTAGGGAATCATAATTCTCAGTGAATTGACCATTTATCCAGCTCTTAATTGCGATACCCAAACTCTTACCCTTCTTTTTTTTTTTTTGAATTTTATTTTATTTTTTTATACAGCAGGTTCTTATTAGTTACACATTTTATACATATTAGTGTATATGTGTCAATCCCAATCTCCCAATTCATCACACACACCCCCGCCACTTTCCCCCCTTGGTGTCCATACATTTGTTCTCTACATCTGTGTCTCTATTTCTGCCCTGCAAACTGGTTCATCTGTACCATTTTTCTAGGTTCCACATATATGCGTTAATATACGATATTTGTTTTTCTCTTTCTGACTTACTTCACTCTGTATGACAGTCTCTAGATCCATCCACGTCTCTACAAGTGACCCAATTTCGTTCCTTTTTATGGCTGAGTAATATTCCATTGTATATATGCACCACATCTTCTATATCTATTCGTCTCAAACTCTTACCCTTCTTTCCTATTGATTTCTCCAAAAATCATTTCAGTTTACTCACGGAAAATGTTTATTTTATTGTATGTATAAAATGTAAGTTAATATCAAAAATTAAAATGTAACTTACCTTAAGATGCAATTGTTAGAGATGGTTGAGAAAAACTTAGTAAATTTCTATTGGATTAAAAAAGAACATTCTACTTTTTATTATAAATTTAAAATAATAAATATGTGAGTGAGTGAGTGTGTGTGTGTGTATGTGTGCATCTTAATCAACGTCCTTTTTGGAACGAAGTCAATGTTGAAGATTAGGTTACATTTGGATGCCTCTATCAAATGACACAAGCCAAGTTTTTTGGCCAAAATATGTTGCCTTCATTATCTTTCATTTTCATATGATCTTTATATGTAAATAATGTTTTGACTGTAAATGGATAAATCCTATATTTCCTTGTTACAATCTGTATCAATTAGGAAGCATTCATATGTTACTAACAGAAATTCAGCTGTAAGAGCTTAAATACAGGAGAGTTTATTCTCTTGCATTAAAAAAATCTAGCAGTTAGTAATCCTAAATTGATAAAAGCATCAGGAAACATGGTATCTTACATTCTACTAAGCCATCATTAGTACATGGCTTCTATCCTCAAGGTTGAAGATGGCCTGGATCTCCAGCTATGACATCCTCTTTTTGAACGGGAGATAAGCACTGGGAGAAGGCCAAAAGGGCATCTGCCAGATACCTTCTCTCTCTTAATAAGCTCTTTAATAAGCATCATAATAACATCTACTTTTATCTCATTGGCCACTCCTAGTGTGAAGGGAGGCTTGAAATGTAGTCTTTTTGGTGGAGACCTTGTCATCTTTAATGAAATCAGGTCTTTGTTACTATGTAGAAGAAAGTACATATTAGCTAGTCAGCCATCAGTCTTTGCCAACGTATGCTTTATTATTATTTTGCTTCTCTTTAGCTATTTTCAACTCGTTAAGGGAACGTGTTCATAAGGTCTATCTTGGTATAATTAAGGTGTTTTAATCTTTGGTTACATACTGTACTTTTAACTCTATCATTTATTATTGAGCACACTTGGCACTTGTCTCAAGAAAATTAATGGAAAAAATGAAAAAAATTCCATTTTATTTCTGAAAAAGATCATGTAAATCTGAGGGTGATACATAGAATCCTTACATATAAATCAGTGAATATAATGCATAAATTCTTGTTTTCATATGTGTAAAATCTAGGACACACAACAATTTAGAAAGTGATTATCATTCGAGGAAATAGTGGTAAAAGTCATTGGTGTATGATTGGCCATAGGGTCAGATTATTTTTTCTGCAGTTAACATTAATCATTATTTTTTTTAGGAACTTAATTGAATGTTGTGCAAAGGATGTATTGTAGTAATTAATTTTCCTTAAATACAGTTTTCAAATAGACTATGTATAACTTTATCACATATGACAATTTAAACGTATCTAAAAACAATCTTCAGGTTCCTTCTCAAATGATTTTGTTTTCTCACAGTTATCTTATCTGATGTTCAGAGTTATAACAAAGTATCCATTTTCAGTGCATGATTTTTGTTCTATGAAGAATACAATTTTAAGTCTTAAGTTACAAAAGCAAAAGGAAAAGGGGATGAAGGAGGCAATGTTTTGAGTGAGACAGAGATATTTTCATGCTGAAGACCCTTTCACTAAGTCTTAGCCCTTAGTGTTTCAGTCATAAATAAAGAAAGGTTGAATATGGGCTTCTTTCAGATAAGTAACACTGGCAAGGTTTATGCCCATCCAAGGTCTGTTAACCCTCTGTTCAAGGTGGTGAATATTCTATGTGTATTTCTCATCCTGCAGTTAAGCTGTTCATGCATGATAATAGAAAGCTAAAGGGATTAAGACTCCTTTTTATGCCTTCTGATCCTATATTATTGTGTGTCTACCCATCCGCATATTTCATTAAACATTATTCTTTTCTAAGGGCATTGGCAAATGACTAGTATACCTTTTTGTAAGTTTTTTTTTTTTTTTGGCTTAAACAACAGGAACAAAAATCTTTTACCATGACTATTACACTAATCTAGTAATTTATACTTTCTCAAATAAATAGGTAGACATAATTAATTGAAGTTATCAAATATTACATATTTGAAATCGATACTGATATAATTTTATAGTTATTCCTCATGCTATTTAAATATAATTATCTTAAATTTCAAAGTGATGAAAATCTTCGAAGTGATTGAAATTCACTTAAAATTTTCAGCACAACATTGTAAAATAAATGACGTTGTAATGACATTTTTTCTGTATCATGATTTTCTAAATGCACAATTATCTTTCTGCACTCTTATTTTTTAGAATATTTGAAACCAATTTTTCATGTATTTTTCACTGTTTACAATTTTACTATTGGGCTTTTGTTCTTCAAACATAACTTCTACATTTGTCAATAGTATATTAGGATATTTGGATATGTTCTATATATTGATCTAAATGCATTATACATATTTTTTCGTATTACAATTTCATATATGCTACAAGGGCATATGTAAAATTCATTGAGCCATACACTTAAGATATGTGCCTTTTATAGTTGTATATCTGAATAAAATTTTTTTTTTTTTTTTAAGATTTTATTGATTGATTGATTGCTATGTTGGGTCTTCGTTTCTGTGCTAGGGCTTTCTCTAGTTGCGGCAAGCGGGGGCCACTCTTCATCGCGGTGCGCGGGCCTCTTACTATCGTGGCCTCTCTTGTTGCGGAGCACAGGCTCCAGACGCGCAGGCTCAGTAGTTGTGGCTCACGGGCCTAATTGCTCCGCGGCATGTGGGATCTTCCCAGACCAGGGCTCGAACCCATGTCCCCTGCATTAGCAGGCAGATTCTCAACCACTGCGCCACCAGGGAAGCCCAATATTGCTTCTGTTTTATGTTTTGGTTTTTTTTTTTTGGCCACAAGGCATGTGGGATCTTAGCTCCCCAACCAGGGATTGAACCCCCACCCCCTGCATTGGAAGGCGAAGTCTTAACCACCGGGCCACCAGGGAAGTCCCTGAATAAAATTTTAAGATACATATAGATGTTATTTTTTTGTATCATGTGATAAAATTATCTATTATAAAGTGAATGATATATTGTTATTGCTAATTTTTACTTTTAAGTGTAAGGACTTTTATGTATTTAATTTTGGTATTCTTAATGCCTAGTACAGTACAGAAGCTTCATAAATGTTTACTGATTGAACGAATGAAGAATCCATTGTAACAGAAACGTTGTACTTTTCATTATTATCAGTTTACAGATCTATATATGACAATGAATCATGTTCAGACATGATTATTGTCCTCAAAGGGCTTACAATTATACTATTATTTGTGTAAAGCTCTGATTTTTTTTCTTAGTAAATATTTTCTTTAGGAATTTGGGGTTTATTGATACTCAGATCACTCTCCTAATTTTTGTTAGAATGTTACTTTTGAAATAATATTTTTGCGAATTCTCATTCCCTTAGAGTCTTTATTCTCTTATTATCGTAAATTTAAATCTGAAATGGCTTTGTGCTTTGAATGATAATTTTACAAAATCAAGACTATGGAAAACACCTATTTATGTATTATCTATATTTTTATCTCATACATTTATTTTCATAAATAAGTACTCAACATCTGTTTTCACTTATTACCTCATCTATAAAATTACCATCTGAGATTCAAAAATAGGCTTCACAAATTCCCTTATTATTGTCTATACATGTTGCTGTTAGTAGAACCCCTAACAATTTTATTCAAAGTTTATTTTCTTTTCAATAATAATTTGAAGATGTTTAATAACTTGGTTATTAAGCCTATGTGATTAGATAGCATAATCTTGAGGTAGACCTGGAAATGTATATGGAAAGACACAGTTACAAACTAGAGAGGGCAGTATACATCATATATGATGAAGGGGAAAAAGGAAAAATGAGAAAGAAAGTTGGTGACCTGGAGGGTTGAAAGTAGGATTGCTCAGGATGAGGAACTGGTTTTGTGGAGAGATTCAGGTCTTCATCTTCAAAGAGAATGTGGATTAGTGCTAAAAGAAGTGATAGAGAGTGGGGCTACTTAATTTCATGGAGGAGTTTTACAGCAGAATAGAAAATAAAGGTTTTCCAAGAGTTTTGTAAAGATAAAATGAGATAATTCTTCCAAAGTGTTTTGAAAACTGAAAGTTATATAAATGTCTCTTTTCCTTCTCCTCCTCCCCCTCCCCCTTCTCCTTATCCCCCTCTCCCTCCCCCTCCTCCTCCTTTCACTTTATTGGTGAGATTTTGAATTAATATAATATCTTGCCTTTAATGTATAAGTAGCTTGAGATATGTTGTGATTGTAAATTTTAATATATTCATGATGACTTTTGCTCATTTTACCGAACTTTTGAATAGTTCCAAAGAAAATGCCATGAAAGCAAAATTCGCAATAACTACAGAGTGGGTTTTAAATGCTTCTTTTCTAGAATTTGGATTGACTTAGAAGTATTATTTTAACCTTCAAAAATGGCAATTTTACGTGATTCTATCTTACAGATCACTCTTAGCAGTTTTGCAAGTATGGGTTTGTCAGACTATCTCAAAATGCTATCAAAACGCTAACAAACAAGTGAGAAAGAGAATTTTGTATTGTTTCCTTACTAGGTATTTTTATTTAAAAATTTGAACCAAATGACCTATAGACTTAAAAGCCAACTAGTAACAGTCTCTGAATATTTAGGTGAATCATTTCAAAGATTAAGAATAGGAAATACATTGTTTTCATTTAGATGTTTGGACTTCATTTAAAATATTTATTTATGTAATTCCATGTTGTTAAATAAAAAAATCTGCAACTTCAACTTTCCTTCCTCCTATTTGTAATGGTATTGGTAATAGGGGGAAAAAATTCATTTTTGTTTCACCACCAAATTAACATTTTCCCTCATGTTTCTTAATACTAACGAACAACTATCTGGACTTTACCCAGAGTATGACTTTATTTGATGTGACTTTTTTATGATATCAATTTGTACATCGATGTCACATTTCAACAAACTGAATTTAATTCTGTGGATTTGGATAATAGTATGTTTCTAAGATATTCATTTAATTATCTTCAGCTCTATCACTATATTATATGTAAATGTATAGTCTCAAGACATTTTTAAAAGCTTATTTTCAAACTGATATGAAATTCCAACTTGGTTAAACATTTTAAAATGCACGTCCATATATGATTATTATTTACAACTACGTAGGTGACTATCTTTTCTAATTTTAAATGTAATGCATTTTAATACGAATGGCATGTCATCTAGTCCGGCAAGTAACATTCATGAATATATCCTTTTATTTTTAAAGATTTTAATAAAATTAAATATATATGTATAAAATTCTGAGATTAACACATTTTTGAATTGATAATGTTATATTTATCATTAAAAATATAAAATGGCACAGTCATGTGAAATATTTGAAATATCTTAGGAAAGTCACACCTTAGTATTTGTTAATAGTCTGACATTACTTAAAAAGTAAGAATTGTGATATATTTGGGCAACTAGAAGTTATGTCTGGAATTCCTTTTAGTAATTCAAGTTACTATTGATCCAAATGCAGTGGAAAGTAGCAAACCAGGTGCCATATATGATCCATGTGAAAGCATTTTCCCCTGGAGAAGTATTTTTCTCTTTTCAAGGGTAGCAGTAAAGATCTTGATCTGGTGGTCTGAGCTATGTCATCTTTTTTTAAGATAGTTTAAAAGTCGTTTGCTTTGCTATGAAAGTGAATTATGTGGTGTTAAGTACTGCAGTAGCACCATTAAACATTATGTCATCAATCTTCTTAAGATGTGGAAAGGTCAGTGTCCAAAAGGCCATTTTTTAATTCCCATTTTAACTCCAAGCTGAAGGCAGTTTTCACTGTCTTCCTTTTTTTCTACAACTGATATAATCCAGCAAAGAATAAAAGCCTCCCAGTACTACCCAGGAATATTCAGCCAAAATCCAAACATTATGGAGATTGTCTTTAAAATATAGACAGAGATTCTTTATTTTTAAAATTTTTTTAAGATCCACCTTGATTTTCTTTTTCTTCTTTTCTTAAATTAATTTTTATTAGAGTATAGTTGCTTTACAATGTTGTGTTAGCTTCTACTGCACAGCAAAATGAATCAGCCATACATATACACATATCCCCTCCCTTTTGGATTTCCCTCGTATTTAGGACACCACAGTACATTATGTAGAGTTCCCTGTGCTATACAGTATGTTTCCATCAGTTTGTCTTTAAAATATAGACAAACAGATGGAGCTGTCTCCAAAGTTGAATAGTAATATTAGCATCAGGTAGCTAAGATGCAGCCACAATATTAAAATTTCCTGGAATTCTTTGGATTTGTAATTAGTAGAAATATATTGTGAAGTTGCTTGTTCAAAATAATCTCTCTAATGTAATTTTAGGAATAAACATAATATTGAATTTTGTATTCTCTTATAGAAATTATAATTTTTGTTTGTTTGCCAAGATACCTTTTGGGAGAATTGAGGAGGAGAAAAATAAATAGAAGAAAGAATTTATTTTAGTTCTAAGTCAGTCAGTATTCCAACCAACTGAAAAATAAAATTTTCTGCTTTGAGTACTACCTTTAAAAATAGACTATATTTAAAGGCATCCTGGTAGAATTGATCTTTATTCTTTCTATATTGCTTTGATCAGTTAAAGAAACCATGTCACAAAAAAGATATTCCTGGTGTTTTGTTATTTTCACTGTGTGTGTGTGTGTGTGTGTGTGTGTGCGTGTCTGAGCTTTTCCAATTCTTTTTTTCATGTTTGATATAATCCTCTGGTTGAATTTTTTTTTTGGAAAATACTGTCAAACTTACAAAGTAAGAGACAAGAAACAGTAGTTAACATAGATTTTTGAATACCTTTTATGTACTTTAGTTTTTTATAAAACCTGTTTCTAAAAACTCTAAATTGTAAATTGACATTTTAATACCTGATCATAGAAGCATTTCTTGTTTTGAAAATGACAGGGTTGGAACATATGATTTAAATATAACATTAGGGATGTCAGAACTGGCAATGCCTTGCTAAAAATTTTAAGATATTTAACAAATGCAAAAGTGTTTAAAGAAAAGGGGTGGGTGATGGTGAAATCTAAGAAGTGAAAAAGCAGACAACTCTATACAAGCCATATTAATCTATTCACTGTCCTGAAGCTAATTCGTTTCCCTTAAATTCATGATATTATCCCTGCTTAAACTTCTTGTCTTTTATCTAAATATCTATGGACTTCTTGTCTCTTACATATGCCTTCCCTGCTTAAGCCAGCTATTGACCTGGATCTCAGTTTTAATGTAGATAATAAATAATATTACAGATCCTCCTCTTTTTAGGTTGGACAGCTGTAGGTAAGAGGAATTTAGAGACCCAAACATTTATAATATATGCTTTGAAAATGAGAGAGTTTGAACAATATTTTGTTCTGAGTTCATATGTTTATCTTAAATATCTATCACTCAAGGTATTTATAAACTCTATATGTTGTATTAATTTTATGTTCTTTTTAGTCCCTAGACTAGGGATGTAACCATTGCAAGCCCTCAAGGATATTTAAATAAATGGGAAGAAAGGCATGGCATAAATAAGATTAAATTCAAATACTGAGAACCCCTGTCCTATGCAAAAAGGGCAAGATACAATGACGGTAAAGCATCAATATATGAACGTAAAAATGAAGGTAGATTTTAGGCTGCTGACACTGTTAAAAGACATTATTTAAGGGTTTGAATTGGAAAAAGAAAAAGAAAAGAAAAGCTGTCATTTGGTGTTAGTAATCATTATTACATACTTTAAGAGCCTGGAGATTCTCAAGTATCTTCAGGCTTAAAATGAACTATCGTTGAATAATCTTGTTGAGGGAATGGGGGAGGAGATCCCTATCATTCCTGCTGGATTTAACCAAAAGCTTAATTAAGTAGATTTTAATCAAACAGGTAATCTAAGGATTATAAGTGTGGATCTTTAAAATTAAGGGTGGAAATGTCCTTGAAATGAATAGAAGACCAGAAGGTGAAATATTTACAAAAGAGCCTCTGGGAAGCACCTTTCCTGAAAGACAATAAATATTTGGGTGATTTCTGGCATTCGCTTTTACAAACAAACTTGCTATTAATAATACTTCTGAGTAAGGGTTTCTCTAGGGAACAATCCATTTGTTTATTCAAAATATATTTGTTGAGCCCTGTGGTCTCAGGGACTATTCTAAGCTCTTTGGATGAACACAAAAAGACAAAGACTAGTGAGGAGAGAGGGATGAATAGGCAGAGCACAGAAGGTTTTTAGGGCAGAGAAAATACTCTGTGTGAAACTGTAATGGTAGATGCATGTCACTATATGTTTGTCCAAACCCATAAAATGTACCACACTTTGAGTGAATGTTAATTGTGGTCTTTGGGTGGTAATGATATGTCGGTATAAGTCCCCTCTGGTAGAGGACATTGATAGTGGCGGAAGCTGTGCATGTGTGGGGACAGGGAGCATATGGGGAAATCTCTGTACCTTCCACTCCATCAATTTTGCTGTGAACCTAAAACTGCTCTAAAAAAAGTATCTATAAAAAAAAAAGACAAAGATTCTAGACATGAAGCACATATTCTAGCTATTGGAGTCAGACTCTCTAAAACAAACATAAAAAAATATAAATTGCATGTTAGATTATAAGGAATTTACAAATAAAACACAAGACTAGAACAGGGTAAGTGGTACTGGGAGTGCCAGGAGTGAAAAAGAGGTGAGGAATTTTACATAAGGTGGACAGCGTAGGTCTCATGTCGGTTACATATTAGCAAAAACTTGGAGGAGGAAGGGAGTTATCAATGTAAATACCTGAAGCAAGAGAATTTCAGGAGGAGGGATTATCTGGTAAAAATCTCAAAGGCAGGAGCATGTCTGGTGTGGGGAAAACAGCAAAGAGTTGAGAACACACTGAGCCAGGTGGAGAGGAAGTAGAGGTAACAATGATTAGATCATTTAAAGTTTTAGAGTTAACTGTAAAAGTTTTAGATTTAACTCTGAATGAAATGGGGAGACATTATAAGGTGTTGACATGAGAGACACATAATCCTTATATTTTAGAAGAGTCCTTTGGCTACTTCAGAGGATAGAGCAGAAGAGGAGAGCAAAGTTGCAAGTAGGGAAAATGATTCGGAGGTATTATTATACTATCATCCTTGTTAAGATGGTGGCTCTGCCCTTAGTGATAAGCTGGAGAGGGGGTGAATGGTGTTTGGATTCTGCATATCTTTTGAAGAGAGAGTCATCAGGATTTTTTCTCAGATTAATGTGTGGTATCAACACTGAGCATCATTTTCTTCTAAATTTTTACTAATTTTTGTGTGAAACATTATATGCCATTATGATCTTAATTTTCATTTTTCTGATTACAAGTAAGATTGAACATTTTCGTATGTTTATCAGATATTTATATCTATTTTAAATAACTATTTGAAATATCTATTTATGTCTATCTTCAAATATCTATTTTGAAATTTAGCATTTTTTTACTCTTTGGTTGTTTGTCTTTTTTCTTGGGTTATTTGACTTTTTCACTGATACTTTAACATTTCTATATATCTTTTAAAACAAATTGTTAATTATCTATGTTACAAATGACTTCTCCCAGATATTGGATTTTCTTCAATTTATTATTAGATAAGGAATAGCTTTTTTTTTCTTCCTGGAATACATTTTAAAACCATTTGTATTAAATTCATATTGTAGTAAATACAGTTTTTAAAGATTTTAAAATATCTGTATTATGCCCTTATTTTTAAAACATTATTTTACTAGATTCACAATTCTACATCTATAGTTATTTTCTCTTAGAAGGTATTATTTAATTGTTTTCCAGCTTCTGTTGTAGCTATTGAGAAATCTAGTGTGAAACTAATTGTATTTCTTTTGTAATTGATCTTTCTTACCCTTTCCTTCAGACTTGCTTTTAAAATATTCTCTTTATCTTTGGTGTTCTGCAGCTCTACTATGAATATGTCTAAGTATTGCTTTACTTTTACTCGTCCTGATTCATGTACATAGTGCTTTGATATCAGTGTTTTCAGGTCTTTTGTTAGTTGTGCAAATTTCTAAATTGTTATCTGTTCAAATACAGACTGTTCTTTATTCAGTCCCTTTGGGATTTCAGTTACACATGTGTTATTTTATTCTCTTTTCCATATATCTTATTTCTCTTTCATATTTTGCATTGACTTGTCTCTCTGTTCTGCCTTTACCTAATTTTCCAGTTCACTGTTTCTTTCTTCTCTTAGTACTACTCTACTGTCCGCCTATCCATTTAATTTTTATGATATTTTTCATTTCTAAGAATTCTATTTGATTCTTTTATGTGTAGTCATTTTAAAAATAATTTCTAATTCTTGTATATTTTTCTATACTTTAAATATTTAATCTTTTAAATTATATTTATTTTATTTTCTGCAATTAGTAGTTCATTTAAAGTACTTAGGACTTTAAATATTTTTGTTGGCATTTTGCTGTTGGTTATCACAAATGTACACCTAGGTCTTTGTATATTTGCAGTTTTTGACTGTGAATTCATATTTGTTCACAGTCTGTGAAGTTACTTAATATGAAGAAATGCCAAAGATCTAATTAAGAATCATTTTATTCAGAGAAGAGTTGCATTTTCTTCTGCTAAAGCCAGGGGGTGCTGCCAATCTGAGATGATCACTAGATTTCTGCTAAATGCAGGAGACTCAAATGGGAATCACCAGTTTCTGGTGGGACCCACGCTTAATCTCTGTACTTCTTTCTTATTATTAGCATTTTCCCCAAAGCAGCCTAGCTTTAGTACTTGCCAAATCATGTTAGGTTTATCTCACTTTGTTTGTTTTCATAAATTTTATTGCTCTCAGAGAGTTAGCATAGAGTATTTCATTGGTGAGTATTTTGTTTTGCTTTTGTTGTTGTTATTGTTTTTTATGTTAAGTTCATCTGTGCATTAAAAAGTGTATAGCAATTTATCTAGGAACTGATTGCTTTTTTAAGTGAGATGTCTCTTCAGATTTTCTTATCTGTGATATCACTGGGAGGTAAAATGGCTTTGTCCTCAGAGATATACTGAATCAACAGCAATTGTAAATATTACATACTCTAAAAATTTGTGTTAAGTGGATGTACTGGTTAATACAGGAGACCTAAGCTTTAGACAAAAAGTGATTGTGATGTAATTTTTCCCTCAAATCTAATTTCTCAATTAATGGCAGGTAAAATTGTTAATGTATTTTAATCTTTTCAGCATTAAAAAATAAAGTGCTTTTAAAATAACTTTACTCTTTGTAAATCCTATGTTGTTTTCATTTAGAGGCATCCTGGTGGAGAAATAAGCACGGGAATATAGGAGACAGACTGCCTGGGTTTGAATCCTGTTTCCACTACTTAAGACATGATACTTGAGCAAGTTTCTTTCATTCTCTATGCTCTAGTTTACTCATTTGTATAATAGGGAAGATAATAGTATCTATCTTACATGCTTCTTGTGAGAACTAAATGTGTTACATTGAAATTGCTTGAGGTAATGCCGGTACTCAATAAATATTGGCTATGAGTATCATCAGGCAGAAAAAAAAACTCACATCCTAAATTGATGATAATAGTTAACAGCCTACTAATGAAATACCCCAAAATAGACAGTACTTCTCCTTCTAAATTAGTGATAAATTAATGCGTTATAGAGTCTGTCTTAAGAGATCCAAATTCAGTCCTAACACTTCCCACCAGTGTTACCTTAACAAGTTGAAGTATCAAATCCTCAGTTTTCTTACCCACAAGATGAGGAAAATAGGAAAACCTTTCTGATAGGGCTGATGTGATCATTTAAAAATAATTAGCATAAAATTAATGTATAACATCGGAGTACATAAAATAAATGTCAATTTTAATTATTAATTTTACTTAAAACTGTCAGCTAAGTTTCACATTCTACTAAATTTTATGTATTAAGTAAAGAACTATATAGTGTTAGCTTCCAGGTGTGCTTTCTTAACCTGTTAGGAAGCTGTGGAAAACTGAATAATCCACTCCAGAAAGGCATGACAATAATATGCACACAATACAAGGGGAAAAAGTAATATTAAACTAGTGGTATAGTGTCTGTTTTTTTTCATGATCATAATGAAAGTGCTAGCCTATCATTGAAGTGATAAAATTGCAGAAGGAGTTTCTAGATGTAATGTATAGTGTGTTGAGACAGAAATAACTTCCTTGATTAGGCAGAATTCTGTAAGCAGTGTTAGATCCATGGTTTTACCCCAGTAGACATCACAATGCTGACTCCAAGATGCAGAACTCCCATGTGCCATTTTTCTAAATTTAATTGTAACGGAAGAGGTTCTTTAGTGTGGGGCTTTAAACAGCATTTGTTGAGATTGACACTGTAATGAGAAATAAACATCTATATGGATATCGTTAAATAAACTCCATACTACCTTCTTTCCATAACATTAGTATTTTTTGGCCAGCAGTTTTGCTTTCTGTGAGCTGTGGCCATGAGATGGAGGCTATCCAAGACACTTGGTGACCAGGAGCCTCTTTCTACTTGGAGTCAGAGCTGAAAATAGGTTCCTACATTTCTTCAACATCATGCATTTACTGTGTAACATTAAGGTTTTCCCTGAATGCATTATGGTTTAATTACTTACTGTACAATATCATAACATACCAGTTATATAAGAACTCAAGGGGATTTTAAGCATGATATTAAAATCATCCCTAAGATTATGTGGAGTTCACAGCTGTTAGGAAAGGATGCTGTAGTTGGCGCTTGCCTCTTCCTATCACTATCACTCTGACGTCTTGTGTAAAGTGCAGTTGTCCTTGTATAGTTTAGAGTGCTACTTCACTTCCTGGTTTCTGGGAACCAAGAAAGAATTTCATTATCAAGAAGGAGAAAGAAATAGTGCTTACCTTCCTCCCCACTCCCCACATATATTTTTTGGGAAAAAAGAGAAGTTGTTTGCACTGAATTGTAGACCCATATAATTCTTGGAGATATGGTCTAAAAATATAATTGAAAACATGAGAGCATGTTTGTGATACTATACTATAGAAATATAATCTGTTCACATGTTTACTGTTTCTTCTTCTGCCTCTGCATAATGGGGAGTGATTGAGTAGAATATAAATAGAAAAGAAGTTTTGACATTTGAATTTGTTTTGAGTGGGAATACAATGCTAAGTGGGTATAGATAATAATAATCTATTGTCTGTAAAGCCAAAACATGTCCTGAAACTTTTAATTCAAGACATCAGAAATTCATAACATTCATTTTTATTGGTACTTTAGTTGCAATTTCTTAATACTCCTGGAAATAACTTGTTGGTAAATTTCTTTTTTTTTTTTCTTTCTTTTTTTTTGCTCTTCCTTTATTAACTTACCCCTTTCTTAGATATTTCAGTATCATAAAATTTTGGGGGGTTAGAGCGGGCAAGCTTTCTTATTTTACAGAGGAGAAATTGTTTCTATGTTTATTCATATAGCCATTTCCTATACCTGGTCAGTGGCAGAGATGAGCATAAGTCAGTTTTCTTGATTTCAAATTTTGGATGTTTTCCAGTTTTTTACCCTATGTTACATTGTTTGTCACTTTCACATTCTACAGTTACATCTTGTTTGATATTTCACCTAAAATATTTACTTTTATGCCTAATTTTTAATTTCAAGTGAAACCTCTCTTCCTTAAGTATTCCAGAGGATCTGCTTCACTGATTAAAATAATTCATGGTCGAGCTGTGAGTACTTTTGGCCAGTCTAGGCCACATCCTGAATTTGGGATACTATTTAATTGTTTCTATAATCGTTAGTGAAAATGCATCTCTATTAGTGGAGTGTGTGTTATATGTTGAGCTGAAAGTTTGCTTTCTATTATTTCTTGATCATTCTGGGTATCCCTCTCTCACTTCCTCTACCCTTAGCGGCTTTTCTATGGTGAAAGTCTTAAGCATCAAAACAAAAATCATTAGCTCAAATCTTGGTACAACAAAGTGAGGACAACTTTAAGGTGAGTGTTCTGCAGAGCGCAAGGAATTTACAGGTTTTTTTAAGACAAAATGGAACAGATAACATTGAAGTTCAGTTGGTTACTATTAAAATTCTCAGAAGGCAGAGGGATGCGTACTTTTTTTTTTAAACGTAGATCAGGATGTAGGGGTAGCTAGACTGGGGTAGTAGTTTAGAGGACTTAGTTTGGAAAACTGGAGTTTAGTAAGAGGGGTAAGAAGGAACAGTAGTGGGCTGAGTTCTTGCCTGACTCAGTGGGAAGCATTTCTTCCATATGAAACATATGCAACCCATTTTGGAACTAGACACCAACTACTCTGTTCCTCCTGCAAATTTATAGACTACCACCCTCCAGTTTTAAGTCCATGAAAAGAAAGATTGGATTTGGATAGGAAAACACCAAAGAAGAATCTTTGTGAATAGCTTGCAGATTTAAATAGGTGGAGTAGTTTCTCACTTATAACCATTTAATAAATTTAATAAATAAAATAAAATACATAAATTGAAGTATTTATCCTCAATGATAGTGAGCCTAGCTGACTCCCAAAACTGCCAAACATTACCAAAGAAAAAAACTTTAGCTTCAAGGTGAAATAAATGCTGTCCCAGAAGTAATCTGGCAAGTAGAGAGGGGAAAAAAAAAGGAAAGGAAAAGAAAAAAAAATAGAAAAAGGAAGAAATAGAGTCTTCTGTGTTCTGATACTCTGATATATCCAAACATTATCACCTACATTTAAGTTTCAAAGCACATAAGGTGAAACGATTGAATCTAATACATACAGCACTTTAGGTCAAGAGTACAACACTTATCGGATTTCCTCCTGCCTTCCTTTTTATTTTATTTTAAAAAAATTTTTATTGGAGTATAGTTGCTTTAAAATGTTGTGTTAGTTTCTGATGTACAGCAAAGTGAATCAGCTATATGTATACATATATCCCCTCTTTTTTGGATTTCCTTCTCATTTAGGTACCACAGAGCATTGAGTAGAGTTCCCTGTGCTATACAGTAGATTCTCATTAGTTATCTATTTTATTTTATTTATTTATTTTAAAAATAAATTTATTTATTTATTTATTTTTGGCTGAGTTGGGTCTTTGTTGCTGCGCGCGGGCTTTCTCTGGTTGTGGCGAGCGGGGCTACTCTTGGTTGCAGTGAGCGGGCTTTTCATTGTGGTGGCTTCTCTTGTTGCGGAGCACAGGCTCTAGAGCGCAGGCTCAGTAGTTGTGGTGCACGGGCTTAGTTGCTCTGCAGCATGTGGGATCTTCCCGGACCAGGGTTTGAACCCGTGTCCCTGCATTGGCAGGCGGATTCTTAACCACTGCGCCACCAGGGAAAACCAGTTATCTATTTCATACACAGTAGTGTACATATGTAATCCCAAACTCCCTTTTTAAATAGTTATTTTGATGGAGAAGGTAGTCTGCATCCTTGAATTTAGCCTTTAAAAGTCCTAGATCAAAGAAGAGATATTACAATTAGGAAATTTTTTAAAATACTTCTTTTATAAAATGCTTCTTATTACTTTGCTTCAGAACCACTTATTTGAGACACCACTTCCTTTATTTTAAGAACTTCAACTTAGATATTTTGATATTTCAACCTAGATATTTTGATTTCAGACATGTCATCATATATATGTGAAAATAAGTCATAATTTTTAGATCTTGCCTAATAACTAATTACGGTGATTTAATTTTATGCAGCATACACTGACAATTGTGCCTGATGAGCTATTAAAAATGTATAAATCAAATAGGCTTATATTTAGAAGTACTGAAAAAAATGACAGGGCAAACATGTTAACATTGCTAAATATGGCTCTAGGATTGAATACTGTTGGTACTAAATTCAACCAGGATTTTCCCTTGTGATGTCTTTCTAGTATTATTACGAATATGCAGGACTTAAAGGGACCTCTGCCAGGAACATGGGATTAAGTTGCATATATACACTCCCTAAGAGACCCTGAGAGATGATTTTCAAGAACAAAGGATTACCTTTGAAAGATTGGTTAGTTTCCATTGAACTTTCCCTCTCAAAATTTACATTCATCAGAAAGAACTTTGTGGGAAGTCTCTCTTCCTTAATAAATCCAGATTCATCAACTACTTTATATAATGTTGTAGTACTCACAGTTGAATTGTTAATTAGTATGTGGAAATACTGTTCCCACCCAATAGATAGGACTGCAAACTAGATGTTCTCCTTTTTTGTACTTGGTCTACAACTAGGATATAGGGTTACCAAGTCAGCAAGGAATATGCACTTTGTATGCAACTTGCATGACCATGAATTAACTGAGAGAAAATGAACACTTAAACAATAATTTATGTGCACCCAGCTAGCTCAGTTGATAGAGCATGAGACTCTTAAACAACAATTTATAAGTGTTTGTTATGGTTGTCATAACAAAATATCACACACTGGGAGACTTAACTAACACATATTTTTTTCACCTTTTTGAAGGTTTCAAGTCCAAGATCAATGTCATCAGATTTGTTGTCTTCTGAGGCCTCTTTCCATGGCTTGCAGTTGGCCACCTTCTTGCTGTGGCCTCAAATGTCTTTTTCTATGTGAATGTGCATCCCTAATGTCTCTGTGTCCAAATTTCTTCTTAGGACACCAGTCAGATTGGATTAGGATCCACCCTAATGGGCTATTTTAACTTACTTCTTTAAAGACCCTATTTCCAAATACAGTCACATTCTGAGATATTGGAAGTTGGGGCTTCAACATATGAATTTAGGAGAACACAATTCAGCCTATAAAAATAGGAAAATGTTTCCCAACAGACTAGGTCAAATTCTTCTGTTATATGCTCTTAAGTGACCTCTAATTCTCTATATAATTAAGTACAATTGTATTTAAACAGTTACACACTTTGGTTCTTAATGCCTATTATGCTTAAACAAACATATTTTTACTGTATCCCTAGCACCTTGCATATACCTTGCACATAGTAAGAGTTCATAAATATTATAGTTGAATGAACAAATTATAATTGCTCTAATTAATATAACTTTTATTTGCATTGTATCTTTAACAATCCTTTCTCATATGCCATATTATATGATCTTCAAATAAGACTCTAATTAGGTAATACCAATACCCCATTTATATATATAAAGAAAGAAAAATAATATTCAATAACTTGAGTAAGTCACTTAAGGATATCTGTGAATTAGATATTTGATCCTGAGTCTCTGACCCCTAATACCATATTTTTCTAAAACAGGATTTAAAAATTCTACAGTTATACTAACTAGGGAACTGGCATAGCAAAGGAAATGTCAGTAAGGAAGACAACAAAAATCACATAAAACAAATTAACGCAAAAATATTTAAAAAGGAAGAAAGAAACAGAGATAACATACCTAGTAAAGCAGCCTAAGAAAGCACCTGTGGGATGAGAAATAAAAATAATGGAGCAAGGAAGTAAAGTTATAAATGAATCAATGTTGTGGATTTACACAACATGCTAAAATAATAGTGTATGCAAATGGGAAATACAGTAGCACATGTATCAATGAGGAGGGCATATCAACTGAGGAAGAAGTTTACCTTGCATGGGTATGCTTTAGAATTACAACAAAGAATTTTTCTATTGCTGCCATTTATAACCTGTTAGAATTAGTGTCATAATCATTTGATACTTGTAAGCATCCATAAACAAAGTATTAGATGTAATGGGAAGACTGTCACCTTCAATATGTAACAGGGGGGAAAAAAGTCTAGAAAGGCATGAAGCCAGATCAGCTGTTTCTGGTACACTGGGCTGTCAGCACTCCGACGTGATGCTTGGGTCACTCTAGGCCAGATCTAGACACAAATTATTTCCCAAGCGTTTCCGATGTAATAGCATGATGGTTAAAGTCCTAGGTTGAAGTCTTAAAACACAGAAAAAATGATTTAGATCTAAATAATGGCCCCACTTTTTATTAACTGAAACTGTGCTTGATTACTTAAACTTTCTTAGGTTTGGTTTCCTCATCTGGAAATATAATGATAACCACAGTGCCCATCTTGAATGGTTGTTCCATTGGTGAAAATATATAATGCATATAAAATTCCTAGCTGTCACCTGATTCATTAATTATTATTACACAAAAGGGAAAAATAAGCATTATTCTTCTAATGCATTACCTATAGCTGTATTACCATGTTTTTATTTCATGCAACATTGTGTCTTTAAGAAATAATGTGCCATGTCAGTCATAGGAACTGAGCCCCTGAGAAATGTACACAGCACACACTGTTTCATTCAATTATTGGGAGTATTTCCCAACAAATCCTATCTCTGTCAATCGTTTATCTTGTGGATAACTTCTGGTCTTGTAACGCATCGTCTTAAAAGTTTAACATATGTTTGTAATATTATGCTAAGTTTATTGCATATTAACCATATGGATAACATTTGGTTATTTCTCTATGCAAGTAATTGATTTGTACCATAATCTCTGAGCAAAATGTTTCTGCTTCTCTCTTGAATTCTTGAAATCCCACTTTGGTGTAAAAATTGCATATAAATATTTAAAACCTATATTTTACCACGTAAATTTTTGTTTTCTTTTAAAACATATATTCTGTCTTCATAGCCAAGATTTAAACCTGGGCACTCTGTCTCCATGGTCAATGCCAAACATGTATACAATGAAAACCATCTTGCCTCTTTTAGTGCTGCATAATACACTAATTTTTATGCAGTCAAATGTGCCAATATTCTCATTATAGTTTCTGTTTTACCCGTCTTGACCCAAGGTTAAAATTCTCTTGATTTTCTTCTACTCATTTTATAGTTGTGCTTCTTAAAAAACATGACTTTATTTTTTGGAGTAATTTTAGGTTCATAGCAAAACTGAAGTGAAAGTACACAGAGTTCCCATATACCCCCTTGCTACACACACGTACAGCCTCCTCCACTATCAACATTACCTGCCAGAGTGATACATTTGGTACAGATAATGAGCCGACATTGATGTAACACCCAAAACCCGTATTTTACATTAGGGTTCACTCTTGGTATTGTACATTCTGGTGATTTTGACAAAGGTAAGACAAAGGTGCATTCATCACAGAGTATCAGGTAGAGTTTCACTGTCCTAAAATCTTCTGTGCTCTTGCTATTCATCCTTCTTTCTCCCCTAACCCCTGGCTAGTTGTGATTTTTATGTTATAAAATCTTTACACTATCCAGGATGGTATCATAATCATTGTTCTTGCCAGAAAATCCAGTGATGTTCTTTTAGGTGTGTAGTCCATTGCAACAATACTATTTATTGTGTAATTAATTCTATATTTATTGCATTGAAAAACTACAATTTTCACATTAAGTTCCCAGTAAATACTTGGATCTATTTGTGAGCTGCCTATTCTTTCCTACATCTATTTTTTTTATTCTTCTGAGAATGCCATACTGTTTTGGTTATAGTGCCTTTAAAGTAAGTTTTTAAAGCAGGTAGAGAAAATGGCTCCATAGTATTCTCTGCTTGTAAAGTAGCTTCAACATTCTTTCTCATTTGTGTTCCCAAAAGAACTTTAAATAATACATTCTAATCCCATCACACACACACACATATACACACGCAAAGTCATTGATATTTTGTTTGGAATTGATTTAAAATTAAACATCACTTTTGGAGCACTGACATTTAGAGCTTTCTGCTCTGATATTTTGGGTACTGCCACCAACAGTAATGAGATTTAATTCTGATTCTCATTTTTAGTGCATATATGTAATAAAATACATATACACTATATGCATAGGTTTATACACACATTTACCGTATTCATACAAGTGCCATATTTCTGTTTTGTATGTATGTATCTATGTTTTGGATGTCATTTGAATATTAGAGGTGAATATCATATCATCATAAAAATGAAATGTAATTTTTATTTCTTCATTATGAATATTTATGCAGCTTGTTTTCTTGAGTTGTTGGATTTGATAAAATTTCCCAGAGTGTTAAACAGTCATTAAAGTCTAGCATTCTTATGTTTGTTATGATTTTTTTGGCAAAACTTTTAGTATTTTGAAATTTAACATGAATTTTGTGTAAGAATTTTTAAAAATATATATAAATATTTTTGTTTTAAAAATCTCTTTTAGAGTTTATTAAAATTATGAATAACTGCTGAATTTTATGCAATATAAAATATATTTGTACAATTATACCTTTTTATCTTTTAACATCGCTGCAATAAAATATATTCAGGGAATCCTTTCATATGGACATGCCCTTGCATTTGGGGCTTAAATCTATTTGGTTCTGTTGCATTATTCTAATGCACTGCTGGAATGATTTTCTAATATTTTATTTGGAATTTTTAATCTATATTTATGTATGACATTAGCCTATAAATGTTTTTCCCTCTATTTTATTTGATGTTGTTCTTAGGGCTTTGCTAGCTTTGTAAAATAATTTAGGACTCTTTCCATCTTTTAAAAAATATTCTGAATAACTTTGACTGCAATGAGGCTCATCTCTTCCTTTTTTTTTTTTGACATCTTTATTGGAGTATAATTGCTTTACAATGGTGTGTTAGTTTCTGCTTTATAACAAAGTGAATCAGCTATACATATACATATATCCCCATATCTCCTCCCTCTTGCGTCTCCCTCCCATCGTCCCTATTCCACCCCTCTAGGTGGTCACAAAGCCCCGAGCTGATCTCCCTGTGCTATGCGGCTGCTTCCCACAAGCTATCTATTTAACATTTGGTAGTGTATATATGTCCATGCCACTCTCTCACTTCGTCCCAGCTTACCCTTCCCCCTTCCCGTGTCCTCAAGTCCATTCTCTACGTCTGTGTCATTATTCCTGTCCTGCCCCTAGGTTTATCAGAACCTTTTTTTTTTTTTTTTTTAAGATTCCATATATATGTGTTAGGATACAGTATTTGTTTTTCTCTTTCTGACTTACTTCACTCTGTATGACAGACTCTAGGTCCATCCACCTCACTACAAATAACTCAATTTTGTTTCTTTTTATGGCTGAGTAATAGTCCATTGTATATATGTGCCACATTTTCTTTATCCATTCACCTGTCAGTGGACACTTAGGATGCTTCCATGTCCTGGCTATTGTAAATAGAGCTGCAGTGAACATTGTGGTACATGACTCTTCTTGAATTATTGTTGTCTCAGGGTATATGCCCAGTAGTGGGATTGCTGGGTCGTATGGTTGTTCTATTTTCAGCTTTTTAAGGATCTATTTGTGAGCTGCCTATTCTCCATGATGTTCTCCATGATGTTCTCCATGATGTTCTCCATCACTGTTCTCCATGATGGCTGTATCAGTTTACATTCCCACCAACATTGCAAAAGGTTCCCTTTTCTCCACACCTTCTCCAGCATTTATTGTTTTGTAGATTTTTTGATGATGGCCATTCTGACTGGTGTGAGGTGGTACCTCATTGTAGTTTTGATTTGCATTTCTCTAATGATTAGTGATGTTGAGCATCCTTTCATGTGTTTGTTGGCCATCTGTATATCTTCTTTGGAGAAATGTCTATTTAGGTCTTCTGCCCACTTTTGTATTGGGTTGTTTGTTTTCTTGATATTGAGCTGCATGAGCTGCTTGTAAATTTTGGAGATTAATCCTTTGTCAGTTGCTTCATTTACAAATGTTTTCTCCCATTCTGAGAGTTGTCTTTTCGTCTTATTTATGTTTTCCTTTGCTGTGCAGAAGGTTTTAAGTTCCATTAGGTCCCATTTGTTTATTTTTGTTTTTATTTCCATTTCTCTAGGAGGTGGTTCAAAAAGTATCTTGCTGTGATTTATGTCAAAGAGTGTTCAGCCTGTGTTTTCCTCTAAGAGTTTGATAGTGTCTGGCCTTACATTTAGGTCTTTAATCCATTTTGAGTTTATTTTTGTGTATGGTGTTAGGGAGTGTTCTAATTTCATACTTTTACATGTAGCTGTCCAGTTTTCCCAGCACCACTTATTGAAGAGGCTGTCTTTTCTCCACTGTATATTCTTGCCTCCTTTATCAAAAATAAGGTGACCATATGTGCATGGGTTTATCTTTGGGGTTTCTATCTTGTTCCATTGATCTATATTTCTTTTTTTTTGCCAGTACCATACTGCCTTGATTACTGTAGCTTTGTAGTATAGTCTGAAGTCCAGGAACCTGATTCCTCCAGCTCCATTTTTCTTTCTCAAGATTGCTTTGGCTATTTGGAGTCTTTTGTGTTTCCACACAAATTGTCAATTTTTTTGTTCTAGTTCTGTGAAAAATGCCATTGGTAGTTTGATAGGGATTGCATTGAATCTGTAGATTGCTTTGGGCAGTATAGTCATTTGCACAATGTTCATTCTTCCAATCCAAAAACATGGTATATCTCTCCATCTTTTTGTGTCATCTTTAATTTCTTTCATCAGTGTCTTATAGTTTTCTGCATACAGGTCTTTTGTCTCCTTAGGTAGGTTTGTTCCTAGGTGTTTTATTCTTTTTGTTGCAGTGGTAAATGGGAGTGTTTCCTTAATTTCTCTTTCAGATTTTTCATCATTAGTGTATAGGAATGCAAGAGATTTCTGTGCATTAATTTTGTATCCTGCTACTTTACCAAATTCATTGATTAGCTCTAGTAGTTGTCTGGTAGCATCTTTAGGATTCTCTGTGAATTATATCATGTCATCTGCAAACAGTGACGGCTTTATTTCTTCTTTTCTGATTTGGATTCCTTTTGTTTCTTTTTCTTCTCTGATTGCTGTGGCTAAAACTTCCAAAACTATGTTGAATAATAGTGGTGAGAGTGGATAAGCTTGTCTTTTCCTGATCTTAGAGGAAATGGTTTCAGTTTTTCACCATTGAGAACGATGTTGGCTGTGGGTTTGTCGTATATGACCTTTATTATATTGAGGTAAGTTCCCTCTATGCCTACTTTCTGGAGGGGTTTTATCATAAATGGGTGTTGAATTTTGTCGAAAGCTTTTTCTGCATCTATTGAGATGATCGTATGGTTTTTCTCCTTCAGTTTGTTAATATGGTGTATCACATTGATTGATTTGCGTATATTGAAGAATCCTTGCATTCCTGGGATAAATCCCACTTGATCATGGTGTATGATCCTTTTAATGTGCTGTTCGATTCTGTTTGCTAGTATTTTGTTGAGGATTTTTGCATCTATGTTCATCAGTGATATTGGCCTGTAATTTTCTTTCTTTGTGACATCTTTGTCTGGTTTTGGTATCAGGGTGATGGGAGGCTCACCTCTTCCTTAAACATTAGTTAGGACTCTGCCATGAAACCACAGAGAATAATTTTGGCTGTATGCCATTGATAGATTTTTCCTTTTTGTTCACTTTTCCATAGTTTATAACTTCCATTTTGTTTTACTTCCTGATCTGTTAGAGGCATAATTATTAATTTGCAAGAGCTTTTTAAATTTATTTTTATTTTATTTCATGATCAAATAATATAACTGAAAGTAGGTAATTTTAGGAATTATTTAAAGTGTGTGTGTGACCAAATAAGCAGTTTTTCTACTAAATGTTTAGTAGTCATGAGGCCATAAGATTATGAGTCCGTATTCTGAAAATAGCAATTGAAAGAATTTTTTAATTATTATTAAATTTCTGTAATTTTACTTTTATTTTAAAAAGTGAAACACTACCTTATATGTGGGTGTTTTTATCTTATGTATTTCATTATTATATTTAAAACAAAACAATAGTGATTTTTATCTTCTTTTAGAATTATACCTTTTGTTATTACAAACTGCATTATACTTTGTTTTTATTGACTCTGGGCTTATACACCAAGTTACCTGACACTAATATCACCACTTCTACTCTCTTGCACACCTTTTTTTTTTCTACAGTAGCCTGATGTCATCATCATCCTTTTATTGTCATTTATCACTTGTATTTTTAGATGTGATTTTACAAATAGTCAATGGCTATATTTTGACTTTGAAACCAATCTGAGCCTTTATTTTTAATAAGGTTACTTACAAAATTTTATTTAATGAAAAATAATATTTGCTGTATTCCTTTCATCCTACTATCTTTAAGAAAAAAATTGCCTTCTTCCTTTACTTCTTTTGTTGGTTCTTCAACTTCGTTTATAATCACTTTCATTTTAACAGTTATATTTGTCTAGGTTTCTGTACTTATATATAAAAGTGAAAAAATTCACTTTGCCCATTGCCAAAATATCTGAAATGCTCACTTCCCTCATCAAGATGGAAACATTAGATGCCTCAATCCTGACTTTCTTTTTCTACTTCTGAGTTCTGTTAAATAGTTTTAAAATAGAGTTTTAAACTATTATTAAGTCTTCCTAGAAAATTTTGAGGTATGTTTATGATGTTTTATAAATTCTTACTTAATATTTATGTTAAGGGTCTCAGTCACATTCTCATCAATTTATATGTAACTAGGGACTATACAAAATTTATTGCTCACTACTCTTCTTGTATTCATCATTTTTCATTATCTTAATCTAATTTTTGTTTCGTGGAAATAGTACTGGATTATTTACCTTAAATATGGTTAGGGATGGTATATTTTATGTATACATTGCATGCAAAAAATGTCCTTTTCCTTTCATGAATTTGATGTCTTGGCTGGTGTGCTGAATAACTTTCCTTTATGAATGCCCCATACACCTTTTTCTTCTTTGCTCTGTGCCCTGGAAAGCTGTACTATATGGACCACATTAATAGGATTTTGCCCTTTGGCTTTCTGAGGATTTTGCCAAAAGGGAGGAACATGAAATCAAGGTATTTCTTCTCTTAGCTTTATCCCTGTGAGGTCACTGTGGCCTGGCTACATCTTTTGACTGAAGATTATAGCGTCGATGATGAGACCCTCTCCACAGGGTTCTCTCTTTCTAGATTCCAGGAACTACTCTCTCCCATTACACCTTCAGACCTGGGAGGTAACCATGCCCTAGGGTACTGAACTCTGCTTTGTTGTTTTTCTTATATCTGCCCATACTTTTTAAAGTAGTCCCTTCCTCATATTTCAGCATTTGTACCATTTTTACCACTTAAGTTTACCATATTATTTTTGCTTGGCCCTTGACTGATACAGCTGATTCTTCTTGTAGGCCTGGCTGTTAGGGCCTATTGGTGGATTATCAGCCAAGAGAAAATAATGTTGGACTGAGCACGGTAAATAGACTCCCAGGCTGTCAGGAACCTCTGTGTTGAAGTATGAAGGAAGGGAAAACAAGTAGTGTTCTGGTTTCTCTAGGTCAAGATATGGAGAGGCGGCTTCAGCCTGGCACCATAATTCCTCGCTAGTGTTACAAAGCAAAGTAGGGGAGCAATCCCCATATGTTGAAGGCATTCATCTGTGTTGTATATCTTGCTGCTGGCCCCTACTTTTGGCCACCATGAGACTGAGGTCTTCACTTTGGGCTCTGCTGGAGTGGCAGCCCTCCTCGTAGTGTTTCCCGCAGTGCCTGTTCCTACCCTCTCTTTCTGAAACCTTAAGTCTCAGTTGTATCCAAAATCTTCTCCAGGTTTCAACAGTAGCCTATGATTAGCAGAGGCAACAGGGCAGAATATGACCATGTAACCCCACAGTAAGCAATTCCCTTGCATTTATTTGATGACAGAGGAAAAAAACTGTAATGTTTTCTAACAACAAGGCAAGCAGATATCGCAAGATATGATGTGTGGGCAAATAAAGAGAACAGATGTCTTCTTCATCTCATTATCTGTTTGTGGGGACATTGCCCTGGTTCTGACACTGTCGTCACCAGGCTCCTTTGTTCCAGTGGGAGAAAGTTAGAAATAGAGCCTCAGAATAGTTTTGAATCAATAGAAATGGTATTATTGCTGCAGATTTCTGTCCTATTAATATGCAAAAGCTTGTATGAATCCAAAAGAGATAGAAGAATAATTCAAGTAAGAAAACACAAGACTTCCCTCAAAGATCGAAGAGAAAGCATAGAACGATTTATTGTTGGCTACCTATTTTGAAGGTAATATTTGTTGACACAGAAATATCAGGGTTTTTTTAGAGACTTTTTCTGCCTTGAAGGATGCTCTGATTTGTTGGTGTTTAAGTCGTCTTAATATAATGGCATTTTTCCCCTACAAAATTTAAGGGAGAGAAAAACAAAACAAATAATTGGTGGCTGTTAAATAAAGCTGACATTCTGTTCCTGATTTTATAGTGAGAATTACAATTTGGGGGAACTCAATATCACTTTGTAACCAAAATAATGTGATGCAATTCAAGAGTTTTCCTGGAGTCCCTGCTAGATATTACACATTTTGTTATATCACAGAGTTTTAACACATATATAAATAAAAGCCTAATAATAGATATAGTGGTAAACATAGCAAAGATGGGGAAGGAAATCCATTATTTTGATGTCATTTTTGTTTTATCTTTTCCTAACAGTTGATACTCTTCCTAATAGTAAATAATGCATATGTTATAAGAAAAATTTGTATCTCCAGTAGTTCAGATATCTTTCTCACCAAGCCCTGTCCTTCTTTCCATCATGACCTTTCCTCTGTCTATGCCATGTTAAATTCAATGTAAAGACTTTCAGAGCATTTTATTTTTTACTTCCATCTGGAACCCAGTCACCTGTTAGTCTTAAGTTGGCATGAATGAAAATAGTTACTCGTATTCCATGTAATGCTAAAAAATATAGAGCAATAAGATTTTGCTGTATTCACTTCTTAGGGCTTTGTAACAAAGTAACACAAACTGGGTGGATTAAACAACAGAAATTTATTCTCTCTCAGTTCTGGAGGAAAGAAGTATGAAATAAGAGGTTCACAGGGCTACACTCCTTTTAAGCCTCTGGAGATGGATTCATCTTTTCCTTTTTCACCTTCTGGTAGATCCAGGCATTGCTTGGCTTGTGGCAGCATCACTCCAATGTCTGCCTCTGTCTGCACTTGCCTGACTTCCTTGTGTCAGTGTCTTCACTTGGTGTCTTCCTCCCTGTGTGTGTTTATGCTTAAATTTCTCTCTTCTTATAAGGACACCAATCAAATTTTATTAGGACCCACCCTAATGACCTTGTCTTAACTTGATAACATCTACAAAGTTTGTTTCCAAAAAGGCCGCATTCATAGACATGAGGGATTAGGTATTCAATAAACATTTTGGGGGATACAATTCAACTTGTAATATTGATACTTAGCTTATGTAGTTTGTTTATTGACAGATAATTTCATTATGCTATTAACGGAAGTAAATCATATGGCAAAATAGTCTTTTTAATTGTTCTATTTTTATATAATATTTTTCAGAATGGCTTTGATTTGGAGATAAACGACTTTTGCATAAGCACAAAATAGTTAGTTTTAAGGATTAAAAGTATAACAGAGACTAATACTGGCAATTTACAAGCTGAATGCCTAATTGTTTATATAATATTTAAAAGAAAAAAGCTGCAGAGGATACTGTGGTTTAGTTTGGTTATAAAATAAAAAATAAAAGGTTAAATTATTAGATGATTTTTATATGGGTACCCATTAAAACAATAATAGCAAGTTTAAGATATGAATTGTAAAAAATACTTTTCTTTTGTGTGAGAAATTATTTCCTTGATTAGTATTCTCCTGTAAAACTGCTTTAATTCTGTATTCTCTAGTCCTAACTAAAATGAGAATTGGGGAAATGAGAACGCAAAAGTTCCACGTATCATGTAACTTAATTAATACATTAAGATTGCTCTGTGAGTTTGTAAATGCAACTGCAGTTGGGGAAGTAAAGTACTTACAGTTTATTCATAAGTGTCCTAGTTGAAATCTGTTTTGTAAAAACACAGAGCCAAAATTTAATAATTTAATAACAATTTTGGCACTATTGTTACTAAGGCAGCCATTAGCATTTAAGATGAAAAACTTATGGAAATAATAATTTACATTACCCAACTTTATTTGGTCATTTGTTCTTGTCTCCAGTCTATTTCTAATACTAATTTTAGCTAATATTTCTTCTGATTTTATTATGTGCCAAAGCTATTCTAAGCTTTACATATATTAACTCATTTATATTCCAGGTAAGTCTATGAGGTGTGTACTATTATTATCTTCATTTTACACATGATAAAACTGAGAAACAGAGATGTTAAGAAATTTGTTTGTTTATACAGCTTATAAGTACTGGAGTACTTTTGATGTCATTTTAAACTATGTTATCATACCTCTTTTACCAGATTGCCATGTGACTTTGGCAAGTCTTTTTATTTCTCTTGACCTTAATTAATTTGTCTATACAAAAATTAAATAAATAAGGAATGGAATAAATTCGCAATTCTCATTTTTTTCTGAGACTAAAGCTTCTCTTTTAGATGTTCATAGGAATTCTAGAAATAATGAACTCTGATCAAATACATTTGGGAAATACAAACTTCCTTCTCTTGGAGATTCTCAGAGCATATTTACATTGGATCTGAGCATTTCTGTAGCAAAAATATTTCTTTCATTTGAAGTAGTTTTCACATATTTATTTGATCAACAGTTTTTTAAAGGAATGCCATACGACCATACACCTATTAAAATGGCCAGAATCCTGAACACTGACAACAAGAAATTGCTGGCGGGAATGTGGAGCAAAAGGAACCCTCATTCATTGCTGGTGGGAGTGCAAAATGATACAAGCCACTTTGGAAGACAGTTTGGTAGTTTCTTACAAAACTAAACACATCTCACCATAATGAGCTCCTTGGTATTTACCAAAATGAGTTGAAAACTAATGTCCACACAAAACCTGCATCTGGATATTTATAGTAGCTTTATTCATAATTGCAAAAACTTGGAAGCAACCAAGATGTCTTTCAGTAGGTGAATAGGTAAATACACTGTGGCACCTTCAGGCAATGGAATCTTTTTCAGCACTAAAAAGGAAAGAGTTTTCAAGTCATGAAAAAACATGGAGGTACCTTAACTGCATATTACTAAGTGAAAGAAGCCAATTTGAAAAAGCCACATACTACATGATTCCAACTATATGACATTCTGGAAAAGGCAAAACTATGGAGAGAGTAGAAGAATCATTGGCTATCATGGGTTGTGGGGGAGGAGGGGTGAATAGGCAGAGGAGAGAGGATATTTAGGGCAGTGAAAATACTCTGCATGATCGTATAATGGTAGATACATGTCGTTACACACTGAGGATATTTAGGGCAGTGAAAATACTCTGCATGATCGTATAATGGTAGATACATGTCATTACACACTGAGGATATTTAGGGCAGTGAAAATACTCTGCATGATAGTATAATGGTAGATACATGTCATTACACATTTGTCCAAACTCATTGAATGTACAACACAAGAGTGAACCTTAATGTAAACTATGGATTTTGGGAGATTATGATGTATCCCTGTAGGTTCATCAGTTATAAGAAATGTTTTACTTTGGTGGGAGAAGTTGATAATGGCGGAGGGTATGCACATGTGTAGGCAGGGACTGTATGGGAAGTCTTTGTATCATTTGCTCAATTTTGTTGTGAACCTAAAACCGCTCTAAAAATAAAGTCTATTAAAAAAGTCACAAAAACCTTATCTTCCCCACGGTAAGCTTGGGGTTGTGGGGAGAAAGTAAATGGGAGAAATACCTACTGATAAAATGTATTTTGAAGACACAGTTTGGGAAATTCTGAATTTAGATCCTCTAAAATTCTATTAATCTGTAAAAATCCAATTATCTGGTATTTTAAGGAAGGTAATGTCCTCTTAGTGGCTACCTCTAGAGTTTATCCTTATGTAATTTTTTGGGAAGTCTTTTTATAAGCTTTCACATTCTCTCTTGTTTTCTTTTCAATTCTGCAAATCATATTTGGGATTCTCTTTCTCTCTCTCTTTCTTACACACACATACTTAAAGAAATCAAAACAAAGTACATTTTCATTATCTGAAGAGATTCCATTTACTCTCTGTAAAACTGAAGGATGATTTAAGATTCAATTTTATATAAAATCTTTATTAAAATAACTAAAAACCTTCCTCCTACATAAGGAATTTTTTGTAATATGTAAACATTGGAGTCTTATGTTGTCCTTATCTATATTAAAGGATTATATTAAGTGAAGCAGTAATAAAATTATTTTCACCTATTGCTCCCAACTTGACTTAAGTGCTCTTCCTCCAAGCTCCGTAGTACCTTATGCTGACTTTTTTCCTAGTATTTATCTTGTTTGATAGTTGTATAATATTTAGATAGGCAGAGAGCAAAGGCAGGGTCATTTCAGGAAAGACAATAAATAAACATGGGTAAAGGTTCAGAGATGAAAATAACTATGACACATGTTATGAGGCATAAAGGAATGCAGTTTGGATAGAATATGGTATTTCAAAGCAAAGAGTCAACTATTTATTATCTGTAGAACCAATCATCTTTTTATTCTTGTAGTTACAAGAACTCATTTTTCCTGCATATACACCAAATATAGTTCTAAGTTTCAGGTTATATGGTCACCTCCCAATATCTGTAATTGCCTTAAACATTTAAGATCAGATTTACTTTCATTTCATTTGATTCTGAAGGAGCCAAATTGATTATTATGAGTTTGGCCTACAATGGGAGTTTCTTATCTAATTTTTTTTCCTCATTATCTGTAAACTGTGAATACAAATGATGTGTTTCAATTGCTAATTTTCAAAGGACTTGTAAGGGAAAGAACTATTTGGGCAACATATGTCAGTTAAAGTTGCTATGCATTTATACTTTTACTATATTTTCTTTCAGTGATGACTATCTTAAATGTGATATGCAAAAATTCCAAAATGTATCAAATAAGTATCAGTATCTGCACAAGTAAAGGAGAAAAATTAAATAAGCAGAGGAGACAAGTAGTTGTAACTAGAATATTCCTGAAATGAAGATTATATACAAATAATAAAAAGAATACACTAGCAAAACAGATGGTCATGAGACATGGGACAATTAATTTCTCTTTCTCTCACACACACTGTCTCTCTCTTTCTCATTTACAATAAGATATATTGTAAATGAGTGTACAGAGAGAAGTAATAAAACAGGAAAAAGAATCTTCATGCATGGGGATTATATCATTACAACTTCAAATTCTCTTTTAAAGACAGTTTTTCTGCCTTGTACTTTTATCTAAATGTTTACAAATTGTGGTACGTGTGTGCGTTTATATTATTGTGTGGACAGAAGCTTTAAATGAACTATCTTAAATATTGTGGTAAGTAGAATAGTGGCCCTGACTATGTCCGTATCTTAATCCCTGAAACCTATGAACATATTACCTACATGCAAAGGAACTTTGCAGATATAATTAAATTAAGGATCTTTCCCAGGTTATCTGGGAGGGTGGTAATCACAAGGGAAAAAGGGAGGCAAAAGTGTCAGAGCAGGAGAAAAATTTGAATATGCTGCACTGCTGACTTTGAAGATGGAAGAAAAGGCTATGAGCTAGGGAATGTAGTGATCTAGATACTGGAAAAAGCAAGGAAACAGATTCTCCTCTAGAGCTTCCAGAACGAATGCAGCTCTGCTGAAGCATTGGTTTTAGCCCTATAAGACCAATTTTTGATTTCTGGCCTGCAAAACTGCAAAATAATGCATTCATGTTATTTTAAGGCACTAGTTTTGTGGTCATTTTTTACATCAATAGAAAATTAATACAAATATTAAATATTTTATTTGCACCAATGACATATAAAGTGAAACTGGAATTTCTTCTTTCACCATAAGGTCAGCATAGACAATTATACTACCTACAAACATTTCACCACAGTAGTTTTAGAGAATAAAGAAACATCTTTAGGGGATAGCAAATTTAAGAAGATAAATGATCTAACTGTGAAAGGCAGTTTCCATCCTGGAAGAAACCTTAAAGTCAAAGAAAAGATAAACCTTTTATCATTTCCTTATTGCTCTATTTTTGTAAAACTTAAGTTTATAAACAGGGCCAGAGGCCTATATAAATGACTTACAGGATGAATGTATGAGAAATAACTGAAATGTTGGTTTCAGTCTCGGGTCTACATTACACAGACTATACTTTTGAGGTCACAGACCATGTAAGTACTCTAACCCAGAAAAATGCACACATGCTAATAGAGGTAGAATTTTGCAAATGATTGTGAAATTGTTTTCACTGTTTCACTTCTACATTGGCCAACACCTAGAAACTAATATTCTCAGTTGGATAGAATATACTATGTTGAGACAATAATTTATTCTGGATTAGATGATGAAAAATGTTAGTCACTCAAAGGATATCCTAGTTGAGAGAATTATAAGTGAATACACTTATAAATCAACTAGAATGCCAAAGTGAATTTTCCTTAATTTCAGCAATTTGGAAGTGTATTCCACGTAGTATAGTTGCATGAATGATTACATCATTTCAGCAAGAAAACACATTCTTCCAAAATATTACTATGGGATATTGTCCAATTATCTCCTCAAAAACATGGCATTGTGTTAATATATTCTCATTCATTCCCTTTAGGATAAATATTTTGAGAGATAGCATTCCATAGTACTTAGATTTAAGAAGTCTTGTTTTCCATGACTAAAACTTTGAGCCAATATGCAAATTAAAATAAGTATTAATTGGACCTTAGAAGTGTAAAATAATCAGCAAAAAATTAGAGCTGCATAAATAATTCTAAGGTAATCTATTCTCAACTAACAATACTGCAAATTTACTATAAAGGAGTATGGAATAAAATTTGTTAAAATCCTCTCTAATCCGAATATCAGTTTAGTGTATATTCATATAATCCATGCAGTAATTAGTGAGATATAGTATTATATATGCATTTCACTTTGGGGAGCTACTTTATGAAAGAACTTGATTAGCCTTCTCAATTATTTCAAGGAATCCTAGGTTCTTAGATTTTAAGGAGACCCCTAAAATTGACTTATAGTCTAAATAGCAGCATTTTCTTTGGTTATATTCCTGATAAATGCCTGTCCAGCCCCAGATTGAACCATTTTGTGAGTAATCTCTTCCTTTATCTCACTGTCCAGAAATAAGATAAAACAAGGTATTATTTTGAACTTCTATTTCAAAAGAGAAATCAAAGGATCAAAGGATGAAGTGCATTTAGGTCAATGGGAGCTAGTACAGGTAACAGGAAATCTTTTAAATTTAGTTAATATCTATAATATTTTTATTCTATAATATATTAATTATACTGAAGTCCTAGACATGTATATCACTAATGAAATAATTAGAGATGCTAACATATTAATATATAAAGATGCTCATCACAGACCTTTTAGTAATTAAAAATTAGAAAACATAAATATTCAACAATAGAGAGTGATTAAATAAATTAGGGCTTATCTATACCTGGGAATGCTATATATATGTATTTAATTTTTCAGAGAATATGTAATAAAACAGGAGCAAGTTTATGATAAAATAGACTCAAAGTGCTAAAAAACTATCAATCCTTCATGGTGATAACATTAAAAAATAAAATATAGTAAAAATGGCATATATCCTTGTTAGTACACACAAGCATAGAGACTATTTGACACAGTTGTGATACAATGAAACATCATGAAGGAAAGTAACTAATAACAAAAGAAATAATAGTGCTTACTTGAGTGACGGACGGAATTGTCCATAGTTTTTAATTTTCTTATTCACCTTTTATTATTTTTTTCAGAGTGTCTATATTAAGCATGCATCAATTTTTATTTTTCCTCAGGAAGATACTAACTAAAAAGAAGCAAATCTCTTTTTCTAGTAGTAATGTGATGAAACAAACCTGATGGCTCTTCTGCAGAAAATTCTTTGCTGTTAGTGAAGGACTAATGACAATTCCATTGTATCCAACAAAAGAACCTTAAACTAAACCCAGGAGTAGTAAAGCCAAGTACATCAAAACAATGTGTGTGTGTGTGTGTGTGTGTGTTTTGCTTTGCTTACATTGCCCTTTTGATTTATGCTTGAAAATCAAGTATGAAAAGAAACATTTCTATGTTGATAGTTTTATACTCTATCTTCCTTTACCTCATCTCCTGCCATTTGTTTTGTCCACTCTATTATTACAGAGTCACATCGATAGTGATCAGGGTTCTTGGCCTTCCCCAATCAATAGAAATTGATTAGAAGGGCAGACAAGAAACTCAGGCAAGGCTTTATTGGGGCTCCTGCTCCAGCTGCAGAAGGGAGCAAAAACAAGTAACAGGTTCCCTAGATCGCTCCCCAAGGTGGGGGGCGAGCTCGTTCCTTCTAGGGGGTGAGGGTAGGGGTGCGTCCAGGGGTCGGGCTGGAAGTGTGGCTTAGGTGGTTTGCCCACCCCTTTGTGGTGTTGAGTGCCCGGGGGGCATGCGCAGTACCCGGCTTTTGCTCCCTACACCCAGTTTTTGCTCCAGGCTCTTCAGAAATGGCAGTAGGGTTATTTTGTCTTTTGTATCTTTTGGGCCCAGAATTTGCCCCAACTGCGCATGCACACAGTTATTTATAGTCCCATATAGTTTCTTTGTATTTTGTAGCTCGAGGAGACATGTGTCCAGGTGCAAGCTTTGCAGCACTGCAGCAAAGAGTCCCAGGTCCCAAGCCTGTCTCAACATCAGCTTGCATTTGTAGATGTTTTCGACCCAGTCTCATTTATTCTGTTTCATGCTTTCTTGCATCTATAAATGTGTTGGGCAGTTTATGTTATAAATATATAATAATGCTTATATCACAAGGTGTAAGGAAGAATCAACTTAATAATATCTATAAATTCCCCACCTGACACATAGTAGATATTCAAAAAACGGTGATTCTGTTCTTTTTTCCCTTGCAAAAATACACACAGTATTTCATCTGATGGAAACAGAATTCTGTTGACAATTCCTCAACATTAAACATACTTTAAATCAGTTATAATGCAACTTCATGTTTCCTATAATTGTGAATGATAGCTTAAAGTATTTCATAGCAAGTTTAATATTTGCTTTAACAATAGAAATTTGAATCCACTTATATCTCTAAAAGAGCTTATAATTTTTTGAAAATGTGTTAATTCATGTTATGGTCTTTTTTAACTACAGTTAGGTGTTTTCATTTTCATGAATCATAGCACACTTTAAGAATTTTTAAAATGTCAATCTACAAATGACTTTTTATCATTTTTCACATTGGCAGTGTTGTTGGTACCTCATAGATTATCAAAGTCATGAGACATTTATAGATAAAAAGCTATCTATAAATCAAATTCACAGTCTTGTGCATTCTTACCATAGTAAGAAAAATGGACAGTTGGAGGTATCATAGTAACAGTTTATATTTCTGGCTGAAACCTTATATTCACATAATTTCATATCATAAAATTATCTGGAGCAGTAATCAAATCTTTTTAGTCCACCTGATACAATATCTAGAATAGATTAAGGTGTAGGTGTACTTAGTTACTTAATCAAAAGTACCTATATTTTTGTAGCATTTAACTGCCCCTGAGTACCTTTACACAACTTCTGAAAATATCATTTTAAAATTAGAAATGTAGATTTCTTATGTACATATATCTTTAAATAATAAAGAAAACAAATGTTTTTATATTTTTTCCATATTTATTCCTTTCTTCTGACTCTAGTATACATGAATTAGAAAATGATATTTCTGTGGTTCTGTACATTTCCATGCCCAAATGTCCATGTTTTTTAAAATTTCCATTATTATCAATAAAATAATTCCTTTTACTACTGTTCTCTTTTGCATTTTGTATGTTTTGCATGCATTTAAACATCATGTAATGGAAGATTTCATTCAATACCAAAACACTGAGGTAAACTGAAACTTATATGGAGTCATTAACTCCCAAATTTACTTATATGATGCCAAATACCAGAGATTTATAACAAGCAAATTGGCTCAGTTTTCTATTTATCTCTAGAGGTCCAGGATTATATTGACATGGCTAAAACGATTCAGGAAGTTTGACCAATATGATTTTTATCGTGACCCTATACCAAGTAAAGTAATTAAATTTTAGAATATCATTATATTTTAAGTAAGACATAAACTGCTGACAATAAAGAACAATCACATTTAAATAGAACATATAGGTAAACTTCAGTTGTTTGCTGCCTAGAATATTCTGTATATTAAAAATGATATATCTCAACAAATCTTCACCTTGGAACATCTGTATAATCTCCATGTGAACTCTAATAAACTTATTTTTAATAGTAGGTTATTATGTAGGCTTCTTTCAAATGAATATATCTTTATCATATGACTATCAGCATTTTTTATGAAAGAAAAGTATTCATTACCAATGAGTGAAAACATGTTAGTTTGGACATTTAAAAATGTCAGTTTGATTTACCACTGTAGTATAGATTACAAAAGCATCCTTACTCAGTGAAAATGATCTGCCAAGGCAGATAAATCAAAAACAGTGTAACAGGTTAACTAAAAAAATTCTTTCCATGGGAGGACTGTAGTTTTGGTGGTAGAAACTCTCTTTCCTGAGAAAAGAGAAAGGTATTTGGATTCAAAAATTAGAGTAAACAAAATGATATAAACATAAATATAGAAATGCAAAGTCAAGTCCATTTTAATTATAGCATTGCTACTGTGATTTTATATGTAATATTTTGATAGCAATCATCAATATAGCATAATGTCTTTTATTTTAATGAGACAACTTCATGCAGTGATTTTTGCTTTCTTAGCCAAGTGGAATTATATATAGTGATGATAAGATCACTAGCAGGAGATGAATGAAAACTTGATTTATGCTGTGCAGGTACACAACTCTTTATAATCTTGCAACCTGATACAGAAAGTGACTATAATTCTGGCATGTTTGACATTCCCATTCAGTCCAGCAGCTTGTTGACATATACTTAATTTGCTACTTCTTGAAGGTGTTGCTTGAAGTTCCCTTCTACTTGACAGTTCAGCCTCACTTAGAGGCTAACAAAATGGGAAATGAATGCATTAGCTAAAACCCTGTGGAATATCCATTTTATGTCATTTTATGACTTTCATAATGTTGAAGACTAAGCTCAATTCCTTTAGATATTGACTAAGGTGAACTTTTTTTTTATTGGCTTTTTTAGATATTTGTATATACCTTCAGCTTTCAATTGGACTCTTTCTTGAAGTGGTAAATACTGTGCCCTACAGTTCTCAAACTATAACTGAGGATTAAAATATGGACATGTGAAAGAAATTAAAAATACATCCTTGGTTCCCTACCATTTATATATTTTAGCAAGATGCAAAAATTTTAATATTTACAATACAAATAGTGCTCTTAGTGTCTGGCATCTTTGACAAATGCTTTCAGATGTTGTTCTTGGTTTGAATACATATTTATATCCATGCCGACTTCTCAGATTTCTCTTCATACTTATTCATTATGATGGATATATATACACACTTTTCAAGACGGGAGCATATAATTTTGTATAAGGATCAAGCAAAAGTATATTATACGTCAGGGCTCCTAAGATAAAGTAACTGATATCAAACTGGATTTCCAAGGGAAACAGACATTCTTTGGTGAAAATCTGTTCAGGTCACCAACATGCATATGATACTGTGATATCCTAGGCATCACAATGAAAGGTTCTTTGTAACGGATCACACCATATATTTCTAGCCTAATTAATCTCTTAAATTACCCTGCCAATCCTCTGTTCCTATTCTTTGATTTTCTAACAATAAGAATCCCTTTGCTAAAGCCATTCCCAGAAATTCATCCTCACTGTTTTCTATCTGAAAAAAAAACATTCCCTCTATCCTTAGAGATCTAACCCAAAGTCCATGAAATATTTTATTGATACTTTCACTCTTTGGGCAATACTTGTTATTCCTCCTATGCCTTGGGACACATTTTATATTATTATCTTCTTTTATTGCTACTTGACTTTTAGATTCTTACGTTACTTTTGATGTATGTAATAGTCAGAGGCCCACTGGGAGGCAGAAACTACACAGTAATTTAAACAGGGAAAGTTTAATATACAGAATAACTAGATAGAATATTGCAGTAACAAAGGGTTGACTAGTAATAATTAAAGAGGACTCAATAGAATATGGGAATCGCAGATATAAAAAGCAGCCACTCCTTCTAGAGTCGAGGTGTTGTGCCCAAGGAAGAATCTCCACACCTCTTGCAGGACTGATATCCAGACTTTGAGAGGATACAGCCATGGCTCACGGGATAATGGATGAGTCACTGAGGTGTGCTGCGCCAGCAGAATTTGCTAGAAATCTTCTTTTTCAGTGCTGAAGAAGCCACTCATAGGGAGGACCTTAATTAGCACCACTCCTCTGCAAAGCCAAGGAGGCGCCAGTTTCCCACTGCTCTGCCATCTGAGGGAGTAATGTGAAAAGCCATCCACAAGATGTTGCAAGTTGTAAAACAACCCAGGGGGATGCTGGTGTCAGCTGTTTACAGGGAAATGTGTCACCGGTATTTACCATTAGATTGCAAAGTCACCGTAGCAGGTTTTCAAGGAAGCCTTCTACAGGGAGGTGCCAGGCCTTGGAATTCATTTTTAAGCTACCCGAAAGCCTACCAGAAGGAGTTGCTGGGTGCTGGGTGCTTCAGGCCACCATGTACTATTGAAGCTGGGCACTAGAGAAACTGCAGTGCAGAAGCCTGGTGAGAGGAGCACACTGGGACCAAAAAGGGAAACCCTTCTTCCTCCACTGGCCCTCTAGTACCATCTACTGACAAAGCTTAGAAACATGGAAGTTGGCAAAGGAAAAATATTTTTAAAGCCCATCTCCATTTTTGGAGAGCAGGCAATGGAGGGTGGATTTGGATCTGACAAGCAGTGTATTTTAAATTAGCACAGTATACTTATTTAGTGACCCTTTGAACAAATGAGAATTTCTTAGAAGAGAGAAATTGCTCCGTATCCTTTGTTTTATGCCCAGGAATAGTTGTTTCCATACAAATGGTAATCAAAAACATCTCAACTAAATTTTACCACTTTCAACCACTACATTCTTGTAAATATGATATAAATTCTCTGACATTTTACATGCAAAAATATCTCATCGCCATCAAAGTTTTGCATAAGTGTATATTCATTTTGCTTAGTATGTATGGAAGCATGTGTGTACATGTATGGGTATATAAACTTAACATCTAATTAATAAGTCTGACTAATCTCCAAATTAATCAAATGAGCTTGCTGAAAGTTAGAGGAAAACTATTTTAAACCTCAGAAAGATAAATGACAAGTCTTGATATCAGCTAATTAAAAATATAAATTTCTAACCTTCAAAGAAAAATGCTACACATTGATTTTCTATTAATTTCGATAAAGGTTAAGTATAGGATATTTTTTTAAAGTTTTTATATTTAATCACTATAAAATGTTTACTAATATTTTATCAATATATTGATGCCTGAAATATCTCAATCTTATACCTAAATAATAATTTTAAAGTTCATTTTATTGAAGATTTAATTGTCTCTAATTTAGTTGCATTAAAAATCTACTACTACTAATACATTAAAGCAGGGTTCCTTGTCAGTTTGTAGACTTACATAGTGATTGTCCAAAATCCAGCTAAGCAAAATAAATATCAGAATTCAGTAAAAAGCTTCTATAGGGAGAAGGAAGGAGTGTTTGGATATGAAGCTTGAATATGCTAAAATTACAAATAATTTATATAAGTATATTCTAAGGAAAGATGAATAAATATTGATACTAAAAGGGCTTAGACACTTGATTCAGGAGCATAGATTGAAATACTATTTTTATTCACCTGCTATCTGGAAAAACAACTTATCTTAAAAGCTTAGATACTTCTTCTGAAAAGTAGAGAGTCTACTAATATTACCTTTTGTGGAGTGTCTTTGGATTTAGTGAAATATTGCATAAAACATTTAACTGAGTAACAGCTTACAATGCTCTTGCTTGTGTTTAGAAATGAGGACAAATAACTTTTCAATGAATAAATACTATTAATTTTCAAGATAGCTAGAGATATAGTATACCAATATTTTCAAGTTATTTCTCTCTTTTGAGGCCCATAAATTTGTATGCAACCTAGCTGTCAGTTATGTACCTTAGAATTGCATTCATTATCTTTCCCCTAAAATCTCCTCACACTTTTTAACCATCTTTGGTCATGTTTCTTACTTTCACCTAATTATATAAGTCAGGGACTTGAGAGTTAAAATGGACCCTACATTTACCCACATTCAACATCTAATTGGTCACTAAATCAATTGAATCTATCTCTTTAGACACAATTTAATATATTTCTTTTCTTCCTATTCACTATTCAAACTATTTATTTCTAAATATTAATAATAATGTCTTTTGTGCCATTTCTTAACTGAACTTAATTATCTCCACAATATACAAACAGCTCATGCAGCTCAGTATCAGAAAAACAAACAACCCAATCAAAAAATGGGCAGAAGATCTAAATAGACATTTCTGCAAAGAAGACATACAGATGGCCAAAAAGCACATGAAGAGATGCTCAACATCGGTAATTATTAGAGAACTGCAAATCAAAACTGCAGTGAGGTATCACCTCACACTGGTCAGAATGGCCATCATCAAAAAGTCTACAAACAACAAATGCTGGAGAGGGTGTGGAGAAAAGGGAACCCTCCTACACTGTTGGTGGGAATGTCAATTGGTACAACCACTATGGAGAACAGTATGGAAATTCCTTAAAAAACTAAATATGGAACTACCATAAGATCCAACAGTCCCAATCCTGGGGATATATCAGGAGAAAACCATAATTCCAAAAGAAACATGCACCCCAATGTTCATTGCAGCACTATTTACAATAGCCAAGACATGGAAACAACCTAAATGTCCATCGACATAGGAATGGATAAAGAAGATATGGTACATATATACAATGGAATATTACTCAGTCATAAAAAGAGAATGAAATAATGCCATTTGCAGCAACATGGATGGACCTAGAGATGATCATACTAAGTGAAGTAAGTCAGACAGAGAAAGACAAGTATCACATGATATCACTTATATGTGGCATCTAAAAAGATGATACAAATGAACTAATTTACAGAACAGAAACAGGCTCACAGACTTAGAAAACAAACTTATGGTTACCAAAGGGGAAAGGGGGGTGGGGGAGGGATAAATTAGGAGTTTGGGATTAACATATAAACACTACTATATATAAAATAGATAATCAACAAGGACCTACTGTATAGCACAGGGAACTCTACGCAATATTCTGTGATAACCTATAAGGGAAAAGAATCTGAAACAGAATGGATATATGTATATGTATAAATGAACCACTTTTCTGTTCACCTGAAACTAACACAACATTGTAAATCAACTATACCCCAATATAACATAAAAATTAAATTTAAAAAAATTTATAATCTGTTCATGTTACTCCTCTCCTGAAAACTTTTTATGCCATTCCCCCAGTGACATCCTTCCCCTCTTGCCCAGAGGGTAAAGTCCATACTCTTTAGGATGATATACAAAGCCCTTGAGTTCTAGCCTCAGCCTAGCTTTCTAGTCATATTTCCCTTTATTCCTCATAAATATCTAATGCTTAATCTCTAATAAATCCTAAAGTTTCCTTGAAATTGCCATGATTTTCATGATTCCATATTTTTGAAAATCCTGTGTCTTCTATCTAGAATGCTATCATAATAATGTTTGTTTGATTTGTATCAAAAAATCTTTTGATTTGTTGATGGCTTATCATATGTTTGATAATCTGCTAAATTCTTCTAATGTATTTTCTAAATTCTAGGGCAATTTGATGAGGAAACAGGTACAGTGAAGTTACATATCATATCCACATTACAGAATTATAAACAGTAGAGCCTAGTTAAGGATATGATTGACACTAAAATCTGTACAATCAAAAGATTGTTGCAGAACTACTTAAATCATATTTATCTGTGTGAAATCTTTTCTGACCCATCTACACATGAGACATTGATAATCATGCTGTCTTTTGTTATAACTAAATCCAAACCTGTTTCTGTTATCTCCAGCATCGCACAGAAATTCAATTTTGTTTTTTATGTCTGGCATTCCCATGAGACTGATGTGCGGCAAGGATTTTGGTATTCTGTGTTATTGCTCCATGTAGATTTAGTGCTCCATAAATTATATTTGAATTCATGGGTGAATTAATGATACAAATTCTGCCTTCTATTTTGCATTCTAATTAGCTAATGCAAAAGATACTGGAAGTGTCATTAGTTCTATCTGTTATCTTTGCATTCATAAAGCATTTTGGAAGGAAAATGGCACCTGAGATACATGTTAGAAGATGATGATGAGATTTTGACAGGGGGAGGTACAAGGAGAAAAGGCAATACACACAGAAGGCCCAAACTTAAGAGCCATTTTGTCTATTCTAATGGACAGCTAATCTTGTGATTCAGTGTACTGCTTGCAAATGATCTTGCTCTCAGACCTATTAGCTGTTTACTTAGCTTTTAGGATATGGGCAAGTAGCAAATATATATAGGAGTCAGAGGAACCTTTCTCACCATTAACCTGATGAGATGCTATCCCATCGGAATTCCTCTTTCCACCTAAAACCAAAGAGCCTCCCTGGAAGTACCCCTTTATTCTTTGCATCCCTCCTGACTGTGAGAGGCTCACATGAATCTTATACAAGACACATCTGAAAATATTGAATTTGTTTCTGCCTATGGACAGCTACCATCTTGTAATACATATTTGAAGCATGTTCTTTACATAAACATCTTTGAAGCCACAGCACCTATATATCTATGGTTTTATATGCATTATTATATCCTTCACAATAATTATGCAAGGTTCATTTTCTTTTTTTTTTTTTAATGAGGATATTTATGTTGCAAGAGTGTCATTCTCACTATATGTAGCTAATTAGTGTGCTACATTGGTGATTCAAAACCATTTATTTCTGTTTTACACCAAAGTCTTTGCTTTTTCAACCAGGGAACTCTATCTCTCAGCTTAAACAAAGGTTCAGAGGGTAGGAAAGCATATTGTGTGTTCTGAGAATAATCCACAAAGTGGACAATTTTGGCCATATCTGAGATTCTCAGTGTTGTTTGTGCATTAGAATCACCTGGGGAGGTTTTAAACTTTATGCTCAGATTTCACCACAGTCCTCCATCACAGACAAATCAAATCACAATCTCTGAGAGAGGAGCCCTGCAATAAGAAGATTTTTTAAGTTCTTGGGTGATTTTCATACGTAGCCAATACTGAGAACCACTGCACTGAAATAAAGGGCACGTGTACAGGGGCACAGTGTTTTCAAAAGTGACTATTAGAATCAGGTCTGCAGCTTAGAATCCCAGCTGCCTTATTTAGTAACTCTGTGACCCTAGGCTAATTATTATTATTTTTTTTAATAATAATCTTTTATTTATTTAATATTTATTTTTGACTGTGTTGGGTCTTCGTTTCTGTGCGAGGGCTTTCTCTAGTTGCTGCAAGCGGGGGCCACTCTTCATCGCGGTGCGCGGGCCTCTTCACTATCACGGCCTAGGCTAATTATTAAATCTCCATTTATTTGCCTGTAAAATGGGAATAAACTAAAATATGTAAAGTGCTTAATATATGGAGTAGGCTTAATTAATGACAATTCTTACTATTTATAAAGAAATAGCAAATAAATTGGAAAAGTGACACTAAGACTATGTTGGGAAATACCTGACTAAGCACAGGAGAGGATTATCATGAGTGTAGATGACAAAAACAAATTGGATTAGAGATATATTTTTTACTCAGATGCTTATGATTGTTAAACATTTCCTATTTACATATCCTCTGCAGTTAGTAATCCTTGGTATTAATTACATACAGGTTTTAATTGGCATAAGCTTTTAAATTCTCCATATCTCATAATGATGAGAAAGGATAAAAGAGTGTCTGGTTTTGATAATGTATGAATAATGATAATTATGGTGTTCTTTGTTTTACTAAGCATCATATATTTTTCAGATGAATGGAGTTTTAGATGTCTTAACTAGTAATTGCATAATACCATTTACAGTCTCCTTTTTATTAGACATTGCTGGTCTTAAATCATCTAGAGGCAACAAACAACAATGAAAGTTTAGCTGTTTTACATATTAAGACACTGTCACATTCAGTTTTCATTTGGTTCTCATAAGCCCCAAGACAAGAGAATGAAGAACCTATATGTGGTTAAATGGCTTGTAGGGAAAGGGCTACAAAAAGAGCCCTTCCCCTCTAACTCTTAATCTAATGCTTCTTTTATAACATACACACTTATCTGGAATATGTTGAAAGTCTAGAAACTAAGAATGTTTTGGCCCAGTTATGAGGACAACCCTATGAACTTGGTGTGACTAGATCATAGGAATATGGGGTGTCACTCTACTTCTTTGTACGTCTAAGCTGAAAGTCAGAGAATCAGTCAAGATAGTAGAAACTTTAAAATTTTCAAAGAATCAAACAGGCAACGCTTACTCAACCAAAGTCCAGATGGTTCAAGACACTGATGCCAGCAAACAGAAATAGAGTGAGGAAATACCACTATGCAACTTCTGGTCTTACTATGTAAGACATAAGTAGTCCTGGCTACAAGGGAATTTATAGAAAGCCTTTGGCTTAAGGGGGAAAGTCTCTGAGAAGTCCGGCAACAGACTCAGAATCCTTATAAATATCCTGGAAATAGTGGATGGTGTGAATCATCTGCAGTTTCCTTTCAGTAGCTAAACTTCTTCAGTTCTGTACAGAACACATCCTTTGCACTATAGTTGATGTTTTAGGAAACAGCGACGTATATTCAAATATTTCAACACTCCATTCAATTTAGATTCAAAGTTTGCTGAAAGTGATATCCATTAAAAGTATTACATTGTAATTAACCATTTTATTGTAAATTGTACAAAACTCTTACTCTCTTATGTTAATCTAGTATCAGTTTATGTGTCTAACGTTTCAAATGAAGAAGATAATCTAGATGCAATACTAAATTAAATTCTCTAATATATACCTTAAAGATAAAATAGCTAATTATAGCCAGCTATTATATGTGGAAGTATGCATGAAATAGTCTAAATTTGACTTAACAAAGTGATAAAGAAATTGAGAGATAAGTTTAAATACACGTATATGTATGGCCAATTTGAAACTTATATGTCTGCTTTAAAAAATAGGTATTTTTGAATTGATACATTTAAGTGCCTTAGTCCAACAAAAGTTAAAGCAGATGTGTTTTTTAATTGTTTTTTTTAATTTCTAAAGCAATGGGTATTCCTTGTAAATAATACCAGTACAGAAGTATATAGAGCAAAATATGACAGTAAGAAGTTCAGATTGTTAGTACCTCTAGCAATGAGAGAATGGGATTAGAAATGGCAATAAAGGGGTCAACAACCTTATTTGTAATGCTTAATTTCTTTAACAAAAAGGAAAGGTAAAATGACAAGATGTTTCCATTGACAATTACGGATATTATATACAGAAACGTTATAGTATTTTTTAATTTCTCAATAATCTTTGACGATTTAAATTAGACTTTATTACTAGGTAATTGAGCTTAATTTAACTTCTTTAATACCCTAGAGACATCTGAACTGAACTTTAAAATAATTTTTTAATTCTAGAAGCATTGATTTCTGCATTTGTTAATTTAATACCAAAAAAACAGATCATTCTACTGTGATCACCTTCCAAAATGTGCTGGATTTCCTTCCTATACACAAAGTCTGTGCTGGATTTCCTTCCTATACACAAAGTCTGAAGACATCCAGAAAGATATTCTGAGTAATGCTTCCTCAAACATAACAAAACAAAAAGGCAGTGCTTTCCTTTTTCATTATCATGTAATTGGTCCTCAAGTTGAAGCAGACCTGCAGCTGAAGCCATGTGGTGATTCATAATATGTACAGCCACTTAAATACTTTCTCCCCATCCCTTACATTTCACTGCTAGGGAAGTTAAGGGTGATTTGAGTTAGAAACAGAGAAAAAGCTAAACTAAGAGCCTTATTGCTGAATGACACTTTCCTGACTTATTGCCATTTAGATCTGACATAAGCCATGCATAAATTAAGAAAATGTCATTAAAGTAGTATACCAATAAAATAAAGTAGAAACCTCAAAAGTATAACAATACCAGTAGAAAAAATATAAAATTAAGAAAAATTAATAGCCTTTTAAGAATTTTATATAGGCAACTTGGAAGGAGATCAAAAATGAAATGTTTGCTTTTTTGTAATTTATAAGCAAAAGCAGGATCAAGACTAAAGTGAGTATAAAGTTTAATGGAGGATATATTTGCTTCTAATAAATAATCAAAGTAATACCATAAAGCTTATTTATATGCTCTTTATATAATTATAAGCAACTGTAATTTCTATGAGAAATTTTTTTCTAATTAATCTCATTAAAATAAATAAAATGCATGAATTGCTTTTCTGTATAGTCTAGTCTATTTAGACTATACAGAACTCTAGTGAGCTTAACGGCAAAATATAAAATGTAGTAACATGAAAATTTCATGACACCAGTATAACCCTACTACCCATTGCAAAGTCAGGTCAAAATAATCATTACAAATGAATAGATTTGGATAAATCTTATGCAAATAATAATAAGTTGACTAGACAAATGAAAATTAATACTCTTGATTTATTCCAGTAGAAAGCATAATCTTAGCTAACAGAGAGGAGACAATTTTCAAGGAGAGCCACATGATTTAGAAGAAAAAATCCTAAGGAGGTGAAAGGGAGAAGGGTAGATAATATTAAACTTGTTTGCTCTCTCCTAGTTACTTATGTTTACCTATTTATTTATTCTTTAAAATATATATTTTTTTAATGATGTGGTTATCAGATATTTAGTTAATAATGACTTTATTCCACATATCACTCATCCAAAGTAATATTAGGTAGTTATTTGAACTAAGGCTGAATTTTTAAAAACTTTTCGTTCTAAGTAAGACACTTTCCACAGGTAATTCTCATGTGTTATTCCAAGTAAGAGTTACATGGTCAATTTCAGATTAAAAAAAAAAGGCATGAGATTAAAAAAAAATTAAATTGGTTCTGTGTTGCCGGACTTCTCAGAGACTTTAATAACTTGATGTGCAGTGTTAATCTTTAAAAGGTGCAAGCTGTAAGCAACAATTTATAGAATTGTATTTCTATGGATCCTTCTTTTTTTTTCCATATCATCTCTCAAGAGTAGCATTCCTTAGAAAATATTTTGAGAAGTATTGAACTTACTAAAGGGTAACAGAAATAAGTCCAAGGAAAGGCAGCTAGTCAGAAATTAGTTTCTGACTGTTTAAGAGGCCAGATATATGTCCCCAAGTAGATTCAAGGCCAGTGTACAATCAAGAGGGTGTATTTTAAAGAAAGAGGAGAAGGTTGTTTGTTCTCATTATCAATTTAAGCCTTGCTTGTATAAACTACAGTGTATTAGGAGTTATAAATTGCATGTTTATTTTCTCTAAATCTGCCAACAAAGCGATAATTATGCCATTTTATAGATGATGAAACTGAGGATTAAAGCACTGAAGCAACTACTTAAAGGCCATACAGATAGTAAGTGGCAAAGCTAACTCAGATGTGGGTAGGAAACAGATTTTTTTCCATCGTACTTTTTCTTTGTACCTAAAACATTTATCACAGGTGGTTAAGATTTTGGAGCCATATAAAACATAGTTCAGTTATAGTATAAGCTGTAAGAAAATGCAGCATAAAAAATATAACCTAAGGCTCTAGAAACATATTACTTGTTAGAAAGATAAAACATAAAGAATTAAAAATAATATGACTAAATACAATTTACACTAAGAAAGATGTGGAGGCCTTGATTGCTATGAGAATTCTGAAGTTGGTGAACCAATAATAGGTAATTTGTAGGATTTGAAATATATTCTCACAGGATAGGTTGAACATCAATAGCAGGACATTAATAAGTAAAGTAGAAAGATTTTAATCCATAAAAAGTAAAAAATGTAGGCATGGAGTGGAACAGTTTCACTAATACAGAGTCTGTGTGTAGGGAAATACTGAGGAAAGTAAGAATTAGGTAGAAAAATATCTGAGAGCAGGTAGAATCAATTTGCCTTTACCCTTTATGAATCATGTGACTTTAAACTCTAAGATAAAGTCTGTTAACAGGAAAAAAAATATGAGGAGAACAAAAGAAGTTGTCTATTGCTAATTGGCACACAATGATTAAAGTTAGGAACTGTGAATATTTCATAGAGAAAATTTTAATAATATGTGAAAACAACAACAATAGTGTGGACTTTCATATGGCTAAAGAATATAAACTCTTGGAGAGCATAACTGTTTTCTTTTACACTGTCAATCCCTAGCACCCAGAGCAGTGATTAGATCACAGTTATATACTTGACTTATGGCTCTGAGAAGCAAAATTGGCCATCCACAGTCACAGATAGAAAGATTGGAACACAGATAGGAAGACAGGTCTGTTTGACCAGAAAGCTCAAATTTATCCTTTTCCCACCAAAGCCATGCTTTATATTTATTAGGAGCAATCACCCAAAAGCTTGGTAGAATGTGTCTAGATCATAGTACAATAAACAACATCTTACATCTTGCTTGAATTACACCTAATTTTAGTGTAGCCATCACATGAATAAGATAAATTTATTGTTTGGTGAAGGGTATGAGCCTTATAAACGCTGATATCCTTCTAAGCCTTTTATTTATTCCCTTCCCATGGATACAACAACAAAAAATACTTGGTCCACAAAAATATATAGAAGTATGTGGCTCTGTTCCTAGGATCGAACATTGTCTATCCCAGTGCTTGACAGGCCATAATTTCTGTGATGACTCCAGGGACATAACAGTGATTCCCACTGACATTGACCATAAAGGTGAGAGTACACACTGGTGGTAGTAACAACAGAGATTATGTCTATGATGGTGGCTAATAACTAATACTATGGATAATACTAGTAAGAGGGACTTGTTGGTCTTGTTGGTAATTCATGAAAAATCAGATAAAGAGGAATGTCTCTGAAAGGTCTGAGGTAGATAATCAGGGGTAGGCTGTGTAAACAGGAGTTTGAGGAGTGTGACATGTGAACCAAGAAAGACATAGAATGGAGACAATTTCATCTGCTTAGGCATCAAGTAATCTTTCTTTTTAAATAGAATGTATAAGCTACTTTAAGTCCTCGAATTTGGTGAAAGTTATTGAAACCTATTATTTTGTGCAAAATATATGATCTTCTTTATTATACAGAAATGTTTACGCCTCTGTTGTGAAATAGCTATGATTTTCTTTTCTGGCTTTTGCATGTTTGTTTCTAGTAATTCTTTTGCCAGGCATTGTTTAATACCTGAGACCCTCTTTTCTGTTAAAAGTCTTCCTTTTTGGGTGCTAGCCTCATGGCAACCATTTTATATTCTGGAAAGAATAAGCTCATTATTAACATAAATTTCTGAAGAGGAGCATTTCATGTTTTATTCAGTAACCCTCACTAGATCTTTGTATCTGATGCCCTTTAAAGGATGCAAAACAATGTCGGTGCTCAGTGAGTGAAAAAATGAATGAGTGAATTGATGTATGAATGGGTGGATATAAACATTTTTATTTTTAATTAAAATAAATTTCATGCTTCATTTCATGTTCAGAACACTTAACATAAGGTTTTGTATATTGCTGACAGTTTTTATTCCTTGTAAAGCTTTTAGAAGTATGCCACCAAGTCATTTGTTTGGTGTGGACCTATGTCTAAGTAATCAAATTTGACAGCAAATTTTGAATGGTGACAATGTCTAGAAATATTTCCCCAAGTTATCAGATTAACAAATATCTAGAAGTTCCCCTTAAATATTCAGATTTCTGAACTTTGTGACAGCTTACTTAACTTGAATCTCCAACTAAGTGACCTAGGTAACTGTATCCCCCATCAGGTAATTTGGTAATGTTGGTCAAGAACTGTATCTTAAATGAAACTCACACTTATTGTATTTGAACTGCTAAAATCAAAATAAGATTATTCTGATTTTTCAGTTAGTTTCCACATCCTCTTTTATTCTGCTACCAAAGTCACTGATAACCAGATTTTATTAATTTTTAATTAAATTTATACAGAATTCATAATGATTTTACTATAGAATTTTGTGGACTATATTTGCAGGTAGATAGATAGATGGATAGATACAATTTTGCTTAATAGAATTAGCTAACTAAATTAATAGCTTCACTTGGGTTGGGTGAGGACATACAAAAAAAATGTTTAACTTATTTAAGAAAATACACTTGATTTAAGTATTCTACCAGGGCATTTGCATAGAATATGCTAATTATACGTGTCTCTTATCTGTTCATTGAAGTAGGTCTGTCAGAACAATTATTTAACGTTTGTTTAATAATTTGTTTGGGTTACTTTATGGCCTTGAAGGGAATAAATTCACATTTGCTTATGAATACCCTACATTTCAAACTTTTAACTAATTAAGGATGATAACCTTTTCACCCCAATTAACTCCTAATTAATGAAGTTTTACATTATTTGTTCTTTTTTCCTCTCTTGTTTGATTTTGGTAATAGGTAAACAACACAAACGAACATTGTTTTCCAAGATTTGCCAGCCTATTGCTGTGCTCTACTTTAATACATGCTGGAATAGGAAACACTTCCATATTTTCTAATGTAATGCTCATAGTAGCACTTTGTTCCTTCTAAGAACAGCAAACTAAGGCTAAGAAAGTTAAGCTATTTGTCCAAATCATGTAGTAAGTAGGACAACTGGGATTTACATTGTTTGTCTGGTTCCAAAAATCCTTATTTTTAATTCTATTTTAAAATATTTCTGTGTTACTAATAAACTAACAGAGCTAAGCCTGCATTTTACAATGTGTAATCTATATGACATAATTATGATACTTATCAGTCAGTATGATACCACTTTGTTTTATATTCCAACGTATTCACTGTCTTGCAGACATTTTATACATTATTAGATAACCAGCAAGGACCTGCTGTATAGCACAGAGAATGATGGTCAATATTCTGTAATAACCTAAATGGGAAAAGAATTTGAAAAAGAATAGATACATGTATATGTGTGATGGAATCACTTTGTTGTACACCTGAAACTAACACATAGTTAATCAACTATGCTTCAATATAAAATAACAATTTTTCTTAAATTAAAAAAATAATTCCTCTTATTTTAACATACTCTTTGGATAACTTTAGTATTAATAAATAAATCAAGTATATAACTTTAGTATTAATAACCAAACTTTATTTATCAAGACATATTTTTCTTTCTCCTTTAAAAAACACCTTGTATCAGCCATAAGTTAAGTACGGGTTCACAGCACAGACTTGTTATGGGCAGACACTGGGAGGTACCTTCTGCTGAATTTACTAAGAGATCCCTCATAGATTCTTTTGAGTTGTATTTTTTATAATTTTGTGGTTTTATTACACTCATTTAAAATAGAGCAAAAATCTTTCTTCTCCTAGATCTACAATCTCCTTCACTTTAAAAAGAGAACAAGGTTGTTCAATTTAAAGTAGTATGGATTGCACTGGTTCGTTGTGTAGCTACAGAACATATCATACAGCAATCATCTGACCCTTCTTTCAGAGAACCATTTGAGACAGTCTCTGTCTTTCTCAGGAGGAGGTAGAGTGATTAAGCTGTCATTATCTCCTAGTGTCCCTGAAAGGACATGAGTTTCAAAGCTATATTGCCTGACACTTAAACTCATACCTTGAGATACTGAGAAAGAGGATGGATAGGGGAAAGAGAGAGCCAGCTTTAAAATTCTGTTGCCGTATAGAAAGATTTTAGAACTTTTGCCCACACTACAATTTAACTTGCATTTCATGTAACAGAAAAAAACAGAGCACATAAAATGAACATCATTATTTTATGTCTGCTTCTTTACATCACTGCAAAAAGAAAGTAATAGAAATTTACTCAGAGAACCCAAGGGTTGTGAATGACTTTTCAGAGAATGAGTGTGTATGCTTCACAGAAAACCAAAGGGATGTTCTCCTAATTACTAATGGCTGGTCTGAGAGATACAAAATGACAGTGGGATTGAAAAGTTAATGTATAACTCAAGAAAAATTGCTGAACTAAGTGCTAGGAAATCCAGCTCCAGTCAGAGGTAAGTACTTTTATTCTCAAGTCAGGAAAACCTGGGTTCAGATGCTAGCTTCACTATTTACTAGCTTCATGATCTTGGGCAAGTTAACTTGCACAAGCCTTATTTTCCTTATCTGTAAAATGAACGTAACAACTGTCACCTACACTTTAACGCTGCTGTCACAGTTAATAATATAGTGCACAAAAAGAGCATTAGACAATGATTGGTATATAAGACTGCAATAAATATTAATGGTGGCTATTAACTCTCTACATTGTATATATTAAAAAGGATTAAAAATAGTTAAGTATTTAGAGAATAAAAATATAAACAATTATTTATGGCATATTTTGTGGTGATGGTTTCACGAGTGTTTACTCATCTCCAAACTCATCAAGGTGTATATATGAAATATGTAGAGCTTTTTGCATGTCAATCATACCTCAATAAAGTAGTTCAAAAATTTTAATACAATAAATAAAAATATAAACTTAAGAAAATTTGAAAAACAAGGGAAAGAATAGTACGTAAAAATTAATTCTACTTAGTCCTAGAAGTTGGCTGCTCTTTTTCTTTTAGAATCCAAGTGGACAAAGCAGTGAGTGAACGTGAGCAATTACAATGTTCATAGTGTCCATTGGAAGAAAACAAGCCAAATTAGTTAGATCATAGAGAGATCTCAACTGATTTTAAAAGGGACACTGAAAGATGCAGTGGATATTATCCTAGCAAAATCCCTAGAATAAATTTAATAAGGGATGTCCAATAGCTGTCTCAAAGCATATGTCAGTGCAAGCCAGAGGCATAAAGATAATTCAACAAAGCAAGTACAGTCCTAAGAGGGGCCACAGCAATACAGGCTAACTATTCATAGTTCTTTTTTTTCTTTCCAGTTTTATTGAGGTATAATTCCCAAGTAAAATTGTAATATATTTAAAGTGTACAACGTGATGATTTGATATACATATACATTGTGAAGGAATTCCCACAGTCAAATTAATGAACACATCCATCACCTCACATAGTTACTCTATTTCTTTCTTTTTTTTTCTTTTTGGGTGAGAACAACTAAGATCTACTGTCTTAGTAAATTTCAATTATACAATACAGTATTATCAACTGTAGTCACCATGCTATACATCAGATCCTCAAAATTTATTCATCTTATAGTTGAAAGTTTGTACCTTTTACCAACCTCACCCTTTCACCTTCCCAACATTCTACTTTCTGTTTCTATGAGTTCTACTTTTGTTCTTTCCCTTTTTCTTTTTTTTCTCTTTCTTTTTTTTTTAGATTCCACATATAAGTGATACTAGGCAGTATTTGTCTTTCTTTGTATGGCTTATTTCACTTAGCATAATGTTCTCCGGGTTCATTCATGTTGTTGCAAATGGCAGGATTTCCTTCTTTTTAAAAGCTGAGTAATATTCCATATATCTTCATAAATACACACACACACACACACACACACACATATACACTTCTTTTTCCATGCATCCATCAACAGACACTTCAATTGTTTCCATATCTTGGCTATAATGAATAATGCTGCAATGAACATAGGAATACAGAAATCTCTTTGATATAATGATTTTGTTACTTTGGATATATATCCAGAAGTGAGATTGCTGGATCATATGGTAGTTCTATTTTTAATCTTTTGAAGAACTTCTGTACTGTTTTCCATAATGGCTGTACCAGTTTACATTCCCACCAACAGTGCACAAGGGTCCCCTTTTCCTTGCAACCTCACCAGTATTTGTTATCTCGTCTTTTTTTACAATAGACAGCCTAACAGGTGTGAAGTGATACCTCATTGTGGTTTCGACTTGCATTTCACTGATGATGAGTGATGTTGAGTATGTTTTCATATATCTGTTGGCATTAGTATGTCTTCTTTGGAAAAATATTTATTAAGGTTGTTTACCCATATTAATTGGATTATTTGTGTTTTTGCTATTGAGCTGTATGAGTTCCTTGTATATTTTCAATATTAACCCCTTATAGGATATGTGGTTTGCAAATATTTTCTCTTATTCCGTAGGTTGTCATTTCATTTTGTGGATGGTTTCTTTTGCTATGCAGAAGCTTTATAGTTTGATGCCGACCTACTTGTTTATTTTTGCTTTTGTTGTCTTTGCTTTTGGTGTCAAATCCCAAAACTCATTGCCAAGAGCAACCTCAAGAAGTTTATGTCCTATGTTTTCTTCTAAGAGGTTTCAGGTCTTACTTTCAAGTCTTTAATCCATTTTGAGTTGATTTTGTGTATGGTGTACGAGGTCCAGTTTCATTCTTTTGCATGTGGCAGTCCAGTTTCCCCAACACCATTTATTGAAAAGATTACCCTTTCCCTGTGGTGTACTCTTAGCCCCTTTGCTGCAAATTAATTGACCATATATGTGTGGGTTTATTTTGGGGCTCTCTGTTCTTTTCCATTGATCCATGTGTCTGTTTTTATGCCAATACCATACTTTGTTGATTACTACAGCTTTGTTATATAGTTTAAAATCAGGGAGCCTGATGCCTCCAGCTTTGCTTGTTTTGCTCAAGGTTGCTTTCGATATTCAGGATATTTTGTGGTTTCATAGGAATTTTTAGGTATTCAGTGTAAATCAAGGGCAAAATTTAGAATATCAAGGTATGTCCAGGGGTAAAAAGGTTTCAAATGATTTCTTTTGAGAAACCCTTCATATTATGCCCTTTCTATTTTTTAAAATAATCATTAACATATTTACAGGTCTGAGAAATAGAATTTTTTAAAAAGTCAATTTAATATTTTAGACGTCTCCAAGCGTGTTTGGCTCTAGAACTATTTTTCTTCCATATGACCTAATGATAGCCATGAAACTAGTATTTTCAGAGCACTAGGAGATACCCATATTAAATCATAGTATTCAAGTATTTATTAAGCATAAATATTGCTTATTAAAAGTCAGATTTTGATAAAAACATCAGAGTTAAGGTTATACAAGCCTCTGGGATGTATTGACACACATGATTCAACCATAAATCCCACTGAGGGCCTATTAAGAATCAATATTTGTTCTTTTATCCAGTCATATCAGTGGCAGTATTATTAGTAAGCAAATTTACCATTTGTAACCCTAGAGCCCGGGGAGATTTTTGCCTTTATCTACTTCATATTTGTTCTTTAATTCTGTGTAGCAATTTACCTAGTATTTTTTAAATTCAGATAAGTAACTATACATGCCCTATAACTAATGCAGGTTTTAATCCTCACATAAACCACTGTATATGAAGAATAAAATGTTTCCCAATTTTAAAGGACTGTTATGATTTACCTTAAGCTAAAATAATAAATATATTGAGGGCAAATTTTAGTATGGATTTTTATTAGCTGATACTGATTAGGGATATGCTGTTTTGAAATTCTTGGATGTCAAAAAGGAATAGTTTTAGGCACCAGGTTTTTGCTTAGCCTATTGGCAACTGTGGTGACATACTGCTGTAGGGCATTTTCCTCTTAGAATCTTACTCCAGTTACTTTCTATTGGATGATAATCACTGTTGAGAAAAAACCAGCACATGTTAACTTCTGCAAGAGCAACCATCATGAAATGAAAACACCAATGCTTTTATTTATTTATTTATTTCACATAGTTTATTGAAGTATAGTTGCTCTACAATTTTATGTTACAGGTGTACAGTATAGTGATTCACAATTTTTAAAGGTTATACTCCATTTTTATAGTTATAAAATATTGGTTAAGTTCCCTGTGTTGTACAATATATCCTTGTAGCTTTATTTTATACCTAATACTTTGTACCTCTTACTCCCCTCCACTTGTATTGCCCCTCCTCCCCATCGCTCCCCCCAGTGGTAACCACTAGTTTGTTCTCTATGTCTGTGAGTCTGCTTCTTTTTCATTATATGCACTAGTTTGTTGTATTTTTTAGGTTCCATATATAAGTGATATCATACAGTATTTGTCTTTCTCTGTCTGACTTATTTCACTTAGCATAATGCCCTCCAAGTCAATCCATCTTGCTGCAAATGGCAGAATTCCATTTTTATGGCTGCATAGTATTCTATCGAGTGTGTGTGTGTGTGTGTGTGTGTGTGTGTGTGTGTGTGTGTGTGTGTATCACATCTTCTTTATCTATTCATATGTTTCTGGACACTTAGACTGCTTCCATATCTTGGCAATTGTAAATAATGTTGTTATTAACATTGGGATGCATGTATCTTTTCAAATTAGTGTTGTTTTTTTCAGATATATACCCAGGAGTGGAACTGCTGGCTTGTATGGTGGTTCTATTTTTAGTTTTTTGAGAAACCTCCATACCATTTTCTACAGTGACTGCACCAATTTACATTCCCACCAACAGTGTACAAGGGTTTCCTTTTCTCCACATCCTCACTAACATTTATTGTTTGTTTGCTTTGTGGGAGAAATTTTATTTAATGTCTCACGCAAAGACGTAGTAAAGCCAATTTTTTTGGCACCATAAACATTTAAAATCTTTCTGTTTTCATTTGATTTTGTATTTATTTAGGCCTTAAATATTGCCATTATTTAGCATTAGAAAAATGGAACATTGTCTATAGGTGATCTCCACATTCTGGCATAAAGATTAACCATTTTATGAGATGGAGGGTTGAAGGAATGGGGAGTTTTAGTCATTTAATCAGGCAGTATATAAACATCTTTTATGAGCCAACCACTGTATTACTGGGGATATGGTAATGAATAAAGCAGACCCTGTTTATACCCTCAAGAAGAAGGTTGCATCAGAGAAGAAAGACATTTAGCAAATCATTTCCAGTAACTAAACATATTGTTTCAAATATACAAAGGGCTTTAGAGAACTACTTGGTTAGAGACAGGTTAGAGAGTACTAATACATCTTGTATGCTTTCTGGACACTGCATTTTCTCTTAATTAGGTCTGCAATTCCTACTGAGATCTGTGGAACCTTAGTGATGGTATGGAGAAAAAAAGGAGGGCATGGAAGGACGTTTGCAGAATGTTCTGGGAATGAAATATAATAAAACATAGCCCTTGGGAATGTATTAAATAAAACTGCCCTGTCACTTTGCATTGGAAATATGCAATGAAACCACTTCTTTCAAATCAGTTAGCATGGGTTGAAAATCTACAGAGTATCAGAAACTCTAATACAGCAAAGACTTAAAGACCCTACCCTGCTCAGAGCTTGCTTTAATGGAGAGCTAAGTCAAAGAATCACATAATTATAACATGCTAATACGAAAAGGCAGTGCTCAATGACAGCTACAGTTGGCTGTGAAGATAAAGAAGAGTGGTTGAGAATAATGAAGAAAAGATTTAAAGAAGAGGTGGCTCACAAGGATAAAATTTAACACGTGAAGATGGGGTTGAGGGTAAAGAAAGTATAAAAACAAAGGTAGGAAGATGAGAGATAATCTAAACTTTCTAAGCATGGAGTAATATTTTTTGCAGGCTACATGAGAGAATAAAGAGATTGGGAAAATAAAGTAAGATGAGCTAAAAATATACAGCAAAAGATAAACAGGGCTGTAGGAAGCATTATGAACAGAGGTAGCCGAAGATGCCTAGAGAAATAGGCTTGGAGCTACAGCTGCATATAGTGCAGAGGAAATGCTTGTTCAGGACATTTTGCAGGTAACGCTTGGAGTGCTGCTTCTCATACTGACTGTACGTTAGCTTTACCCACTGCCTCCTGCATTAGAATTGTCTTAGATCCTATTGACAAGGCAGATTTCAAGGGATACTATCTGACATAGGAAGACTTTTTAAAGTGAGACTATTTCCCCTTCCCCAACCTCCAAATAACTCTGAGGCTCACTAAAATTTCAGAATAATTGGTTGAAAGGCTGTGGCGACTTCCTTCCAGTACATTTCTTAAAGATTGCATACATAGATGTATGCATACATATACATCTGAAGAAAGAAAAAAAGAAATGGTATTGAGTGTACATATTCTTGCACAATTTGTAGAGTGTTTCCATATTATCTTGTCGCTCAACCTCATTCTTTGAAATGACTACATGGTATTCTGTAAAATGGCTGTCCCATTAATAATTTAATTGCTTCTGCATTCGTAAACATTTATATTTCTTGGTCTAATTTGTGTAATTGCAATGGATATTCTTAAGCACAAATCTTTGGAATATGTACTTGTATTTCTGAAAGGTAGATTGGTAGAAGTTGAATTTTTTGGTCAATAGAAGGGTTATTAAATTGTGGTGATTGCATTTCATTATATTACCAAAATGGTCACTGTTTTTATAACTGACACATTATAACCACATGGCTACTAAGGTCACATAACCCAATTTCAAAATATAACTGGTGTTTGCTAAAACTATTTTTCAAAATAAAAAATGGAAAATATCTTATGTTTGAATCTTTTGTATCATGCAATATACTGAAAACTAACATTAAAGTAACAAGGTAGATGATAAGCATTGATATGATTCCAAATTCAAATAGAATGCCTAAAGATTATAAATAAATAATAAGAACATGGCAGTAACTATGTATTCCAGAGATTAGCATTCTGAAGGATAACATTCTCGAGGATAATGTTACTCTCAAAGTCTAGTAAGACTTAATAAAACTATGGAAATATGTAAAATCCTTCCTATTCAACCAGGATTTGTATCCATAAAAAATGTCTCTGTTCCTATATGAGGACAAGATTCTATACAGATAAAAGGTGGTTCTAATTCAGTCTGCTTAGAGTCTATAACCCTCTCATAGAAGTCATGATTTGGAATTTAACACCAGAGATCCTAGCGTTTGCTGTCCAGAGACTCAGGCCAAGTTAATGAATCCAAGTACTTTGAAACTGAAGTGAAAATACATTCCACCTTTAGCATCTCTGACTATGAGATAAGTAATAAATTAGTGGAACATAATAGAATGTACGATGGACTAGCAAATTACTTCTTTTAAAAATAACAGGTAAATGGGGGGGGAAGACTTTACTCAAGATTCATGATTCTTAAAAATTTAACAATTAAAATAATAAACAATTTAGCTAACACAGATCAATTTTGACAAAAATTCACTTTATTTTCCTTTAAAGCACAAATACACAAAGGTTTTCTAAACATTATCTTATGCTTTGATTTATGTATAGTACAGAAAAGAGAACTCTGTAGCCCAAAATGGCTTTCCCCATCTTGACTATGTACCAGGAAATATAGATATTATTTCTTTATACTGTGTTCCGTGATAAAACCCAGACCCTCCTCCTGGATTGAGTGCAGTAGTTCCCCTTCCCACCTCATATCATCTTTCACTGGTTACCAGTATAACAGCGATCCCAATGTACTATGTCTAGTTTTCCCTTTAGATGACTCCTTGAGAATAGCATCACAAGGGTTAATTTGACTTCAGGAGCCTAACACAGTGGTTTTTAAATTCATATACTCAGAACCCCTTTTACACCCTTAAAAAATTAGTGAGGACCCAAAGACCAAAGAGGTTGACAAAGTGTGGCCTGCCGGCCCAATCCAGCCCATCTCCTGTTTTTGTGAATAAGTATTATTTGAACAGAGCTACCCCTGTTTATTTTTATATTGTTTATGGCTATTTTCTCTCTGTAATTGCAGAGTTGAGTAATGTGACAGACGCCATATGGCTTGCCAAGCATAAACTATTTACTATCTTGTCCTTTACAGAAAACATTTGCCAGCCTCTGGTTTATGTGGATTATAACTAGTGATTTTTACCACATGAAAAATTAAGCTTAGATGATTTTAAAATCGAGAAATACATAACAAGCACACTCTTCATTAGGCACCAGAGCTAATAGTCATGCAGCCTTTGGGAAACCACTGTACATTCATGAGAAAATGAGAATGAAAAAGGCAAATAACACCTTAGTATTATCATGAAAGTAGTTTTAACCTTCTGTGAGACCCTAAATGTGTATAAGGAATGTGAGAGGTCCTCAGACCATATTTGAGAGCTGCTGGAATACTATATGGCAAATAGTAGTAGCTACTCAATAAATACATGGATGAATAAGCAATAGCAACAAAAGAGATCAAACATTTCCATAGTGCCTTACCATTTACAGAGAACTTTTATGTCCATTTCTATTTTAAGAAAATTTAAGGGGGCAAAAGTATTAAAGAAAAGGGTTTTGGTGTAGGAGATATTAGAGGATATTTGCAAGCTGAGGAGAAAGAGGGACTTATAGCCTAGTGAACATGATTAAGGATGTATATAACAGACAGAAATAATTAATTTAAACTGGACCATATAAAAGAACTGAAATGACTTAGTTGAATTTTTGATATGGTGCAGAAAATGGTATAATATAGTCCTACAGTGAAAAAAATGAATATGTTGTACTAAAGTAATATGTGGGGAAATAGAAGCGGAATCTTAGAAAGAGCGAAGCACAAGTCATCTTCAAAAGAAAATCTTCAAAGGAGGGTTGCTTTAGGAAACTTTACAATGGAAGACAGACTGCCTTAAAGTTACAGAAGTTCTCAGTGTTAGAGTCTTTCTTAACTTATCCTGTATCTGTACCCTTCACGTAAATTTTTAAAAACATTTAAAATTTATTCTCTGACCTGCTGTGTAAGAAAAATTAAAAACAAAAAATTTCAAGAAGAAATTTAAATTTATCTTGGGAGGAGTCAGAAATAGCCAAAGAATATTTCAACACCTCTTTGAAGGTAATTTAAGAATTACTTCTGGTAGCCGGTACACATACCAGATACCAGAAGTGGCTTTGCCTTTACCTGCTCTGTTCTGTGAAAGTAGTGGGATTTGGACTGGCATCTAGTTATTCTCATCACCTAGGTAACTGCACTCAGATGTACTCTCCATTGTATATTAACTACAATCCAGTTGTTGTGGTTAAACAATGTGTGATATATATTTGAGTCACATAAGTGAATTAGGGTCTTTATTCAAGTTTTTATGGGAAATGGCTTCTTTTATGTATATTGCTTAACTATACACTTTATTCCTAGGGAAGATATCAAAATGCTGCACAATATTCAACCATTCTATTGAGAGAATGTTTAAAAGAAAAAGAGAGATCAGCAATTATGAGCCTAAACCCATCTAGAAACAATTTGTTCTATTATGTTATTGAAAACAAACTTCAGTAAGCCGTAGTGTTTTACCTCCTTCAATAATATATTTACATTATTTGCACAGCAGGATGAGAAAGTAATCCCTGTGGCGATATTAAGGAAATCATTTATTTTTCTGTTATATACACAAATGTGTTACTGTGTATTATACCATACACATGATAGCTTTTAATTGGGAGTCATGAAAATTGAATATCACTACCATGTGTGACATGTGAATTATGATGTGATATTTATAAATATTTTAGTAGTTACCGTTTACCAGATGGAAGTAATGTGTGTTTTTGCAAGTCTGAAACATCTTTTTTATGATAATAGTCCACACTTGAGGTAATTTATTCTGTCCTTGCAATATGGATGTAAGTTCTCTTCACTGTACGTAGTATTCTAAGCTTTTAGCAAATCAAACAATCCTAAACATGAATACACATCAAGATGAATAACAATTCATTTGACTAATGAATGTTAAAATGAAATGTTTTCTCTCTATACGTGCTATAATTTGAAATAAAAGGGCTGAACAAATTTCCCATGTGCATTTTTGCTCATCACATGTAACCTTGGAAAAATAACTCTAAAGGTGATATTTCAACATGGAGGAAATGACATTAAAGTCTACGTTCTATTAGACATAAAACTTTATCCCCAAACATTAGAATGTTATTGCCTATTTTCAGATGGTAAATTAATGTCATTTTCCTTTATCTGTATTTTGTAATCCAGAAGAAACACCTGCTAGAGATTGCAATTTCTGTGGAAGAAGCTTTCCCTCCTCCATTTTTCTTTCTCTTTATAGGTTCCTTTCCTCTACTCTCCGACTTCTATCCCCTCTATCACCACCCTTTTAAAGTACTGTGGATTTTTTTTAAAGCCACGTAGACTAGGCTTGGTGTGAGTTCTATAGTTACCAGTACTAGCAATAGAAATAAAGCATTGTATTGTCACTCTTTCCTTTCCTACTGATTGACTGCATGGCTTATCTTGGCTGGCACCCTGCACATCAATTGGTGTGTCTAGGAAAGCTATGGCAGTCAAATTGTGAGCCTTTCAAGCAAGCATGTGTAATTTTAGCATTTGATGGGTGCTTGAAGAGATGCTTTTCGGAGCTTTCAATCATTTTAATGAGGTATCTTAGTTTGATTTACAAATTTGGTAAGCACAACTTGGTGTTGTTATGTTTAGACTTTGGTTATTTCATAATGTGTGTTTTGAGAGTCCTTGATGCAATAGAAGGATAAAGAAACTTCATCTTTCTCCTCCTACTGTATCTACAAACAGAACAGAAAAGAAGATAAAGCAGAATTAGAAATGACTTTTTGGGTATCAAACAAGATTAAAAGGTTTCAAGTCTCTTAGGATAGAATATTGATCATAGCAAGGTACACACACACACACACCACAAACACACAACTCTGAAACAAAATAACATTGTTTTTTTACCAATGGTTAACAGGATTGTGGTTAAATCTGAGACTTAAGAAAGTAATCTCCTCGCGTTTGAATCCATTTGAAGCTCTACATGAGATCTTACAGTTTTAAAATGTCCCAGGGAAACATATATCTTTGAGTAATGTGATGGAATTATTAAAGTGCTATGAACACTTGCAAGGGAAGCTAAATTAAAGGCACAAAATTTAAAAGGATATATTATTTCATACATAAATTGCCGGCATCTACTTTATAAATGCGAATTAGATTTGTAGTGTATAAAAATCCTTAGGTAGCTGTGATTTACATTTTTCTGTTGGTTGTTACAGTCTAATAATTCTCCTAATGCACTGAAATTTGTTCATGCCACTTTTTGAGAGGCTAAAATGAAAATGTTACAAACAGGAATACATTAATGAAAATGTTACAAACAGGAATACAGCAATAGACATAATCAGGTAGCTCAGCATCTTTGCAAGACTGCAATAGTGGGGAGCTTAAGGTATTTGGAATTAATAGCTTCTCTCCCTTTTCTAGGTGGCCGTTTGCCTGAAATAGAAGAATCGGGGGAATAGATTATGAATATTCAGTTACTATTAGATTATGTTATTCTTGGCATTAGATCTTAAGGAGCTTTATTTGGTGGAATGCTGTAGAAATGCTGCATAGGGTCAGTAAGGTATAATTAGTGAATAATGATTTAAAATTAGGAGACCTAGTTTTTCATTTCACTTTAGTCCTTAATAAACTCAATGATCTTTTACAAATTATTTCTTTTGTGGTATCAATCTGTTGCTATCTGTGAAAATAATTAATTCCTGATCTTCTATATTGATACAAATTATTTCCTGAAAAAAATACAGCGTTTTCAAATTTTACTGTGCAAATAATAGTCTAGCTGGTTGTGAAAAATTTAGATTCCCAGCTGCCATTTCAGAGCTCCTAACTCAGTAAGTCTTGGGTAGTTTCCAGGAATTTGACGTTCTCATTTGTACCCATGGCAGGTGGACCGCATGCTACATGTGTACCACATGTTGCAGATGGGGGCACATTTTTGTGCAGCCTTAAAGTGGTTGGCTAAGCCCTCACTTACTCCCAGATTCCAGTTGGAACAGTTTTTATGAAAGCCAATGACTTACATTAATTCTTCCTAGTAAGTACTAGAGGCAAAATATTACTTAGAGAGATACTATTTGGATATGTATAATTCTTTTCCTTAAGGAGTTGTATGTGCTAAAAGCCTTCAGTGAGCAACTCCTTCATTGAGTTATGTATATCTTCTCTTATTTTATTCTACAAAGCAAAATAATTGATACTAAAGCCTTATGCAGCCTCATAAGTAGTATCTCTTCAAGTGAAAATCACGGAAGTACTTCAAAGAAATGTTTGGAAATCTGTTGCTCCTACTGTACCATTCCTACATTTGAAAAACAATGAAAGTAATATTTTTGCTTGTCTTTGCACGCTGCTTCTCTAAATGAGTAATCTAAACAGGTTACTCTTAGTTGCCATAGGGCCTCAGATTTTGTTCTTCATAACCAATGCAAATGGGAAACGAAACTGAAACCCCAATACAACTAGTTTCCCAACTAATCCTGATTCCAAGGTCTCCTCTTATCTAATCAAGTAGAATTAAAGTATGGATGCTTTATATGGGTTGACACATGGTCAGCTTGTAATCTTCCTACCAACTCCTCTCCTCATTAATCTAGGCTGTACTTAATGATTGCTTTTCCCACATAATGGAACAAGTTAATTGCAAAATTCTGCTTCCACTAGAACTGTCAGGTAAACTTTGCTGGATTAAAGCCAACTGAAATTTTCCTGTCAGAAATGTACTCACCTGTTTTTCAAAACATGTAAACTGCACATTTTAAAATATTACCAAATATATAGTTTTTCAACAGGCATCATATATTTTTCAGAGATAATGAGATAGCTGATGACCTGTGTTATCTTTCCACAGTTATAATATCACATATGCAGAAGTAGAGGATAGGAGCTCATTTGGTAAGCTGTTTATATCTCTCAGTTTGCATCTGATATTATCAGATTGTTTCATTTTCAGATCATAGGACTCATTACTATATACTCCACACTTAGAATGAGGAGGATTAGCTTATAAGCACGTAAGTATTAAATAATATTAGTTTACCTACAAAAAGTATAGTGTTCCAGATGCAGTCTTTTCTATACAAACAGGTGCAGCGTTGCAAATAAGCTAGATTTGGATGCCTGATTTCCCAAAGATTTTCTCTATGGCAGTACAGGTCAACTGAAAACCAGAAGTTAGCCCAAAGGAACCATTTGTAGTTCTCACTTCATTTTTGTACCTTATCACTTACATAATATGGTACTCAAACAAACATTTATATATACATATATATATATATATATATATGTATATATATATAAATTTTTCCTTTAGCAATTTTGACAACTGTGAGTTTTCCTCTTGAGGAAATGCATAAGAATGTCATCTTTAATTTTATTTTCCTTTTATCTTCTTTCTTTCATACAAGCCAAGGACTGTGAAGAAAAAGTCAAAGTGCAAATAGGCAGGGCTGCAGTAAAATGAATAAAGCTCCTTAGCTGGCAGTAATGAGATGCTTCTGGAGAAGTTACTACCAAATTGCAATGTTTGCAACTTTATAGAAACTCTTAGGAAAAACCTAGGGGTCATCTCGCTAAATATCATGGTTGGATTTTTAAGAAGGCTGCATCATGTTAGGCTCAGAAACTCGTTAGAGTGTTGTAGCCCAGACTTTCTCTAGGGATCATTAATAACATGCTTTAGGTGTTTGGCCCTGCTGGACAAAAGGTCTTACCCTGCTTGCCCACAGGTTATTTGTTTTACTTAAAAGGGCTTATGATACTTGGGACCATAAAAGATTTGAGGTATAGTGATCACAAAGAAAATGTGGCACACCTGCATTTCTTATGGTCGAATAAAAGGGTCCAAAAACCCAGTAAGCAGCTTTTTATGTAATAAAGTAGTTTCTTAGATCATTCATATTAATAAATGATATCTTCTGGGTGCTGATCTCAAATATCTTAATTGTATATGAGGAAATTCCCTGTGCTTAATAAGGGAAAGTTTATGTACTCATATTAGGTCATAATTTAGAAATGTTACTAAAATTTGGGGAGACGACGTAATAAAAATCATTCAATTGCAGCTACCACTCAGCAATCTAGGTCAAATTGTACATCATCTTGTAGATAACAGACATGTGGGCAGGTGCTGAGCAGTAGTATCTTCTGTGCTGGGCTAGAGGAGCCATCTAGAAGGTGATGTGATCTGCAAAACAAAGGGCAAACTGAAGCCAAGGCCAGGAGTCACAAAACTACATTCGAGAGCCAACATCAAGTATCAGGGGCAGTGAGAGATCTAATAGAGGGAGACATTTAGGGCATATGTGTTAGGAAAGGTGAAGCTATAGATAAGAAATCAGACCCTCAAGGGATTAAAAGCAAGTGAAGAAGCTGAGTATGACATCAGGTAAAGCAAAGATTTCATAAAGTCAGCCATCAATAGCACAGGTCCAGTTACTGATTCTTCTTGGTTGGCAGTTACATAGATTAGAGAAGTGGTTCTCAAGCTTTTTGGAATTAGGGACCCTTTGCACTTATAAAATTAGTGAGGGCCCCACGAAGCTATTTCTGCATGAGTTATAGCTATTGATGTCTGCTATATCAGAAATTTAACTTAGAAAATATTAAAATAGTTATTTATTTTAAAACCATACTATTAAATAATAAATACATTGCATGTTAACATAACATTTTTAATGAAAATAACTATTTTTCAAAAAGAAAACAATTTCATGAGAAAACATTGTTTTACATTCGTACAAGTCTATTTTATGTTTATCTCATTGGAAGATTCTGTATTCAACTTGTTTCAGTATTTTGTTTATGTTGAAATATATGAGGAAAATCTAGCCTCACACAGATATATAATTGGGAAAGGAAGGAGTTTTTAGTAGCTCTTCCAGATAATTGTGGATATTTTTCTTTGATACTACACCAAACTCAACAAAGGGGAGTTTCTCAAGTGCTAGTTTCAATGTGGAATCTTGAAATCATATCAATGACCTTTTTTACTCTTCTAAATTAAAATCCATAGGTCTAGTGTGCTCTTTGAATTCATATTTATCTGTGAATGATTTTGTAAAATGCATTGGTTATTTGGAAAATACTGGCTCACGGAGTTACACAGATTTCCCAAATGTTGACGTATGTCATTATATAATATCAAAACATCACATTTATTAATATTTCCACTGATTTCATCCAAAAACCATTTAAGTATTGGCACCCAGTCAAGTTCAGCATGGCCAATACAAGTTTTTCAAAGTTCTAATTTTGCTTTGAAATTTTGAATTTTGTTTAAGTTAACAAGTAATATGATTTGTTCTCCTTGAAGTGACAAACTCATGTCATTCATTTTTGAGAAAAAGTTTGTCAGGTACTGAAATCTGAATTACCATTTTTTTTGTCAGTCATTCTTCCAAGTACAGATGATGTTTGATGAAAACACATGGCTAGTTCTGCTCATATCTTAAACAATAGCACAAATGCTTTATGCAGGCATCTCATTTTGCCATATAAGACATTAAAAAGGTCCTCAAGAGTTAAGATTCAATAACATTTGTATTATTTTTACTGCTTTATCAAGGACATTCTTAAGTGAAACTGGATTTGTACATTCATTTGTTCATTCATTCATTTACCCTATCTATCTATCTACCTACATACTTATTAATAGTGAGTTTGTGACTATTTCCCACTAACTAGTACAGTGCAGTGTCACTGACTTAATTAAATCTAAGGCACCAACAGTTTTACCCAGCATTACTTTAACAACATCACTGCAAATGTCAATGCAATGAAAAAGGGAAATAATATCTGATAATATTATGAAAATTGTTTTGATTTAAATGACTCCCTAAAAAGGTCTAGGGGACTCCCAGGGATCTTATACCACACTTTGAAAACTGCTGGTTTAGAGGCAGTTTGATTGTTTTTTAAAAATGCCATGTCTTGAACCTCTTTTTATTTTCTTGATTTTTTTTTTTTTTGGTTTGTTTTTCTTGATCATTTTCATTAAGAGAAAAAGCAGCAACTCTGTAATAATTTCCTGTCCTTTCTTCTCTACGTAACTGAGATTTAGCATAAATCAAATTTTAAGTTGCTTGATCATTCAACAAATATTTATTAAAGATTTACTATGTCCTGAGTATTGTTTTAGAAACTAGACAACCCCTTTTTGTAAACATGGCATGAGGGTAGAAATTATTTTTCTTCTCTCCACCACTTTTGGACATGTAGGCAAAACTTGGTAAATATGTTGCCCGGCTGGCTTTCTGCCCACTGCTTCTCCTCCCTGTCTTGTCTCCGCATCTCCTTATTATAATCTGTATCAGTGCATTGAATATCAGGTTCAACTTGGCAGTAGCCACCCAAATAAAAGGGAATTTTTTTGGTTGTAGGTGTTTGTTTTTCTTTACAGCTAATCCTTTGGACAGTATTTTCCATTTTATGGAAACTTTTGAACTTTGATCCATTCTTCCACCTAACACTGCATTTCTACTTCTCAACCCCAGAGCTGTTAATATTCTTTACCTCCTTTTTAGTCACTAGAGAAATCTATTCCTTCTTAGAGTGTTAAATCCATCCCCTTTTAATATGTAGTAAAAATTACTGACTGCATAGCCACCACCTTTACCAACTTGGCCTTCATTCCTCCGGTGGGGAGGGAGGGATGCCTCTAGTGTTCTTTTTTTCTTACTGTTCGATTTTTTTAGATCTTGCTTTTGGTTGTACATCAAGCCTCTTAACTCTGGTTTACATTAGTACCATCTTGGACTCCTATGCCCCTATTTTTTTCTAACCTCCTGCTGCATCCCATTCTCTATTGTACTTATTCGTAATTCTTCCACTTGGGTAGATGAGGTGAAATGAATTCTATATTCATCCTTTTGGCCTAGGTTGCTCTCCAGTTTAAAATATTTCACTCAGCTATCCACACAAAAATACTTGAAATACAGATACCTAAATTTATTGTGTGCCTTACATGTATTTAATCATCACAGTAATCCAAGATGTAGGCACTATTACCAGTTCTATTTACAGATAAAGAAACTGAGTCATAGAAAGTTTCCTGTGTTCCCAACAGTGAGGCCTGGGTCCCAAGCAGATAATTTGTCTTCGGTGCCAGCACGCTTTAGTACATAATACTACTTCCCACCAATCTGAGGGACTCTCCATGGTCTCTTTTTCAACATTTAAAATGTCTGGACACCACGTTTCCATTTTCTCTCAATATTATCTTACCTTTTCTGTCATCTACCAATCCGTGGCCATTTTAAGGAATAAAATATTTTGCTGAATATATGTAAACTCTCACTACTTGTCTCAGAACTTAGATTTTAGCCATTGCCGGGGTCTCTAATACACGACCTCCTCCTTTCCTAATGATGCTAATGCCACTGCTTCCCTTGGAGCCTAGCCTAAATTGTTGCTGAAGCATCAGGTAGACACAACCAGGTCAAACTCTGCAAAATCTCGACCTCCAGAACTTCTGCTCCTGGAATTTCCCATGGCTCAGTCACTCACATTTGCTTGTAGAATGGCAGATCTCTGCCACAGTTTTCTCCTGGGTCAGTTCTGCATGCCACACTTCAAGAGCTGCTGAATGATTTAGGTCATATCTTCCTGTCGTTCTCTTCCTTTTCCTTTCCTTTCTAATCTTCCTAGGCTGCATTTGTACCTTTAAATAATAAAATTCATTACTTTGAAATATTAAAATGCCTGTTTTCAATAACATAATGTGATGTCTTATACTTCAGGTCTCTTTGATTTTAAATATAACTGTGTTCTTCTAAACATAGCTATACTGATGAGTTTATTCATATGAACTTTATAAGATATATCCCATCTCATATTTATTTATTTTTTAAATGATTGTTGTCATTTTATTTATAATTTTATTTTAATATTTATTTATTTGGTTGTGCTGGGTCTTAGTTGTGGCAGGCAGGCTCCTTAGTTGTGGCTCCAGGGCTCCTTAGTTGCAACATGCAGACTCCTTAGTTGTAGCATGCAGGCTCCTTAGTTGTGGCATTTGAACTCTTAGTTGCAGCATGCATGTGGGATCTAGTTCCCTGACCAGGGTTCGAACCCAGGCCCCCTGCATTGGGAGCGTGGAGTCTTATCCACTGCACCACCAGGGAAGTTCCCCAACATATTTAGCCCTTTGTCAAAAACAGAATGATTTCCCATGGAATGATTGTTTTAGGGAATGGAATTGAATAGAATGTTCTGTTGTATGATAGAGGGCAGCCAAATGGTAAATGAAAGAACAGTGTTTCAATTATTTTCTTTTTTGAAATTAAAATAAACTAATACTCATGTATAAAAATTATCTAGTGATCTCTACCTGTTGGACACTATTAGCTTCATGTGCATTAATGCTTTCAGTGTATGTTTGATAAATATATGTCTTTAGGGAGGATCTTTTTGTCTCCATATCAGTGGTCAAAGGACAAGGTAAATAAATCAAAGATTATCACTTTCTATTTATCTTACTAGATTTTACTATTATCTGTCCTCTTGAAGTAATTTACGTCTATATTGTTTATGAATGGTGGAAATAATGATGTGCTATTGTTCATCTCTTCCCAGTTCTGCCTTCATTGATGTAATAATATAAACAGCTTGAAATCAGCCTTGGTAGAAGTATTTACACCACAGAAATGAACAAACACTTTGAATCAGGATGGTGTTTTTTTTCTTTCTTCATGGAGAGCCAGTGTTAAATTTTTCCAGCACATAACTTGTTTTAGGCCTGATGTAATCTACAGACACAAATTAGGCTTTCAGTTCTCTCTTCTCTCCCTTTCCATCCTTCTTTCCTGCTACCCTTTCATGACTCACTTACTCTACACCCCTTTCTCTCTCTCATTCCATCCTTTCTTCTTTATCTCATTCCCTATGTGTGGGTGGTACTTATTTCCTCCTGCCAAAGACAGATTTTCTCCATGTAGCAAGAGAAATCCAGGCAATGAATCATCATCCTTAGAGTTCCATGATCCCCAAAGTAAAGCTCCTTCTCTAACTCCATTTTGCAAAATACATATCAGAGGATTTGGAGTAGATTGTGATGGGTCATATGTTTACACCTAGAAAAATCCCTATGGCAAAGTTAATGGGTAACTAGGATGGTAGGTCTGCATCATTACCACCCAAGAGTTTAATTTAATGAAGAGGGCCACTGGGATTTGGAGTCATACCAGAATCATTTGATTTGGAGATATAGGATAGTTCCACAAAAGAAGTTGGGAGTATTAGATATATAGAAACAAACAAAAAAATGGCTTAATTCTAAGTCCCAGTATGTTAGAAACAGAGTAAATTATTGCTTGAAATTAATAATTATGAATTCTTGATCAGGGGTTCTCATACTATTTATCTTTATTTGCTATACTTCCTTATTAAAATGATAAATATAGATAGATAAATAAAGTTAGTTTCTTAGCAATCATTGTCATCTTTTGTTTTATTCATGATTAATTCAGCAGGAACATGGGGAGAAAATGAGATTTAATTTATAGCATTTTAAACATTAAAATATTTAATACATATAAAGAATTTAGTTCAATGCCTAGTAATAGCTGTCATTGCCAATATTATCACAATTGTTATCATCAGTACTCTGTACTCATTTGAAAGAATGAGACACATGGAGGGTATATTCATATTTTTGTTACATGCATTCATATACATGTTTATGTGTATATATATATATATATACATAAATAATGTGGAATTATATACTTGTATATGCACGTATTTTTATATTAAATGAAGAAATCTGTATCGCTTTACTTTAAAGTTAATAGTTATCTGTAGGAATTTTAGATTTTGGCAAACTTCTACTTTTTGCGCTGCACCCTTTTCAATATTGTTTAAGTATTATAATGAGTTTGCTTTTCTTTAGTGTCAGAAATATACATATATAATATCTTTTTGGAGATGGAATTGTTTCATGTGCTTACGATAATCTGTTTAGAAGTATCTCCATTTTATAATGATTCTTCATTTTAATATATTTAAAACATAAAAATATTAATTAGTTGTACCATAAAAAAATATAGATACAGACACAGTTATACTTTTTTAGTTCAAATATTATTTAAAGCTTAACCATTTCTTTCAAATGTTTACCATGACATTTAAGCCTGAATTTGTTTTATTGTGTCATCACAAATCCTTATAAAAATATCCCCTATCTGTCTTGTTGAGAAATTTGTTATTATTTCCAGAAGAATCCCCAGTGCTTTACTTTCCTGAAAAGACAGAGTTATGAGAACAATGTGCTGGCGTGACCAGCCCACTGGGAACTGAAGAACTAGTAGGCAGGTATTTTCTCTGTTGTTCCATGAGGCTACATAATCTCTTCATTGGGATTTGACTATTTAATCTTCTCCTATAGTTTCCACTTTCGAATGGATTTAGTTTTTCATGGTGATAAAGGCATATTAATTAGAGTTCAGTTAAAATGCCTTTTACCATTTAACTATACTATGCCTTTGATCAGCTGTTGGATTGTCATGTTCCAATGCAGACTTTCAGGGCAGGGCATGTGTTTAAAACAGTGACTGCTAGTATGTACTTGAAGAAGTGGGCATGAGCGGAGCAGGGGAGTGGACTAAAAGAAAATATAAACACAGGTCTGATGGCACTTTATATAAAAATATGTAAGAGAAAAAGGCTAGGCCTTACCAAAAACAGAACCAAAAGCACAAGGAAAATGATGGAAAAAAAGCTCAGCTTAATGCTATCCAATATGAAGTTATCTAGTACCCCCCCCCCTAATTTTGTAAGTTGAAATCTTAATACCCTATACCTCAGAATGTGGCTTGTTTGGAAATAGAGCCCTTAAAGAGGCAGTTAAGTTTAAATGAAGTCATTATGGCGGGACCTAATCGAATTTGACTGATCGTCCTCATAAGTTGAAGAAATTTGGACACACAGATAGAAACCAGGAATGTTATGTACACAGAAGAAAGACCATGTGAGGGCATAAAAAAGGTGGCCATCTGCAAGCCAAGGAGAGAGGCCTTAGAAGACACCATATATGCTGACAACATGGTCTCAAACTTAGAACCCCTAGAACTGTGACAAAATAAATTTCTGTTGTTTAAGCCACTCAGAATGGTACTCTGTTATAGCAGCCCTAGCAAACTAATATACTAATAGCTTTTGCTTTCTAGGGTAGAGAGAATTACAAGAATCTACCTACCTCAGGCATTTGGTTGAAACTGAGTGATGTAAATCAATGAAGAAGGAAAGGAGGTGTTTCTAATTTTATATTAAGATGTGATATCAAGCTTGAAAATGCTTGAGTACTACACTTTACTTGTCAAATGGCAGACATCAGCAGATACATCTTTCCTTAATACCTGCCTTCATCTACGTGGACCAGTTCTTCCTATCTTGGTAGATGTGGAATCCACTCTTTGAGGTGGCTTGTAACAATTGGAGCAGTGTCCTGCCTGCACTGCACTCTATTTCCAAAGAAGAAAGTTTGAGACCTTGTTGTGAGGGAGTGGGGGGAAAGCAGTCGTCAACAGAAGGTAAAGGTTGTGCGCTGGCTAAAATATGGAGGCAACAGGTCCTGTAACAAAAGAATTAATTTCAATAAATAGTTGTGGCTTTTCTTGTGTCTGATAGCCTTTGGTCTATTCTTCCCATTTTCAGCTTCTAGCCACTCCTACCACTCTCATTTACTTAGCCCTTCAGCTCCACCATTCTCCACCTTCTAAAATCTCCCTACTTTCCTATAGTTTAAGAAGTAATCTCCATTTCAGTCTAAAACTGACTTCTATTTTCTTTGATACTACCAAGCCATTATAGTCTTTACCTACTTTATTCTCCATTGTACTGTACATAATTGGCTTCTAACATGAAGTCAGATGATCTTTTCAGTATTGTAGAGAACTAACACTTTGGGATAGCTATTTACTTGAATATTCATCTTTTACAATATTTGTACTTTTTTTCTGGATTCATGGTTATGTTATTTTAATGATTGAAATTTCCAGAAATCTATTTGATAGTGGGTTATTATGTGTAAATTTAATTGCAAAAAGTAACAAAATAAAACAAAGCAAATAAAACAGGGATTGTAGTATTTTTTACATATTTCTACTTGAAAAAAGGGAATTGATCACATGATATGCCAAAAGTCCTAAATCTTATAGAAACATATATATGTTTCTCAGAACATTTTGTGCTTTTCAAAAATGCATTGTTTAAACTTCAAATATTCAAATTGCAAGCTCACTGCAGACGATTAAACTATTGAAAGAGCTGTAAAGTTTATAAGCATTAAGTGATCATTTTTCTAATAATTTATTTACTTGATGTGTTTTTTAGATTGTTACAATATGTAATTATTTGAATAAATTCATATAATACACATTGGTGTTATTTATATATCTGTTGAAAGTAAAGACTTTTAATAACCTATATTGTATTCTAAAAATGATTATATATCAGAACAAATATTATTATAGTAATAAATATATAAATATTACTATAGTAATAAATATGCTTTATTTCAGATATGTCATTATTTGTAAAACTTTTTTATTTGTAACATTTATTTCTTGGTGATAGTTGGGCATTTTTCACAAATTATAACAACTAATTTTGGTTTAGCAAACACAGATAGGATACATTGATATAAATATGGTTTTATTTGCAATATTTATACATAAACTTGCAAGATTCCAGACATTAATTATCAGTATTTTATAAACCCAGATTGTACGTATAATATCTTGTTTATCTCCTGCCCATGTATTTCAGTATTTTTCCTCTGAATGAGCTAACCACTTGTGGGAAATTTCAAGAAAAATAAATCTGAATTCTCAAATGATACAAACAGGTCAGTTATTTTATTACAGTATAGCAAAGTGTTACAGATGTCAGTGGCCAGTTGAAAAGGTTGAAAGGTGGAGTTGTTGAATTGAGACCCACAGTAACCCAAGAGCAAATTACTTCCTTCAGATACCTGACATATGTTCAAAATACCATTTGAGGTATTAATTTCTGAAGTTCCAGAGACTTGAAAGACTGAATTATTTTTTGAAAATTTTTCAGGCACTGGCTTTGTTTTGGGCCCCAATAGGAAGACATTACAAATATTTCATCTAGTAACCATTTCTTTGCTACAGGTATCTGCCCAAAAGTCAAAAGAAGGGAGAGGCAGATGACATGATAATTTAAAAATAGTCAAGTTGATTTTAATTAATGTCATTGACATATTTTAAATTTGCAGAAAATTCAACTGTTACTGCAATAGCAAATATCCTTAATGATATCAGATCAGGTTTCATGATCTTTTAATATGATGTGATAGTAACTGGAGCATACACTTGTGAATTATTAGAAGACCTAAAATACTAGCAAAGCAGCCAAAATAGTTTACGTAAAAATTCGGCAGTTCACAACACTTGCTCTTGAGAATGTATGTTTTTTTTTCTCATCTTGGTTGCTGGAATAAATTTAACCTAGTAATTTATCCATTACTATTTCACCAGGAAAATATTTCTATTAAACAAATTGGAGGAATGAAGTGAAGATAAATGTAACCCATCCAAAATTCGTAGTAAACCACTGAGAGGGTTCAGTTTATTTTTTTATCATAGTTATTTAATTTTTGTTTAGTGTTACAGAATTATTTAGAATAACGTGTCTAGTTTGAAGTTTAATAACATGTACCATAATTTTAAATAGTTTTTCCTTCTGTATAATCAGATATTATTTAAGAATCTAAAAATGTGATTAAGAGATAATTACTCAGGTAATGTTTAATATGCAATAGGTGCATATCAAACATTAGTAAACCTACATTTTAGTCAATAAAAGAAAATTTGTATTGCATAGAACTTAAAATATGCATCCAAACTTTCTAGTGAATCAGTAGAATAAGTAGAACTAGGACCAAGTTCATAATTTCATGCTTTCCATCATAGGTCATGGGAGCACATGAAATTGCCAGATGAGTAGCTATTAAGGTGAGGCCAAGGTGAGGTCTGAAGTTCCCACCTACAGAGAAATGTGTGTGGAAACGTGCATAGACTTTGTAATGATCATTTACAAAACAGGAATGGGTTACAAAATGAGTATTTTCTTTGCAAAAGAATGCAGAAAGGCTCATGAGGTCACCAAATTTTTTAAAGGAATCAATTTCTAAAGATATGGAGTCTTTCATGTAAGAATTTGTAAAGGGTAGTAAGTATTTAAGGCAATTAGATCTGTGCAGATGAGGAACATCCAGGCTTTCATTTACATCCTTAAGTTGCATGAAAAATATTATTAAAATATTCAATGCAGGCACAATGATACGCAAAGTAAAGATTGAATGTTGGATAAGAGAGGAACACTTATGTTCTGTGTTTGTGTGTGTGTGTGTGTGTGTCCCTTAAGGCAGGAGAGAGATGTGTAAGAAAGAGATTTGTCTATCAAAAAATCATATTGAACAGAATTACTCCTCTGTATCATGAGTATGAATTTGGTCTATAACAATTGGAAAGAAGAAATATCCTATTTTATTTTTCATAAGCAGATAAATTTGGCCCTAATTCTATTCCAGATTCCATCTCATGGACACATACGAGTTCTTTCTCTCTCTAGGATATACAAGATTCTGAGGAGGGATTTTTATGGTATATGGAGGGGAGTTTCTAGTCTATCGTGACAACTGCTAAGATGTGCATTGTCCAAGCTCTGTTAGCCTTTTTTGGGGGAGGTAAACTCCTTTCATTCAGTGCTAAATATGGCGTTAGGAACTGTCTTTAAAGTCACACTATTTGTGTCTTCCTACTCCTTTTTCTCTCTCTCTCACACACACACACATACGCTCTAATTATTCATAAACCAAGAGGTCCTATGCCTTGACTAGCTCTGCTTTCACTGGTGCAGGTTCCAGTCTGCAGTTGAAATGCCCACTGCTCTTCCTCTCCCTGCGTCCTTCCTCAGTATTGGATTCGCACTTCTCTCTATCTTTGGGTGGCTCTGGTTCCACCGAGTCCACTTGTAGCACCAACCTTTCATAATCACCCTACCTACCTACAAAAGCCTGCATGCTCGTACTTCATAGTACCTTCCCCTATGGTGGACCTCATAGAATATGATTGTCTTTGCCATGCAGAGGAGGAAACTCTCCACTCTTCCTGCCCACCTTAAGGCTGAGGGAGCCCACATCTTTGTACTCCTACACACCATTGTAAGCACACACTCAGCATCTTTTCTTCCAGATTCTAGCGTCTGTCTTTGGAACGGCAACACAGGAGCTACGAGTGATAAAGTCTGGACTCAGAATAAAAACCTTTGTTGGATCGAAGTCAGTGGGAAAAAAAATCCTTTTACTCATTATCTCAACAGTGAAAACAAAGACCACATTATTATTTAAGTCAACTAACATTCCATATTAGTATATTTGCCCAACAGAGTTTTTGTACAATAATATATTTTATTTATTTATTTATTTATTTTGGCTACGTTGGGTCTTCGTTGCTGTGCAGGCTTTTCTCTAGTTGTGGTGAGCGGGGGCTACTCTTGGTTGTGGTGCGTGGGCTTCTCCTTGTGGTGGCTTCTCTTGTTGCGGAGCACGGGCTCTAGGCGTGCAGGCTTCAGTAGTTGTGGCACGTAGGGCTCAGTAGTTGTGGCTCACGGGCTCTAGAGCGCAGGCTCAGTGGTTGTGGCGCATGGGCTTAGTTGCTTCGCGGCATGTGGGATCTTCCTGGACCAGGGCTCGAACCCGTGACCCCTGCATTGGCAGGCGGATTCTTAACCACTGCGCCACCAGGGAAGCCCCAATAATATATTTTTTATTTACCACCTTAGTTGGACCCTCAACACTGCTTGAGGTTCCTTTTACTTATTTCTTAAAGTCTTTAAATTCTTGAGTAGTAGTAGCAAATCATTTGTAATTTTTCTCAAGTCCTTGCCTTAATTTATACTAATCTCAGTAGTCTATTAATATCCCTGAAATTTTCTCTTTTACAAGAGATTTTTCATCTTTACCTTTTTTTCTCGGATAAATACATGCTCTAGTCAGTTTAAGTCTTTCCTCTTTCCATCTGTGCTGTCTCCTCTATTCCCTTCCAGCCTCCTCCGGAACCCTCAACCATTAATAATCTTTCTGCCTCTCCCTCCACACTAGCTCCTTTTCCCCCAATATGCTGAACTGTCTTCCACCCTTAAAATAAAACAACCAAACCTTGCGTGTGGTTGGGCGAGGGGGAGGGTGGTGGTGGGGAGACCTTCCTTCAAATTAAAATCACGTGTCTGAATCCACTCACTTCAACTGTCTCAAAATGTCAGTGTCTCCACGTCTACCCATTTCTGCTTCAGTCTCCCACTTCTGAAGCTCTTTGATTAGGTTTCTTTATCATCAAATGGAATGACCTTTCCTCTGCCCTCACCCTGACTAATCTCTCCCTGGTCACAGATGTCATCAGGCGCTCCCTCCTTGAATCCCAGCCCCTGCCCGCCGCCCTGCGTTTCGGCACCAGTTCGCTTATAGGTCCTCACAGCGAACTCTGCTGCAGCCACACGGGAGTAGTCTGAGGAGTCATGCCCTTTCACACCTCTTTACCTCTGCACATGTTCTTCCTTCTGCTTAAAGCTTTCCATCTCTCATTTTATACCTGGTGAATTCTTACACTTCCTTAAAGTTTCAGCTTCATGGTTAATTCTTTTGTGAACCTCCCTTATGCTTTCCCATCATGAACCCATCAGGAAGAATCAAACATTCTGTTCTGCTTTAAATGCTTTGCACTTTATTATGTCAGTGTTTACATTCTATTAAAATGTATATGCTTGGTCTCCTCTACCAGAATGTGAACTCCTTAGAAGGAGGGACAGATCCTTGATATATAGCACAGACTTTAGAATCACACAGATCATGGCTCAGGCCTTGTTGGTCCACTTTTAACTGAGTGATCTTGGACAAGTTGTTTAAGCTCACTAACCTTCAGGTTCCTAAACTGTAAAATCACTCTCACAAAATATTGTAAGAATTAAATGATTTAATGTATACAGGAAGTGACAAAGTGAACTATCAAAGGAATGTCAAATAAATGAATTATTAAGGCAGTGAAACTCTGATTAACATGGCTATGGACACAATAAACACTTGATAAATTCCTATTGAGTAATTAGATAGATAAATGAATGAATAAGAGCTGTTTCATTTGTTTGAAAATTATTTACCTCCATCTTCTACATTTACTTCTCCAATCTCAGAGGAAGTTTAAATCCCTCCTTTCACTCTGAAAATAATATTTACTTAATTATTCATTCCTGTTCTTATTTTCTAGCATGGTTACTTGACGTCATTTTTTATTAATTAATTAATTAATTAGGCTGCATTGGGTCTTCATTGCTGAGCACAGGCTTTCTCTCGGTGCGGCCAGCGGGGGCTACTCTTCGTAGCGGTACGCGGGCTTCTCATCACGGTGGCTTCTCTTGTGGCGGAGCACGGGCTCTAGGCGCACGGGCTTCAGCAGCTGTAGCACGGGGGCTCAGTAGTTGTGGCTCGTGGGCTCTAGAGCGCAGGCTCAGTAGTTGTGGCGCACGGGCTTGGTTGCTCCGCGGCATGTGGGATCTTCCCGGACCAGGGCTCGAACCCGTGTTCCCTGCATTGGCAGGCGGATTCTTAACCACTGCGCCACCAGGGAAGCCCTGACGTCATTTTTTCTCACAAAATTTTTTAATTCTATGAAATAAATGACATGGCATGACTCCCTTTTTTTTTTTTTTTAAAGCAGAGACTACCCTGACATATAGTAGCTACTTATTATTATCTATTTCAATTGTAGCATGGTACTGAATCAGTTACAATTAAGTTTGAGTGCATATTACTCCTATCCCTCCCACAACTACAAAATGTTAGCAGTGGCTTCAGTAACATATAAGACTGTAAGTGGGCAGATCTGAGGTGGTGTGATGGCTCAATGGTGTCAGGGGTCAAGATTCTTTTTTCTCCTCTTTTCTCATCATGCGGCTTCACCTCATGGTTTAAGATGTGCTGGGGCTCTAGGCATCACACCTTCATTCCAGCCAGTGAAAAGGATGGAGCAGGAAGAAAGGTCAGCTTGCCCTTTAAAGCTGCACACAGCACTTACCTAGCAGTCGCACTCAATACTTATGCTTATATCTCAATGGGGGGAAATTATTATTATGGTCATACTTAACTACAAGGAAAGGTTGAGGATGTAGACTTTATTTTGAGTGGCCACACACTAAAGAACACAGGGAAACAGATGCAAGGGTAGAAAACTAGGAGTACTTGCCAACATTTAACTAACAACAAAATAATTATATTATTATGCTGCATTTCCCAGGTGCCCACAAGGACAGTTAGCCCAATGGAAGACTTATTACTACTTCTTTATATTTAGGACAAACTGTATAACTGTCTCCTTCTTCCCTTCCCTGAATTTTATGGTATAGAACTATGAAAAGATAACTCCAAGGGCAGAGACATCTGCAGAGAGAGCCATCAAAATTTTTGCTTATCTATGCCTAAGAACCATGGAGTGATATTCTTATACCTCAATGAAAACAGCTAATTTAATGATAAGTGTTTAGAGCATTTAAACTTCTGGAGAGAAGTTTTGTGTGAGTGTGTGTGTGTGTGTGTGTGTGTGTATTAAGGTAAATGCTTTTTATCAAGTTAGAATCTAAGTAAACAAAATGTTATAGAATTCAGGTAAATTAAATTGAAATAAATTTTTAAAAACTAATCTCAAAATAGCAAATATTTATAAACAAGGAGGTGAAAATAGGCTTCTAAAGTATTTCCTAAGTAAAGTACATGAGTTTTGAAAATTAATATCAATAATAAAATAAACTGGAAAAAAACAACTAAATCCAAAGATTGAAACTTTGTACTTCATGGAATATCTTACTTTTTGCTGCTTTGTGTGCCATAAAGAAACTGAGTTTTTGGCTTAGCACTTGCTTGGAATATCCATTTTGGAAAAGCAAATTTTTTTGTGTGTATGCTACATCTGGCTTAAAAGATAAAAATTCAAATAAAAATTACACTCATCAAACTAGTTCAGTCAATAAAACTTCTGGCATGTCTATTATTTCCACTTTTAAGCTATTCTTTATAAGAAGCCATTTTGAAACTATAACCATACAGGATTGACTATAAGCTTTTTGTATGTCCCAAATCTAACACTGTGAAACTACCTTTTAACAGCTACTTAGTGACAGAATGACAAATGAATGTCCTCTTCATTGTAGTGAAAGATGACTGACTTAATGAGCCATGTCTTACTTGTCAATTAGGTTTCTTCCTCTGTATGTCTCTTTACAGATAAAGCAATTCCTTGAAACCACAGTTATAGGGAAGATAAAGAAATGTATGATCCCTTTCTTGCCTTCAAGGAGAATAGCCCTCCACATCAGATTTAAAAATATTGAGTGTTCAAAATTACTGTTTTATTATTAAAAGTATTTATGTATGCCATATGAGTGTATATTATACACTAGTGTGTTCATTAACTTCCCTTGACCATGGTTTTCTATGTTCCCTTTCTTATTTTATGAATCAGCATGTGACATGTTTTACTTAATTCCAGTCATTTGGAATCTATCATTAATATTGTAATTCAGTTTTCCACAAATAAAACAAAATCCATGTTAGAAGTATCCACACTTCAAGTTAGTATAATGGTCTTGGGGATACAGATCAGAGAATGGTGGTCAGTTAGTGGAAATTGAAAAAGAACTGTTCTTATTGTTTTAGGTCTATTATAAAGTTTATTAACACATACTTTTTTCTTAATAACTGATTGATATCTTCACAAACATAATTTTTTTTTATTCTGGAGAGAATTTCTTGTTTGGACATATTTATCATCATAGAGATGAATGGAGTGCAAGATGGTACATAAAATTAACCACTTTTTAATTTTAAGCACAGAAAATATAAAGTGATTATTTTTACTCATTATATATTGATAGTCTACGCTTTTAAGATCATATCTTACCCCATGAAGTTTCAAACTTATTACATTTGAAATATATTTAAATATCACAAGGGAAAGCCTCAAGTAAAAATGATACTTTAAAACTCCTACTGGAAAAAATCAGAGGAGTCTTTTCCCAATTTACGTTTTCCTCCACTGATCTTCAGCTGGTAATATACACCTCCATTCCTATGTTGTCGATTTCTTTGGATGGCATTAGATCTTCAGAGAGTTCTAGGCTCAGAACCAAGCACTAGATTTGATTCTTTCTTCTTCCTTGCTTTTTTCATCAAATATCTAACTGTAATTTTTTTCTATGATCATATCTTCATTCCTGTCCTTCTCATCCTCTGAATTCTTATATCTTCTATTTCATATCAGGCCATTATTTCCCACAACCCTACCTTTCTTCCCAGAGCTTCCTCTTACCATTGTGTTTGATCTTTCAGTCGTTAAATGCTTTGTTGAGAGTCTGTGTGACTGAGGCCATAGCCATTATGGTAAATGCACATTATGGAAGAATTATAGGGAGAAAAATAAAGTAAAGCTGTGTGTATGTTGCTCTCGCACTCTTGAATACTATTTTTTCCTACAAGGATTAGTTCTAGGATCATAGTTGATAAAGTCAATCAATAACAATCAGGTTACTAATTTACTTAAATAATTCTGTACTATTGGTATCAGTGAAGGTTTTTCTACTGGAGTTTAAAGGATATCATCATTAAGAAGCAGAAATTTTCTTACCAGAAACATCTTTACCAAATTGGAGATATCTAAAAAGATCAGCTTTTCTTCTTCAACATTTTGTAGAGTATAGAGCTATGTTTGTGTACAGAAATTATTAACTTCTTACCTGTATTCCGTTCTTTTAAAGAATTAGCCCAGAGTTCCAAAATGCACCTCCCTTCTTCTTTCCACTCATCCCCTAGAACTGAAAATTACAACCTGAGATTCATTTCTTAGCTCTGTATTTGGAGGTTCACTTTGTAAAATTTTAAACAATTGTAGGAGACAACTACACACAAATAAGATTGAATGACACGTTAACTGGGTATTGTATATCTTTACAAAGGGAACAAAGAGCTTCATGAGGAACAGTTCCAGGTATTTAAAACAAACATTTCTGCAGATAGCAGCCATGTGCCTGCCTAGACCAGAGTTTCTCAATCTTGACTCCATTGACATTTTTGGCCAGAAAATTCTTTCCTGTGGGGATTTGCTCTCTGCATTATCACAGCTTTAGTAGTATCCCTGGCTTCTACCCACTAGATGCCAGTAGCACCTCGCCATTCATGGCTAACAAAAATGTGTCCTACCTTGCGATAAGTCTCTTGAAGGCAAAATTTTCCTCAGTTGAGAACCACTGGCAAAATAATGGATGGAGTAATAATCATATCAAGTACTTTATAAATATCATCTCATTTAGTTCCTGAAACAAACCAAAGAAGTGACATTATTTGCTGAACTAAGATCTAGGGAAGGTTTTTTTAAATGTAGGGTTGCAGACCTAACAAGTGGCAGAACCCAGAAATCAGCCTTAAAATTTACACTCAGCAGCTATGCAAGTTGAATGGAAGGAAAGGAGGTGACAAATAAACATGCCCACCTAACAATTTTGCTGAGGGCCAGCACTGGTCAGTTTTCTTCTCCTTACTGTCAGTTTTTAGAATACATTGCTTACTCAAGGTATTGGTCCATGTATAGAATTTTAAAAGTGATTTAACTTTATTTCCTACTTTGTGCTCAGAGCTTGGATTATGGTTGTTAGATTAGGATTTGTGAAAGTGCTTTGAAGCCAGGAAAAAGGCAGAGTTTTACTGTTACAATGATTGATTTGATGGCATTTCAAAGTAAACATTGCCTATAAAGAGAGTAAGAGTGTGCAAAACCTGGGAGATCAGCTATAAACTGTCGGCATTTTTTTACCTTTTCTCCCAAAATTTATCTATGAAGTGCTAACTTCTAAAACCTTCAGTTAAGGAGTTGAAAGTGAAAACGTGATTAGTCCATTTACCCATTCATTTATTCATTCATTCTGTCAACAAGTATGTAATCTTCATGAGGGTAGGACCTTCATTTTGTCCCTATTTCTCCCTATTTTGATGGCTATTTTCTCTGAAATTTGTATCTGGAAGATGGTTGACAATATTAAATATTTATCAAATGAAAAACAATAGCAATGAATACAAGTTTTTCTTATGCTTAATATATGTATCAGAAAATGATCTAAGTACAATGACTTCTTTAAAAATCTGTTAGTCTAAGAAGGTGTGTGTGGCAGAGTAGATGAGGAATGCATGTATATATAACAAATAATATAGACTTACTTAGACTTGCTTACTGTACTTATGAATTTATGAGAGTACCAAGCATTTTAAGTCTAAGTAAATAAATCTTTTCTTACTTATCACTTCTACCTATTTCAAGCCAAAAAATAGCCAGAATTATTAAAATATGACCCTACCCAATCTTAATTGAGCAGGGTTTATCTTTACTATCCACAACGGTATTGGTTTTCTGTTGCTGATAACAAATTATAACACATTAAGCAACTTAAAACAACACCCATATATTAGCTTGCAGTTCTGTAGATCAGAACTTAAGAGTAACTTATTACAAATCAAAGCATATTACAAATCGAAGTGTCAGTCAGGCTGAGTTCTTATCTGTAGTCTCTGGGGGAGAAATCCACTTCTAAGCTCATTTTTTGTTGTTGTCAGAATTCAGTTCCTTGTGATTATAGAAATGAAGTCTCCGCTTGCTGGCTGGCCATCTCCTGGAAGCCACTCAGCTCCTAGAGGCCATCCACAATCTTTGATTCCTGGCCCCCTTCCTTTCGAAGCAAGCAATAGGGTGTCAAATCCTTCTCATCCATCCAAGCTCAGACTTCTTTTGCAACCAGCTGGAAAAAACTTTCTTTTTAAAGGGTCATGTCAGGACATCAGGTCCATCCAGGTAACCTCCCTGTTTTAAAGCCAGCTCTGCCATTTGCATAAACTAAGCACAGGAGTAAAATCCGTTAAGTACACAGTCCTGTGGATTATGTGGGGCATATATGGGGGTGGGAAATTTGCAGGGCCATTTTAGGATTCTGTCTACCAAAACAACCTTCCTTTTTTTACATTTGTTTCTTATATGGTGCTCATTGGCCACTAGACTAGGTTAGTCAGTGTTGTCAGAGTACCTAATATGGCCTCGATCTTAATAATCACCATCTTTATTGTTGTTGCTTTTTTACATTTTCTGCCTTCCTTTTTAAACTCTAAGTATGGTAATGGCAAGGCCTGATCTGACTTCATTGCAACTGCATGTTGACAATATTTCTGGTACCTAATCCTTTCTGGATGACACGAAATAGATGCGCAATAAATATGAGTTGAAGGAGGAAACGAAAGCAAACACTAGAGAAATACTATTACATGAGAGTCTTCCAATCAGCCTACTCTGATCCTTATTCTCATTCTTCAAGTGTCAGGTCAGATGTTACCTTTCCAGCTCATTGCTGCACTGCAGGTGGCCTCCCCTACAATGTCATTAAGCTCTTTATTTACTTCCCATCTCATCATTTTCTGTAATGATGGTTTTTACTTTTTTGCTTACCTGTTTATTGTCTGGTTCCCACTAGAACAGAAGATTCCAGAAGACAGTTACTTTATCTTGCATTCATCAGTGTATCTCCAGAGTCTAAACTAGTACCTGGTTCATATTGGGTACTCAGTAAATACTGGAAGAATGGATTATGGCCTGGCAGAATTGTCCTACAGAGCTTGGATATAATTTTTCATAGCCCAAATGATAACTTGAACATTTAAAACTCTTAAAATGCATTGCAGAAATTTTCCAACATTTTTTGATAATGATTTCAATCTTAGTCAAGCTACAATCTATAGTCTTCACTCTAGTTACGCAGTACCTTTACCTTTTGCACTTTGCTACCCCTCAAATCAGGAAGGTTTTATGCAAATTAACTTAGCAATTCAAGGCGACTATGGGTAAAAATTAATTAGGGATTTAAAAAATTTGTTCCAATAACAGCTATCCTCAAAAGGGGGGGAAGTTTACACCAAGAATTTCAAATAATCAAAGTGCTAATTTATGATGTAAATTTACATCATCTGGACATACATACTTCAATGTAAATTGCATTCATTTGGACATAGTCATTTTTCACAAAGTCCTTGTGTTTGGCCTCTAATAGTTGTCTGTGTTTTAATTTTTAAACCTAGATTAGTCAGCATCTTTCTGTGTTCCTCCTTGTGTTGTGCTGAAGTCCAGAGTAAAAACAATATATGTATCACTATTTAAAAAGCTTTTTGAGCTTCCCAGAGCTTCCTGTGCCATCATCAATTATAACTCCAAACACGTTCTCCTATTTCCATTGTCAAAGGGAAAGTGACAGTTTCTGGTACTTTATAGCTTGATAAACTGTCTCCTAGAAAATACCTTAATCAGCATAAATTTAGGTTGCTGCGGGTTCATTTTTTATAAGCTAAATATCCTGATGTAATTTTAGGTATCCTAAAATGTAATTATTTAGATAGGAACTCCAAGTAAATAAATCCTTGATTCATTTTCTTTTAAATCCTGAAAGCTCAGTGCCCTAAATACTGCTTTGGTAGGAAAATCATTGACAGCTGCAGACTACTGCCACTTGAGACAGATTGATAACAACAACTTAAAAAAAAATCTCCTTTCGTTATTTACCAGTAATTATCTTCTACTGGCTCTTCTGTCAACACTTACCCATTTAGTCTATCAAATTAACTGATTAATGCTAAATAACTTTCTAAGGCTTTTGCTTAAAATAGTAAATTTTAGATACTATCATGGAAATATATGTTATGCAGAATCTTGGAGTTTTCCTATCTTATGAAAAATGGCTAAATTTTCATTTATCTTTTGATTTAGGCCTTTGTTTTCTTCCAACATGTACACTTCTACATCTTTCCTCCACCCTCATCATTTGCCCATGGTGAGATAATTGTCTTTTAAACGCCACTGTCCCAAGAATGATCTCGTACTGTCCTCTTTGTGCCTCCTCTCTACACTGTATTACCTGTTATTATAGTCCCTATAAAGTTTTAGAATAATCACTTCCTCACATGTCTGTCTAATCCAACCTATCCTTTTCCTCTAGTTTATAAATTCAGGCACTTAGAATGACCACGCTAGACCTCAGTAAGTAATAAAGGAAAATTGGCCAACCAAGAGTAAATCACAGCAGTCTTCTCTTCTATTATCCAAATACTCTTTAGCCCTTATTCTGAACTTCATATTAGCTTTTAACCAACAGAGTGAGCACTTTTTGAGAGGCTCTCTCTATAAAAATATGTAATGGATGTCTTCACTTTCACCATTGTAACTATGCTACGAAAACTATACCTTCGTTTTATGGCTCTGACATATGTTGGGAAGTGCAGGTGGAAATCCAATGTCAAAGGGCTTTAGAGTGGATGTTTCTAATGGTTTTGCTATTGCTAAGTCACCATGGAAGGAAGACTTTTGAAGCCAGTCAATGTAGCTATGGTACCCTGAGATCACTGCACTCTGGATGTTATATAACAAAGATCTGTGACCCCAGTCATAGTAGAAATGACTCACTTTCTCTCAACTTCATAAGCGTAGCAAAGTCTCAGTCTTTCAGTTCACATGATCAAAGAACATACATAAGATGGTTAGTATTGAGACTTGTAAATGCTTTTTTCTAAATGGAGACTGTTGGGATGAGCCTCAAGATGTTTCCAACTAATGAGACAAATATTGTTGACCAGCTGCATAACATTTCCATTCACAAATTATCAAATTCAAAACTAAAGTATCAGACAACCAGTGTTTTACAGTAACAGGCATAGCTGCCATTCAACATAAATCTAGGTTGACTCTGAGCCCAGCAAAAGATCAATGTATTGAAGATCTTTTTTAAAAGTCTGATGAAAGAGGGCTTCCCTGGTGGCGCAGTGGTTGAGAATCTGCCTGCCAATGCAGGGGACACGGGTTCGAGCCCTGGTCTGGGAAGATCCCACATGCCGCGGAGCACCTGGGCCCGTGAGCCACAATTACTGAGCCTGCGCGTCTGGAGCCTGTGCTCCGCAACAAGAGAGGCCGCGATAGTGAGAGGCCCGCACACCGCGATGAAGAGTGGCCCCCGCTTGCCACAACTGGAGAAAGCCCTTGCACAGAAATGAAGACCCAACACAGCCATAAATAAATAAAAATTAAAAAAAAAAAATTAAAAAAAAAAAAAAAAAAAAAAAAGTCTGATGAAAGAAAGTTGGGCTGTTGACCAAAACTTCTTGGTAACTTCCCATGGGAAAAGAAGTTCTTTTGGAGGACAGTGCTGAAAAGCTTGGCATGTGCTGACACTTTGTTACAGTCTTTTCAATAGCAGAATCATTTCCAGGCCACCAGACACAGTGAATAATTCCTGAATATGCTACATGTGGTGTGGCCAAGATGACAGTACTGCCATCTGGAATAATAACAAAATTTCCTGAGAAAAGACATCCTTTATGGACAGATAACTCATGCAGAACATGTGTCAAGGGCTTGATTTCTTCAGACATTTCCCCGCTGGACTTTGCAGTCACAGGCAGAAATACATTTATAGCAACAGAACATTACAGATAAGAACTACATAAACCACACTCCATTGCCTATTTATATTTACAAGTATTAGGAAGGGTACAGCATCCACTGGTATTTAGAAAGAGGTATTTACCTTTTCCATTAAATATGAAGAGGTCACATTGTTTTTTGGCATGGAAAAAGAGAAAGTTCACCAGTGATTGGGACACCACAGACCACAGAGAAGACAATGGTAATAACCTGGAGAAACTAAGAAATCTTATCTAAACCTGTGTCACCAAACATGAATACAGCAGTTAGTTCAGCACAAATCCTGAATTAATTCCACTTACAACAGCGTTATTTTATTGTCTCATAACTAGTTTACCTCTCCTCCTGCAACCATCGTTTATTTTATATCCCCCAATTGATTTTTCTTTCATATTCTCTGTATTAATTAATTCATTATTTAGTGATTTTCGAGCATTTTGCTAAATTAACATGCTTTCTTTATATTAAATTATCGTAGAAGCTAAAGGATCAAAATATATAAAATATCTGGTTGATTAAATCAACAGTGAGAGGCATGGTTCTCTGACAGGTTGGAATGGTTATTATCATTCCTCAGATTATCTCCACAGCATCCTTAGAGCTCCAGCTAGCCATTTTCAAGAACTTCTGCCTTTGCTGTGATGATATTTATTGAGTTACTTCTCTTTCTCTAGTGTGAAAGAAATCCTGTCATAAAATTTAATTCCTTAGATGATGTTGAGACAGTATTTAACATGGATGGTTTTTTGTGTTTTTTTGTTTGTTTTTTGTTTTTTAAAATTAATTAATTAATTATTTTTGGCTGTGTTGGGTCTTCGTTTCTGCGCGAGGACTTTCTCCAGTTGTGGCAAGCGGGGGCCACTCTTCATCGCGGTGCGCGGGCCTCTCACTATCGCGGCCTCTCTTGTTGCAGAGCACAGGCTCCAGACACGCAGGCTCAGCAATTGTGGCTCACGGGCCTAGTCTCTCCGCGACATGCGGGATCTTCCCGGACCAGGGCTCGAACCCGTGTCCCCTGCATTGGCAGGCAGACTCTCAACCACTGCGCTACCAGGGAAGCCCCAGCATGGATGTTTTGAACTGGGCTATTGAAATAATAGAATACAAAGTTTGTTTCCTATTTATAATCAATTAAAATGAAACAAAAGTTGAATGAAAGAAAATGTGCAGAAGCCTACATGAAGGAAAAATGTGAAATTTAATAATATTCTTAAAGTTGTCAACAAGTATCTTTGGCTGTACCTTGCGCAGTTTATAAATGTATGTGTGAAATCTGGCCTTTAGACATACATGTCTGATCCTTACTATCATACTTCCTTTTATAGAAGTGATCTTTAATATTGTGTCTAGATTAAATATGTTGTGACTGTTAGTACACAGTTTCATTCTTTGACCTACTTGATGTACCAGAAAAAAAAGGGTGCTATATGTTTTTCTGGCTGATGGAAACTTATCTTGAGAGCATTTATGAGCTGAATATTCAACCACCGTCCCTTTTCCCTGTGGCAAAGATCTCACTGATAATGAGGAATTCGATCTAAACAAAGTTATGAAAGGTTCTGAACAGCATTCAGTTTATATAGAAAACATTGTGCATTAGCATATAAAGAATATATATAATAAAAGAATGATAAATTTCCACTTATTAACAATTAACAATATGCTAGTTGATCTCTATTTCAATAACTAGTTACTTGATACAATAATATGAACTTATACATGATTATATATTATAAATTATCATAAAATAATAGTAATTTGTTATATTAACTTTATTAATATGTAACAAATATTTATTTAATACTTTGGCTGCTAAGTTTTGAATTAGTACAGATTGATAGAAAGCACATGACAAACTGTCACTGTATTAAACAAATTCTGAAGGAGTTGTGTATGTATCTGCTTTAGTATTAGAGAAATGGCATTTCATTCACTGAATTTCATATAAAATACAAACGCATTATCATGTACCGTAAGTCCTATGTGATCTGGCTTCTTCCCAGACTCTGATTTCACCTCATAATTTTCTCATTATTTCTCAGGTTTTAGCCATCCTACCTATCTTTACATTTCTTGGACAAGTAAAGCTTGATTTTTCCCTCTCTATAGATATAACTTCCCACTCCAGATCTCCATATGGTAGGTCTCAAATTAAATTTTACCGTTGCCATTTGGTCTTCACTGAAAAACCAGTAATTTAGTCTTTCCTAGAACTCATTTCTATCCCATTCTTATATTTTTATTATTTTGGAAATTATTAGTTATTTATATATTTTCTTGTTTATTTTTTTCCCTCCCACCAGCATGTAATTTGCACAAAGGCAAGAACTTTATATGTCTTATTCAACACTCTATCCTTACGCCAAGAATAGTATTGGTAAAAAGAAGACATTCAGTCTATTTCTCTTGAAAAAACTGAGTGAATAACTGAATGAATAAACACATTTTGGGGCCATAAGCCATCAAAAAAGGACAGGCCAAAAATACTCTTGCTTGAAACTATGCACTACACACTGTGAGACTAACAAGACAATCTGCAAAAATAAAACAAACATCATTATCATACACTAATGTTAATTTATTACTTAAAATTAAGAAAAGAAAAATTATAAGTTCCAAACAGCACTAGTGGTAAATTGATAAAAAATGATAGTAAATGTAAGTTGTTATTCATCCATAGAATCAAAGACAAGATATGCTTGAAGGACCCTCTTTGTCCGCCAAATTTTGAGGAATACTGCACTTGTGTTTAGGGGGTTTGAGGTGGGGTAGTGAAATATCGTGAGGAAGTATTGGCAGAGCTTCAGTGGGGTTTTACAGTCCATCATCACTTGAGTTGCTGATACCGACATGGATGGTCTTACTTGCCTGTCTGACACAGTCTTACCCATCAAACTGTTGCTTCTTATTCTCTCATCCCCACATCATTTTCTACAAGTTTTAGATATTTACATATTGCATTTAGTGTATCTGTTTACATATCAGCCTCTCCCCCTCCATCGGGATCTATCTAAAAGTAAGAATTTTTTTAATGTTTTTATTGCCTTGCTCCATGCCTAGGAAATAAGTGCCCTATAGGTTTCAGTAAACTAAGTACTTGGTTTTTTATAAAGACAATTTTAAGAACCAAATGGTGTTAGGAATCCCTCACGTCTTCCTTTCTTTGATAACTAATTCACATACTGTTCTGCATGTTACCATGCCACGTCAACATCTAGAGATTCTGTTTTTAAAAAGCTGTAATTAATGGCTCATTCAATTAACCTTTGATGTACATCATGTTATCATATGTTCCCTCAGTGTTCCTGTAGATATCTCTTGATATCTTAGAGAAGTAACGCAAATGGCTTCTGATTCCATTTTAAGAAATTTTTAAATATTGTATTTCCTTACTTAAATAGGAAAAGCATCATGGGTAGTTAAATTTTTGATTAATGAGAGATTGAATTTTGAGCTCAAATGGTTTAGCCCATTGTGTCTTATAATTCTTCAGAGTAATAACCTTCCTGAGTGGTAGTGGAACAGTTTATCAATGCAAAATCATTGATGAAGAGGGCTATTGATTCTCCTTATCTGCAGTTAATGAAATGCTTTGTTCACTAGAGTCAATGAGAAAAACTGGAGTGAAATATGTCAGAAGTCAGCAAGAGCAGGGAGCTCGGCTGCCACATCTAAAGACAATATCATACTATAAGCAGAGAAGACAGTATAGTCCCATACATTAAAAACTAAGAGTGCTGATGCTAATTTAGCCCTCATACTCCTGTCAGTCAAAAACGGAAATCATGAACATATATTTGAGTAAGTGATTCTTGAACTCCTGAATGGAAAGAAGTTTAATTGAATTGTTTTTTGAATCCTAAGGCTTTAGAGAAGAATAGTAGTTAATGTATTGGTAAAACGCTATCAATAAAATGGATTTTTAAGGCTTTATGACTGAATAGAACTTGCAAAACTCCCCATGGTCTGGAATCTGGGGTTTCTGTCCTACTCCATTTGTTATTATTCAGCTTGTTGAAGCTCCATTTGTACAAAACTAACTGTCTTGCTAGATATGTGTAGGCAGTACTCAAAAATGTTTAGAATAATCTTCATATAAAATAGACAAGCCATAATATGTTAATCACTAGAATGATTTAACAGATAAGGAAATTGTAACCCAAGGGGTAGTGATTCTCAAAATTCAGTGTATATCAGATTCCTAGGCCTCATTCTCACTGTTGGTTGAGAAGGCTGATTGGAAGTTGGACCAGATGATTGAATGTAGGTGGTAGGGAGATGATACTTGGAGGTATATGTTTAATGTGCAGAATGTAAGTCAACTATTAACTAGTTCAATGTAATTCTGTTACTGCATAAATTTTGAATATAAGACATTTACATTCTGTTAGGTCCACTACTACTTTCAATAGAACTATTATAAAACAGTGTTAATTTTGAATCATGTGGCTCAGGTACATAGAATTTTTATTGATCAAAGTCATTTGGAAAAACAAAATACCCCTGCCCACCTTTACACACCAATGCCACAGCAAACCTAGAGCCCATTAAGTTACGTAACAGTTGGTTCCCTGCCAGCTTCAGCTATTAGAGAATTTGGTTATTTGGCTCCTACAGCTATAAATTTATTTACTACAAAACACTTATTCTCTAAAGATTTCATTTTTCTGCCAATTTAAAATTCTAGTAAAATAGATGAGTGGAAGGTTAAAATAGAAACAACTAAGCTATCCTTTCTCCTTTAAAACATCGAAGGCAATCAGTTAGTTGATATAATTTGTGACTCGTTTCTAAAATGTGTCATCTTTACAGTAGTTTGTATTTTATCATTTGATAAATTATGTTTGACATGTAGATGTAAGAGCAGAGGAAAGCTACATTTTACTTAGTGTATGTGTGTGTGTGTGCATGTCTGTGTGTGTGTGTGTGTGTGTGTGTGTGTGTGGTGTATTTTAGAACAGAGACTCCACTTCACAATGGAGTCTGGTGAAACATCCTGCTAATTTTATGAACTACCTTCTAAAAAATATGTCAAAAATAGATTGTCAGGTACATCTTAACATTTATCAAGAGCAATGTTGCTGGAATATCTTTGCTTTTATATTGCTTGAAAGAGGTATCAAAATTGTTTTTCAAATGGGGAAATGTAAATCACAAATTCCAAATTATTTAACTTTTTTCTAGGTTCCTGTATGACATCTAAATTAAATATTAGGATGATAGGTATGCACTTTTCTGTGGCCTCTGAAGAAAAGAAATTATTTTTAAATTTTATGTAAGTGTGAGAGCAATATGTGTGGGTTTTCTTCCCTCTCTCTTTCTCTTTTTCTCTGTAGAGGAAAAATTTTCATCTGACAGATTAAAAACATTAGATTACATTCTAGTTACACTAATTACAGCTTACTGGTGACACTGTCATTAGCAGAGCACTCCTAATGCCTAATTTATAGCAGTGTCATGAATGATTAATTCAAGATGAACTTGATCAAGTGTAATGATGAAATGGGTTTGTATTCACGATAGAACCTTTTGACAGCCATTAAACATGAGGCTATACCTAAAACAATTTAAATAGTTTTGGTTAAAAAAAACCCCAGCAGATTGTGGTTTAAGCAGATGCAAAGTAAACCGATGGAAGTTCTCTATCAGAAATGATCAAAGGAACTAATAGTTCCTCCTGTATGCCTTCAGTCTGAAAAGGGCAGGGATCTAGCCCATCTTTGTGCCTTAGTGTCCACAACATGAGAGGTCTAAAATGTTTATTTTTAAATGAATACATGGAGGAATGAATAAATGATAATTGGGTTACCCTGCCTTCCAAGTCTCGGTAATATCTCACCCTGACAATTTGTGACTTTCTCTTGAGTCATTGCTCATCTCAACCGAACTCCAGCCATGCCAGTCAGCTTTCCTTTCCTTGGATATGCCAAGTTCCTTGCCATCTTTTATACGTCCAATTTTCTCTCCCCAGATATTCTGAACATGGTTGATTCTCATTATTAATTCTCTCCTACTCAGAAAGACATCCTAACTTCAACTATCATCTGAAATGTGTGTGCATTATATATTGATTATATATTGTATATTTACTACATACACACACACATGTGCACACACACACACACACACACACAGAGTTTATTACCTTCCTCTTCCACTCATGCCCAAGGTCCTTGAGAGCAGGAGCCTTGCATCATGTTCACTCTGTATGTAGAACAGGGCTTGGCTTATGTATGCAGGTGCTTCATAAGAATGTAGTGAATAAATAAATGCTACGAAAGTATTTCATAGCATACTCAAGTATTTCTTGAGTGCTTCTGATAGATTACTTTTACAGAGAAAAATTAAACATTATGAGTTAGATATATATTTATTTTAGTTTATTATTTTTAATAGGGAAGAGACATAGTTAACAGGAATGGTTTAAAAAAGAATTAACAGAGGGCATTCCCTTTAAAAATAATATTTCATCTTTGATAGTGGGGAAATAAATGAAGTCTTTTAATGCTTGGAAATTGTATATATTACATGTGATGAAAGGAAAAAAAAATAGCAACACCAAGGAGAGGGGAAGGTGATCTGCAGTGGGTTTTGCAGTTTATTACAGGGTACCTAAACATATGTGTTGAAAGGTGTATGTGTATAATTGTGCTCAGTTTATCACTTTAAATTGTGATAGGAAACAATATAAAATCATAGGACAAACTTGTGATAACATCAGCCGCAAATAATCCCTAGTGTTTTTTGACAATTTAGAAGTACTAAATAAAAAATCCTTTCAAACTTTTATCCCCTCTTGCAGTATTAGGTGAACAGACAGTATTTAGATAGGAAGAAATAGAAATAAAAAGCATTCTGCCCTGGCATTTTGATGTTTGGCTTCTCATCCTGTCTTAATCATTATTTGTTACTTAACCTTCAGACATAAGGGTTTTTTTACATGTAAAATAAGAAGCTTGACCTGGATGATCCCTAATAGGATAAAATCATATGATTCTATTAAATATAGTTGTGTTCGTTGATGAAACTTTATTTCAAGTTAGTTTTCAGAAGTTTCAAAACCATGTTCTAATATTTAATTTCTGCCAACTGTACCCTTGGGCTTCTTTTTGGCTGTTCTGTGAATGTGGAGTACTGACCACAGTGAATCAGAGGGGCATGCTTTGTATAGCCTGGGGAAGCTGATATAAGAAGCCAGTAATTTAGAGAATTTGCTTATTTATACTCTCCTTTAGATAGTGACAAATATGAAAGTTTTATTTTTTAATTTAACTCTCCAAGGAAATAATTTTAAGGTTCCAGACTCCAATGGTTTAGAGAAACACTGCAACAAAATGTACGAAAGTGGTCCTGGTTTCATTCTGTAAAAGACTCAGGGGGAATAATATTGCCTAATGTTTTCTATGGATAAAATGGTTGCTTAGTTGAAATGCAAAATGCATTTGACTGCCATGAGAGGCACTTTCTCTTTTGATCTTCTCTGCTATTTTGGGGAGAGAAGATATGTAATATTAAATTAAATTTATAGTGGGATTTGTGTGTAAAAGAAACGCTTCAAGAAATCAATGGTCAATGGGGTTGCACTGTGTGTGTGTATGTGTGTGTGTGAATATTAACTTTTGCATTTTGGTTCTTAAAGAAGCAAGATTCTGAAAATAGATCTCAAAGGAATTTTCACTTGTATTAACTTATTTTTCAATAGAGAAATTACACATGATTCATTACCATAATTATGTTGAATAATTTATTAGGATGAAATGAAAATGTATGTGAAGTTCCAATATTGCTTTCTCTTTATTAGTATTAATTTTTTAATATATTTAAGAATATATTTAAAAAGTAAGAAGAATATATAGAAGGCTGTTTGTTTAAATGTAATATTAAAGAAGACATATAAAAGACAGTTTATTAAATCAATGAAACTTTTAGATCTCATCTTAAAAAGAAATTAGCAACATGAAAGAAACAAAAAGTAGATTTATTTATGTGAGTCTCCACAAAGGAGGAACAATTCATAATTTCATGGTTTATCTGTGGTAAGGAGAAATCTTTTTAAAAATTTTATCTAAAAATTATTCAGAATTGTGGAATTGCATGATAGAAACTCAGAATTCATTAGTTGAAAGTTTAAAAAGAAACAGATATTTTTCTAAGATTTGAAAAAATATTAATACGGCACCAAAAAGAGTGACTATAATATTGAAACAGTATTGGATATACACAAAAATAAAGAAAAGTCTTCTTTACGGGATATGATAGAGCTCAAATTTCATAAAATGAAATTTAGTTTGGTTTGATTTTGCTTCTTTGGGTTGTATGTCCTGGATTATTTTCATTATTTCGTTTTTTGTAATAATAATTATATCAGAATAATTTAGATTTTCAACTTATTAAGCTCTTTAATCCTATTATATAATGCAGTTTTCACACTCAGTGAGGGAGCCATAGATTTTATTAACTTTATGTTAAGGATAAAGTATTTGAAACTTAGAAAAATCAAGCATCTTAGGGAACCTAGTAAATTGAAATGCCAAGGGTCAACCCAACTCTTTTTATTGTAAGTCCAATTTTTTTACATAACCACAATTTTCAAAAAATAATTTAACTGTTATATTAATTATTAAAAATTTGATTTGAATTCTAATCTTATTCTAGTTTATACTTAACATTCAATTCTAATTTTTATCTCTAGGTTTGTATTAGATAAATAGAAGATAAGAATTTAAATACATTTCCATTGTCAAATGTCTTATTTACCTGGGGCTGAAATTACTTCTGATTATCTGCAGACAAAAGAGAGGCATAGAAAGAATTGTTGTTGAATCTGATACTAATTTACCTTCCTCTAGTTTTTTTTATTAAACAGACCTGCCTTAAAATTTCTACCACCCCCCTATTCCTCTTACATCTGGGAAGTGGAAGGAGCAGGAATTGATAAAATGGAAGAAGCTGTTCTCAACTGAATTTTCAATCTTTGTCTAGATTTCCTGCTGCATTTATCATTGATATTGTCACAAAATTTGTCACTTTTGTAGCAGTCTGTGACTGATTTAGTCTAGGTTGCCTTATTTATTGTGTCTTCAAATATTGCAGAGTCTCCCAATTAGACTGCAACCTTTTCATGAACATGAGATTGAGGGAGTTTCCTTAGTATTAATCAGAAGCCATGTACTCAAACTTGTAGATTAAATCAACTAGGCTAAAATGGAATGATTAAGAAAGCATCCTACTCATTAATCTTTAGTTCATGTGAAATAAAATACAATATCTTATGTGTTTTTAAATATGAGTATCATGTCTATTTCAATAATAGTAAAAAAATAGTTAAAATAGGTTCAGTATGACTTTTATGACACCATTTTAAACATCCAAAATTTATTCAGTTCATTTCATACTTTCAATTATTTTTTAAAGCAGATTTGTAATATCAGAAAACTTTAAAAAATAGTTATAGCATCTGTATGTATGAATAATGGCTAGAATTTAAATATAGAAGCTACAGATAATATGTCTCTTTTTTCCCATATGAAAAGGTTCTAGACCGATCTCCTGCACATCATGAGGATTTGGGGGACTTTGCTTGAGATGCTGACTTGTAGATGTAGAAAAATCTAATTAGAGTTGCTGTCAATTGAGTTACAGTGTTACTCAGAAAATTTCATACCTCTTTAAACATTTTTTTTCTAAACACTGATTTATATATTTCAAACCTTTATTCAAAAGCTTTCTGGTATATACTTGAGGCTTTTTTAAAATTGATGTTTATAAACATGGAAATAATTTTTAAAACATTTGGATTTAGGCAAAATTCAAATGTATATCCATAAAATTGACAGCATTTTTTAATTGTAAAATAATTGGACTTTATAAGTTGTAAAATGTTGTTCAAAATTAAGGTAAAATTTTGTATATGCCAAGAAACTAAGTGTACTAAGAAAAGGATAATTCATAAAACCAAACATTTATTCAGAAAGCATTTTTTCACAAGCAAGCTTGTAAAACAAAGATTGAGTATAACATGATATTTGGTAGTGCAAAAGTGAGGATTTGAAAAAGTTTAATAAATATGTGTTGATTTTATTGAATTTTAGAAATATATAGCTAGCACTTTGAAATATTATTTTGAAAAACTGTTCATAATAATATAGGTGGCATACATATATGTCACAATATATGTAGGTGGGCTGAATTTTGACAAACACTTTTTGAGTACAACATATTTATTTTATAGATGAGGAAATTGCAATCTAGAGAAGTTCAGTGAATTACCTCAAATCAAATAATTTCAGGATAGATATTTAAATAATGTAAAAAACAAAGAACATATCTATGTAGAATAAATGAAAATGACACTTCCTGACAGCAATCATTAAGCATTTACTGAGGACTTACATGTGTTGTGGCGTGTTATGATGGTACAAAAAAAAGATCACCTTCTAACCGTCCAATCCTGTTACAAACAGTTCTTGCCTTAAAGGCATTTGAAATAGTAGAGAGTACCTTTACTGGGGCAAGGGACCGTTTGGTACACTGAAATTGCGTCCGCATATGTGCAGTGTTCTCTTACCAATATACCCTGTAGTACTTTAACTTTCATTCATCCTCCTATGCATCTAACACTATAAAACGGAAATTCTAATATGTTTGGCTTGTTGCTTGAAAGTCATTTAACCCTGTCAACTTGCAAAGGGATACCTTTGAAATGTTTAATGCTTATCACCGCGTGTTAAAATTATGCTTTTTGGCAAGATATGGATTCTCTGTTTTGGACACTTTACAATCTATCAAAACCAATTTTTTTCTTGGTTATTGTTTACAGATCAGCCATATCAAGGTACACTATATCTACTAGGAAAATCTGGTAAAATGCATATTCCAGTATATTTATCACCTGAGATTCTGATTCATTAAGTTTTATTTTTTCAAGCAAGATGGGGACTCTATAGCAAGCTAATTCCAGTGTTGGTGGAGTGCTTTGAGAAAAATTGATAATAAGTTATTAAATACGGAGGCAAAAGTGGACATTGTTGAATTAATCCGTTGAAAACATGTTTGTGAACTTTATTCAGTGCTATTCTTATTGCATTTTTCCAGGTAAAAGAGAACATCTTATTTCAACATCCATCAGGAATGATTTTTTTGGGGTATTTGAAATATCTTGAGTATGCTCATTTATAAGAAACAAAGCAAAACAATTTTTTAAAAAAATTCTCCATTAAAAGACATCCATGCTAAACTCCATCAACTCAATCTAAATATAGAGTCTTCTATATATATATACACACATACATAGAGAGAGAGAGAGAGCGCGCTTAAATGAGGAGGAAATTAGAAACAATTTTGTCTTCTTATTCCTTGTTACACAGTCCAAGGTTAGTATACTCTATCTAAGGTAGGGAGTTGCATATGCAGTTTTCAAAGGTTCATTCTGCTCCCAGGTGATGCTTTTCTATTTGAAAGGAATAAGAGTAGCCAAGAGCAAAAATATTCATCATTCTGTTTTCTCTAGAAACAGAAAATCTCAGTATTTTCTGTCTCCTTTATTGAATGTGGAAAATTTTCTATCTCCTTTACTGTATGTGGAGAATAAATGTAGCATTGAAGTAACTTTGCAACTGTGCTGAGTGGGTGAAAGATGTACACCAGTTGAATAATGAGGATGAGTAAAGCATCATTTATCAAAAAAAAAAAAAAATCTTCAAAATCTTGTCTTACTTCACACACACATTCTTATGCAGAACAAGGTAAAGAGGATTAATAAGTTATCCAGTTCAGCATCAGCCCAAATTATTCTTTTATTGTCAGCTACCTCCCGTCCTTATCAGAATTCCCCTAAGTCCATTAGTACGTCCTATCACTCTGAAAACTTATTTAGACCTGCAAAGTGGCTCTAAGTTCATGTTGATAGATTTATTCCACACCTTCAGGGACAAGAATCAGACATCCTTAGCTACCTCATAATTTAGAGAATGACTTAAGATTTAAAGATTGGAAAAGCTTTTTATATTTCACTCTCCTTAAGCTTTTAATCCTTTGCTCAATATAGTCACTTCTTTTCAGATGAATTTCATAGACTTGGAGAACAGAAAACAAAACCATCTGGTGCTTCGTGCTCCCCAGATATTTCTAAAAAGTTCAATAGTTTGGGTACAAATACTTTATTTGTATTATTCAAAATAAAGACTTAACATTTAGAAATTGGAGGAGAAATATAGAGACAACATGGCAGTCTTGATTGACGTAACTGGGTTAAATTCTTCCACAGGGAAGAGTTTTTTAAGAAGCAGTTAGATACCTGGTTGCACAAGTTGATTTTAACTGGGTTGTCACTCAAACAAAGAAAAATTTTCTTCCTACCCTTTCTACAAGACATTAATTTTTCCATTAAAAATGTTTATTAGTTTGGTATTAAGAGGTCGTTTTACTCAGTCATCTTTCAAATATCTGCATCACACATGTCCTCCAAAGGACTGTGATGGTAGGTTGCAAGAATCCAAAAAAGCAAATATTTTGGAATCATTTAAATATAGCTCTGCAGTACATTTTATTTATTTCAGTAAGTTTAGTTTCATTGTTTGTTTAAATAATATTGGTGTCCATTGTTCATACTCTGACTAGGGGGGTAGGGGAAAAGAGAGAATACCTGGACACTGGTTTGAACTTTAACATTCCCTGTTATTAAGATGAGTTCTAGGATGTTTTTACTTCTGTAGGATGTGTTGTTTGTTTAATATTTCCTAGTGGTTTTTTTTTAAAAGCAAAACAGGCACATTTATTTTGTCTGCACATTAATAAATCTCTTATATGGAATTGCACTTGTTTTTCTACTTTTAATATTCAGGTATTCATTTTTAGCAGATATTTATTGAATTCTTAATTTGTATATGATGGAGTGATGTAAGAAATACTCCTTAAGCTCAACTTTATAATCTAGTAAGAGAGATGGCACGCATATAAATAAAGCAGAAGGAGATAACATATCCTTTGAGTTCATCAAATGAGGATGAACTCACTTCAGGCAAAATCCCATTATTATAAGCTCGTGTGGCTATCCAAATTCTGTTGGTGTACTTAATGGTTTTTGGTGCTTTGCTGCTCACCAAGCTCTGGGGGAAATGGCATTATATTAAATTAATTACCCTTAAAATTAGTATAATGATTCTCTGGCTTTCTAGGGCTTTATCTTATTTTAACATCAAATTATTAAAAGGATACAGAACTGTCTGTATGTACATTGCATTTGCAGTTTTGTTTAATATAAATGTGTAGGGACAAAGACTGGAAGGAAGGATATAAAATGTGATAATTTTAATTTCAAAATTGTCAAAGATACTGTCTTTCTAGGTATATATATGTATATATATACTCATATATATTTAAGTAGAGAATATAAGGGGTTGATATCTTGACTTTCTCAATCAGAGAAGACAGAATGATTACTGACATGACCCATTTTGTGGTTACTAGACACAAATAAAATGACATCCATAGCAGTACTTCTTCATAATACTGAGAATTAAAGGAAAACAATGCAGAAAATAGTACCACACCTGGTGCAGTATAAGCCCACAATAAATCTTAGCCCTAATAATTATTATTGATTTTATTAGGTCCATAGCATTCTACAGACTAAGTGAAAGGGCAAAGTTCAGCTTGTTCTCTGTTTTGTTTTCTGCCATGAAAAATAGTGGGGCAAATCTCAAATATAACAGTTAAATTTGTATATTAAAATTAACTGCATCACTGTAAGGAGGGGAAATGCAGCTACACTCAGTGGAGATCCTCGGAGTCTTGATGGTAATGGAAAGCCTGGCTGTTTCTTCCTGTCCTTTTCAGTGCATAAACAGATTAAGCCACAGTTGCTGGCACATACTACCACATTCTCTCTATGGAGATCCTGGAATATTTTCCCTACTCATAAGGCTTTGGAAGCTAAGCTGGATCATTTTCTTAAAGCGAACTGTGTCCTTATATTTACCTTATGGCTTGACCAAATTTCTCTACCTGCATACTCACAGCTCTATACCCACTTGGTCTTCAAGGTGCTAAGCAACCTTTTCAGTGTACAAACAGGTAGACTAGCAGTGGTGTGCACCCATACAGTTGAGCCCAGAGATTTTCAAATCTTCTTTGTACTGGAAGTGTTATCTCCCTCCAGAAATCTATCATATGCTAGCTTTTAAGGATAAGGAACAATGTCAGTCTTATTTATAATGATATTCCCCAGGTCTAACTCTGTATTTGGCACAAAGAGAACTTTAATCATTGTCAAATCAACCACTTACTTAATTGTTAATTTTAAAACCTCAATCATAAAAAGAAAAAAAAAAGCTTTCGTTATATCTGGATGTACAGATTCAATCTGAAAGAACAGTTAAGTAAACATTGTGCCCTGTTTCTCAGTGTCAACCTGTTCTATGTGGGTCTGTACTGAAATACCTTCTTACAGAGAGTAAAGCATGCAACTGTAAAGCAACTTTAAAGTAAAGCAACTTCATTGCTTTTGTATCTCACAATACAATGAACTAAGAAATCCAATAGGAATACCATAGGTAACTTAGCTTAAATATAATAATAAAATAAAATTATATATCCTTTATATTTAATAAAAAATTTTTTAAAACAGTTTTACATGTAAGAAAATCCAAGGGCTGATTTTTAAACATTTTATGTTCAGGTTACTGGTCCAGAAATTGCTTAGAGAACTCATAATTCCAGACTGTAGTCAAGGAATCAGGATCTCAAGTCAGGCCAAATTCCCAAGCTGTGATTATCCCCATTCTGTGATACTGCTACCTTCCCAAAGCAACTCAAGATTACTGGCTCAGTATTGGATTCTTGAGCAATGAGCAGCCTAAGCTGAGTTCGGTAACACTATCACAGATGTTCCACCAAAAACATTTTGTTTTCATCCTGGTCTATCCACTTATAAACTAACACAATATTGTAAAGCAACTATACTCCAATTTTAAAAAATAAATAAAAGGACAAAGATTTGAATTGAAAAAAAAGAAAAAGAATCCAATACTGAGAGACACATGTTGGGTAAAAGGATAGATAGTTGTATTGAGGAAGCTGGCAGTCTTGGGCAGAAGGTGGACTCATGTCCCAAAGAACAAATTCCTCACTTCCCAGGTTTTGCTTGGAGATTATACAGGGCAAAGAAGAAAGGGCTACATGCTGAGGAGGGGGTAAACATCTATTTTCAGAGATGACTGCCTCCATCACGTCACGTGGTTCCACGTAGATGTCTTGTCTCGCTTGTGATTGGAACATTATCTGAGCCATAAATCTCTGATCAGTTAGTCCTTCTGGCTCCAACCAGTCTGGGGTTGTCATGCTTGTGGTCAACATACAGTTGACTTCTTCCACCTGGCGGGAGTTTCAGTATCTTCAAAATGGTTCAAAGGATATGGCTCAAAATATTGTCTATAGCCCTTGAGGAAGAACTAAATGTCCTTGATTTTGTTTAATGGCTAAACTATTATTTTGTCTGCTTGACTGTTTTCCTTTGCTTCTGTATTTTATCATTTCTCTGATTAAATTTATTCTTTGGAACTCGGGGAAGGCCTAGGAGATAAAAGTTTTTCTACGAACAAGAAGCAGGCAGAGGACATATTGGCGGGGGGGTGTCTGTCCCAGGAAAGCCCCATAAGGTTTTGCTTGGTTACAGTAGCATTAAGAACCTTTTGTACTTGGTTACCTATTACTGCTCTTTGAGGGGCGTAGGTTTGGGTTCCTATAAAGTTGATGCAAATGTTTAATCTGTTTCATTTTAAGTATCTTCAAGAGACAATTTAAACCATAAACATTCTAGATCATAATATTTTTCTCAAAGAGTAACTTCCTCTAACCTCCTGACTGGTTTAGATTTCAAACACTAAAGCTTAATTTCCACTTTTATTATCACGAAGGATGAATAATGAGCGATTATAATTATCTGATTTTATCTACTGCTGCACTTAAGGCAACTGAATTTTGAAATTTTGTCATTTAACTATATCTCATGGAAAATGCTTTTCCATTTCAATATATTTAAAATTCATTTCTAAGGTTAACAATTAATACAAATATATTTCAGGATGTTAATATGTCTGTTTAGTACTGTTTAGCCATGGAGATCTGCTTCCCACTTTATTCCCTTCCTTCCTTTCTTTTTTGTCAACAGTAAAAACTCACTCACTCGCACTCAGTCACCATTATGATTAAATAATCCTCAGAGGTCTCTCCCTGTGTGCTACTAAACAATCAGCAAATGATTATTTTCCTGAGTCCTTTTCTTTCATGATATAGTTGTCTCCTCTTGATAATGCTTGTATTCCTTTTAGTTTTCACTTTCAAGTCAAGAAGCTATGTATATGTCAATCAAATTATACACTGAGCTACTGGAGGGCTCTGAAAGTACCCACAAGATAGGAAAAACTAGTGCAATATATAAAACTGAGCAAAATTTTAGTCTGCTTTTTTTTTTTTCTGAACCCATAGTTGATTTGCTTTACAACATAGGTCGAAGTGTGAAATTCTATATTTCTGATTCCTTTCCCCACTTGTTTCATTGAGATATAATTGGCATGTAACATTGTATTGGTTGTAGATGTACAACATTATGATTTGATATATGTATATATTGCAAAATGATTAACACAATGAGTTCAGTCAACATCCATCACCTCACATAGTTATAATTTTTTTTCTTGTGATTAGAATGTTTAAGATCTACTCTCATAGCAACTTTAAAATATACCACACATTATTGGTTTTCAAAATTGTTTTAATAGTTTTTATTGAAGCATAATTGACGTATAACATTGTATTAGTTTCAGGTACACAACATATTGATTTGATATCCGTATATATTGCAAAATGATCACCATAATGAGTCTAGTTAACATTCATCCCCATACATAGTTACACTTTTTAACTTTTTTTTTTTTCTCCTCATGAGGATTCTGGTATTTTAAACTATAGTCACCATGCTGTACATTACAGCCCCAGAACTTATTTATCTTATAAGTGGAGGTTTGTACCTTTTGGCCATTTTCACCCATTTCACCCACCCCCTACCTCTGGCAATTACAAATCTGTTCTATCTATAAGTGTAATTTCTTTAAATTCTACATGTAAGTGAGATAATGCAATATTTGTCTTTCTCTGTCCGACCTATTTCACTTAGCATAATGCCCTCAAAGTCCATGTTGTCTCAAATGGCAAGATTTCCTTATTTTTTAATGACAGAGTAATATTCCACCTTTTCTTCATTCATTTATCTGTCAGTGAATACTAAGGTCATTTCCATGTCTGGGCTATTGTAAATAATGCTGCAATGAACATGGGGGTGTAGGTATTTTTTCCAGATAGTAATTTTGTTTCCTTTAGGTAATAGAGGAAGACAAGAAGATGATACCTGCCTGCCTCCCTGGTCTTTGGAGAGGACTGTATTCAGCCCTTAGATGTGTGTTAAAGAAACCTGACCCTCAGGCATCATCTTTTAAGACATACAGATGGTCAGAAAGCACATGAAAAGATGCTCAGCATCACTAATCATTAGAGAAATGCAAATCAAACCTACAGTGAGGTATCACCTCACACCAGTCAGACTGGCCATCATCAAAAAGTCTATAAACAATAAATGCTGGAGAGGGTGTGGAGAAAAGGGAACTCTACTACACTGTTGGTGGGAATGTAAATCGGGGCAGCCACTATGGAGACCAGTATGGAGGTTGCTTTAAAAACTAAAAATAGAGCTACCATATGACCCAGCAATTGCATTCCTGGGCATATATACAGAGAAAACCATAATTCAAAATGATACATGTACCCCAATGTTCATTGCAGCACTATTTACAATAGCCAAGACATGGAAGCAACCTAAATGTCCATCAAGAGAGGAATGGATAAAGAAGATATGCTACATATATACAATGGAATATTACTCAGCCATAAAAAAGAACAAAATAATGCCATTTGCAGTGACATGGGTGGACCTAGAGATTGTCAGACTGCGTGAAGTAAGACAGAGAAAGACAAATATCATATAATATCATTTATATGTGGAATCTAAAAAAATGGTACAAATGAACTTATTTACACAACAGAAATAGAGTTACAGGTGTAGAAAACAAACTTATGGTTACCAGGGAGTAAGGGGGTGGGAAGGGATAAATTGGGAAATTGGGATTGACATACACACTACTATGTATAAAATAGATAACTAATAAGAACCTGCTGTATAGCAGAGGGAACTCTACTCAATACTCTGTAATGACCTATATGGGAAAAGAATCTAAAAAAAGAGTGGATATATGTATATGTATAACCAATTCACTTTGCTGTACAGCAGAAACTAACAACAGTGTAAATCAACTATACGCTAATAAAAGTTTTTTTAAAAAGACCAATGCATTCACCATATATAAATTATACTTTAATAAACAGACCTATTCATCAATTAAAAAAAAGATATGCAAATAGGCCTCTTGGGGGTGGGGGGTGGGGTATGTCCCCTGCATAACAACCATAAAAACCAGAGCACCAGGTGTGTGCCCAAGCTCTTTCCAGGGAGATACCAATGACCTGGAGTACGGCAGGAGGAGAGTACAAAGATGACACCTGCCAACCTCCGTGGTCTCTGTAGAGGACTGCAGTAAACCTCTAGAAGTGTGTTAAATTATAAGCCTGATCTTCAGGCTGCAGCTTTTAAGAGATGCAAATAGGCCTGTTTCAGGAAAGCACTGGGTATTTCAATCTGCTGCCTGTTCATCTGAGACCTGGGAGGATAGCCTTGAGCTGTTAAGAGCTGGGTTTTGTTTGTTTGTTTTTGTTTTTGTTTTTATATATTTACTATAGTATTGTGGGTCCCCTGGATGCAAGCCCTGTTGGCTTTGAGAGCTAGGTGTTCGGGGTCTTGTCTCTCAGGTGGAAGACTTAAAAGTTGGAGTACTAGATGTTGGGTCCAAACCCTTCACTCCTTGGGGAGAAGCTGGTAGTTGTGAGTGCCCTCTTGATTGTATGTTGCGCCCTGGGTGGGGTTTATGGTGAGATTGTGTCTCAGCCTTGCCTGCCCCTTTTGATGTGGGGTTTTTTCTCGCTAGCCAGATATGCAAGTTATCACTCAGCTAAGTTTCTGGATTTCTTTCAGAGGGAATTGTTCCCTACTTAGCTGTAGAATTGGTGTGTCTGTGAAATTAGGTAAGTTTAGAAGCCTCCTATGTTGCCAGTTGAACTGGAGCCTTTACTATATTTCTAATTCTATCTCTGTAAATAGATAATAGGACTAGATCTCGATTATAAAAATAAAAGGTTACAGTGCTTAATTAGACAGTCTGAAACGCCTTTTAAAACTATTGTTGTAGTTATTATGCAAGTAACATTATTTTCTAGGTGGTGTTTTGTTTTTAAATAGGAAAAGAGTGCTGGGAACAACCCTGCCTCTCAAATAATGAGATGGAATGACAGAATTCACATGTCGTTGAAATGTTTTCTGAAATAAAAGTTTTGATGTGATGTGCTAAAACATGTAGGATCATAAGCAATCACCTTTTTAAAGCACTTACAAGATATTGTTTCAAAGATAAAATTGGAGAGGTAGTTTAAATAACATGGCTAGATAGTGTGCAAGGAATTAGATTCATATACATTTCTTGAAAACAGGCATTAGTATTATTTGTATACTGGTCTCTTAAAAAGTCCATATGTCTATTATATTTTCAGTTTTCATCCTGTGCTGCTAATATTCTTAGGAGACATATTATTTACTAAGGATTAGTGCCTGCAGAGGCAGGTGATGGCTCTTAAGAAGTGCCCAGATTCAACTATTCTTTTTTTTTTCACCATCTTTATTGGAGTATAATTGCATTACAATGTTGTGTTAGTTTCTGCTGTATAACAAAGTGAATCAGCTATATGTATACATATATCCCCATATCCCCTCCCTCTTGCGTCTCCCTCCCACCCTCCCTATCCCACCCCTCTAGGTGGTCACAAAGCACAGAGCTGATCTCCCTGTGCTATGCGGCTGCTTCCCACTAGCTACCTATTTTACATTTGGTAGTGTATATATGTCAATGCCATTCTCTCACTTCGTCCTAGCTTACCCTTCCCCCTCCCCATGTCCTCAAGTCCATTCTCTACATCTGCATCTTTAGGACATATTTGGTAGGACAGAGTTTTATTTTAGAAGCAAGGTGAGATTTTTCATCTTTAGTTCTGCTCTTGAAATAGTCTGCCAGATTGATGGAGCCTCATTTAGGGCTCATCAGAAACCGTGAACACTGCAATATGATTTGATTATAGTGCTAAATATCAAGCAACACAGACAAGAATACCATTTAGCCAGGTGTGGTTTATGCATATGGTGAATAAAAAATATTTTATTCAAAATTTAAGAGAATTTGTTTTGCACAGAAAGCACAGTATATGGGTCTTAGACGGCAAAAAAAAAATAAATAAACAATATATCATTGTAAATTATTCTGGTAAAATATTTTTTATTAACGAGACATTAGTAACAACTCCCTTAGAAATGAGGCAATACTGGATAGTTAGTGGCTCTCACATTTTCTTATTTCAAATGCCCAAAGCTGTATGAGGAGTCTTAAGTTAGAAAAATGCTTTGTTAAATAAAAATAAGCCATTTAATTTCAGGTGAGGCTTCTGAGAGCCTTCACCATGCTAATACACCTGTGTCCAATGATTACTGAGAAAGAGATCTACATTTGATTAGAGAACCTTTAAATTTGAAATATCTCACCCACTATTTTTTTTTTAAATATGAGCAATGTAATTTTTTTTTTAATTTACTTATTTTATTTGTTTTATTTTTGGCTGCATTGGGTCTTCGTTGCTGCGCACGGGCTTTCTCTAATTGCAGCGAGCAGGGGCTACTCTTTGTTGCGGTGCAGGGGCTTCTCACTGCGGTGACTACTCTTGTTGCAGAGCACAGGCTCTACGTGCGCGGGCTTCAGTAGTTGTGGCACGTGGGCTCAGTAGGTGTGGCTCGCGGGCTCTAGAGCACAGGCTCAGTAGTTGTGGCACACTGGGCTTAGTTGCTCCGCGGCATGTGGGATCTTCCCGGACCAGGGCTGGAACCCGTGTCCCCTGCATTAGCAGACGGATTCTTAACTACTATGCCGCCAGGGAAGCCCCTCTCACCCCCTATTATGTGGAGGTTAAAAATACTTAGGAGTCACTAATCCATGGATTACTGCTTCCATTTTACAACTGTCCCATGTCTTCACTCCTTTGCTCTATTTAAAGTAAATAAGTACATACGTGATCATTGTAAAGAGCAATGTAAACCTTTGGTACTTATGATAGCATTTTTTTCCCCTTATTGTTCTCACTGTTGCTGGTTCCTAGTGCTATTTCCCATCCTGGAGGTCTAATATCTCCTGAGTGGTGGTGAAGAGAGAAAGCCCAGCTGCACAATGTTGGGATGGCTCTGAATCCTTAAATAGGAGACTCTGAGAGCAAGTTTCCTCCTTTTTCCAACTCAAGGTACCTAATTTCTGGAGTTTCTTTTCACAGAGCTATGTGCCTGATGAGTAGCACAAGCAAGACAACAGAGCTTTGCATGTCTGAGTGTTTTGTTTAGTTTTTACTTATTCTGGATTGATGGAAGATGGTAGAGGAAGCAGCAGGTCAGAGTTCTCTTGAGAGTTCAGTCTCTAGCACATATACGTAGAAGTCATGTTCTTCCTCTTCATCATGTCATCAATTCCCTCATCATGATGATTCCTTCATCAACCCCTCTCAAACTCTTCAAAACATCTTCTCTCTGGTTGGAATCAACTAGATTCTGATGGACTCTGCCTCAAATTGCATGATGGTTTTCCTATTACAGTGCCATCGTAAGGTGGGGTTTCTGGGGCTAAGGCCACTGTGAGTGGGGTATAGGCAGTGCAGTTTGGGCTAAGATCTTTAACTCTACGTCCTTAGATTTCTCCTGTGTTTTTGTCTACTCTTACTTTTGAAGGAAGGGAAAATATTGAATAAACCTTTCCAAAGCATTCCCTGCATTATTTTGTCTCTCTTTTTCCCCCTAAGATCTGACTCTGTCCTCAAGGTCTGGCTACCCTAGACATTTTCGCATTTTCTAACTTATTATCCTTATTCCTTTCTGTCTGACTAAATACCACATTCTCCCATTGACCAGTACTTCCCATTTGATGCACACACTATTTCTGTCCATCTATCTCCCAATGCTTCTCATGAAGAATAGTACATAGACCCTTTTATACGTGGTTGAATGAATAAACAAATCAATGAGTAAATGAATGAATGTGATAGCATCTATGGAACCTAGGGTTCTAAGGAATATGATGCAGCTTATACAGTATATGATGAACCATCCAGGGTAACTCTTTATAGAAGGAGTTATATGAAAAGAATTGAGTTACTTCCACTTCAATTTTAACTATAATCAGAATTTTATCAAAGACAATTATTTTTAATTGATATAGTGATACCTTTGAATGCATTTTATTCTACATTTTACTACTAATAATCACCTATGTTTTTTGTGGTTTCATAAGCTTTCTCTACTAATTTTGCATATCTGATAATAAGATAATCATCTGTAAGTTATATATCACATGCATTGTATACCTGTATTGTGGAGATTGTATAAGATATAAGTAGATTTTGGAATTGGAATCATAGATAATTCACATTAATTTGGTGGTTGTTTGACCATATAAAAGTTGCTGATAAAACTTTTTTATGTGAGTTAATCCTAATGCATTGTACAAAATGCTACTGAATGATTATAGTGTAAGTATTGATTGATGAGTTTCAAGCATAGTAGCTAATCCGTTTTAAGAGGAGCTTATAGTCTTTGGGAACCCCAATTTCTGATGCTCAAGTTTTAAAGAACTGAGATGCAATTTTAAAATGAAGCAAAGTAAAAGACATACTGGAATTTTTTTTAAAAAAAATTAGCATTGTGGAAAGAAATAATACCTCGCTCTCATTTTTTCATGTTATCTACAAAATTCTGTATGTTCATAAATGTTAAATAGAAAGGTCTTTCCAATTTTATTTTCATTTTGTTTTACTTCACTTTTGTCTAAAGGGCAGAGAGAGGGGCGTTCATGTTGTATGATTCTGTAGAGATGCTGTGTGCATTTACAGCCTTTGCACTTCAAGTCTCCATTATCTGTTCTATCTGGGGTGTAGCATCCCCACTGCCTCTGCTTTCCTAAAACAGTCTTCAATGGCGACAGAGAGACACAGTGAATAGAAGAGCTCTGGGAAATAATTTGTTAACTTGGCAGCTACACTGTGCTCCTGTGTATCACTCCAGTGCTAACGAAGTGAGTTGGTTATAAGAACACTCTCTTCAAAGCACTTTTTCTCATTTTAAAAGACAATTTGTAAAATGTGTTTTCATTTATGGATTTATGGCATTTTTAGGATCTTAAATACATCTCTACCTTTTACTAGTCATAAAAAAGATTTACATTTCTTAACATTTATTTTTATCTAAGATTCTTACATCGACTTTAGTCACTGCTTTATATATTTGAAAAAAGTAAAAAATAGGAAAGTGGAAATAAATACTTTTAAATACATAGACTATTTTGTCTTTTTATATCTTAATTGAGGTTTAGTTTGTAATGAAATGTCCTTTTATAAAAAATGTCGTTCTAGAAAAATATAGGAAAGGTATTTTAATGTTATATATAACTCAACTTTCTGGTATCAAACAATCTAGATAATATCTATAGTTTAAAACTGCCGTTTTTTCCAAATGATTGACTCAAGAACATATGTTGAATATACGTATTAGAGATCCAACATCTTAGGGTAGAATGTGGAGTTAAGATTTCAGGGGGGGAAAATTTACTAAATTGAGGATCTAGTTAGAAAATAATTTTTCGGGCTTCCCTGGTGGCACAGTGATTAGGAATCCACCTGCCAATGCAGGGGACATGGGTTCGAGCCCTGGTCCGGGAAGATCCCATGTGCTGCAGAGCAGCTAAGCCTGTGCACCACAACTACTGAGCCTGCACTCTAGAGCCCATGAGCCGCAACTACTGAAGCCCACGTGCCTGGCGCCCATGCTCCGCAACAAGAGAAGCCACCGCAATGAGAAGCCCATGCACCACAACGAGGAGTAGCCCCCGCTCGCCGCAACTAGAGAAAGCCCGCACACAGCAATGAAGACCCAACGCAGCCAAAAGTAAATAAATAAATTTAAAATAAAGAAAAGAAAATCGTTTTTCATAGAATTATTTGGCTATTCTTGAAGTTCATGGTCTTCTGGATTTTGCTAGCCAAATAGTCTGATGCTCAAATAAACATATTTTTGCTGGCAATCATGCATGCTAAACATTGATTTGCTTATAAGTATAATTGAGGATGAGTATATGATACTATCAGTGCTTTGTGGTGATATTCCCAGGGGGAAAAACAACTAAACCTCTCTTTTAGTAGACAAATGTTTAATTTTACACACCATTTAAACATTTGTACTATTCCAGGTGCATGGAAATTATGTAGAAAAATAGAATGTGTATATTTAATGTAATAGGATTAACTTTAAAATATAGTATTTTTATTTGATGGTGGTTTGATGAAGTATTTTCATTTGAATATTTATGCTTCAAACATTTTTATTACATATTTTTCTTGTACCTTATCTAGCTTCTGTCAACCATATAGTCGTCCATTTATCAGTTATTTGTTATGCAAATGAGTAAACACTTCTTACTTACTAGGTCACTTGGAATGAAAAGAATGAAAATTTATATTCCATGATATGCATTATCTGCATATATGCTGATACATACATTTTAAGTGTCAATTTTATTGTATTTTGAAAAATGCTGATTTTTTTTCATTTGTTCTGTACCTTAGCCTTTTGTTTTTTACCACTTTAGAATCAAACCTGGATTGCTTTACTGCATATTAATGCAGAGCAGGCAAACCAACATGTTAGTAGATGGCTTGAACAGATTCTTTATCACTCCCTTGGGGAAACTATATTGCTGATCTCATTGAAATAAACTTTTAAGTATAGAAAAAGGTTCTAAAGAAAGTCACTTTGACCATTTAAGTGGTAAACTTTACCACTTATGTTTATGTGAATCTCAGCAAATATGTTCCCCATCATAAAGAAGCAGAAGTAATAATAGTATTGTACATTCATTTTCAATTCTAAAAATGTGTGAGCACCTATTATGTTCCAGGAACTGTATTAGACACTCATGATACAGAATAAGTTGGAAATTAGACATGATGTCCAGACTCAAATAGCAGACTCAAAGCACAGAGAAAAGTCCTGGGTGAACCACATGACTGTTTAATTTATTATCTGAACAAGAAATGTGAAGTGTTTTAGAAAAGAAAGGGAAAAGTGCCATCTTTTTCACTAGGCTTCTGGTTGTCATCTGGGACTGAACAGCAAAAAATTTTTATGCTAGCAAATGCACTAGGTGAAAACAGCCTATTTTCTATTTCAGTAAGCTAGAACATAGAAAGGAAGGATATAAAATTTTTCTACAGTAGGTTCAGTGTAAGCTGTAATTTTTACAGCCCGAATCTGGGACAGATATGCCTATCTGAGAGGAGATTGTTCCATCAAAATCATAAGAGTCATAATTATCAAGGGTGCAGAGTACAGAGCCCACTTCTTAAGTCACACTTGCAGACATAATGATATTCAGTTTCTAATATATATAATATAAAAATGCCCATTGAACTCAGATTTTCAAGAGCAGTTTTGTCCTGTCTTTTGAATATTGTATAAAGTATCTGAAGATGCCCATTATTTTGCCTTTCAAAGTATACCTCTTACATTATGTTTTACATGCAAAAGTAGCATTACACACACACACACATGCTCACTTTGATCATATTTGATTAAGAGAACATAATCATAACAGTTTCATGTTGGTTACAAACTGTTCTGTTAAAAGACTGGGCGAGTTTGTTCAAAAAGGTAAATCAGGTTGTTTTAAGGTAGAGTCTTCTCTTTAAAAAATTGTTCTTAAATATATGTTTTCCTTATTATATTAGAAATTCCTTGTGCAAGCTATATGATTATGTTGTGGTAATAAGAAATGTATTTTCTCTAAAAATGTGACAGCTCATTCTTCATTCACAGTGCTGGTTAGAAATGTTAGGCCACAAATATTATATATCACATTCATTAATAGAGTCAAATTGCCAGTTCATGACCCTGAAACTGGAGAAATTAATAAGAAAGACATAAAAAAATTTAAAAATAATTAATAAGAAGGCCATTTTTGGGAACAGCTACCATGTTTAAGTTCTAACCTCACTTGATCAAGAAATTCAAGGATAAGGACTTGCCAAATGATCTGTTCTTTTACTGTAAAAACAATAGATTATTACAGATTTGTAAAGTTGTTGAAGACACTTTAAAAGTAATTTCATTTATTAAAGAGAACAAAAATTTACTGGCTGATATAAACTATTAATCATAGGGTAAAACAGTATCTATAGTATTTCATTTACAGTAGGCAAGAAATATAAATTCCAAAGGAAGAAAATATGAGAAAAATGTGTTCCTTCTATTGCCTGAGAAGGCATATTAATTAAAAGTATCAGTATACTTGAAAATAATGAAGGAGACCAGATACTTAAATATGGATGTGTGTCCCCCCTTGGACTTTGAACTACTTTTATTAAAAATTAAAAAAAGTTACCGTGTGAATATTATGTCGCAGTAGACCTTTTTCTGAGTTTGGTCCCTGTATTACTCGTCTCTAAATGCCATCGAGTTTAAAGTAGTGACTAGCAGAAGTGAAGGCTCAGTGACTGGAAATAAAACAAATACATGGTTGGACGGATAAATACAGTTAACCGTCTCCTTCTTGTTCACTCCCTCAGAACTCATTATTCTGTATTTATTGGGATATAACCTTTCAATGAAGGAGTGGAGTGGCAAGTTAGCAAGGGATCTGAGTTGACAGAAATCCTGAGCGCCATGTGCTGCCTCTGATACTTTCTAGCTATTGGCCATTAGACAAATCACTGAACTTCCCTGAGCCTATTTCTGTATCTGCAAAATGAGGCGTTAAAATAGAATGACCCCCAAATTATGTTTTTTTGGTGTTATAACAGTATACTGGCCCATGTGGAACTTTTCTTTCTCTTATTCTTTTTTTTTTTTCCCACACACACACACTGTATTTTATTTTTACAAGAGATAAATAGACTGACACCAAGCATTGTAAATGGATGACCACAACAAAAGCAACAATGATTGCAATTACCAAACACGAAACACACTCATACTATGTCATAATATTGACATTCAGTCCAGTAATCCTCCACTGTAACAGCTCCTTTACTTTGCAGTGAAAATTGATTTGTATATTCTTTGCCTCTGACTCCTTGTGGGATTTTTTTTTTTTAATTCAAACAGAAAGTCACAAAAATTATAATCATCCTCATCAGTTCACTCAGTCCCATGTAATTAATTTTTTTTTCATCTTGATCTTTTGTTAGCACTTTTATGAGTTCATCAGATTTTCATTAGAGTTCTGAAAATGCTTATTCATTCAGTTCAGCAGTATAGTCAGTTACCAGAAACCCGTACTTCTCAGAGTCTTTTCCATGAATTCCTTGAAGATGAAACCCTTTTATAGGAACATTTTTGCAAAAGCATCAGAGTACACCCAGAACTGTCTGTAAATGACAAAAGACTTAAAAATGACCACGGTTAAAGATTTGATGAAAGTTCATAATAGTGCAATTGACAAGGAAATTTAGTTATTTCTGAGATATACATTTTAAAGTAATAACTAGAATTATGACTTATAATGTTATACCAGAACATATAAGATTTTTAGAAATTTCACGTAATGTCTGAAACATTTATATTAACATATTTCCATACAGATTACCCAATGAAAGTTTAGTATTATTTGTTTTGTTTGTTTGTTTTTTTATACTGCAGGTTCTTATTAGTCATCAATTTTATACACATCAGTGTATACATGTCAATCCCAATCGCCCAATTCAGCACACCACCATCCCCACCCCACCGCAGTTTTCCCCCCTTGGTGTCCATATGTCTGTTCTCTATATCTGTGTCTCAAGTTCTGCCCTGCAAACTGGCTCATCTGTAACATTTTTCTAGGTTCCACATACATGCGTTAATATATGATATTTGTTTTTCTCTTTCTGACTTACTTCACTCTGTATGACAGTCTCTAGATCCATCCACGTCTCAACAAATGACTCAATTTCGTTCCTTTTTATGGCGGAGTAATATTCCATTGTATATGTGTACCACAACTTCTTTATCCATTCATCTGTCGATGGGCATTTAGGTTGCTTCCATGTCCTGGTTATTGTAAATAGTGCTGCAATGAACATTGGGGTGCCTGTGTCTTTTTGAATTATGGTTTTCTCTGGGTATACGCCCAGTAGTGGGATTGCTGGATCATATGGTAAATCTATTTTTAGTTTTTTAAGGAACCTCCATACTGTTCTCCATAGTGGCTGTATCAATTTACATTCCCACCAACAGTGTAAGAGGGTTACCTTTTCTCCACACCCTCTCCAGCATTTGTTGTTTGTAGATTTTCTGGTGATACCCATTCTAACTGGTGTGAGGTGATACCTCATTGTAGTTTTGATTTGCATTTCTGTAATAATTAGTGATGTTGAGCATCTTTTCATGTGCTTCTTGGCCATCTGTATGTCTTCTTTGGAGAAACGTCTACTGCCCATTTTTGGATTGGGTTGTTTGTTTCTTTAATATTGAGCTGAATGAGCTGTTTATATATTTTGGAGATTAATCCTTTGTCCGTTGATTCGTTTGCAAATATTTTCTCCCATTCTGAGGGTTGTCTTTTCGTCTTGTTTATGGTTTCCTTTGCTGTGCAAAAGCTTTGAAGTTTCATTAGGTCCCATTTGTTTATTTTTGTTTTTATTTCCATTACTCTAGGAGGTGGATCAAAAAAGTTCTTGCTGTGATTTATGTCAAAGAGTGTTCTTCCTATGTTTTCCTCTAAGAGTTTTATAGTGTCCGGTCTTACATTTAGGTCTTGAATCCATTTTGAGTTTATTTTTGTGTATGGTGTTAGGGAGTGTTCTAATTTCATTCTTTTACATGTAGCTGTCCAGTTTTCCCAGCACCCCTTATTGAAGAGACTGTCTTTTCTCCATTGTATATCTTTGCCTCCTTTGTCATAGATTAGTTGACCATAGGTGCGTGGGTTTATCTCTGGGCTTTCTATCTTGTTCCATTGATCTATGTTTCTGTTTTTGTGCCAGTACCATATTGTCTTGATTACTGTAGCTTTGTAGTATAGTCTGAAGTCAGGGAGTCTGATGCCTCCAGCTCCGTTTTTTTCCCTCAAGACTGCTTTGGCTATTTGGGGTCTTTTGTGTCTCCATACAAATTTTAAGATGATTTGTTCTAGTTGCATAAAAAATGCCATTGGTAATTTGATAGGGATTGCATTGAATCTGTAGATTGCTTTGGGTAGTATAGTCATTTTCACAATATTGATTCTTCCAATCCAAGAACATGGTATATCTCTCCATCTGTTGGTATCATCTTTAATTTCTTTCATCAGTGTCTTATAGTTTTCTGCATACAGGTCTTTTGTCTCCCTAGGTAGGTTTATTCCTAGGTATTTTATTCTTTTCGTTGCAGTGGTAAATGGGAGTGTTTCCATAATTTCTCTTTCAGTTTTTTCATCATTAGTGTATAGGAATGCAAGAGATTTCTGTGCATTAATTTTGTATCCTGCAACTTTACCAAATTCATTGATTAGCTCTAGTAGTTTTCTGGTGGCATCTTTAGGATTCCCTATGTATAATATCATGTCATCTGCAAACAGTGACAGTTTTACTTCTTCTTTTCCAATTTGTATTCCTTTTATTTCTTTTTCTTCTCTGATTGCCATGGCTAGGACTTCCAAAACTATGTTGAATAATAGTGGTGAGAGTGGACATCCTTGTCTCGTTCCTGATCTTAGAGGAAATGCTTTCAGTTTTTCACCATTGAGAATGATGTTTTCTATGGGTTTGTCGTATATGGCCTTTATTATGTTGAGGTAGGTTCCCTCTATGCCCACTTTATGGAGAGTTTTTATCATAAATGGGTGATGAATTTTGTCAAAAGCTTTTTCTGCATCTATTGAGATGATCATATGGTTTTTATTCTTCAATTTGTTAATATGGTGTATCACATTGATTGATTTGCGTATATTGAAGAATCCTTGCATCCCTGGGATAAATCCCACTTGATCGTGGTGTATGATCCTTTTAATGTGTTGTTGGATTCTGTTTGCTAGTATTTTGTTGAGGATTTTTGCATCTATATTCATCAGTGATATTGGTCTGTAATTTTCTTTCTTTGTAGTATCTTTGTCAGGTTTTGGTATCAGGGTGATGGTGGCCTCCTAGAATGAGTTTGGGAGTGTTCCTTCCTCTGCAATTTTTTGGAAGAGTTTGAGAAGGATGGGTGTTAGCTCTTCTCTAAATGTTTGATAGAATTCACCTGTGAAGCCATCTGGTCCTGGACTTTTGTTTGTTGGAAGATTTTTAATCACAGTTTCAATTTCATTACTTGTGATTGGTCTGTTCATATTTTCTGTTTCTTCCTGGTTCAGTCTTGGAAGGTTATACCTTTCTAAGAATTTGTCCATTTCTTCCAGGTTGTCCATTTTATTGGCAAAGAGTTGCTTGTAGTAGTCTCTTAGGATGCTTTGTATTTCTGTGGTGTCTGTTGTCACGTCTCCTTTTTCATTTCTGATTTTATTGATTTGAGTCCTCTCCCTCTTTTTCTTGATGAGTCTGGCTAATGGCTTATCAATTTTGTTTATCTTCTCAAAGAACCAGCTTTTAGTTTTATTGATCTTTGCTATTGTTTTCTTTGTTTCTATTTCATTTATTTCCGCTCTGATCTTTATGATTTCTTTCCTTCTGCTAACTTTGGGTTTTGATTGTTCTTCTTTCTCTAGTTCCTTTAGGTGTAAGGTTAGATTGTTTACTTGAGATTTTTCTTGTTTCTTTAGGTAGGCTTGTATAGCTATAAACTTCCCTCTTAGAACTGCTTTTGCTGCATCCCATAGGTTTTGGATCATCCTGTTTTCATGTCATTTGTCTCTAGGTATTTTCTGATTTCCTCTTTGATTTCTTCAGTGATCTCTTGGTTATTTAGTAACGTATTGTTTAGCCTCCAAGTGTTTGTGTTTTTTACGTTTTTTTCCCTGTAATTCATTTCTAATCTCATAGCGTTGTGGTCAGAAAAGATGCTTGATATGATTTCAATTTTCTTAAATTTACTGAGGCTTGATTTGTGACCCAAGGTATGATCTATCCTGGAGAATGTTCCGTGCGCACTTGAGAAGAAAGTGTAATCTGCTGTTTTTGGATGGAATGTCCTATAAATATCAATTAAATCTATCTGGTTTGTTGTGTCATTTAAAGCTTCTGTTTCCTTATTTATTTTCATTTTGGATGATCTGTCCATTGGTGTAAGTGAGGTGTTACAGTCCCCCACTATTATTCTGTTACTGTCGATTTCCTCTTTTATAACTGTTAGCAGTTGCCTTAGGTATTGAGGTGCTCCTATGTTGGGTGCATATATATTTATAATTGTTATATCTTCTTCTTGGATTGATCCCTTCATCATTATGTAGTGTCCTTCCTTGTCTCTTGTAACATTCTTTATTTTAATGTCTATTTTATCTGATATGAGTATAGCTACTCCAGCTTTCTTTTTATTTCCATTTGCATGGAATATCTTTTTCTATCCCCTCACTTTCAGTATGTATGTGTCCCTAGGTCTGAAGTGGGTCTCTTGTAGACAGCATATATATGGGTCTTGTTTTTGTATCCATTCAGCAAGCCTGTGTCTTTTGGTTGGAGCATTTAATCCATTCACATTTAAGGTAATTATCGATATGTATGTTCCTATGACCATCTTCTTAATTGTTTTAGGTTTGTTTTTGTAGGTCCTTTTCTTCTCTTGTGTTTCCCACTTAGAGAAGTTCCTTTAGCATTTGTTGTAGAGCTGGTTTGGTGGTGCTGAATTCTCTTAGCTTTTGCCTGTCTGTAAAGCTTTTGATTTCTCCATCAAATCTGAATGAGATCCTTGCCAGATAGAGTAATCTTGGTTGTAGGTTCTTCCCTTTCATCACTTTAAGTATATCATGCCACTCCCTTCTGGCTTGTAGAGTTTCTGCTGAGAAATCAGCTGTTAACCTTATGGGAGTTCCCTTGTGTGTTATTTGTCGTTTTTCCCTTGCTGCTTTCAATAATTTTTCTTTGTCTTTAATTTTTGCCAATTTGATTACTATGTGTCTCGGCATGTTTCTCCTTGGGTTTATCCTGTATGGGACTCTCTGCGCTTCCTGGACTTGGGTGGCTATTTCCTTTCCCATTTTAGGGAAGTTTTCGACTATAATCTCTTCAAATATTTTCTCGGGTCCTTTCTCTCTCTCTTCTCCTTCTGGGACCCCTATAATGCGAATGTTGTTGTGTTTAATGTTGTCCCAGAGGTCTCTTAGGCTGTCTTCATTTCTTTTCATTCTTTTTTCTTTATTCTGTTCCACAGCAGTGAATTCCACCATTCTGTCTTCCAGGTCACTTATCCGTTCTTCTGCCTCAGTTATTCTGCTATTGATTCCTTCTAGTGTAGTTTTCATTTCAGTTATTGTATTGTTCATCTCTGTTTGTTTGTTCTTTAATTCTTCTAGATCTTTGTTAAACATTTCATGCATCTTCTCGATCTTTGCCTCCATTCTTATTCCGAGGTCCTGGATCATCTTCACTATCATTATTCTGAATTCTTTTTCTGGAAGGTTGCCTATCTCCACTTCATTTAGTTGTTTTTCTGGGGTTTTATCTTGTTCCTTCATCTGGTATATAGCCCTCTGCCTTTTCATCTTGTGTATCTTTCTGTGAATGTGGTTTTTGTTCCACAGGCTGCAGGATTATAGTTTTTCTTGCTTCTGCTGTCTGCCCTCTGGTGGTTGAGGCTATCTAAGAGGCTTGATGGGAGGCTCTGGTGGTGGGTAGAGCTGACTGTTGCTGTGGTGGTCAGAGCTCAGTCTCTCTTATTCTTTAAAGTCTAACAGATTTTAGCTTTGTGCTTTTCTTGGGTTTAGAGAGATAATTCATTATTACTGATTAAAAGATTTCCTACTGTGCTGCAGCTGGTACACGTGAAAGAAATTAAGAGAGCAGTGGCACTATAAGACTCCATCACCTACTCTGCTTAATTATAGAAGTCAGAACTTGAAAGTGAGATTTATGAAGATAAGGTGAAATACAGATAGTATGTTTCAGGATAATGTAGGGTTGATGATGTGTTATTTTGGAATCTTAAGTTTTCTAGTTCTGCATATGTGAAGAAGGATAGTATCATAAATCTAAAAGGGGAAATGGATCCTCCAGTCTCTAGACCAATGAGTATGATGTTGCGTCGATCAAAATTCTAAATTTGTTGATTAATTACCTAGAATGTGTGCAATGAGAAAATGAATTACTAAGGCTAACACGAGCTTTTTAAGCAACTGCTACCAGCTCAAGGGACTGTGTAAAAATAATGGACTTTAATTTATACAAAGACATTGATTGTATTTTTTTCCATATGGTGGAGAATATGGACTAATATACATTTGTAACTGGTTGATCAGACCTACCCAAACAGTGTTAATTAATACATCAGTATAAATCTAGAAGGAGGGTCTCCTTTACTGTGTGTGGCCTTTTTTTAAAAAAAATTAGTTTTCAATGATTGAATGGTTATTTCTTTATTAGATTCTGGATGGATATGATATTTTCAAGTTTCTAGATGATGACCTACTGCTTAAATTTATGTAAAATGTTTAGTATTATCTTGACTGACCAGAAGGTTACACTCAACTAAGTAAGATTAAATTTTACAAGGCCGAGAGTTTTACATTACTTTTAACTTTAGAAAACAAACTATATAAATAGGGAATGCTGAGGAACTTAGCTTGGTAGTGTTTCAAATAAAGAATATCAAATTGGTTAAAGAAATCTTGGGTTTCATTAATAGAAATATAGATTTTAGACAAAAACAGGTAAGATTCCTGCTCTACACTATTGATCAGACTTCATGCCAAGCATTAATTAAAGAGAGTATGTTTAGTAGAACAATTGTTTAACTGAAATTAATCCACCAAAGTAATTAAATTGTTGGAAGTTCTCAAAACCATACATAGTGGACCATGGTTGTTTTTAGCACCCAACATTACTCAACTTTCTACTGGTAACCATAATTCTGTTTTCCTCCTGGGAATCAAAACTCCTTTCATTCTCATTCCTTACTTTCAGGGTGAAGTTAACTCTACAGTCTGCTCCAGGGGCAGGTCAGGGAAAATATTTGAAATAGAATTAAGGTCAGCACAAATGCACTCTGCAGCCATAATTGTTGCTTATGGCCAATGTCTATTCTGATTGATGGGCGGCAGTGTTCATTCTGATTAGCTTATACCCAGTGTGTATGTGTGTGTATATATATATATATATATGTGTGTGTGTGTGTGTGTGCGTACATATATATATATATATATATATATATATATATATATATATCCCATATGCAAGTTAATCTGTTTGCCCTGCCCACATTAATTTTGTGATTAATGAGAATTAGGCTGAGGTTATTTTCTCTTTTCCACTAGACTCAAAGTTGTGAAAACCTGTCTGGAACTATTTTAACATTAAAATGGGAAAATTTGTGAAGCCAATATGGTGTAGGTGAGGCAAGTTTTGAAGATGGCAAAACAAGGTTCTAATGACATAATTTGAGCCCCTGGATCATTTTAAACCTGAACTAAATCTACTTCAGTACCTGGGTCAAGTTTTGCTTAAGCCAGAACCAAAAAAGCCCTAACTGATTCATCATGTAGGAAACAAACCCTCAAACCAAAACCTGAAGATGTTTACCTTATAAGAGAAAAAGGGAAAAAGTTATTTATACTGTATATGATTGGTCTGTTGTCAGATATCTCTTCATTACTTAGAGAGTATCAAAGGGTACACAGAGACAGAAGTTCCGGGTAGACAGATTTGGCATCAATGAAAGGAAGAACATCTTCGCAATTTGAGTTATCCAGTAATGAAATAAGCTGTTGTCTGTAGTAATAAGGACTAAAATAGATTATAAAGAATATTATATTTAGCTGAAGGATCCACTAGCTGTTACTAAAATCCTTAAAATTTATTGAATAATTACTGTGCCGGACACTGTATCAGGCACATTATATACATTGCCTGCAAAGTCTGCAGTGTAACTAAATGAAGAGACTAGGGAGCAATGAAGTTGAATAACTTGCACAAGGAAAGAAAGCTAGGAAGAAGCAATGATGGGAAGGAAACCCAATGTATCTGACCTTAAAACTGCGTCTCTCCACTCACATTATAACAGTGCCCGGATTTTTATGGATTCAAAACGATTATAAAACCCTGCATTTTGCCAATATTTTAGCAATGGTTTACATAAAAAGAAAAATGTACTAATGTAGTTTGAAAATGAATTATCTTTGATTTATGGACAATAAGGTTTTATGGCCTTTCTAAAAATACAGTAAAAGCACTTTAGTATGTAAATTTCATGCTGACTAAAAGGTGCCATACCTATGTGAGTGTAATTGGACCGTGAGCTTATATAAATCCATGAATGCTAAAAGAAAAAAGTCAAAACACATTTAGTTATAAAAATGTAAAAGCAAATATGTTATAATTTCTGAGAAAGCCTAACAAAGATCAGGCAATATGTATTCAAGGACTAAATAGCCACATATTCTGCCAAGGGCTGTAATTCAACACTAATTCTCTGAGAATTAAGATAGAATACACAGAAGAAAAACTTTCTGCTGTAAATGAGGCCCTGATAGAAAGTGTACAAAGGAATTTTCGTTGATAATTACATTGCTAATTTATTTCCTCTCACCACATCTCTAAAAATAAAGAAAATATCATTGCATGGTCACTCAAAATTTTTTAGTAGTGCAGGTAATCTGATTTTTTACTAGTGCAGGTAATTTGGTAGCAAGATTATATAAGCATCATTGTAAGACCTCTATTGTTTGAGGACATTGTATCTTATAATATGAGAAATATTATCTACTATAGATTGTAGGACTGGTATAGTCATGAAAGCATTTTACCTGATGTAACTGCTAAACTTGAATTCATTTTCAGCATAATAATGTCTCAATTCTTTAAAAAGCAGGAGTTTAAAAGCAGATTCATTACGTAGTTTATTGGTTCAAATGTTGTGGTCAAACAGACCCAGCTTTTAATTATGACCCTGCTATCTGTTGGGGAAATTTCTTAACCTTTACAAGTGTCTATTTTTTCATCTGATATTGGGGATGCTAATGTTTACTTACTTCAGAGATTATTACTGGAATTAAATAATATAATCTTAAACTTATCTGCCTGCCTAGAAAGGTGCTGAATGGACAATACCTACCTTCCCTGCTATTTCACTCCAAACCCGCCCCCTGCTTCTCTAACCTACCTTCAGTAATCTCAAAATTAATGAAAACAACTATCTCCTGAACACAAGTCAGATTATAGGCCTATGTTTTGGTGTACAAGCTATCATAGGGAGAGTATATTTCTGGGGAAAAGGCAGAGGTTGCTTAATAAAGAAATTTAGAATGAATGGGAGTCCATTTTAAAATCAAATTCTATTTCTTCTTTTTACCATCCCACTTTATTTCAGAATCTTCCTGTGCTCCTTCCAGAGTAGTCATATTACCTGGGTGCCACAGCTTTTCTTAGTTATATTACAGAGTAGTTATTTTTTATACATAAAGTTTTTCACTGCTAAATTTGAACTGGGAGTATTCAGTCTTCCCTAATTTGGAAAAGTCACTCAAGTGCATAACTACACAGGAAACATATTACCTCCTAGGTATAGGGAGCCTTGGAGCTGTTACTGGAACACAAGGAAAAAAGGAAATTAAACCAAACCTCATTAGCTCAGGCCCTAAATATTTTGTAAGCAGATAGCAGTTCCCTTGAAATGGGAAACTGAGAAAAAGGCCACAAAGAAATAAAATGAATATTTTCCTGAGATCACATAGAGATAAAGTGAAACAGTCCTGAGCAGGACCTGAGAAGATTTAGGATGCCAAAATTTTGGCTAAGCAAGCATATGTACTTTTCCAGCTTAGGAAGAACTTTCTTATAGAGCTACACTTTCTATTGATTTTGGTATCCACTGCATCTAAAAGTTTTGTAGAGTAGAAGAATAAAATTTGTAGGTCATATATATGAAAACACAAAATAATTCAAGTCCACATATTTATTTTTATATGCTTTCATTATTACCCATTGATTATATATGTTGAGTACACAGGGGATGAATCAGTGCCCTGGTGACATAAGAAAAAAAAATCAGATCAACAGATCAAGAAAACCCAGATCAATCAGCTCAAATAAAAAGATGCATATCCATCCTCCTTTCCCCATCCCCAACAAAATGAGAACATAAACATTTAATTCCTGAAAGTTTCAAATTATAAGGAAAGCAAAGGAATAATGTTATACACTTTTTTTTTTTTTAAACCATGTATGGGATCTACCTGTGTGAGAGACTTGAAACGGAAAACACTAATTTTTATCGATGTTTTCTAGCAGTAAACCATGAAATACAATTTCATTTTGCTCTAATGCCGATAGAAGATATTACATGTCACCACCAAACATACACTGTATATGCTAGTGTCTTCAAAGTCTATTTTCTTAGCTTAAACCCTGAGCTGTTAAATGTAGCATAAAACTTCTGTGAATTTCCACTGCTCTGCAGTAGGGGGAAAAATTCTTTTAATTGGATGATTGTAGAGAAGGAGAGGAAAAAGGAGAGAGCTTTTAAAAGTTTGGGTAGTTCAGATAAGAAAAATTCTGGATGCTTCAGCAAAATTGCCACTCCTCTGAGATTCAGCTTTGACTATTATTACTAATGTAATGCTTTCAGTGTACAGCAAATTAGATCTTGAACACATTATGGGCCAAATACTATTCTTTTATACTCGTGTGTAACCCTTAACATGTTTCAATGGGAGATGTGGATGGTTAGTAGCAGCTTTCACATTATTTTTTTACCCTGAATCTGATACATTGAAGGCAATGGGAAGAAATAATGTGTAAAAAATTTAATAGTAATAATACCTTTAATTTGTATAGCACTTTGCCAGTTACAAAGATTTGTACCACGTATCATTTTATTATATCTGTATAATGAAATAAATTTAATTTTATATATGAAAGTGTATTAGAGAGTCTTCACAATCAAAATTTAATATCAGAGTTTCAGAGAAAAATGACTGCTTGGATTTATGCTTAACACAGCAGCATGTTGGAAAAACTAAAATTGTGAATTCAATTGTGTCAAAGGTCTAACAGGCTAATACTAATAACAGGAGTAATTTATTCTCTATAAAATCTATAGACACTATTATAATTGTAAATTACTTTTAATTCACTTCTTTTCACATTTATAAACTTTTTTTTTTGCTTATTTACAGGTCTCATTTTTAGTTTTATTTACTTTACTTTGTTTTCATTTTTTGGTTCATTATCTTGGAAAGTATTCACCAGGATCCAGGCTTCCAACAAGGGATACTCAGAGGCGGAGTCCTGAGTCATTGTCATGGGTGGCTGAATTTCTGAGAACTCACATCAGTCTTGAGCTTCTTCTACCATGCAAGCTAGGCTAACCCTCATGCTTTCCAACTACTAAGTAGGACTTCAGGTTTCCTAAACCTCTGTAAGGATACATTTACTGATTTAATAGAGTTCACTACATGCTTGTTATTTTGTTTTATTTATTTATTTATTTATTTATTTATGACAAAGGGCAGATTACTGTGATCGTCAAACCAAAGAACAACAAAAGGGATTTTAAAAAAGTTGGATGCTACTGTGCAAAATGTAAGCCATCAATAGAATATTTGGAAAAGGGATCTCATTCATTCTTTTACTCAAAATATTTATCGAACTCATACTCTTGTGTCTGAGATGGTGTTCAGTGCTGGGAGTATGTAAGTAAAAAACAACAGTAACAACAAAACAAAAACAAGAATGGCCCCTACCTTTGTAGAGGAAAGTGAAAGAGAGAACGATAATAACAAAACATAATGAATAGGTAAATTTTATAAGCTGTTGGAAGATGGTAAAAGCCATGGAGAAATAAGAACAAGGTCAGACAGGTCAGGAACATGTGGGAAAGAGGAGTACAGTTATTCCTAATGAGGTAGGTGTATTTAAACTAAAATTTGAAGGAGGTGAGGGAATTAGGCAAAAAACTATCTGGGAGAGGAGTGTTTTAGAGACTCCGTGCAAGGGACCTAAATTTGGGAGTATGCCTGATGACTTTCAGGAAGAGTAAACCAGGAAGAATGTAGAAGGAAATGAGATCAGAGAGAGAAGGGCAGGGATAGGGGATTATAGGTCATTGACAACTTTAGTTCTGCATTAGATGGGAAGCTGTAACAGGTTTTGAGCAGAGGAATGACACAAAATGACTTATTTTAACAGGATTACTCTGGTGGCTCTTGTTGAGACTAGGAACCAAGCGCAGGGGCAGTTACTTAACATTTTAAAAGAATAAAAAGAAGGGACTTCCCTGGTGGTCCAGTGGTTAAGACTCTGCCCTCCCAATGCAGGGGGTGCAGGTTCGATCCCTGGTCAGGGAACTAAGATCCCACAGGCTGCATGGCATGGCCAAAAAATTAAAAAAAAAAAAAAAATTGAGCGAATAAAAAGATTGAAATAGGAGCATGCACTCAGGGAGATACTTTGGGTTCTTAGCCTTATATAGAATTGTGAAGCAGGTAAATTAATCTGCAGTATTCCTAGATTTTCTCTGTATCACCTTTTTCTTCTCCTCTGCACCTTTCTCCTCATCAAACTTGATCTCAGCAAAAGATCCCATAACCATACATCAAGGTAAGGATTTCTGTTTGCCCCTTCAGTGAATTACCTACATTTTAACCAGGACTAACCTCCGGGAACAAATTTCAAATGGTTAAATTTCAAGCCTTCAAAAGTAGGAAGAGATATTTTTGGTTGGGGAGGAAATTTAGACCTGTGGTCCAACCTCAGTCAGTTCTGGCTCTTGATTTGTCATAAAAGTTTCTCTTCCTCACCAGACAACTAAATGTAAAAAATTTTAAATGCCCCACTTTTTATTTGAGGCAGATTGCTGAATCTATACTAATTTCTCTGGAAATGTTCATTGAATTATTATAGAGAAAAAAATTAAGTACCAGGCAAGAGTCAAAGCCCTAGAAATAAGATCTGAATGAGACACTGCACCTGCCTTCCCTCAAAGTGCTCAGAGTATGGAGCAAGGGCACTAGAAGTGTAAACAATGACAGGTGGTGGTGAACAAGCTGTTGCAGAGGAAAGTGCCTGTGTCTATGAAGCTTATGCAAAAGTCCTTCTCCTCTGCTACTTCTGTTCAGTCCTCACCACCATTTACCTCAATCCAATTTCTTTTCTTATCTCCATGAACAGCACCATATTTTCTCAGTCACATAGGTTCTTAAACTTGGAGTTGTCACTCACTTTTTCTTTTTCTTCACCTTTAATATTCTTTCATGTAGGGTTGTGTCCTACAGATGTGGGTCCACAATGTCTCTAACATCCTTTCAAACTTTCATGCACCCATTTGCATTCCTGATTGTCCCTCCTTGAAAACTCTTAAATTTATTATTAATTGGACTCCATCTCTTCAGTCTCTACCTGTTTCATTGTGTTCAAATAAAGCTACAGCATATCTGTGATCATACCAACCTCATGTCAAATTAATAATTAATGTATCAATAACAATAGAAGCTTCCTGTTTACAATATCATTAGGTACCAACTGCTGTGTCTGACATTCATGATCTTCTGTGACTGACCCTAACCTACTCTTTTAAGCCACATCATTTATTATTTTCTGACATGTCCTGTGAGCTATCTAGATAGGCTTATTGGCTGTTCCCCCAACATGTTCTGCACTTTGCACTCTTCATGTCTTTTCCTCTATGCTCCCTCTGCTGAAAAGAAGTTGTTTTCCCCTTCATCTATAAAAGCCCTACCATCCTTCAAAATCATCCTCCTCATAAAATCTTTCTTCAAACGTGTATCTTTTTCTCATTAACTCCATGACAACAACGACTGTGGCTTCATCATTTTTCAGATTTTAGAATTATTCCTTGGACTTGAATAGATATATATTCAATTAAATTGAACATAATATTAATGTTATAATGTTACCTTTTTCAAAAAACTTTCACATATTATTCTGATTACTTCTTTATATTCATGTTAAGTTTCAGTACATTAATTTGTAAGTTTGTACAGGTGTATACCCAAAGATGGAAATATTTCTAATATCTTTTTTTCACCAAATGTAAATATTGCCTTGACATTTGTTTTGTACTCACAGTTACTATTGATTTAATAACTTAATGTAGAGCATCCTTGTTTTCAGCAGTGAGTTTGGATATTAGTGCTTCTTTTTGCCGCAAAAGAATACATGTGCATTTACCAACCAGAGCATACAACATGTGGAGTGACTACAACAGTCTGTCTTCTAATATAAAGTAGGTGTGACAGTATACAGGGAAGAAGGAGAAAGCAATACAGGGGAAAATATAATTAGGCAAAATCTCAAAAATAATGCTCAGTATAAATTAGTTGTGACAAAGTGACAGGTAATAAAACTTCAAGAGGCAAACAAATTAGGAAGTGAAAATTATAGGTATAAAATAGAATCAGCTCAGAGGAGCGGTGACAATGGACAGAGTGAAATAAAGAGGATATTTATGAATTGCAGAAAAAGAATTTTAGAGTAATGAAGGTAGACAGGCTTCATCTTGTAAACATATCAATTGAGAGGAGTGGTCTGTAAAGCTTTATGACTTTAGCGTGAATTCTGGTGGAAAGAAATACTATAGTAGATCATGTTAATTTAATTTTACTATGTAAAAATGTAATGGCTTTAAACTTGTTGACTGAATAATTCAAAGTGATGTTTTTTTAATCAACATAGGCACTCTGTTGCGATCATTTTTGAATATTGAGCTAAGAACTGGTGATACTTGTTTGAAAAAACTGTGATATAGAGCTTTTTCTGATGTTCCAACTTACTTAAGGAATTATATTTATTTTATCTAAAGATACAATTTTCCCATGGTGTAGTAAATCTTATATTAGATGATGAAGTGGACTACTGAAAGCTAATGCCACTCAAATTCATAACTTAGTCCATCCCCACCCAAGACGAAGGTAGGTACTGAATTTCAATTCCCACGGAATAAACTGATTCCACAAGTTGCACAGATTTTAACCCCAAGACCTTTAATAACAGTTTAGCGCTAAAAAAAACCAGTGTGGCCCTTCTTTATAAAATACAGTAACATTAACTTCCATATTGTTCAAGTGATGGTTCTGAGAATAAAATTAGGTAATGTATTGAATGGTTTAAAAATTAGCAAATGCTAGGCGATCTGTCAACATTAAAATAGGATTGAATTTTTCAACAAAATTTTCTGTGACTTTGGAAATGTTAATAAAGAATAGTTTGCTGTCCAATATGGTAGCCACAAGCCACGTATGGCTACTGAACACTTGAAATGTGGCTCATGTGCTTAAAGAAATGAATTTTTCTTGTATTTAATTTTAATTTAATTTATTAATGTAAATTAAAATAGGCAAATGGGGTTAGTGGCTACAATGTTGCACAGTACAGATGTAGAACTAACCTCTTAAACTTGATTTGATCATTTAATAGCTCAAGCTTGTAATTCGTGTAGCTGCTGCAAGGTTTCACAGTTTATGCAATCAGAATTTTTCCTCAGGGTTTACCATAGAGATTTCCGATAAGCCATAAACCAGTCTTTTTTAATGATAAATTATTAATTAACATATTACTTTGGCTATCAACCTAGCTCTACAACTAAGTTTTATTATTTGTGTTACTTTATTAAAATCATAAATACTAATTCTTAGCTTTTTCAGTTACAATTGGTTAGAAACGGTGGATGAAGGTTTTAAAAAGTTAATTCATCTACAGGTCTTACAATGGCAGGTGAATAGTATGTGTTCATTACATATTAGCTACTTTTAATCAAAGCAAACATTATAGAAAAATAAACATAGTTAGGCCCTATTCCGAACAAGGAAGTATTTCTTAATGGCAATATGATTATACTTGGGGTTTGGACAACATAGAGAGCTAGGGCTTCCCTTGAATCAGGATTAATTAAGGACAAATCCATTCCTAGTATTCTTGCTATGCTTTGATGTTTGTGCTCTTGGCCAGGCTTTTACTAGTTGACTCATCCCTAAGCTTATTTTTAAGCCTTCCCAAGAATTCTGCCGTTTCTGAGTTGAGCTCAGGGCCAGGGGAGAAGCTGGGTCTTAGTCACCTTGCTTGAAAGAGCCTTTCATGCCTCTCAGACTGACACTTAAATCTTCCTTAACTCTGTATGGTATTAGAGAATGTTCTAATTTCATTCTTTTACATGCAGCTGTCCAGTTTTCCCAGGACCACTTATTGAATAGACTGCCTTTTCTCCATTGTATATTCTTGCCTCCTTTGTTGTACATTAATTGACCATAGGTGCATAGATTTATTTCTCGGCTATCTATCCTATTCCACTGAGCTATATTTCTGGTTTTGTGCCAGTACCATACTGTTTTCTTTACTGTAGCTTTGTAGTTTAATCTGAGGTCAGGGAGTCTGATTCCTCCAGCTCTGTTTTCTTTCTCAGGATTGCTTTGGCTATTTGGGGTCTTTTGTGTTTCCATACAAATTTTAAAAGATTATGTTCTAGTTCTGTGAAAAATGCCATTGGTAATTTGACAGGGATTGCATTGAATCTGTAGATTGCCTTGTGTAATATAGTCATTTTGACAATATTGATTCTTCCAATCCAAGAACATGGTATATCCTTCCATCTGTTTGTGTCAGCTCCAGTTTCTTTCATCAGCATCTTATAATTTTCAGAGTGGAGGTCTTTTGTCTCCTTAGGTAGGTTTATCCCTAGGTGTTTTATTCTTTTCAAAGACCTAAATGTAAGACTAGATACTATAAATCTTATAGAGCTAAACATAGGCAGAACACTGGCATAAATTGCAGCAATATCTTTTTGGATCCACCTCCTAGAGAAATGAAAGTAAAAACAGAAATAAACAAATGGGACCTAATTAAACTTAAAAGATTTTGCACAGCACAGGAAACCATAAACAAAACAAAAAGACAACCCACAGAATGGGAGAAAATATTTGCAAATGCAGCAACCAACAAGGGATTAATCTCCAACATAAACAAATAGCTCATGCAGCTCATTATCAAAAAAAACCCAAACAACCTAATCATGAAAATTGGCAGAATATCTAAATAGACATTTCTCCAAAGAAGACATACCGATGGCCATAAAGCAGATGCTCAACATCACTAATTATTAGAGAAAGACAAATCAAAACTACAATGAGGGATCACCTCACACAGGTCAGAATGGCCATCATCAAAACGTCTACAAATAATAAATGCTGCAGAGGGTGTGGAGAAAAAGGAACCCTCCTACACTGTTGGTGGGAATGTCAGTTGGTACAACCACTAGGGAGAACAGTATGGAGGTTCCTTAAAAAACTAAAAATAGAGCTGTCATATGAACCAGCAATCCCACTCCTGGGCCTATATCCAGAGAAAACCATAATTTGGAAAGACAAATGCACCCCAATGTTCATTGCAGCACTGTTTACAATAGCCAGGTCAGGGAAGCAATCTAAATGTTCATCGATAGATGAATGGATAAAGAAGATATGGTACATATATACAATGGAATATTACTCAGCCATAAAAAGGAATGAAATTGGGTCATTTGTAGAGACGTGGATGGACCTAGAGTCTGTCATACGGAGTGAAGTAAGTGAGAAAGGGAAAAAACAAATATATTAATGCATATATGTGGAATCTAGGAAAATGGTACAGATGAACCAGTTTGCAAGGCAGAAATAGAGACACAGATGTAGAGAACAAACGTATGGACACCAAGGGGGGACTGGGGGTGGGATGAATTGGGAGATTGAGATTAACATATATACCCTATTATGTATAAAATAGATAACCAATGAGAAACTGCTGTATAGCACAGGGAATTCCACTTCACTGTACAGTAGAAACTAACACAACATTGTAAAACAACTATATGCCAATTAAAAAAAAGAAGAAGAAGAAGATATGGTACATATATACAATGGAATATTACTCAGCCATAAAAAAGAATGAAATAATGCCATTTGCAGCAACATGGATGGACCTAGAGATTATCATATTAAGTGAAGTAAGTCAGACAAAGACAAATATTATATGATATCACTTATATGTGGAATCTTAAAGAATGATACAAATGAACTTATTTACAAAACAGACACAGACTCACAGACTTCAAAAACAAACTTATGGTTACCAAAGGAGAAATGTGGGGGGAGAGATAAATTCGGAGTTTGGGATTAACATACACACACTGCTATATATAAAATTGATAAGCAACAAGGATCTACTGTATAGCAAAGGGAACTCTACTCAATACTCTGTAATAACCTATATAGGAAAAGAATCTGAAAAAGAATGGATATATGTGTATGTATAACTGAATCACTTTACTGTACACCTGAAATTAATACAATATTGTAAGTCAACTGTATTCCAATATAAAATAAAAATTAAATTTTAAAAAATCTTCCTTAATTCTGGTGGCTTGATAAAGCTCTCTTGATCTGTGTGTCCTTTGACTTTCTAAACTATATAGAAACTTACTGCTCCCAACCTCAGAAAAGAAATTTCTGGGACTTTAAATCTTACGCCAGACAAAATTCCCTGGCATTTTCATCTGTCTTCTTTATGATTTAGATTAACCTTAATTTTACAGCTTTACTACTTAAAAAGTCTTGGCCTGGAACTAGTAGCATGGCTTCCCCTTGGAGCTTGTTAGAAGTGCAGCATGTCAGGCCCCACCCAGAATCTGCATGTTATGATTCCTGGGTAGTTCACCAGTGGGTACATAAAGAGTAAGTATTCTTTCATAGCACACTCTCTCTCGTTTACTCTGAAAAAACAGGGAGGTGTTTTATTAATTGAACTCGTCTTTAAACCACTTCCTTCAGTGAGCCAAACTTCATTATCCTTAGCTGACTTATGCCCCATTTTTCCATGTATAGCCTCTATATTTACCTTAACCTCAAGCAAAAAGCATAGGATAAAGGATAGATTATTTTTTTCTTTTGTTGGAATCCTAACCCTCTTATATCTGTTAAATAAAATAAAATAGTTTAATTAAATTAAAAAGGCATAAAAATAAGGCACTAGCCATGCTCATTGATAAAAATCTTGTATTATGCACCTTGGATACCTCATATTATAGTTTAAGCCTTTTTCATTTAATGTTGTCTTTTGTGGACCAATGTGAATAATTGAACAACAAAAATCTTAGTCAAAACCTGGCTTAAAGAAAAGAAAAGCCCTTTTCCCAGCATTTCTCATTTTGATTTATCTACTTCAAAAACAATTGCCATCATAGATTAGCAATTGTTTTATTTAGATAACAAAATTTTAAAATTAAAGAATAAAACAGTAAATTAAAAAAATAAATTTTACATTTATTTTCCCACTTAGGTTAGTGTTCTATGTCTCCATAATGTCATTTCTGCTTTGATTTACAATTGCTTTTTTTGACATTAGTTGTTGATCTTTTCTCATATTTCTGAAAGTTTCTCTAATATGTCTGAAATAAACATCTCAAAATGCAGCATGTGGAAAGGTACACATTACATTTAAATTTATTAATAATGATAGTGATTTTATTTGTTGTTTCTTTAATTGGCATTTCTGATAAACATGTTTTGGCTTAGTTTTGTTCAGAAAATGGATTGCTGAATAGATTTTAACTCTGATATTGAGAAAAATTTTATATTCTATGTAGAACTATATATTGAACGCCAAAAGAAAAGAATAAGGGAGATGAGAAAGTAAAGCGTGGAAGAACAAAAGTACTATTATATTTTTCTTTCTTATTGTGATATTCATCAAAGAAACATTTTAAGCACTGTTTATGTATAAGTAGGCTTCTCATAAGCTCAAATATGTTATATTCTAATATACTAAATATATTTGGCAATTGACTATTGATTAGTCAATTTAATGTAACTCATTATGCTTTAGTATAGCTCATGAAACATCAGACGCCTGTCCTATATGATAGACTCAGAGAAAACAGAATATGAAATAGTGAATTTAATTTTGAGAAACAGTCTACCTCACACTGGTTATATGAAGGGAACTTTGCATTGAACACATTGAATTATCTTAAAGTCCAAAGGGAAGCTGTTTCTTAGCCCATTCCATATGACTTTGTGGATTTGTTCTGAGTCCTGTATTTGAATTATATGATTCTATTTAAATTCTTAAAAATAATTCTGGAAGTTCTGTGTAGAATCAGTAGACAACCCAGATTTCTTTGAAGGGTGTGGGTAAGAGATAGCGGACTGTGCTAAGGCTTTGTCAAGGTAGAAAGGGGTGATGTTGCAGAGAAATTTCAAAAATGGGGGACAGTCTACTCTGTCAGACGCTGCGAGTATGTGTTTTGTGAATACCTGTTTGACCAGTTCGTTTTATACCAGTTTCTGATATAGTCAGTACAGTACAAATAGAGTACAAACACTGCTTTTGGAATATTAATCTGTAACATGCCAAATAATGAGGCTATTCTTTCTCTTGTATTTTCCTTTAGGTGTAAGTTTATTTTTTTCTTTCACTATTGTATTTATTCATTCACTTAACAAATACTTTTTGAATGCCCACAATATGCCAAATAGTGCTAACTAGATGCAGTGCCCATTTGTAATAAAAATGGCATATTTTGGAAAGAACCATACATTTCATACAGGTATTTTAATTAAATTGCTCTCTCTATCCTCATTGCTAAGAATTTAGAAAGGCATTTACTGTTTCTGGAGGACAACTTAACTGTAGATGTCAAAAACATTTAAAGTGTGCAACACATAATGGTTATTTATTTCTACAAGTAGTTAGGTATTGCTATGGTTGCTGAAGTAGTATTCCTACCTTGTGTGTTTTGTATTGTTAGATAACCCCTATAAAGCAAATGCTATGGCAATATTGAATGTATATCTCTTTTTTCAGTAGAACAAGTTTATACAGATATTCTTGGACTGCAAAATAACTGCTAGTATGTCATGGGGGAAATATATTGCACAACTAATATGTTCCATCCAAGGTTCCTTTATCAAACTTACTACCTTTTATACACAACTGTATCTCTAAATCAAATAACCTTGGTCAATAAATAGAGGCCTGCTTTTGTTAAGTATTGGCAAAGAAATACCTTTTTTACAAAAAAACTATTCTGTCTAGTTTATGTGCATTTAGTATAAAAATGCACAGCAACAATAAACCACTTGTGGTACTAATTCTTAGGGATTATAACAAATAGTATTAAAAATAACCAAATTACTTTACACAGGCTTCTTATTATTCCTCTTTATGAATGCATACCAATTTAGAGTATAAAGATGTCTAGTTGTACCAGCATGTTACTGGCCCAGATTTTATATTAGTGAAACAGTAATAATAAACTTTTATCATAAACGATGAAAGACAGTATTTTTTTCATGTTTGCTATACACTTTACCATATCACTGCTGAAAGTAAAATGCTTTCCTGAAGAAGTTTCATTTAGTATATAGAGGATGTTCAATTTTAATCTCCTTGACGTTTTTCACAGTAAAATCTGAAATCACTTTACATTTCTAAAAGGATATATAGTTTTAAGTTCATAGAAGAGAAGAATATACTACACATGGTGTTTAGCTGCTCAGCAGCTAAAAGGTCAAAAAGCTAAATGAATATGCCCTCAAGTCTACGAGTGAAAAATAGATCTTGTAAGCAAGAGAGACACTATTAAATTTGAAACAGGTAGCATTTTGGAACCTCAGTTGCAACACACCGTTTGTAAAATGCATTTTCCATATGGTCTTTTGGTAATTTTTATGCATTTTAGTTACATAGGTAGTGGATTGAAATGTACAGAAAGGATGTATATTATTTTAAATGGACCTTAGTCTAGAAAATAAACAAAATGAGATGTTATAGTCATTACTGGGTATAGTGAAACAAACAAACAGAAAAAAAAAACACATTTATGTCAGTAGAGTTAATCAACTAATCCTTGAATATGAAATATCTTCATATTATTTCTGATTTTTAAAAATTGATGATTTTTTAAAATTGGAGTATAGTTGCTTTACACTGCTGTGTCAGTTTCTGCTGTACAGCACAGTGAATCAGCCATAGGTATACATATCTCCCCTCTTTTTTGGATTTCCTTCCCATTTTGGTCACCACAGAGCACCGAGTAGAGTTCCCTGTGCTATACAGTAGGTTCTCATTAGTTTTACACATAGCAGTGTATATATGTCAATCCCAATCTCATTGAGTGGTGTTTAAATTTGACATTATTTCTTTAATTGTAAAGCCATTGAATTGCAGAGACATTGAATACAAACTCCTTTAGAATTACAAATATAGAACTATGATTTCTTAAACTTTGAAAAACAATGAATATTTCCTCCAGAAACCTGTACATACTCATATTCATATAAAAATTAACAAATAATTTAGTGAGAATCATAGACTAGTTTTACCTACCCACAATATCCGTAGCTGTTTTTGGAACCTAGAATAGAAACTCCTATGAAAGTACAGGAGATTTGTTTTGCTTCCTTATGTACAAATAGAATATTGATTCTAACTTTGATTCATTGAAGAGGATGACTTTGTGACTTAAGACTATATATTGATAGTGAATAGTTATAAACATTAATAAAAAATATGAAAATTACACCCTGACTTTAAAATTTCTATTGATTTCTTCATTCATAGCACAGTAAAAATAATATTCCACTTGAATGTATATGAAAATATTTTGTTTCCTCAGAATACGTTTTATAAGAATCAAGTTTGAAACAATTCATAGACATTTACTGCTTACCCTATCACTTTGGTTCTATGAACAGAATCGTCTGGAAAATACGTTGGAAATTTGACTTGCGTAGTACACAGGGAAAAAATAAAATATAACGATTAGGGGACTTGAGTTTTAGTGCTACCCTGGGCTCTTCCTCCTCCTCTTTTCTTTCTTCTTCTTGTTGTTGTTGTTGTTATTATTATTATCACCTTTTTTTGGCCTTATTTCAACTCACATTTTCCAGGTCTCAATATGTTCACCAAATGGCACGCACATCTAAAAAACAATACAGTAAATGTTGGTTTTTATCTAAACTCCCTTATGTTTTATTTTGTTTTCATCTTTCTGGGAACTCCATGAACTCATCCTGGATTATACCCATTTTCATCCATGTTCTTTTTCTCTGGGCTTAAGTTGTGTAGTTTGCTATTACTTCATGTGTGTCCCTACCAAAATTGTAATACTTGAAAACAGGATCGTGTTTGACACAGTTTTGGACCCATAGTAGAAATTTAGCCCATGAGGAATCACTTACAGATTGAGAGAGATAATTCTCTGAATTTAAAAAAACAAAGCAAAAACAGAATGAATAATTGTTTCATTAAAAAGTCACTCCATATCCCAACGTTAGTAAATAAAATAACTCATATTCTGTAAAAGGAAATTTCTCCCCCCAACACAAAAAAATAATTATCCCTATTTAGCCACACCTTCATCAGAACTTGATGGTGAGTTATGCTTATAAATGTAGAATTATTTTTTAAATTATCATTAGCAAGTCTACTCATCATCCATAGCATACTGAACTTGAATGACATTTTAGAAGTAGAAAAGTTTTGACCCCAAAATATATTATAGTTAATATAATATGGATTAAATTAGTTTTCTTAAAATACAATGAGCAAATATTTACAGATTTTATATCTACATTCTGTTAGAATCTGAGTATGTGCTGTGTTTTCTTTCCACTATGCATTAAATAATAAAATTCTGGATATTTAATAATATGTACTTACAAAGTTAAAAAATGTCAACAGTATTTTTCCCTATGTGAAACTGTCATGAGTTATGGTAGATTACATAAGGAAATTTTTACTAAATAGTCTACTGGGCAAAATACTTAGTAATTACTTCCCTTGCTGTGTGCGTAATTTGTAAAAGTGTAAGTTTCCCTTCTTATACCATGTCTTTATCTTAACACTTGGAAAATAAACATATTTCTATGTTCTTCAAATGTCACCTTTATTCTTTGGAAATATGAGTCATCATTTTATTCTCAGCTGATGATTTTGAAGCTTAGAAAGTATCTTTGTCTCTGTGTTTCTAGAGAATATAACAAATTTTAGGCCCCTTTAATGCAGAATTGACTGCTCTGCCCTGATTTGCTATTTAAAAATCAAATATACTTTTCATAGAAACATTACAAGAATATTCTCAGAAACCGTCTATGAGATAGCCAAAAATCTAATAACAACACAATTGTACCTCAACAGGAGAATAAATATATTACTTGTAGCATATTGGTATAGTGGAATACCACAAATCAATGAAAATGAATCACAACTACAAAAACATGGATGAATCTCACAAACATATAAGTGGAAGAAGCCAGACAACAGACAATGCATACTTTATGATTCCATTTGAAAAAAATTTAAATGGCAAATTACTCTCTGGTGTTAGACACCAGAATAGTGGTTTCTCTGGGAGGAGTATAATGACTAGAAGGGGGTACAAAGGATTCTCTGGGATGGTGGTAATGTTCTATTTTTTGATCTAGGTGTTGCTTATGTAGATACTTATTTGTAAAAATATCATTGAACTTTACAACACGAATTTTGTACTTCTTTTGCATGTATATACTACTTTCTTTAAAAGTTTTCTTAAAAAGGAATATATCACCATTTTTGTACTTTGCATTTAAGCTTAATATTAATGCAATATAATATTGTTATATATTTAATTACTGAGTATTAACCTTAATGTATGTTAAATCATATTTATATATATAGAGAGAGAGTCTATTTTTACTTTCTCCAATGGAACACTCTCAGTGTTTAATGACTATTATTGCCCTTTTTAAACAAAAAAAAATTAACAATTAGGTATATTTGATATATCATGAAATTATAGAATAGCTTATCAGTGATGTTTATGTTTTTGGTCTTTTTCTGTTAATGAAGAACTAACAGGTTTATTCTGATAGTTTAATAAACTTTTTCAATACCAAATTTATTTTCAGAAAATTCTGTAAGATATTCCATCCAGAATTTTTAAAACATTGCTTTCCTTGTTGCTATTTTTTGAAGTTGCAAAACAATCGGCATCAGATATTTTTAAGAAAGATGAAAATTCAAGCAAATTCTGCTAATACCACATTTTGTTAGAACTCAGCAAAAAGATCATTGCTTTATTCCTTAGAAATAATTTAGAATGCTGATTTCTCTTCTGCCATTTTTCCTGTAATAAAAGTCAATAAAAATGGCAAAATATATTAGGAAAAATACCCCAAGACATAGCTGCAAAGTTAAATACATTCTGTAACTACTGAAATACTTTGGCAATACAAAAATAGTAGATGATCTGTAATTATGGATAGCCACTTGGATATTTACCACTGTAGCAGTTAATGAGCACTTCTGCAGCAGTATTAAGGAGACTGTAACACTAAAATGAACTTAACCAATCCACTAGAATGACATAGAATGACAGTGTGCTGATTTTACTGTGGATATGGAAGGAATTGTCACAGTTTCTAAAATCTAAGATGTGTGTGTTGAAGGGAAAGTATCTCACTTTTTTAACATTTAAAAAAATTCATCTTCCAAAAACGCTGCCACATGGGCGAGACTTAGAGCACTAGATTTTGAAGATAGATATGTTCATGCCCTGTTGTTGCATGAAGTTATACTTTCCTAGCTACACTCATTGCATTACAGCCCTGAGGGGGGAAAAGAAGACAAACGCAGTGTGACAAAGTGTGCCATCTCTCTAAAACATGTATCTCTGGGATTCTGAAGAATTTAAGAGGTTCTTCACCTACCCTCCTTTCTAGCCTTTCTTTTTCACACTGATTAAAATATTCTGCATGTGGCTTCCCTGGTGGCGCAGTGGTTAAGAATCCGCCTGCCAATGCAGGGGACACGGGTTGGAGCCCTGGTCCAGGAAGATCCCACATGCCGCGGAGCAACTAAGCCTGTGCATCACAACTACTGAGCCTGCGCTCTAGAGCCCGCGAGCCACAACTACGGAGTCTGTGCGCCTAGAGCCCACGCTCCGCAACAAGAGAAGCCACGGCAGTGAGAAGCCTGCGCACCGCAATGAAGAGTAGCCCCCGCTCGCCGCAACTAGAGAAAGCCCACATGCAGCAACGAAGACCCAGTGCAGCCAAAAATAAATAAATAAAACAGAAAACAGAAAACATAAATAAATAAATAAATAAAAGAAAAGAAGATAGTCTGCATGGCTTATTACAGCACATTTTTGCCTGTTATTATCACGGCTCTGAAATAAGATCCTTTGTTGTGGCTTCATCATATTGGTGTGAAAGCTTCTTATTGAAGCTGGCATTCTACATTCTGTGTTGCTCCTGAGCTGCTTTACTGATTTCCTTTTTCTTGTGTCTGAGCTAGATAATGTAGAACAGCCTTCCCCCAAATTTAAGGGGCTCTTTCTTTTAGGCAGGAGTCTTTCCACATTTTTAACATATGACTTTATTTTACTAAAGATGCAAAGTTAATTACGAAGCGTGCAGAGTAAACAATAAACACATTGTTTCTATTCAAATTAAAGTTTCCTACCCATTGTTGAAGCATTGTGAGTAGAATCCATACACACATAAAGAAATGACCTCACAATTAAAAGTGACTGAGTAAAATCTGATTTATTGTTTAATCCAGGCACATGATTCATATTCCCTATCTTCCGTGTCCCTCTCTCTCTGCATCTCACTTTGCTCTTGCTCTCACACTCTCCTTCTTTCACCCCCCCCTCTCTCTCTCTCTCTCTCCCTCTCTCTCTCTATCTCTGTCTCTCTCTCTCCTCCCACCCCAACCAGGGAACTTTAAAAAAGTAAACTGTAATGCTGAGATTTCTGTGTCAAGGTTAAAAGGAATCACTTTAGAAATCAGAGGTGTCACTCATGTTGAGAAAATTTATAAGAGATCTCTGGAGGCATGCACCAACATATTAGCTTAGTACATGGAAAAATAAATTGAAAAAGAAAAGCCCTGCAGTAATGAATCCTGACTATATCTTCAAAGCAACTGCAATTTTTAAAAGAACATAATTTCCTTTATCCACAAACAAATAGAAGGTAAAAAGTGGATGTGTGGGCTTCCCTGGTGGCGCAGTGGTTGAGAATCTGCCTGCCAATGCAGGGGACACGGGTTCGAGCCCTGGTCTGGGAAGATCCCACATGCTGCGGAGCAACTAGGCCCGTGAGCCACAACTACTGAGCCTGCGCGTCTGGAGCCTGTGCTCCACAACAAGAGAGGCTGCGACGGTGAGAGGCCCGAGCACCACCATGAGGAGTGGCCCCCGCTTGCCGCAACTGGAGAGAGCCCTCGCACAGAAACGAAGACCCAACACAGCCATAAAATAAAAATAAATAAGCAAATATGGTCAAGAAAAATATATTAAAAAAAAAAAGCTGGATGTGTAACAATATGTTACTTTCTTTATGATATTTCCACGTAGTTTGTACAATCCTAAGTAGAACAAATGACTTTAAAAAATAGTATTTGAGTAAATTCTTTGCAAAAATATGTAGCTTTTTATTTGTTTTGTTTGTTTTGTTTTGTGGCTAGAAACTAGGTATTGATTCCTAGGTATAGATTAAGAAGCCAACACATACTAACTGGAAATTCCTATCTGTGCATCCACTTGAAAAGCACTCATATTTTTATTTGATAGTAACATATCAGGAACTTGTTCTTTATTTTAACTTGGGAAGTTCTGCTTTCTGTTTAGACTGATTTCTTTCCACATCACTCCAAGACACCCTCAAACTTTCTTCATTTGAATTATGACATTGTTTTTATTTCATTAATTTCACTAGCACAGGTTCAAAGAGTTAAGAGTCAGTTTTAGATATAAGCTATCAAAAAGCCCTGTTGTTTGTGTCTTTATAACATCACTGTAGATAGTGTAGACATTTTTCTTACTATGAAGTTAGAGTTGCAACATCAACTGTTGTCTGAGAGTATATTTAATTATGAACAAGGAAAATAGCAGAATAAGATTTTAATATTTCAGATTGTTATGGTGATATTAAAAGGCTTTAGTTTATTAATTTACATTTTTAAAACAGTTTTCAATGATGTAGATTAATTGTGCCCCTCAGGTATTTTTGTGCAAGTAAATTAGAAATGATTGATGTTCCCACTAAACAAAGTAACTCTAAGGAAAATGCAGTGATTTCTTTTATCTTGTTAGTGAATATTTTGAAGAAGGTTAATTTGTGGCTAGAAATATAGGCATTCTGCAATACCTGGAGGTTAAGTAACATGTTTTATACCTATGAAAGCTACTGTTTTATAGTGATGATCTTGGGTTAAGTAACAGTAGTAGTTACTAGACAATAGAATGGCTAGTAGTAGTTCATCATGGCAATTATCTGTTGCTGTAAGAGATTTCACATATTCTTTGGTTGCTAATGATTTCTAAACAAGGCCTATAGATTTGCAATTTAACATATCACATTATTAAGGACATCCAATATATGTGATGAAAAGAGTCCATTGAATAAAATAGTAAATGGATGATTATCAACTTACAAGGCTTTTTCTTTTTGGTTAAAATTTATTTATTTATTTATTTATTTTTTGCTGTGTTGGTTCTTAGTTGCTATGTGCGGGCTTTCTCTAGTTGCGGCGAGTGGGGGCTACTCTTCGTTGCGTTGCGTGGGCTTCTCATTGCGGTGGCTTCTCTTGTTGTGGAGCACGGGCTCCAGGCACGTGGGCTCAGTAGTTGTGGCACATGGGCTCAGTAGTTGTGGCACACGGGCTTAGTTGCTCCACGGCATGTGGGACCTTCCCAGACCAGGGCTCGAACCCGTGCATTGGCAGGTGGATTCTTAACCACTGCGCCACCAGGGAAGCCCCACAAGGCTTTTTCTACCACACAGTTGTTTATCTGATGAATTTCAATGGTTTGGTATTGTGACTGTATCCCAGCTCAGCCCCCACCTCACCCCCCAAATCTAATACCTACCTTATAGGACATTTGAAATAATAAAATGAGATAATGTATTTAAAACATCTTTTCATTTCGCTCGGAAATAAATCAACACAATCCAAGTTGATTAGAGCTCATGTTCAGCAACCATCCAATGCCTTGCATTAAGGCAAGCATTTTTTTATAGTTCAAAAGAAGTTTCATAGCAAAAGAGAAATACAAAGAATACTACCCCTATTGTAGCTGTTTGGGGAACCTGTAAAGAATTGTGAAGAGTCTGAGGTTTTATCCTACTTGCTAGCTTACAACCTCCCCTGCCAGTTTCATGGATGCTAGCAGAAGATATGAGACTCCTGGGACAGAGACAAAGCACTTTATTATTTACAGGAATCATAACCAGAGTATAAGCATTTTCTTGTATGAGTTCCCAAGCTCCCAAATCTCACAGGATAGGTTGCATTTCAGGAGAGGAACCTTGACTGTAGGGACATAAATCTCTTATGATCAGGAAACATGCCTACCCTTGGCCCTGAAGAGAGACATTATCTTTATTGTTCTGCACAGTAAGCATGGCTGCCCTTTGCTCCAGAGGGAGACAATGTTTCTATCGTCCAATGTTGTTATACATTTGAAAAGATATTTCAGAAGAGAAGGGCAATCAGTGCTTTACTTGCAAGACAGGCAGAAATGTAAGAGATCCACAGAGCATTGTCTTTCGACAGAACCCACGCGGATGCAGCATGAAGGCCACCTATTTCACTATCCGCAACAATTCAAACCAACTAGAGCCATTTAGGCCAATCACTTCAGCAACAGGTAACTATAAATGGAAACTTAACTAAGGAATAAAAAAATAGAGGATTGAATTATGTGCATGCATCAGTATAATCATCATATAATCTTTGATTTAGAAAGTTTTAAGTCAGTTTTTGATGTTTAGAGGTGAATGTTTAAGAGGATTTGGGCAACTCAGAAATAATCCGATAGATATATTGTACTGAGTTTCCCATGCATATTTTAGGTTCTCATACATGAAGAATTAAACACAAAGAAATAAAACGTGAGTACAAAGTTTGCAGAAAACATGCTGAGCCAATGTTATGCAGTTTCATATATCTCTAAATTTTCTTGCCTTTATTGAATTTATATAAATTATCCTATCTAACATTTACTTGAGATTCTTGTGATTTAATTAAAAGAATGGTATTTGTGGCAGAGAATTGGAAAGCAATATTTAGCTTTAGTAGATAATTAGCCACTGATCTAAAGGTCTGATCATTTTTCCGATTTCACACTAAAATGAAAACACTGAACAAAACAACATAACAGGAAGAGATTATTTCCATTTCAAGCTAGTAAAGTTTCTAATGATTTTGTCATTTACAAAATTCTCCTAAGGTTTGTGCAGACATTCAAAATGCAAAGTATTTGACGCAGTTAATTCTTGAGAATCATCTATGGCAACATATAGCAATGTTTCACTTTTACCATATAGAAATAGCAATAAACCAAAATAAATTCACCCCCCACCCCCTAAATAAAGCTCAAGTTAAATTGTTCCCTCTACATTAGACATCGTACTGAAATGTATCTGTTTTTCTTAGGCTTAATTTTGAATACTAAATCAATGTGATCAAGATATCTTTCTATTTCTTACTCAATAGAAACACAGAAAAAGCATACTCCGTATAAAGCCTTAATCTTTAAAGAAGCTATAAGAATATCAGCTTTAAAGAACACTTTTATTTTAATAAAGTAGTACTTATTAATATTATTTCACAATGAATACAACTGTCACGTCATACTCCTTGTCTAAAAAAGTTTTTGATTAGAATGAAGATTGATAAACATTCTTTGGATACCTATTTTCTTACTTCCTTTCTTCATATATTCATAATTTTCTTCCACTTTGTTCCTTTTACCTAACACTGAGCTTTGGGTTTAAAAAAAAAAAAAGGAATTCTTACTTAATAAACAATGCATTCTACTTAAAAATAAAACCACTAATTTATAACAAGAAGAACAAGTAATTTTTCTAGTTGTTCGGTTATAATATTTTACCTATAGTACTTGTATGATCAGCATGGCATTTTTTTGTACCACAGAGTTGACAAAAAAACATAGTGATGAGAGAATAGGTTGTGTGGTATAATGTAATTTATGGACTAAATCAGTGTGTAAAAATCATGCTAACATTTATCTATTTGATAAAATATTTTTGAAGAACTTTGAAAGCACTGATAGTACAGGTAAAATTCACGATTTAAAATTGAGGTGGTTTCTTATCTAATGAAGATATGCACTTATAGTCCAAAAACGTAGGTTAAAATCTTGCCTTTGCCACTTCCTGTGTGAAATTTTTGAAGTCTCTTAACCTTACTTTTTCTAAAATAAAATGGCCTTAATAATACACAATTCATAGGCTTTACTTGTTAAATAAGGTTAATGTGTAAAAGCATTTGGTACATACCAGTTGCTTAATAAATATCTGTTAAATATAAGTTACTTCTTTTTACTTGAATCTGGGTTTTACAGAACCATAGTATCTTAAATTTGAAATGAACTTTTGTGTTCTTGTTTAACTCAATAATTCTGAGAATTTTATTTCAGTATTTGTAAAGAATGAGTAGATAGAAATTTTCTACTGGGAGAAACTATTTGTATTGAAAAATGTTACACAAAAGAAATGTACTTTTAAAATTACAAAATGCATTTTCTATTTTCTTCTGATTGTGACTTCTGTTTTATGATCTTCACAAATGAATCATTATGAAACACTTTTGATACCAGTATGTTCTGTTTTCATAATAGTTCAAGTAATTAATAACTAAGTGAGGCCTCATTGACTTACAAATTGATTAAACATTTGTATAGTTTAAAAATAGAAAATAAATAAATAAATAAAAATAGAAATATTTTACACTAAGGCATCATCTGAGATTCGCTTACAAACATGAGTATGCCATTAATTATGCTGTCTGTTTCCTGATAATAGAATTAAGGGTCATTTTTTATTTGTGTTATTATCAGATATTTGCAACATGAAAAAAAAACAACCCAGAAGAAGAAACAGCAACAAATTTTCCCATTGTGAAAAAGTTTGCATGAAACTACTGTCTAGTACCTGATAATATAAAATTAGTAGATTGTGATTTCTAATCTTTCTGAGGTAATTACTTCCTCTTTTTCCAGCAAACTTCAAAATTGACTTTGTAAGTCTTTTTTCTGCCATTTGAGAGGACGGTTCATTCAGGATTATAGTTCTGTCTTAATTTCATTGTATCATAATATCTTGAATTATGAGATTTAAATATATATATTTGAGCAGAAGGGACAGATTTTTCTCATATACCTCCTGTTCCCATACATGAATCGACAGACTCACACATTATTAACATCCCCCACCAGAATGATGCATTTGTTAAAATTGGTGAACCTACATTGACACATTATAATCACACAAAATCCATAGTTTACATTAGGGTTCACTCTTGGTGTTGTACATCCTATAGGTTTGGAAAATTATGAGATTTTTTTGAACACTACCTTATCCATTTTTCTGCCTCTGGTCATGATTGTACATAAACCTTTGAAGATACATTGTTTTATCCTCTGTCTTCATTGAAACTTAGCCAAAAATATGTGTGTTTTGTTTTTTATTATAGTTGTCCTAGAGTATGTGAAGTGGTATCTCATGTTGTTTAATTTGCATTTTTTAAATAACTAAGGATGTTGAGTATCTTTTCATATGTTTGTTTATCACTTGTATATCTCATTTGGAGAAATTTCTACTCAAGTTTTTTGCCCATTTTGAAATTGTTTCTTTGTCGTTGAGTTGCAAGTGTTCTTTATATATTCTGCGTAGGAGACCCTTATCAGATATATGATATGGAAATATTTTCCTTCATTCCGTGAGTTGCCTTTCACTTTCTTGAGATATAATCCAACTTATCTATTTTTCTTCTGTTGGTTGTGCTTTTGGTATCATATCTAAGAAACCATTACCAAGTCAAAGGTCATAAAGATTTTCCACGTGTTACCTTCTAAACGTTTTATGGTTTCCTTGCTTATATGTAGATCTTCTGTCCATTGTACGTTAACTTTTTAAATGGTGTGAAATAGGATCCAACTTCATTCTTTTGCATGTGGCTATCCAGCACCATTTGTTGAAGAGACTGTTCTTGCACTATTGAATGGTCTTGGAACCTTTGTTGACAGTCAGTTGACCATAGACACTTGGGTTTATTTTTGGACTCTCAATTGTATTCTGTAGATCCCTGTGTTTATAATAATGCCAATATCACATTGTTTTGATTACTAGTGGTTTTTAATAAGTTTTGAAATCAGGAAGTGTGGACCTTTTTTTCAAGATTCTTTTGCTTTGTGGTCTCTTGCAGTCCATATAAATTTTGTGAACAGCTTTTACATTTTTGCAAAAGAACCACTGGGATTTTGATAGGGATTGCATTGTGTATCTAGACTGCCTTTGATGGTATTGCCATCTTAACAATATTAATTCTTTTAATCCATGAACATGGGATGTCTTTCCATTTATTAGGTCCTCTTTAGTTTCATTCTGCAGTATTTTGTAATTTTCACTGTATAAGTCTTGCACCTCCTTGGTTAAATTTATTCCTAAATGATTTATTTTTTTCATGCTCTTATAAATGTAATTATTTTCTTAATTTACTTTTTGGATTATTCATTGAAGGTGTACAGAAGTAAAACTGATTTTTGTGTTTTGATCTTGTACCCTACAAATTTCCTGACTTTGTTTATTAGCTCTAATAACTTGGGGGGGATTCCTTGTAATTTTCTGTATGGAGTATCATGTCATCTGCGAACAGAGATAGTTTTACACCTTCCTTTCCAATTTCATGCCTTTTATTTCTCTTTCCAGCTTAATTACTCTAACCAGAACTTCTAGTACATTGTTAAATTACAGTGGCAAAAGTGGACAACTTTGTCTTGTTCCACATCTAAAGAAAAAGCTTTTAGTTTTCACTATTAAATATGATGGTAGCTGTGGGTTTTTCATAAATGCCCTTTATCATGCTGAGGAACTTCTTTCCAGTCATATTTCTAAGTGTTTTTGTGAAGAAAAACTGTTAGATTTTGTTCAGATGCTTTTTCAACATCAAATGAAAAAATTATGTTCTATTTTCTCCTTCATTTTATTAGTGTGGTATATTAATTACATTGATTTTTGAATGTTGAGCCAGCCTTGCATTGCTAGAATAAATCCTACATGGTCATGGTAAATAATCCTTTTAATATGCTTCTCTGGATTCAATTTACTAGTAATTTAGGAGGATTCATAAGTTCCTTTTTATTGTTTTCTTTTCTTATTGATAACCTAAATCTTTTTTGTTGTCAATTTCTCTGGTTTTTGTTTCCCAGGAATTTCAAAAGAATCCTTATAAATAATCTTTCTTTTCCATGAAGTCAATTTCACATCCATTTGGATTATTTTTCATAAGAGAAATAATTATTTTCCTGATACTACCTATTAGTTCTATTTCCAAATCTCTTTTAAATTGAGATGGCTAAAGCACAGTACAGTAATCATCCAATATTTCATAATAACTATAAATGGAGTATAACCTTTAAAAATTGTGAATCATTATATAAGCATAATTCATATAATATTATACATCAACTATACTTCATTTTAAAAAATAATCATCCTAGTTATTTGGTGTCAAGAGTAGTGGGAGGAATATTGTCAGTCTTTCTGATATAATCCATTAGGTTTTTTATCTATATCAGTGCATAGGCTTTGACAGTTGTTTTATTTGTAAATCAGTATGTTTTTTCTACAAGTCATGAACTAATCAGAGTGTAGAACATACAAAACATAACCCTTTGGAAGTTACTGTCAATTAGCAGGTACTAATGCATTGATTATAAAACACTTATACATGGGAGTCAGGTACTTGAAGAATTTCTCTTTGAAAGATGTCATATTTGCCTCTTTATTCATAGACTGTATTAAAACTATGAGTAATTGCTTTTGTTTAGATTGATTCTTCAGTTTCACTTATCAATGAGGAATAGTTGAAAATTTTTCTAATTAACTTGAAATTAGAGTCTAACGTCTTCTGTTAAGTCATTAATTCATTAAATATGTTTTCTAATATTATTCTGTGGCTGGTGTACATCCTCAAGTAATTTCCTATGTGATTATCCATATGAGATATAATTTTGAGTCCTTACATATGTGAACAATATATGAAAATTGTCCCAGACCTTTTTAAAAGAAAGAATCCTTTGTTTTTTTGTTTTATTTTATTTTATTTGTTTTGAAAAAGAGGATCTGAACTGACTGCCATTAATTCTATTAAGGATAGTGGAGGACTTCAGTTGATGGGAATATTTTCAGTTGATCATCTTGTTTTCAACCTTTTTACTGCTTGCCATTCTTTGATTCATAAAGTCTGCTTCCCAACCCTCTGAAGAGTATTTTAGGAAAGATTTGTGCCTCCTTAACTTCAGTCCTCTCCAGAAATATTTTTGGCTGCAACTACCTGCACTGTGCTTTGTGAATCGATACCTTTCCACCTGCCATCTAGAAATGTGTTGAAATGTCTAGTTTGCTGATGACCTACCACTTGTTCTCTTCATTTTTATGCTTTATAGCTATTAAAAATGCATTTAGTATCATAGTTTAGGTCTCTCAGCAGGGAGAAAAATAATTACATTCTCCCAGTCCATCTTCTTCAATCAAAAGTTTTCTTATAGCAATTCACTGACACATGATATTTGGGTATATGAATAGATTTTATTGAAGCTTTGGAAAATGGGAGGTCCTGCTTGCAATTTATTCTTCTTTTGCCATATACTTGTTCCCAAAAGACATTTGACTGTTTTTTCTATTACTTATGCCTGCATTCTTAACTATTCACTCCTCTTTTTCCTATTACATTGCCTAAAATTTCTTTATATTTTCATACGGATTATTTTATCTATTTTTTCTTGTCTCTTTCAGAATATATCCTCAGGATTTCATCTTCTTCTCAAGTAACTTATCCAAGTGTTTTCCTAAATCCTTTTTTTCAAAAAAAGAATTCTAGTGATACCTGTGTTATTTGTTTGCTTTAAGCCTATTTGATATAAACTCCAATGCTTTGCTTATACAACTATGCAAATTCTACGATATAAGACTCAGTAATATTGACTTCAACTAGTTGTATCCAATACTGGATACTCTCTCATCTTCAACACATAAACTACTATCTGCAAAGGAAAGGCCATACATGAGTTGGACATAGTAAATCCCACAACTTTCTATACTTCAGAGCTAAGGTTCTCAAAATTGAGCACTCATCAGAATCACCTGAAAGACCTGCAGAATCATCTGAAGGACAGGTTTCTGGGTCACGTCCCATCATTTTTGAAACAATATGTCTGTATGGAGCCCAATAATTTTCATTTCTATTAAGCTCCCAGTACTACTGATCTGGGGACTATAACATGAGAACCATTGCCTGGAGACTCACTATTCCACTGAAAAATAGTATAGCTCAAACATCGTGAATGTCAGAGAGAGAAGGATTTAGAGACACTGAAATATGTCAATAGTTTTTGAAACTATTACCTTGTATAATTGTGACATTTTAATATTTTCAGTAGGTATTCAATAGCAGAGAAAGATGTTTGAGGAGGACATAGCAAAAAAATTAGGTGTTTTCTGTGATTAGTAGTTTCACTCTCTGGTAAAATGAGTCAAAATGCACATAAGTATTAAACTCCAGCTAATTGTTGCAAATATAGGAACTATACAAAAAAAAAAAAAAAAAAAGAAATTAAAATGGACCTCATCCTCTTGTCATCATTTGTGTTTTTTATATGGAAGCCCAATATTTATGAGTTTTTGTGTACTAATATGAAAGAAATATTTATTAAAGGTAGGGTTTTTAACAAAGTATGAAATGCTCCTCCTTACCTAGAAATCATGACGTGTGTGATAATGACTGAAATAAAATCGAAATTGCTAGTTTCCCATTTTGTAGAGCAATAACGTGAATGTTCCCTGTGGAATAGTAAAGCTACATTATGAAAGGATTTGTACTATTAAAAAGTGAACTTCCAAAGTCTCAGATTTATATTTTTTCAACAACTGAATATATCTCATGATTTAACTTTAAGATAAGTTAGAAAGTATGAACAAATGTCTACTTTCTGAGAAGATATATGAATTAATGAAAAACTGCTTCATGAATGTACAGAGCCTTCAGGTATTCTTTAGGGTGTGTGTGTGTGTGTGTGTGTGTGTGTGTGTGTGATATAGTCAATGCAGAACATTTTCTAAGACATTATTAACACTATAAAGGATGCATTAGAAAGGCTGCCTTCCACATAATATTTATCAGCAAACTATTACAATTTTATCTGATGAGCTATGTGTTTGGTTGATTACTTCCAGTGTGATAATAAAATGAAACTCATGCTCTTTGTTCAGTTTAATTACCTTTTGTAAAAAAAATCATTTAACATTATATTGTCAGTATTTTCCCATGCCATCAAACATGCTTCTGAAACATGATTTTTAAATGTCCAAATAGCATTACACCATATAAATGTGTCATAAATTGAGCATGTCTCTCTATTGTTGGGAATTTCCTTAAAATTGTTTCCTGAGAGTGGAATTGCTGAGTTAGTGTATAAATACATTCATGACTCTTAATAAATTTTTTGCAAAAAGAATGCAGCAACTAATACACCTACCTGCTGTGAAAATGTATGTTTTACAGCACCCTTGTAAATAAATACCGCATTTTATCATTTCATTTTTATTTTTGCCAATTTGGTAGGTAAAATCATGTGTCAGTATAGTTTTAATATGCACTTTTGTAACTTTGTGTGTAATAGATGGTTTTGTTCTTTTTTTTTGAAAAGACTAATAATTTTATTTTGGATCAATATCTACATTGTATGAAGCAACTTTTTGTGAATATCCTAGCAAGAAAATTGACAGTGGATAAACAATGAGATACCACATTTGCCCTGTGATGAGAATATACCAAGATAAGAATATACCTTGATGATTTTGGCACAGTGAAGAAGGGCAATCACATACTCTCATATAGTGCTGTGGGACAATTGAGAATGACATTTATAATATCAGTAATTTATTGATCATGTGCCACATAGTTCTAGGTGTTTTATTTGTAGCAACTCATTTTCTTTCTTTTTTTTTTTTTTAACATCTTTATTGGAGTATAATTGCTTTACAATGGTGTGTTAGTTTCTGCTTTATAAAAAAATGAATCAGTTATACATATACATATGTTCCCATATCTCTTCCCTCTTGCATCTCCCTCCCTCCCACCCTCCCTATCCCACCCCTCTAGGTGGTCACAAAGCACCGAGCTAATCTCTCTGTGCTATGCGGCTGCTTCCCATTAGCTATCTATTTTACGTTTGGTAGTGTATATATGTCCATGCCACTCTCTCACTTTGTCCCAGCTTACCCTTCCCCGTCCCCATATCCTCAAGTCCATTCTCTAGTAGGTCGGTGTCTTTATTCCCGTCTTACCACTAGGTTCTTCATGACCTATTTTTTTTTTTTCCCCTTAGATTCCATATATATGTGTTAGCATACTGTATTTGTTTTTCTCTTTCTGACTTACTTCACTCTGTATGACAGACTCTAGGTCCATCCACCTCACTACAAATAACTCCATTTCGTTTCTTTTTATGGCTGAGTAATATTCCATTGTATATAAGTGCCACATCTTCTTTATCCATTCATCTGTTGATGGACACTTAGGTTGCTTCTATGTCCTGGCTATTGTAAATAGAGCTGCAACGAACATTTTGGTACATGACTCTTTTTGAATTATGGTTTTCTCAGGGTATATGCCCAGTAGTGGGATTGCTGGGTCGTATGGTAATTCTATTTTTAGTTTTTTAAGGAACCTCCATACTGTTCTCCATAGTGGCTGTATCAATTTACATTCCCACCAACAGTGCAAGAGTGTTCCCTTTTCTCCACACCCTCTCCAGCATATGTTGTTTCTAGTTTTTTTGATGATGCCATTCTGACTGGTGTGAGATGATATCTCATTGTAGTTTTGACTTGCATTTCTCTAATGATTAATGAGGTCGAGCATTCTTTCATGTGTTTGTTGGCAATCTGTATATCTTCTTTGGAGAAATGTCTATTTAGGTCTTCTGCCCATTTTTGGATTGGGTTGTTCGTTTTATTGATATTGAGCTGCATAAGCTGCTTATAAATTTTGGAGATTAATCCTTTGTCAGTTGCTTCATTTGCAAATATTTTCTCCCATTCTGAGGGTTGTCTTTTGGTCTTGTTTATGGTTTCCTTTGCTGTGCAAAAGCTTTGAAGTTTCATTAGGTCCCATTTGTTTATTTTTGTTTTTATTTCCATTTCTCTAGGAGGTGGGTCAAAAAGGATCTTGCTGTGATTTATGCCATAGAGTGTTCTGCCTGTGTTTTCCTCTAACAGTTTGATAGTGTCTGGCCTTACATTTAGGTCTTTAATCCATTTTGATTTTATTTTTGTGTATGGTGTTAGGGAGTGTTCTAATTTCATACTTTTACATGTACCTGCCCAGTTTTCCCAGCAACACTTATTGAAGAGGCTGTCTTTTCTCCGCTGTATATTCTTGCCTCCTTTATCAAAGATAAGGTGACCATATGTGCATGGGTTTATCTCTGGGCTTTCTATCCTGTTCCATTGATCTATATTTCTGTTTTTGTGCCACTACCATACTGTCTTGATTACTGTAGCTTTGTAGTATAGTCTGAAGTCAGGGAGCCTGATTCCTCCAGCTCCATTTTTTGTTCTCAAGATTGCTTTGGCTATTCGGGGTCTTTTGTGTTTCCATACAAATTGTGAAATTTTTTGTTTTAGTTCTGTGAAAAATGCCAGTGGTAGTTTGATAGGGATTGCATTGAATCTGTAGATTGCTTTGGGAAGTAGAGTCATTTTCACAATGTTGATTCTTCCAATCGAAGAACATAGTATATCTCTCCATCTATTTGTATCATCTTTAATTTGTTTCATCAGTGTCTTATAATTTTCTGCATACAGGTGTTTTGTCTCCTTAGGTAGGTTTACTCCTAGATATTTTATTCTTTTTGTTGCAATGGTAAATGGGAGTGTTTTCTTAATTTCACTTTCAGATTTTTCATCATTAGAGTATAGGAATGCCAGAGATTTCTGTGCATTAATTTTGTATCGTGCTACTTTACCAAATTCATTGATTAACTCTAGTAGTTTTCTGGTAACATCTTTAGGATTCTCTATGTATAGTATCATGTCATCTGCAAACAGTGACAGCTTTACTTCTTCTTTTCCAATTTGGATTCCTTTTATTTCTTTTTCTTCTCTGATTGCTGTGGCTAAAACTTCCAAAACTATGTTGAATAGTAGTGGTGAGAGTGGGCAACCTTGTCTTGTTCCTGATCTTAGTGGAAATGGTTTCAGTTTTTCACCATTGAGGATGTTGCCTGTGGGTTTGTCATATATGGCCTTTATTATGTTGAGGAAAGTTCCCTTTATGCCTACTTTCTGAAGGGTTTTTATCATAAATCGGTGTTGAATTTTGTCGAAAGCTTTCTCTGCATCGATTTCTCAATGATGATCATATGGTTTTTCTCCTTCAATTTGTTAATATTATGTATCACATTGATTGATTTGCATACATTGAAGAATCCTTGCATTCCTGGAATAAACCCCACTTGATCATGGTGTATGATCCTTTTAATGTGCTGCTGGACTCTGTTTGCTAGTATTTTGTTGAGGATTTTTGCATCTATGTTCATCAGTGATATTGGTCTGTAGTTTTCTTTTTTTGTAACATCTCTGTCTGGTTTTGGTATCAGGGTGATGGTGGCCCCATAGAATGAGTTTGGGAGTGTTCCTCCCTCTGCTATATTTTGGAGGAGTTTGAGAAGGAAAGATGTTAGCTCTTCTCTAAATGTTTGTTAGAATTCGCCTGTGAAGCCATCTTTTGTTTGTTGGAAAATTTTTAACCACAGTTTCAATTTCAGTGCTTGTGATTGGTCTGTTCATATTTTCTATTTCTTCCTGGTTCAGTCTCGGCAGGTTGTGCATGTCTAAGAATTTGTCCATTTCTTCCCTGTTGTCCATTTTATTGGCATATCGTTGCTTGTAGTAATCTCTCATGATCCTTTGTATTTCTGCAGTGTCAGTTGTTACTTTCCCTTTTTCATTTCTAATTCTATTGATTTGAGTCTTCTCCCTTTTTTTCTTGATGAGTCTGGCTAATGGTTTATCAATTTTGTTTATCTTCTCAAAGAACCAGCTTTTAGTTTTATTGATCTTTGCTATCATTTCCTTCATTTCTTTTTCATTTATTTCTGATCTGATCTTTATGATTTCTTTCCTTCTGCTAACTTTGGGATTTTTTTGTTTTTCTTTCTTTAATTGCTTTTGGTGTAAGGTTAAGTTGTTTATTTGCGATGTTTCTTGTTTCTTGAGGTAGGATTGTATTGTTATAAACTTCCCTCTTAGAATTGCTTTTGCTGCGTCTCATAGGTTTTGGGTCGTCGTGTTTTCATTGTCATTTGTTTCTAGGTATGTTTTGATTTCCTCTTTGATTTCTTCAGTGATCTCTTGGTTATTTAGTAGCATATTGTTTAGCCTCCATATTTTCGTATTTTTTACAGTTTTTTTCCTGTAATTGATATCTAGTCTCATAGAGTTGTGGTCAGAAAAGATACTTGATATATTTTCAATTTTCTTAAATTTACCAAGGCTTGATTTGTGACCCAAGATATGATCTATCCTGGAGAATGTTCCATGAGCATTTGAGAAGAAAGCGTATTCTGTTGTTTTTAGATGGAATGTTCTATAAATATCAATTAAGTCTATCTTGTTTAATGTGTCATTTAAAGCTTGTGTTTCCTTGTTTATTTTCATTTTGGATGATCTGTCCATGGGTGAAAGTGGGGTGTTAAAGTCCCCTACTATGATTGTGTTACTGTCGATTTCCCCTTTTATGGCTGTTAGTATTTGCCTTATGTATTGAGGTGCTCCTATGTTGGGTGCATAAATATTTACAATTGTTATATCTTCTTCTTGGATCGATCCCTTGATCATTATGTAGTGTCCTTCTTTGTCTCTTGTAATAGTCTTTATTTTAAAGTCTATTTTGTCTGATATGAGAATTGCTACTCCAGCTTTCTTTTGATTTCCATTTGCATGGAATATCTTTTTCCACCCCCTCACTTTCAGTCTGTATGTGTCCCTAGGTCTGAAGTGGGTCTCTTGTAGGCAGCATATATACGGGTCTTGTTTTTGTATCCATTCAATGAGTCTGTGTCTTTTGGTGGGAGCATTTAATCCATTTACATTTAAGGTAATTATCGATATGTATATTCCTATTCCCATTTTCTTAATTGTTTTGGGTTTGTTATTGTAGGTCTTTTTCTTCTCTTATGTTTCCTGACTAAAGAAGTTCCTTTAGCATTTGTTGTAAAGCTGGTTTGGTGGTGCTGAACTCTCTCAGCTTTTGCTTGTCTGTAAAGGTTTCAATTTCTCCATCAAATCTGAATGAGATCCTTGCTGGTTAGAGTAATCTTGGTTGTAGGTTTTTCTCTATCACTTTAAATATGTCCTGCCTCTCCCTTCTGGCTTGCAGCGTTTCTGCTGAAAGATCAGCTGTTAACCTTACGGGGATTCCCTTGTGTGTTATTTGTTGTTTTTCCCTTGCTGCTTTTAATATGTTTTCTTTGTATTTAATTTTTGATAGTTTGATTAATATGTGTCTTGGCATGTTTCTCCTTGGATTTATCCTGTATGGGACTCTCTGTGCTTCCTGGACTTGATTAACTATTTCCTTTCCCATATTAGGGAAGTTTTCAATGATAAACTCTTCAAATATTTTCTCAGTCCCTTTCTTTTTCTCTTCTTCTTCTGGGGCCCCTATAATTCGAATGGTGGTGCATTTAATGTTGTCCCAGAGGTCTCTGAGACTGTCCTCAGTTCTTTTCATTCTTTTTTCTTTATTCTGCTCTGTGGTAGTTATTTCCCCTATTTTATCTTCCAGGTCACTTATTCGTTCTTCTGCCTCAGTTATTCTGCTATTGATCCCTTCTAGAGAATTTTTAATTTCATTTATTGTGTTGTTCATCATTGTTTGTTTGCTCTTTAGTTCTTCTAGGTCCTTGTTAAACGTTTCTTGTATTTTCTCCATTCTATTTCCAAGATTTTGGATCATCTTTGCTATCATTATTCTGAATTCTTTTTCAGGTAGACTGCCTATTTCCTCTTCATTTGTTAGGTGTGGTGTGTTTTTACCTTGCTCCTTCATCTGCCGTGTGTTCTTCTGTCTTCTCATTTTGCTTAACTTACTGTGTTTGGGGTCTCCTTTTAACAGGCTGCAGGTTCGTAGTTCCCGTTGTTTTTGGCGTCTGCCCCCAGTGGCTAAGGTTGGTTCAGTGGGTTGTGTAGGCTTCCTGGTGGAGCGGACTAGTGCCTGTGTTCTGGTGGATGAGGCTGGATCTTGTCTTTCTGGTGGGGACGTCCATGTCTGGTGTTGTGTTTTGGGCTGTCTGTGGCCTTATTATGATTTTAGGCAGCCTCTCTGCTAATGGATGGGGCTGTGTTCCTGTCTTGCTAGTTGTGTGGCATAGGGTGTCCAGCACTGTAGCTTGCTGGTCGTTGAGTGAAGCTGGGTCATGGGGTTGAGATGGAGATCTCTGGGAGATTTTCGCCCTTTGATATTACATGGAGCTGGGAGGTCTCTTGTGGACCAGTGTCCTGAAGTTGGCTCTCCCACCTCAGAGGCACAGCCCTGACTCCTGGCTAGAGCACCAAGAGCCTTTCATCCACTCAGGCTCAGAATAAAAGGGAGAAAAAATAGAAAGAAAGAAAGAACGAAAGAGGATAAAGTAAAATAAAATAAAGTAAAATAAAAGTAATTAAAATAAAAAATAATTGTTAAGAAAAAAATTGTAAAAAGTAAAAAAAAAAAACAAAAAAAAACGGACTGACAGAACCCTAGGACAAATGGTGAAAGCAAAGCTATACAGACAAAATCACACACAGAAACATACACATACACACTCACAAAAAGAGAAAAAGGGGAAAAAATAGTATATCTTTGCTCTCAAAGTCCACCTCCTCACTTTGGGATGATTCGTTGTCTATTCAGGTATTCCAGAGATGCAGGTACATCACGTTAATTGTGGAGCTTTAATCCGCTGCTCCCGAGGCTGCTGGGAGAGATTTCCCTTTCTCTTCTTTGTTCGCACAGCTCCTGGGGTTCAGCTTTAGATTTGGCCCCGCCTCTGCATGTAGGTTGCCTGAGGGCGTCTGTTCTTCGCTCAGACAGGACGGGGTTAAAGGAGCAGCTGCTTTGGGGGCTCTGGCTCAGTCAGGCCGGGGGGAGGGAGCGGTCCGGAGGAGGCGGGGCGAGCCTGCGGCGGCAGAGGCGTCGTGACGTTGCACCAGCCTGAGGCGCGCCGTGCGCTCTCCCGGGGAAGTTGTCCCTGGATCACGGGACCCTGGCGGTGGCGGGCGGCACAAGGTCCCAGGAGGGGAGGTGTGGAGACTGACCTGTGCTTGCACACAGGCTTCTTGGTGGTGGCAGCAGCACCCTTAGCGTCTCATGCCCGTCTCTGGGGTCCGCGCTGATAGCCGCGGCTCGCGCCCGTCTCTGGAGCTCCTTTAAGCGGCGCTCTGAATCCCCTCTCCTCGCGCACCAGGAAACAAAGAGGTAAGAAAAAGTCTCTTGCCTCTTCGGCAGCTCCAGACTTTTTCCCGGACTCCCTCCCGGCTAGCTGTGGTGCGCTAACCCCTTCAGGCTGTGTTCACACCGCCAACCCCAGTCCTCTCCCAGCGATCCGACTGAAGCCCTAGCCTCAGCTCCCAGCCCCGCCCGCCCCGGCGGGTGAGCAGACAAGCCTCTCGGGCTGGTGAGTGCTGCTCGGCACCCATCCTCTGTGCGGGAATCTCTCCTCTTTGCCCTCCGCACCCCTGTTGCTGCGCTCTCCTCCGCAGCTCCGAAGCTTCCCCCCTCCGCCACCCGCAGTCTCCGCCCGCGAAGGGGCTCCTAGTGTGTGGAAACCTTTCCTCCTTCACAGCTCCCTCCCTCTGGCGCAGGGCCCATCCCTATTCTTTTGTGTCTGCTTTTTCTTTTTTCTTTTGCCCTACCCAGGTACGTGGGGAGTTTCTTGCCTTTTGGGAGGTCTGAGGTCTTCTGCCAGCATTCAGTAGGTGTTCTGTAGTGGTTGTTCCACATGTAGATGTATTTCTGATGTATTTGTGGGGAGGAAGGTGATCTCCGCGTCTTACTCCTCTGCCACCTTGAAGCTCCCCTCCTAATAGATGGTTTTTAATATGCTTTAAGCTAAGTATGTTCTTCATTTTAAAATACAGCTATATTTTAGTGAGTATAATATATTATATAAATGCAGGACAAGGATTACTAAGATTTTGGAAAGATTACTTTTATACTATTTTTCTATTTTAAATCTGGAATTCTAAGGTAAATATATGTATGATTTCTATAGCTGATTTTAGAACATAAGAATTACACTTTTTTTTCTCTCTCTTTTTTTTTCCTTTTTTCCCTTCTACTTTTTATGTATAAGAAAGTTTTATTTAAACTCATTTATCAATCCAGAATTAGGGTATAGCTTTATGGTGAAGAAAAACTACAGCTCATATGTGGTCCAAAGGGTGATATATGAAAGATATATTGCCTAGAGTTAACACTTTTAATTTTTTAGGTAATAAAAATCATTATAGACTAGATGAGCATGTTTTTTTCCTTGACAGTTACCCAAATCAAAATCATTTCTTTTGTAGATTGAAGTATGATGAATTAATAAAACCTTTAAGGACACAAAGGGAGCTATCACAAGAGAATGAAACCTGCCAGATTTAACCTTCAGATTTATTCTGTCACTTATTCTAGATGTATATGAATCAGCTGGAAAGTAAATGACTTTACTTTCTAATCTGGAACTGATATGAGATTTTATATATACATATAAATACGTTTTCCAGGAAGGAACGCATTCATTCCAAACAACTCGTTACCAAACATGCTGTGTGGGTGCTTGTGTGTGGCGGGCGGAGGACATGTGAGTTTGATATGCTTTTTCTCAGATAACAATATCAGTCCTATGAGCACGTGACAATATGAGAGGACCACTGGAAAGGATCTGGCGATATCATTGTTATATAGTTAGACAAAGAAAATAGTGGTGCGTGTGAAAGAGGGAGGGGATTTGTGGAGTAACTTAAATACTTTGGATGGGCTCAATTAAATAAAACTAATTTTTGAATTAATAATTATTGAATATCTATCTATATATTAGGTACAAATTTAAAAATGAAAATAGAGCATAACATTTTAGCAAAATGATTACTGAATGAGAAGGTAAAATAGGCTTTACTACTTCAGAGGTGACTGAATTTTAGTTTATGATTGGCTCTTTTCCAGCAGTAGAATTGACAGAGTTCTGATAGGGAGCTAAATGCGACTCTGCTGAGATAAGAAATGGGAAAAAATAGAAAAAGTAATTGCTTTAGCAATGATCTAGTTTGGAAGTGATGGATTCTTTCAGGTAGGATTGGTAACCTTTCTGTCCCTGGCACACTCTTCTGAGCACTCTAGTGAGGTCAAATATCTCTGTCTAGGGAGGTGGAAACTGTTCAGAAACCTGCTACCATCCAAAATATTGCAGCTGAACTAATGTTAGTGTAGTTGTGCCCTAAGGCTTGTTATTCTTTGTGTCCCTGAGCATGAAGTGAAGAGGAACTATCTCCTAAAGATTTTTCTATCTGATACTCTTCAGGATCTAATGAGATCAGTCAACTTCAGATAAACATCCTAATGCTGAACCTACAACTGGCCATCTCCCTCCACTAACCCATTTGTCTTGAGCTGTTCTCACAGAGGGAATGACAATGTATGTTTAGGGCAAAAGAAATGCCTATTTTTATATGACGATTTGAGAAAGGAAAGACGACAAGTCAATAAAGACGTAGCAAAGTTTGGCTTTTGGATTTTTTCTCTTTTGCTCCTCTGACAAGCTGCACATGTTTGGGAAACTAATCATTTACTTTGAAAGACTTATGCTGCATCGCACCTTCTACTGAGTTTTCTGAAAAAGCAAAAAAGTATTTTGTCCTCTGGCATTCACACACCAGGTGGTCTAATTTTTGCCTGTTGGCTCACAATAGGTATTTGGAGGTTTTCTCCCTGACCTGAATCGATTCTCCAACTGACAGAGCAAAGTAAATCTTGGACAAATACAACAAAGAATATGTTTCCACTAGCAAGGTCAGTGTAAATTATGGAGGATTTATGTACTAAGGTGATATATTAGAATCCTATGAGTGCTTTTGTTTGAAGAGAAATATCAAAATATCAAGGCATGTTGACTTAGATACATGATTCTTTTCAGTCCAGTTTTGATAATTAGTATTTCTTCACTCTCCTGATGCTTCATTAATTGCACAACTGGGACATGGGCAGTTTTCCTGCTCCAGTCCCAGAAGAAACAGGGTTAGTCGCAGATAATTTTTCCTAGCATGCTTCCTGTGAAAGTGGCACCAAGCAATCATGGCCGTAAAATATGTTTGTCTTCCTAATCATTGACCTCAAAAGTTGGTCCTTGATTTTGGTTCTGATTTCCTCTGTTTATATAAACCTTTGATAATTTACTTAAGTTTTATATATTTGACATCATTTGAAGTAATGTATACTAGTAAAACATTGCCTTCTGGGTAAATTATACTGTTTTTCTTTTCTTTTTTTTAACACTGGTACCTAATTGTATTTCAATTAAGGAATGCCCCCATTCTACTGTTTTGAGAATTACTTGGCAAATCCATATTCAGGTTATTTAAACTGATCATGCTTTTATAGATTTTGCTCCTATTCACTTGGAATTTTTTCATTTCCTAGTATAAAAACCTAAGTATTTTTCTCTATTCTTCTAAAATGAACTGTTTTACTGTTTAAACCGTTTTCTCTGGATGCTCCCTCATTTTCTGACCTCTTTTTGCAGATAAAAACTAGAACCACATTATTAGAGGTATATATATATTCTATGGATTTTACCAGTATGGAGATAGGTTAATGTTTTCCAATGTTTTCGATACTCTTTTGATGATTCCCATGGTTTTCATCACTGGAACAGAATTATTATTAAGTTTTTAAACTGTTAGATATCTAAGCTCACCAAGTGAAAGGAAATTTACAACTATAGATTTTATGGTGTGCCATGTAAAATACTTCTCCAAAAAATAGAAACAGAAAAATGTGTTTTATCTTTTAAATATACAGTGTATTCACATATTCATATTTTAAAAAGAATAAAGCCTAGTGATTTGTTTTCTACCTACCACTGCAGCCAAATCATCCACTTCTTTTTGTAGAGATAGGCAAGCAAATCCTAATCTCCTATCCCTTTTATTCAAATTGATTCATACTACACATATTATTTTGCACCTTGCTTCAAGTACTTAAGTGTGTTTTGGATAACATTCCTTTATTCTTGAAGAGTTCCATATTCTCTTTATGGCTGCATACTATTCCATTGTATGGGTAATTTATTTATCCTTCGCACTATTGATAGACAAATAAGATTTACCCAGTCTTTTTCTACTGAAAACAGTGATTAAATGAAATGTTGTGTGCATATGTCCTTTCACATATGTGCAACAATGTAGAGGATAAATTTTTAAAAGTGGGGTTCCTGGATCAAGGGGTAAATGCATTCATATCATTGATCTATTGCCAAATTGCCCTCCAGAGGGGTTGTACCAATGGGTACTTAACCCAGCAATCTTTGACAACACTTGTTTTCCTACATATTCATTAAGAACAACAAATGTTTAGATCTTTATCTACCCAGTAAGTGAAAATGTTTCTGTTTTAAATGGTGCTGAGCATCTATGTATTGTATTTTCTATGAACAATTCATGTTCTTTACTCATATATTTCATTGTGTTCCTTTTCTTGTGATTTGTAAACAAACTTTCTTCACTAAGGAGAGTAGATCTCTGTGAGTTACAAATTTTTGATTCGATGTGATCTTTCCCTTTATCTTTATTATGATGACTTTACCATTCAAGAATTTTTAAAAATTTATTTTGTTTGGCATTTTGTGTTATACTTACAAGGCTTTCCCTATTCCAAAAATAATTATCAATTTTGCTAATTCTGTTCAATTTTTTACTTTAAAATTTTTTATTTCTAACATTTAAATATTTTATCAATTTGGAATTTGTTCATATAAACTGTGAATGACAGATAATATTTGTCTTTATTTCCAGATGACAATGAAAGTGTTCCAGCATAATTTATTGACTACGCTAACTTTTCCTTAACTTTATCATTTATTAAATTCCCAAAGGTTATCTGGAGTTTCTGTAATTTTCCATCATAAACTTGAAATTAGTTTGTTTACCTCAAAAAATAAGAATGCTATTGACATTAAAACTGCATCAAATTTATATAGATTTAGGGAAATTTCATATCTTTATAAACTTGATTGTTCAAACCCAAGAAGAGGGTACACCTTGCCATTTATTAGTCTTCTGAGCATTTCAACTTTCTCTAGTATAGATATTGAAATTTTCTTGTAAATTTTTAGGTATTTTATTTGTTATACCATTTGTGATGGTTGTTGGCATTGCTATTGTAATTGTTTTGTCATATATATATATAATATATATATATATATATTATATATATATACTGCTTGTTTTTCATATTCTGTGAAAATTATAGTTTGATAATTTTGATAAATCTTGTACCATTCAACCCTACTGATTTGCTTATTGTCTAGAGTAGGTTTTCAGTGAATCTTTTGTGATTTCCAGGTTTTTGAACACATCATTTATGAATAATCCTGTTATCTCCTACTTACCAATTTTCACATCTCTAATTTTGGTTTCTAACTGGCCAGTGCCTTTAGATGAAAATGGATTGCTAGTGGTTAGAGTGCTTATTTCTTCCTGTTTTGAGGAGGAATGTTTCTCTTTCCCCACTAAGCATAATGTTGACTTTTAGGTTGAGACACATATATTTTCCTGTGTTGATAATGTATCCATCTAATTTTATTTTATTTATAAATTTAATCTAGAAGGATGGTAATTTTTGGTAGATGCCTTTACAATCTGAAGAGATGGCCATATTTGTTTGTTTGTTTTATATGATGATGAGTTTTAGCAAGCAGTCTTCTACGACAAAGCTGTCCTTGCCTATTTGGAATAAACCCCATTTGTTCTTCTATTTACTGAGTTACTGATTTATGTTTGTCAATATTTGATTTGGGATTTTTGAATAATACTCATAATTTAGAATCCTTATTATTTATCTTTATGTGCATTCTTTATCAGTTGATGGTATCAATGTTGTGCCTGCTTAATAAAATTAACTTTGGTGAATAAAAAGAAATTAAAGATATTAAAATGTAACATTTCCATAAGTAGTTGAATTGTCATTAAATGATCTCTTTATTAAATTTTTAGTGAATTCTCATATGGAATTTTCTGAACCTGATCAATTACTGTTGTTATTGTTGTTGTAGTTTTGAGGGTGGGGGAAAAAATCTCAAAGTTTGCTGTTTCTTCACTGGTAATTAGTGCTTAGAATTTTCTGTATATCCTAATGTTTGTTCTGTTTTTCTAGAAATATCTTGTTTCTCCTAAGTTTTCAAATGTATTTTCATGAATTTGAACAAAACATATTTTACTATTTTTATAATTTTCTTTGTATGTGCTTACTTCCTCATTACTATTTATTTTCTTTGAACTGAGATAGAATTGATATATAACATTATATTAGTTTCAAGTGTACAACAATATGATTCAATATTTTTATATATTGTGAAATGATCACCACAATAAGATTAGTTAACGTCCATCACCACGTGTAGTTACACTATTTTTCTTCTTAAAATTTCTCATTACTATTTCTTATTTTGTTTATTTGTGCTTTCTCTATATTTTTATTAAGTTAGCTATCAGTATTTTAGAATTTTATGGGTCTTTGTTTTTAAAAATTAGCTTCGAATTTATTCTGCTAGTTTTCTGATTTCTAATTTATCAATGTGCTTTATCTTTACTAATTCATTTATGTATATTTTGTCATTTTTTCATTTTGAGTGGACAACCTAATTTCCTTATTTTTATTTTTCTTATTAATATACATAAGATTTTGGTTTATCTCTAAGCACTGCTTTAGCTATACCCTAGAGGTTCTGAGATGTGATGTTTACATTGCTGTTATCATTGTTATTTCTCAAAAAGTCTGCAGCATTTAATTTCCTCTTTAAAGAGTTCCCTTAGAGTATTTCTTTCTTTTTTTAAAATTTATTTTATTGAAGTGTAATTGATCTACAGTATAGTGTTCATTTCTGCTGTATAGCAAAGTGATTCAGTTATACATATGTATAAATTCTTCTTCATATTCTTTTCCATTATGGTTTATCACAGGATATTGAATAGAGTTCCCTGTGCTATACAGTAGGACCTTGTTGTTTATCCATTCTATATATAATAGTTTGTATCTGGTAATCCCAAACTCCTAATCCATCCCTACCCACGCCACCCCCTTGGCAACCACACGTCTGTTCTCTTAGAGTATTTCTTAATGCCCAGGTTGTAGGAGCTCTTTGTTTTCCAGTTCTGTCAATTTCCAATTGTATTGAATTGTGCTTAGATAATTTTAAAAAATAATAATTTATTGGAGTTTTTTGTAGTCTAATATGTGGCCTTTTTTGTGATTATTTCAGGGACCCTTGAGAAGAAAACATTTTCCTTTTTATATATGTCCTATAATTATAATTTTATTTTAATTTATATTCCTACTTTTATATTCTTTATATTCTCATTTACTTAAATATATGCACTGACTTATATTTTACATACTTACTTTTATCAATTTCATCTGTTATGTACTTCCTCTTCTATGTACTTCTTCGTTCATTGGTGACTTAGTATATCATAATTATTATTCTATATTCTTCTTGAATCTTCTGAAATTTATGCTATTAGAGCTTTATTATGTCTTACACATTTTTACATTAAAACTATATTTTTGCTTCATTTAATACCATTCGTTATAAATTGAAAATTATTTGCAACTGATATTGTAATTCCTTTCTTTCCTATTTACCTTTGCCCATTCTTTTAATAGTTCTTTTTTGCTATTTACTTTTATATATCATAGACTTTGGTTTTACTTTGTGATCGCATTTAAAATTTTTGCTTTAATAGGTAAACTACCAATTTACATTTATTTATGGGGCAGATATGCTTCTGGAAATGCCATATTATTGATTTAAAAATTATTCCTTAGGTTTGTGATCTTAGGATTTTCAGGAGAGTTAATGTACCTTTCTCAATTACATTATTCTACTTTCTTAAACATGTTCAGAAATTACAATCCAAACACAAATGATTTTAGATTATTACACTAACTCACATTGTTTATGCATAAACATATTATACTGTATTTGTGCTTCTTGACTCTGTAATCATCTCTTTTTTCTGCTTCTGCAAGAAAGGTTCATAGTCTTGTACAATTTTATTAAGATGTGATTGGTACATTTTTTAAGAAAGTTGTGGATAATTATGAAATCAGTGATGGCAAAGACTAGCTAAGCATAACTCGGTGTCATACTCTGTGTATAGTACAATCTTTGAACAAACCAAGCAGGATTCTCTCTCTCTCACCCCTGCCCATTTTGGACTCCTCATGTTTTGGGCTGTTCTTGCCATTGTGTTTTATTTTCTAATTCAGTAAATCCTACACTTGAGTGTATTCATTTTCTAAGACCACTGTAATGGAGTACCACAAATTGGGTTGCTTGAAACAACAAAAATTGATTGTCTTATAGTTCTGGAGGCTAAAAGTAAAAAATCAAGATGTAAGCAGGGCTATGCTCCCTCTGAAACGCGTTGGAGAGAATTCTTTCCTCTTCCTAGTTTCTGGTGGTAGTCATCAATCCTTAGCATTCCTTGGCTTTCATCTGTCTCACTCCAATTCCCTACCAGTCATATTGGATCCTTAAGAAAATCATATGGTAAGAGTATGTTTTGTTTTGTAGGAGACTACCAAACTGTCTTCCAAGGTGGCTATACTATTTTGCATTCCCACCAGCAATGAATGAGTGTCCCTCTTGCTCTACATCCTTGCCAGCATTTATTGTTGTCAGTGTTCTGAATTTTGGCTATTCTAATAGGTGTGTCATGACAGCTCATTGTTTTAGTTTGCATTTCTCTGATGGCATATGATCTCATGTGCTTATTTACTGTTTGTATAGCTTCTTTGCTGAGGTGTCTGTTAAGGTTTTTCACTCATTTTTTAGTCAGGTTGTTCATTTTCTTATAGTTGAGTTTTAATCATTCATTGTGTATTTTGGATACAAGTCCTTTATCAGATGTGTCTTTTGCAAATATTTTCTCCCAGACTGCAGCTTTTCTACTCATTCGCTTGACAATGTCTTTCTTGAAGCTGAAATTTTAAATTTTAATTAAATCCAGTTTATCAATTATTTCTTTCATGTATCGTGACTTTGATGTTGTACCTAAAAAGTCATTGCTATAGCCAAGGTCATCTAGGTTCTTTTTTTTATGTTTTCTTCTAGGAATTTATAGTTTTGCATTTTACATTTAGGTCTGTGATCCATTTTGAGTTAATTTTTGTGAAGGGTGTTAAGTCTTTGTGTAGATTTATTATTTCTTTTCTGCATGGGTATGTCCAGTAGTTTCAGCACCATTTATTGAAAAAACAGTCATTGCTGCATTGTACTGCATCTGTTCCTTTGTCAAAGATCAGTTGACTGTATTCATGTGAGTCTTTTTCTGGGCTCTCTATTCTGTTACATTGATCAATTTTTTTATTTTTTCACCAATACCACACTGTCTTGACTTGTGTAGCTTTATAGTATAGTATATCTTGATGTGTGTAGCATCAGTCCTCCAAATTTGTCCTTCAATATTGTGTTGGCCATTCTGGGTCTTTTGTCTCTCCATATACACTTTAGAATCAGTTTGTTTATGGTCATAAATAACTTCTCGGAGTTTTGATTGGGATTGCATTAAAACTTGAGATCAAAGTGGGAGAAACTGATGTCTTGACAATATTGAGTCTTTCTGTCCATGAACATGGAGTATCTCCATTTATTTAGTTTTTCTTTGATTTCTTTCATCAGATTTTTATAGTTCTCCTCATATAGATGTACGTATTTTGTTAGATATTTATAAGTATTTCATTTGGTGGGTGCTGATTTTAATGGTATTGTATTATTAATTTCAAATTCCACTTGTTCATTGTGAGTATATAAGAACATGATTGATTTCTACATAATAATCTTTTACTCTGCAATATTGCTATAATCACTTATAATTCCAGAAGTTTCTTTGGTTCATTCTTTGTGATTTTCTATATATATGATCATGTCATCTGCAAACAAAGAGTTTTATTTCTTCCTTCCCAATCTATATACCTTTCATTTTCTTTTCCTGTCCTATTGCATTAGCTAGAACTTTCAATACACTGTTGAAAATGACTGGTGAAAGAGGACATCCTTGCCTTGTACCTGGTCTTAGTGGGAAAGCTTCAAGTTTTGCACCATTAAGTTTGATGTTGACTGTAGGATTTTGTAGATAATCTTTATCAAGTTGAGGAAGTTCCCCCTTTATTCCTAGTTTACTGAGAGTTTTTATCATTAATGAGTGACGGATTTTGTCAAATGCTTTTTCTGTATCTACTGATATTGATCATGCCATTTTTTTTCTTTTTTAGCCTAATGATGTCTTGAATTACATTAATTGATTATTGAATGTTGAACCAGCCTTACATAACTGGCATAAATTGTACTTGATCATAATGTATAATTCTTTTTATACATTTTTAGGTTCAATTTGCTAATATTTTGTTGAGGATTTCTGCATCTATGTTCATGAGAGATACCGGTCTGTAGTTTTCTTGTAATGACTTTGTCTAGATTTGGTATTAGGATAATTCTGGCCTCACAGAATGAGTTTGGAAGCATTCCCTCTGCTTCTATCCTCTGAAAGAGATTGTAGAGCATTGATATAAATTCTCCCTTAATTGTTTGGTAGAATTCACCAGTGAACCCATCTAGGCCTGGTGCTGTTTTGGAGGTTATTAATTACTGATTCAATTTCTTTAATAGCTACAGCCCTATTCAGATTGTCTCTTTCTTCTTGTGTAAGTTTTGGCAAATTTTGTCTTTCAAGGAATTGAACCATTATCTAGTTATCCAATTTGTTAGCATAGAGTTGATATAGTAGCTTGATATAGTATTCCTTTTTTATCCTTTTAACATCTATGGACTCTATAGTGATTGTTCTCTCTGCTTTCATTTTTGACGTCAGTCATATTTGTCCCTCTTTCATTTTTATTAGTTATCATATCTAGAGGTAGCACTTTTATTGATCTTTTCAAAGAACCAGCTTTTGGTTTTGTTGATTTTTTTCAACCGATTTCCTGTTTTAAATTTCACTGAGTTCTACTTTAAGTCTTATTTTTCTCCTGCTTACTTTGGACTTAATTTGCTCTCTTTTTCTACTTTCCTAAGGTGGAAACTTAAATTACTGATTTCAGATCTTCTTTTCTAACATACATATCAATGTCATATATTTCCCTCTAAGTAATGCTTTTGTTTTTCCCACAAATTTTGAGAAGTTGTGTTTTTATTTTCATTTAGTTCAAAATATCTTAAGATTTCTCTTGAAATTTCTTCTTTGACCCATGTGGTATGTAGAGGTATGTCATTTAATTCCCAGATATTTTGAGGTTTTCCAGTTTTCCCTCTGTTATTGGTTTGTAGTTTAATTCCATTGTGTTCTGAGAGAAGACATTGAATGTTTTTTATAAATTTACTGAAATATGCCTTATGACTCAGAATGTGATCTTTCTTGGAGTATTTCCATGTGAGTTTGAAAAGAATGAATATTTTGCTATTGTTGGATGAAATAGTCCAAGGAGGTGAATTATAGCCAGTTAATTGATGGTGTTGTTGAGTTCAACTTTGACCTTACTGATTTTCTGACTTCTAGATTTTATTTCTGAGGGAGGGGTGATGAAGTCTCCAGTTATGATAGTGGATTCATCTATTCCTCCATGCAATTCTTAGTTTTTTCTTCACATAGTTTCACACTCTATTGTTAGATTTACACATGTTAAGGATTGTTATGTCTTCTTGAACTGTTGTCCACTTTATCATTATGAATGCCCGTCTTTATCCCTTACAAATTTCCTTGCTTTGAAGTTGGCTCTGTATAAAATGAATATAGCTATTTGTGCTTTCTTTTGATTAGTGTTACCATTTAACTCTTCATCTATATGTATTTTTGTATTTTAATTGGGTTACTTGTAGACAGTGTAGAGTTGGGTTTGATTTTTAAATCCACTCTTGGCATATCTATCTATCTTTTAATTGATGCTTTTAGACCATTGATGTTTAAAGTAACTATTGATATAGTTGGATTAATATCTACTACATTCATTACTGTTTTCTGTTTGTACCCTTTTTCTTTGTTCTTATTTCTGTCTCCACACTTTTTCTACCATTTGTGGTTTTAACTGAGTATTTCATATGATTCCATTTTTGCTCCTTGCTTATCAGCATATCATTATGTTTATTTTTTACTTTTTTTAGTGGTTGCCTTAGAGTTTGCAGTATACATTTACAGCTAATCCAAGTCCACTTTTAAATAACACTACTCCACTTTACAGTAATGTAGATATCTTATAATAACCAAATAATCCTAATTTCTCCCTTCTGTCTCTTGTATCATTACTGTTATTCATTTTTACATACATATACACACACGTGTGCATTTATATGAATACATTGTTGCTATTATTATTTTGAACAAAGTGTTATCTGTTAAATCAATTAAGAATAAGAAAAGTAAACGGTTTTCATTTTACCTTCACTTAGTCCTTCTTCACTGTTCTTTCTTTCTTTATGTAGATCCAACTTTCTGACCTATTTTATTTTCCTTTTCTGTTAAGATCTTCTTTTAACATCTTTTGCATGACAGGTCTATTGGCAACACATTTCCTAGATTTTTGTTTGTCTAACAAGGTTTTATTTCTCCTTTATTTTTGAAGGATAATTTCTCAGGGTAGAAATTCCATGTCGATTTTTTCTCTCAGCACTTTAAATATTTTACTCCACTATTTTCTTCTCATTTGTAAAATTTCTGAGGAAAAGTTGGATATAATTCTTATCTTTTTGCCTCTATAGGTGGGGTATTTTTTTCCTCTGGCTTCTTTCAAGTTTTTTCTTTATCTTTGATTTTTCTACAGTTTGAAAATGATATGCCTAGGTGTAGTGTGTTTGACATGTATCCTTTCTGTAGTCCTGGATCTGAGTTTCCTGGATCTCTGGTATTCTGTTCTTTTATCCCCCCCCCCCTTTTTCAGTTTTTGTTCTCTTTGCTTTTGGTTTTTGAGGATTCTATTGATATATCCTCAAGTTCAGACAGTTTTTTTTCAGCCATGTCAAATCTACTAAAAAGCCCATCAAAGACATTCTTCATTTCTGTTATAGTTTTTTTTTTTTTTCTCTACCATTTCACTTTGGTTCTTTCATAGGTTTTCCATTTCTTTGCTTATATTGCCCATGTGTTCTTGCATGTTGCCTACTTTATCCATTAGACCCCTTAGCATATTGGTCATAGTAGTTTTAAAACCCAGTGTAACAGTTCCAGCATCCTTGGTGCTGATGCCTGCTTTGTCTCTTCAGATTGTGTTTTATGCCTTTCTTTATATCTTGTAGTTTTTTTCCTGATAGTCAGACATGATGCACTACATTGAAGGTACCTGGTTCTTGTTTCACAAAGGTTTTATTTGACCTTAGTCCCCCCCAAAAAATGTTAGAAAAAATGTATTATTGCTCCACAGTTTCAAAAGTGAAAAAAGAAAAAGTATGCATGTATACAAATGCTAAGGTGCCTACACAAAAATGATAATGACACTTTAAAGTATGATATTACGTGGAGTTGTTTTTAGTACAAAATTGCAAATTATTTTTATCTATATATAAAATAAATGTTTATTAATCCCTCAATATGCACCAATTAATTTATTCTAGGCACTTCTAGCATACAGAAAATAAAATAGTCAAAATTGCTATTCATAAGACATTTACATTCTAGTGATTTACTGTAAGTTTTTGCAAGTTTTTATGCAAATAAGATATTATATTTGTAATGTTAATTTAATATGTAAATAATTTGTCTAAATTTAAACTATTTCTGAATACATAATATAATATGTATTATATAATATAATAATATAATATAATACATATAATATAATATAATATAATGTAATACATAATATAATACCTTTAAAAAGTAAAGGTATAACTGATTTCCCTTTATTCATTCTGCTATGAAAATTCCAATCAAGGAGGACACTGAAAGGCTGAATAAACCATATTCCATAATGATCTTATTTTTAAAAGGAGAACCTTCTTCTGAAAATTTCTGCTTGCTTAATATTCACTTCAACTAATTAAGCCTCTTGAGAGGGGATATTTTTCCTAAAAAAGAACTTAATCATTTTTGCACTAAAAATATTATGTCTATTATTATTATAAAATTAAACAAAGCTATATGAAGCCATATTAACACTGAGTTTAACCATGACTTTAGAGGTCACTGAAGAAGTCATTTCTAATTAAAAATTACAAGTTTAAAAATTACAGCATAGGATCCAAAGAAAAGTTAAGGTAAATTTTCAAAATACTTTGCTTTAAAAAATTAATATCCCAATATTATATCACTTATAGTTCCATGAAGTTTTCTCTCCCTTTCTAAACATTTGTTTTCCTTAAAAATTCTATTGTATGTTCAGATAAATTCATGTTATCCCTAAAATAGCCAATTTGGTACTCTATAAACATTTGACAAACAAATAAATGAAGCAAATGTGTTTTTTACACTATTTTTTTATCCCTCTAATAAAAACAACATAGAACTCAAAGCATAGAAATCACAGTCAGAAAGCCTGGGTAGCAGTTGCACAGTATATGTGAACCACAGTTTCCTGATTTGAACACAATACCTACCTTTAAGGGATATTAAGCTGTACAGATCTTTACAGATCTTTACAGAATATTAATTTTTGTTATTATCCCTCCAGATGATTGAAAGGAATTATATTTACTGGTGTTAGTACTAAGCTCTCAAAGAACCATTGTTCCCACTCCAAATTGTTACCCAGAAACTTGTATAGCCCTCAGAAAAGGTAGTTACATGTTCAAGTTGGAACAGTAGAAAAATCACTTTGATTTTTTGCATGTGGACATTGGTAGAGAAAGTAGAGCCAATAAACTGTGACTCCTCAAAAAATAAACAAACACACACATTCAGGGATTGTTTTACCTTTTTTAAATTGTTGGTAAAGATCATAAATTCTGAGGATGTGCTATCCACTACTGTAGCCATATGCTCTGTTAAAATTGAGACAACAGGCCCAAAATGGAGTCACTTATGCTAAGCCCCATATAACCGAACCCAGACAACTTAATTACAGTTTCAGCTTTCCCAGAAATGGAATCTTAAACCAGTCAATCAGGAATAGCCTGATCAGCACTAGTTAGGTAGTCTGCCTCATAGACACCTGCCATCCCCTAAAGGAAAGTAACCTTGCAATAACTGACCTGCTTTTTTTCCTAGTGTAGCGTCCCTATTTTTGCTCGCTTCTGTCTATAAAAGTTTTTCATTTTGTATAGCTCCTCTGAGCTCCTTTCTGCTGTACTAGCTGCTGCCCAATTTGGATTGATTTTTGCTCAAATAAACTCTTAAAAAAAAAATAAAGATATTATATTTGTAATGTTAATTTAATAGGTAAATAATTTGTCTAAATTTAAACTATTTCTGAATACATAATATATACGGAAGTAGACTAGTAGCTTCACAAGCTCAAGAACTGCATATCATCACATTCAAACCAAGTTGGTTCGAACCAACCTGGAGCACCCCTGGAGGAGCAGTGCAGTGTTTGGGAACTGGCTCCGCTACTTGTCTGTCTGGCAAGTTATTTCAACTTCTTACAGCCTCAGTTTTCTATATGTAAAACGTACATAATAGTAGAATCTACTTCACAATGTAATGTGAATTATTGATTCTATATAAAACATAGAGAACAGTGCCTGGCATGTGGTAAGCACTATGTGCATGCTTGTTATAATCATTCTATGTGTGGGGACAGAACTGCACACCAGACTCTGGGCCAATGGTTATTTAGCTTGCTTTGAAAATTGTGTCGATAACAAGGCATGGCACTTGTTAACGGCATAATACTAAATGGATTAGGAGAGTTTAGAAAAGACTTTAGCATATCCTGGATATAGCTTGTGTGTATGGGTTTTATACATATATAGTCTGTGTTCTCTTTGGAGTGAAATGGAACCGGGCATATATCCTCCTTTATGACTGTTTGGTTTCTCAATTTCTCTCAACTCTCAACTTATTACCATGCCACCTACCTTATCTTGGATTTGGCAAAGGCAGTTTCAAAGAGGGAAGCTGAACAACCACGATATATAATGACTAACAGTTATTCCTACTCCATTTGGACATACAGATGGCACATATAATTTGTGCTTTTCTGCATTCATAAGAAAGATTAGAACTGTGGATAGAAATTTTTAGTTAAGCCATTCATGAAGCAGAAAATATTGCCAAATATTTAACTTTCATAGTAAGTTTTACTGGTGGCATCACAATTCTAGTTTTTTAAATCAGTGAAATTATACATAGTAATTACAATGTAATGTAGACAGATGTATTGGTGATGATAATGGATTTTATCTTCTTATAATGCTTGACTAATGAAACATTTTTAGAGACATTTTTTAGACTTTCTTCATGATAGGAATTTATTTTCTGTAACATTGAAATTAAATTTCTTTTAAGAAAATTGTTTCTTTAACCTCTTTATTGATATAAAACTTGCATAATACAAAATTCACTTGTTTGAAGTACATAATTTAATGGTTTTACTAGATTCCCACGGGTGTGCAATCATTGCCACATTCTAATTTTAGACCACCCTCATCACCCCCAAAAGAAACTCCATGATCATTAACAGTCACTCTTTATCTCCCCCTACATCAGTACCCCAGCCCCGGACAGCCACTAGTCTACTTTCTGTCTATATAGATTTTCCTATGATGCATTTTTCATATAAATGGAATCATACAACATGTGGTCTTTTTGACCGCCCTTTTTAACTTATCATGATAAGAAACTTCTGGGATTAAAAAAAGTTTGTTCTTATAAAGGAAAAACATGTTCTTAAATATATATATTATATATTATATGTATTGTATATTATATATATGTGTGTATATATATATTCAATCAAATGCCATTATCCGAAGAAAACAATTATTTTTTATTGTTTGGCCATATCATATTTTGATCCTTTTCCATGTGTTAAAAGTATAAAGCTATATTGGCTATAAAAATAGTTTTTTATTACACTGAACACTTGATTATTCAGACTAATAGCGGGCAATGGTAGCATAGCTAATGTACATTTACCTTTGGGATGTACTTTGTGTGTTTTCAACAGCGTGTTTGCTTGAATAACAGGGTTCACTGGAGTAATATCAAAATTACTTTGAATTCCCCTAGAATATGCCAACTAGAAGCAGATAGAGATGGATGTGAAGTGTCATGTCAAGCAGAAGTCAGCCTGAGATTAAAGCCTCATTATAATCCACAATGTGAATATTCCAACTATAGATAAATAATTTTGACTGCATGTTGTATAACTGCTTTATTAGACGTAGAAAAACACAGACAGTAACACCAACTTGGATGGAAATTTTAATCTTGAATTAGTGATAAGTAATGATTTTTATGGAGAATGTTCTTTTTGGGATCTGTGTTATATAATGAGGTCTTTGTGGAAATACAATAAAATTAATTCTCCAGATGGAATTAATAATAGTAATGATGATGATGATGATGATAATAATGATATAGCTAATATTTATTGAGTACTTACATGTCCCAGGCACTGATCTAAGGGATTTATATACATTCATTAATATATTGCTCACCACAACACTATGAGGCTCAAAGAGGAGAAAGTGTATTGCCTATGGAACCCCACAGGCATTGGTAGCTGTACCATTTTTCTTATTTTTATTCTATACTTTGGCTTTCAGTGTGTTTTTGACATAGGAAGATTGAATTATTAACAATTATTTTCACCAGTGAAAAATGCTACTTTTCCTTGTGCCCGTAGAACTCTTTATTTCCTTTTGAAAGAAATATGGATTTCCTGAGGAAAAGATCAGAAGAGTGGACAGTTCTATTCCAATAAAGATACTTATTGAAACATAAAATACTTTTAAAACTCTCTTAATGAAGAAAATGTAATCTCAGTCAGATATTTTTAATCCTGATTTCTATTAATCCTAGATTTTCAGAGCTAGAAAAAAATTTTTTTCCTTAAACTTCTAGTCAAATGCTTTCATTTTCAGCAGAGTTGGGGTTGGTTTGAAATCTTGTTTTTTGAATGGCTCAGTATTGCTTAATCAAATAAAAAATGTATGACTAAGAAATATATTTAACCTTGAATAAGGATGCCATGGAGTGCAAAGATGTGGTGGCAGCTAAGATTCCACTAACCCACAAAGTTATGGATCACCTAACACAAATTGTATGTTTGTCAGAAGATTTTCACACTTAGCAGTAAGTGCTCCCATTCAGTCTATCCTTATTCAATTCTTGTATCACCAAAACAAAATAGAAGAATATATGTATCTTTTAATAAATATCTGATTTGCTATGTATATATTAATTTAGGTAGAATACAACACATTATCTAATAATAATTCATATATTTTATGATAGCCATGAAAATAGAACACCTGAAACTAAATTTAAGCTAATTAGTCTATGCATCCACATCAAGCCTGTTTTTTTGTTTAACATGTCAGTACTGAGAGCAAATCTTTAGAATATAATATCATAAAGACCTAAATTTTGAAAATTACTTGATATTGATATTATTCTCTAAAATTACTAATTAGTGAGAGACAATAGTTAGAAATAATTTTGTTGAATTCTATTGGAGCAATGGTATAGAGCTAGCTGAAAGAATTATTTCCAAATATTTCTCTTTAACCAGAATCTGAGTTACAATTCAATAATAGACAAGGAGTCATTGGTAATGAGAAAATATTTACCAATGAATACCATTTCATAATATTGCAGTGCATGTGAAATTGATAAAGTACCCATTTTATATTTATGTATTTCTTATGACATATAAGTAGCATAAAAAATTAATTAACAATTCATATATATATGCGTTATATGTGTGTGTGTGTGATGTTTGTGTATCAGTAAAGGTTTTAAATAAGTAGCACAGAAATTATGAGTTTTAGGACATATTAGTTCAGTTGCTTCACAATCAAATCCTAGATAACAGCATGGAAGTCATAAGGATATGGTTAAATAACTTGAAATTAACAGTTTTTTAAATTGATAAAGAAAAGATACATTTTAATAACATTTAGAGAAATATAGGAACAAGGAGTAAATATTTTATTAATTTGGAAAATACAAATAAATTAAATATATAAAATATGGTTTATGAATAACATGGATAAACATTATTATAACGCGAGTTGGTCTCTTGTCAATGAAAATATGTCTGTATCTGACACTAACTTAAGCATGAAGTATATCATATAGGGATATACTTAGGATCAATTTTCTAGTTCTCTCAGGAAAAAAAGTTATTCTCTCCCATGGAGAGAGAGGGGCACTCTTCCGTAGGTTTCCCTGTATACCATGATATTTGGGTAGAAAAGAAACAATAAGAATGTATCAAGAAGCAGTTGGATTTGGATCCCAGGCACGCACTTATAAAACAGGATAAATGACATTATGATTGACATTTTTAAAATGACAACTATGTACAAAACATTTTGCTCATTGCTTTAAATACCTTAAATCAAAAGTCAACCTCACTGAAGAGAATCCAATTTCATAATAGATGAGTTAATTCCATTCTAGCTCCATTATTTATTAATTAATAAAGAAGAAAGAATTAGCTTATATGACCGTGAATTAAGTTTTGACTGGATCAGAGTATAGGAGGATTAAATGTATTAGAACCTAAAAACTAAAATGAAAGTAACTATACCAATATGAGATGTGAAGGTAGATAATTTCAAGGTAAACTATCATAATTTTAGTAAACGCTTTACATTTATTCAACAATGCTTTACATTTATTAACAATTAAACTATTAAACAATGCTTATTGGCAAATGTTTAAAATACTAAATCTTATTTTAAAATCTCTGGAAACTATAATACACACTGTAGATACTTTGCTTTTAACACATTAATAACTGGTTCATAATATGTATATAGTCTGATGTATTGAGGGAATGGAATAAAACATTTCTGTAATGTGAAACATCATACTCCAATACAGCCTTTCCTTTCAAACCAGTTTTGAGAATTTAATCATAGCCGAAAGCTCCTGGCAGGCAGCATTCAATTTTTTAACTTACTGGAATAGACCATGATAACCTTGGGTAAAAATTGACTTGAAGAGGGAGTCTAATAATGTGTAATGACCACAATATCAGTATCATTACTTGTAGGTTGCAGATGAGTAGTGATCAATTCTTTCTCTCATCTCACTTTTCATTTTGTCATGTGAGGAAATTTCTATGGACTTATTTTACAAAGTAAATACTTTTCACAATCAGTATACTATTATTAGTAACAATTTGCTTGCAATCAGTTTCACAAGTGAGGACAACACAGCAGCATATCAAGAGAGCTGAACCCAGCTATTCTGATGTATGCATCTAGGTTACAAATTATTGTTAACAAAATTGGATAATATCTAGATTACACAAAGTCAACATTTATTTAACAGAGAACTGTGGAGTGTTCTGATAGCAGGGACTCTGACTTCCTCTCCTGCTCCCTGAGGTGTAGATGGCCTAGTTACAAACTGACGAGAAGTACATTTCCATGACAAATCAAATGTTTATGTCTTTACTCTGAACCACATACAACTGCTCTGCCTTAAGCCAGACTTTACTAAACTAATGCACTACCTGATTAAATGATCAAACTACACATATATAAATAGAGTATTCTTTCAGTTACTATCATTTGGAAGACAGACTATTTAAGCTTGGTCGTAAGTAGTGATATGATAAAGTGAAAATAAAAAAGTTAACTGATAGCAAATCTCTCTATAAACATAAAGAATAGACATGGATTAAAATACAGATTTGCAAAGCATGAGCATAAACAAAAGATGGCATTTTTAAAAAAAGGAATGCACACTATGAATTTAAATGTTCTTTTATAGTAACATAAGATACATATATAAGATATTTCTGCCTTTACCTATCGTTTCATGGATAGTGAGCTACAGAAGTAGAAGTACACCTGAACTTCAGTATAACTGATCCTGTTGTTGTGTCTATAACAATATTGTATTGTCTGAATGTAGTTAACCCTTGATTATATATATATATATATATATATATATGTAGGTATGTGTGTGTGTGTATATATATATATATATATATACCTTTTTATGATCAATTTTAAGTTTCGTTCTAGGATATTTTGCCCTAAACATGGAGTACATTTCTGGCATGCTTATCATCATTTCCTGACTTGCCTAGGCGCAAAGACTACAAGGCAATTTAATATTATCAAAGCAAAGCACAATTACAAAAGTGTAAAATCTGCCATTCGGTATTATCTCTATACTTCTCCCTACATTAGCAGACAAAACTGAATTGATGTCTATTGCTGACTCTTCCAGAATTGTGGTTTCAGCATAACCGAGTGATTTCATAGATATATTAGCCAGTTGGCATGAATGTTTTATAGTAAATAAATATTAGCATCACTATTAATTACTTTTTTCATTATCCATTCTCTTACCCGATAAAAATCATAAACTCTTATATGAAAGTGGGAACCCATGATATGATGCATATTTACCTCATGAAGAAACTGAAACTCACAGGCTATCATCCATGACTGACTTAAGTACAGTTTGTAAGTAGCAGATCTAAGAATAGAACTCAGTTCTTTCCACACTCAGGCAAATCATTCAACAATCAATCAATATCTATAGCAAGTCTAATATGTGCCAGGCTCTGGGAAACCTATTTGCCTATTATGAGAGTCAGAGAACTAAAAAGTAAGCAAATAAATAAAGAAGATAACTACATATTGAAATAAGTAACATGAGGGAAATATAAAGTGATCTGTGAAAGTGTAATTGACAGGAGAATTAGTGGTAATACTGATCTAAATAAAATGACAAGAGTTTTCTCTAAAGAGATGACATTTGATGTGAAAGCTGAATGACAAAAAGGAGTCAGCCATGAAAAGAACGTGGAGAAAAACATTCTACAGAAAAGGAACAGGAAATGCAAGGGCTCAAGGTTAAGAAAAAACTTTGTGATTTCTAGAAACAGAAAAGACATTAACATAACTGGTATATTGTGATGGAGGCATAGTAGGAGATGAAATGAAGAGGTAGGCAGGGGCCAGATGTTTATAGCACTTTATGCTTTAGTAAAAAAAAAAATTAGATTTCATTCTAAGTGAAGTGGGGATCCTCTAAAGAGCCTTAAGCATACATTATCCGATTTAACTTTCATAGAGAACATTCTGACTGCAATATAAAGAATCCACTGTAGAGAAGCAGGAATGAAACCATTGCTATAGTTTAGGTGTGAAACTATTATGATTTGGACTAAAGTGTTTGTAATGGAATTGAAGAGAAGTGGACACATTCAAAATATATGTTTGGATTTAAAATCAATGGAATTTGCTGATGGGTTGGATAGGGATAGAAAAAGAAATGTGGAAATCAAGGATGATACCCACATTTCTAGTCTGAGCAGTTTTATAGACAATGATGCTATTTATTGGGATAGAAAAGGCTAGGCAAGAAATAGAAGTAGGAAGAGTAATTAATAAAGAATTCTTTTCACAGTATGTGAAGTTTGAGACGCCAAATATATAGTCAAGAGGAAATTTCACTTAGTCACCAGGAAGATCAGAGAGAGAGGGAAATCTTGGCATAAGTTATAAATTTGGTGGTATTGCTGGACATAGGCATCAGCAAGATAGCCAAAGGAGATTCTACATAGAGAAGAGAAGAAGGTTCAGAATCAATCTGTGGGCTCTTTAATTAGAGTCTGGCTGTAGAAAGAGGGCAGAGGAGAGGAAAGTAAGAAGGAGTAGCTAGAGATGTGTAGGAGGAAACCAAGGAGCATGACTTTCATGGTACCGAAAAGAGAGAAACATTTGCTAAAAGAAGAAAGGGCAATGATGTAGACCACTGCTACTGTTAGAAAACCTCTATTATAAGTAAGAGGGACCTAGTAATTTGAGGGGAATAATATATGTTCTAAAATATTCAAACTCAATGCCTGCCATGGACCTCAATAGTGCTAGAGACTTAGGGTGCTTTCTTTTTAAAATGAAAACTTATAATAGCTGAGTTCATTATCAACATCTCTGTACATAAAGTCAAACCTATCTTTTTTTTTCTAATGCCATGGTCATCAAAAACTTTGATTTGCTCAGTTTGTAGACTTCAGCATAAAACTATTATGTAACTGAGCTCTGACATACTCATTTCATAATGCCAGATGCTCTAAATGGTTTCCTTCGTTGACTTTCCCTCATTGGCCTAGAACAGTTATTTATGCATAAACTTCTACCACAGTTTTATTTCCAACCCCCATCCCTTTCTTTCTGTTCAGTGTCTGCAAGAGCCCTGATAACAGGAAGTACAAATTATTCTTGCTCATTGTCCTAATTCCTCTGCCAGCCAGTGTCTGGAACATAATAGACACTCAAAAACAAAAAAACAAAAAAAACTTGGTGAAGGAACTTATTTCCATTCCTACTTGGCGCTTTTACTCCCACTTTGCTGTTTTCTCTGATCATTCTGTTTCGAGATCTCCAGTGGTCTAGGCTTCAAGGGCCCCCTCTGGATTATCTCATTTCCTTAGCAGGGATAGAATAAATTATGGCTGCTATTATTTTAGGACTACACTTCAACAGTAGCACCTAGAGCCCATTTTTAAAAAGAAGGGAGGGATTTAGAAAAGAACACAACCCATCATTACACCACTAAAATGTTAATCATTGTGCTTCTTTCTAAATCACATAAATTACTTTATAACTGTGCTGTCCAACATGATAGTTGCTAGCCACATGTAGCTACTGAGCATTTGAAATGTGGTTAGGACAAATTGTGATGCTCCATAAGTATAAAATACACCAGATTTGAAGATAGTATTAACAAAAGAATGTAAAATACATCATTTTTCAATGGTATATTGATTTTATGGCTGAAATGGTAATATTTTGGTTATATTCGTTTTAATAAAATAAATTACTAAAATTAATTGTATCTTTGAAAAAGATTGTTTAAGTGCATATTAGAAAGTGGTAAATCATATATGTGGCTCCCATTATATTTCCTTGGACAGTGCTGTTCTATAATTTTGATACACAAAGCAAGGACCTTAGACCATGGCATAGATATCACTAAGGATATTGGTAGACATGCAGAATCTCAGGGCCCTTTTCAGACCTATGAATCAAAATCTGCTTTTTAACAAGATCCCCAGGTAATTTGTATGCATGCTAAAGTTTGAAAAATGCTGCTGTATTTATTATTGCTGTGTCCAAAGAGCAAGGTATGATTGCGCCATTGAATAATGACACATCCAACCTTATTTCCTATGTAATTCAGACGGAAATCTAAAAACTGCAAATCCAACAGTGGTGCACAGAAAGGTTAATATCAAGTGTGAACCCAGCTTGCAAACCATAAGTTTTGCATTTTCCACTACAAGGGTTCACGTGCCGCACTTTGAAATTAGTGCAGCGAAAGCCAGCTCACATAGCTTCTGCATTTTGTTCCCTAGAGAGATTTGCAGTTAGGACATTTAGCTCAGCTGGTACTCATTCTGGTACCATTGCCAGAGTGCCTAAGAAATTCAGTCCTTTATACAATACACAGAGTGGTCAGCAGGAATGCTAGCAGGCAACATCCCATTTCTAGAGTTAATCTGCTTTATCACAACAGTGTAATTTAAAAGAGCTTTGTCTAGCAGGAATCTGTTTTTGTTTGTTGGGGCTGTGATTGTTTCAGGTTATATGTTACTCCCCTACCAATTCTTACCTTAAATATATTATGTTGACTTTGATAAAAATACGATTTTCTCAGCATGTTAATTACAATACTGTTGTGATAACAACTAGAACCCAATTGTTTTGACTATTTGATCTTTACATTTTATTTAGTATTTTTTTTATAGGCTCTTGATTCAGATAGGGTTGGGGAGAGTAGTAGCTTTTTAAAAATTTTAAATGGTCTGTGGACATACTTATGTCATTTAAGTATTTGCACTTTGTAGAGGTTCAGAAAATCTTTATTTAATAAATAGTTTAAAATTATATAGTTAATTAATTAATTGGTGTAATACTGTTGCTCTAGAAAAGCACTGAAGGTAATTTTTTATTATATAGATCATATATTTCCATTTAAAATCATGCAGTACTTAGGCAACAAAAGCAGCATTTAGATACCTCCTTATTTTCAAATTGAATTATATTGAAAGAAATGAAAAAAGTTATAAACACAACTCCTAGAATATGCACCAATTATATATTTGTTATCATGCTGGAGAGATTTGCATTCATCAAACACCCTCTTTAAGAATCAGAACTAGTTTTTAAGAGTCAGAGTTTTTATTTGCTTTGTTTTTCACAATATCACCAATGTGCAAAACAACTTCAAACTCCTAGAAAAATAAAATCTTACTTTTCATTCATATTATATCAATGATATAAACACTGAAAGTATCAGAATTTGTGCAATTAGAAAAGGGTCAAAATATTTCAAACATAAATTTAATCAAAGCACTATTAAGGAAGGACAAATAATCTTGTATTTGAAAATGAGGTCATTTATCCCAAAATATATAGGTGGTCATCCAGTTTGTGTTCTTTGCCTCCAAACAAGAAAGACACTGTTCCCACCTTATTTTACTTACTTTTTGTAATGTCTCCAAAAGAAATATTTTTATCTCTGTATGAAAGCTGAATTTCAGAGAAGTCAAGTAAATTACAGGCAACTGAAACAAAGTAAACTTCATGTCTGTCTGATTCCAAGTTTTATGATTGGTCCATTAACAGTGCCTCAATGACATTCAAAACTCAGTATTTCTTTAGCTTTAGCATCATTTTCTTAATCCTTCAGGTGAACAGTTATAATTCAGCAACTTTTTTCCGTGGTTTTGTCTGAGCATGTATGTATGTACATGTTTTATATTACTGAGAATACCAATGGCATAATAATTATTTAGTTCATTTTTCATAAAATGTGAAAATCATAGCCCAAGTCATTGATTGATGTAAACACCTTGTGTTCTCATAACCACTGGATCGCACATATATTCAAGTTACTATCTATGTGTCATTGATAATTATTTCATTATAACACTAAGAGCCATTGTTCATTTGCGTAATTCTTGTAATTATAATTAGATGTATTCTGTTTATAAGTATGGAAAGAATCGATAGTTCAAAAGTTTTAATCGAGGGCAGAAAGATTAAATCTATAGCTAACCCTCATTCCCAGGGGCTTTTCCTCTTTATGTTGTATCTTTATGGATTAAAATTTAATGCAGTTTCTCAGTGTCTGCATCAAAAACAAATAATACAAAGTGAGCTGAAGTTGGATTTATAGGAACAATTACTGTTGCTTATATTTGGTATATAAATACATATGATGATTGCCAAGAGTTCTGGAGAGCCATGGTCTTAATAATTCAGGAAATTCTTGTGAATATATTCTCTAAAAACACAGCTAATCAATACAATGCATAGACTAATAAAATGAAAAACTTTTTTTCATTATTCTCACTTTAACTCTTTGTTAAGCTGTGAAAACTGACATATATGCAAATCGACAGCTGTAAATGGTTTAAATTGTGCAGTTTGGAAGTAAGCTTTGCTGACTTTGTCTAGCCCAGACAATGCTGATGTTGGGAAAGTTTAGTTTATTTCAGTTTTTACATAAAAGTATATTCACAGTGTAAAGTACTGTTAAAAAAGGTGACACAGGAATCCACACCTCTAGGTGATAAGTAGGAGTCTCGTTTTTACTCTATCGTCCCTTTCCTCTGTTGGATGTGATAGTGAGCTGTGAAATGGTCAAAATGAGAGAGAGAAAGAAGAATGTGGCTAATTCCCAAACTAGATAGTCTCAAATTCAGATTTTCTACGGTAACATCAGCTGTGTTAACATTAGTGATGAATGTCTAATATTGCAAAATATATAATACTCTCATTTCTACAAATGTACTAATATAAAGATTACATATCAATTTCTTATAATGGTTTAGGTTGAAAAATTTGAGGTGAGTTCAAATTAATCTACGAATATGCAATTTTAGCAGTTACCTAATATTATGTGAGTGATTAGGAAATTACTCAAATTCATTTGAGTAACTTAAGGGCTACAAACATTGGAATCATTCTTGACACTCCCATTTTATTATTATTCACATCTGCTTTGCTCCCACATCCAGGTTCTGCTTTCTTCTTTTCATTCTCATCCTCAATGCCTTATTTCAGTTTATCATCTGTCACTTGAAGTTCTGCAATAGCCTTCTGCCTGCTTTCACATTTTCTTTCCTCATTCAGTTCTTCACATTGCCTCCATGGTTATTTCTATTCCATGTATTGTAAAGTTTGCTATATCATAGTTCTTTGGCTAAAGTCTTGTGTAGAGGAATAAAGTAATAATAGATGTTAAGGAGAGCCTTGTAACAAGGCAGCAGATAATCGAAGAACAAATGCCTTCAGTTTTCAATTTGACAAAAACTCATTAATTAAGACTCTTTAGTAAGACTCATTAACCTTTTAGGAATACAAAATGTTATAGTATACGTCCTCTTCTGAACACCTCAAAGCAGACAAGAAGCATGTATTCTCAGTTCTAGGAAATGTAGGCTATGGGTCAGCCCAGTTCGTCTCTGAGAATGGAAAGCAAAGTATCTCCTCAGAGATAGGAAGGGAAATCTCCCATCTGTGAAAAGTAAAGGTGGTTTCAGGTTTTATACAAGAGTCCACGGAGAGGAGTATATGAATGGAATAAAGTGATTTATTTAACACGCAAAATAAAGCCGTGCTGACATGAATAACTTGGTGTGACAAAGGAAACTCAAAGTAGTACTCCATTTAGTTCTGATTTTGTAAAGGTAACCTCACAATGCATTTACATTGTTTGGTGTGTCTTATTAATATTTTTGTATCGAGAATCATCAAATAGTTTTTTTATATAGGGCAGGGTTACTTATGAAAATTTCTCATTTTATAATCAAATATAGTCTTGCAAGCAAGAAGGGATAATTTAATCCAAAATAAGGGGGAATGTATTTTATATGGTCTTCTTGATCTACATTCAACCTTTTTCACTCCTCCTCCTCTTTTTTCCTAGAAGCATGCCCCATGACCAGAAAGAGATATACTTGTCTTATTTTTATTTCCCAAATGAATAAAGGCAATGTTTCTTGAAAACTTTTATCTTCCATGTAAGTGTTTTCAATATCCAAAGTTGAACTGCAACATTCCAACATATTTGATAAATATTCCACTCATGAGTGACTCAGTTGTTGTCAACCGTGTTGTCTTATAGAGTTTGAACTTCCTATAGAAGTTATCTATCAATTATAGAAGTTGAGTGAAATAGTACCATAGATTATATATGTGATAATTTCTACATCTGAGAAGGAAAGCACCCATAATGTATTTTCATTGAAGGCTCAAAATACCATCTGCTTAATCCTTACATCCTTATGGAGATGACTTATGAGCAGTTTTCAAAGTATGAAAGAAAAGTAAAAATGTAGCACCGTCAAGGCATGCATTGATGAAGCAGGTAAAACTGATTTTTATATTTGCCTGGGGATGTGGTTCACTTCCCTGAATCTGGTTTGCATTGATCAGTGTTGATGGACTATGGATTAAATGTCATATCTAAGCCCCAATTTTCCAATCTTTTATCCTCAGGGGAAAAGACTATATTTATAATCCATGCCAATATCAAGATGGAATTTGACACATTCCAAAGTAAGAAACCCTAAGGAGAATACTATTTACATTAATAAGAGATAAAACGCTTTCAGATCAGAGTCTCATAGAGGTATATGTTGGGGATTAATTCAGCCAGTAATTCAAGTAGTTAAAGATATGTATTGAGGGTGTACTTTAGGCCTGTCTTTCTGGGTATTGAGATACAGCAGTTAACCAGACAGAGTCCCTATACTCAAGCATTAATTAAGTACTAATTGTGTTATGATGGCAGAAGAACAATATAATAGAGGAACAATATGAGTTTCCAGTGATTCAGAAAGAAAAACAAGTACATGTGATAGAAACAGAAGGATAATGATGTTTGTATATATGATTTAAACTGGCTTATTGTGAAAGTAAATTATCACACTAAATTTTGGTCCATTATGAAAAAAAAATATTCACAACACTTTCATTAACTAGAAAGAGACCTATAGAATATCTAATTAAAGTTTCTTATTTTGTAGATGAAAAACCTGAGACTCAAAGAGGTTATATGCCTTGCCCAAAGTTGCATGTTGAGTTATCAGAAGATAACTGCAGTCTATGCCATCCCCAGTCATTGCTCCCTTCTTCACATCTAGTTTTGTTTTCTGAAAGGCCACAAAAAGACCTCTCTTATCATTGACATAAACAGAGGTCTAGTGGAAAAACCTTTCTACTCCATTTTTAGTGTGCCCTTCTAGCACAGAGACTAATTGGCCAATATGAGTTTCAATAGAGAACAAGGCTTGTCTCATTTCTACTTAATTTATCTATATAGACACTAACCAGAGAAATATTTCAATGTTAAAAAGGCATAGTTGAACCACTGGCATTTTTCACAGAACTAGAACAAAAAATTTCACAATTTGTATGGAAACACAAAAGACCCCGAATAGCCAAAGCAATCTTGAGAACGAAAAATGGAGCTGGAGGAATCAGGCTCCCTGACTTCAGACTATATTACAAAGCTACAGTAATCAAGACAGTTTGGTACTGGCACAAAAACAGAAATATAGATCAATGGAACAGGATAGAAAGCCCAGAGATAAGCCCACGCACATATGGTCACCTTATCTTTGATAAAGGAGGCAAGCATATACAGTGGAGAAAAGACAGCCTCTTCAATAAGTGGTGCTGGGAAAATTGGACAGGTACATGTAAAAGTATGAAATTAGAACACTCCCTAACACCATACACAAAAATAAACTCAAAATGGATTAAAGACCTAAGTGTAAGGCCAGACACTATCAAACTCTTAGAGGAAAACATAGGCAGAACACTGTATGACATAAGTCACAGCAAGATCCTTTTGGACCCAGGTCCTAGAGAAATGGAAATAAAAACACAAATAAACAAATGGGACCTAATGAAACTTAAAAGCTTTTGCACAGCAAAGGAAACCATAAACAAGACCAAAAGACAACCCTCAGAATGGGAGAAAATATTTGCAAATGAAGCAACGGACAAAGGATTAATCTCCAAGATTTACAAGCAGCTCATGCAGCTCAATAACAAAAAAACAAACAACCCAATCCAAAAATGGGCAGAAGACCTAAATAGACATTTCTCCAAAGAAGAGATACAGATTGCCAACAGACACATTAAAGAATGCTCAACATCATTAATCATTAGAGAAATGCAAATCAAAACTACAATGAGGTATCATCTCACACCGGTCAGAATGGCCATCATCAAAAAATCTAGAAACAATAAATGCTGGAGAGGGTGTGGAGAAAAGGGAACACTCTTGCACTGTTGGTGGGAATGTAAATTGATACAGCCACTATGGAGAACAGTATGGAGGTTCCTTAAAAAACTAAAAATAGAACTACCATATGACCCAGCAATCCCACTACTGGGCATATACCCTGAGAAAACCATAATTCAGAAAGTCATGTACCAAAATATTCATTGCAGCTCTGTTTACAATAGCCAGGACATGGAAGCAACCTAGGTGTCCATCATCGGATGAATGGATAAAGAAGATGTGGCACATATATACAATGGAATATTACTCAGCCATAAAAAGAAATGAAATGGAGGTGTTTGTAATGAGGTGGATGGAGTTAGAGTCTGTCATACAGAGTGAAGTAAGTCAGAAAGAGAAAAACAAATACAGTATGCTAACACATATATATGGAATCTAAGGGAAAAAAAAAAAAAAAAAAAAGAGGTCATGAAGAACCTAGTGGCAAGATGGGAATAAAGACACAGACCTACTAGAGAATGGACTTGAGGATATGGGGAGGGGGAGGGGTGAGATGTGACAGGGTGAGAGAGTGTCATGGACATATATACACTACCAAATGTAAAATAGATAACTAGTGGGAAGCAGCCGCATAGCACAGGGAGATCAGCTCGGTGCTTTGTGACCACCTAGAGGGGTGGGATAGGGAGGGTGGGAGGGAGGGAGATGCAAGAGGGAAGAGATATGGCAACATATGTATATGTGTAACTGATTCACTTTGTTGTAAAGCAGAAGCTAGCACACCATTGTAAAGCAATTATACTTCAATAAAGATGTTTAAAAAAAAAAAAAAGGCATAGTTGAAATAAATGTAGAAGAAAGCATTATCATTAGCATATACCACTGTAATAATTGTTGCAGATAAAATCCACTAATGGATGCTGACATTAGTGGGCAGACATTTGAGGAGAAAGAGGATATCAAGATATTAGTAGAATCTCAAAGTATCCACCCCCCAGATATATATCAGGTAGAAAAAGGAGACTAGTAGTGTCACAGTGGAGAAACCTGTCAAACAGTTGGTCAAGGTTAATACCATTAGTAATAAAACATATTGATATCATCTACCCTTGAGAACACAACATCACTTCTGTGGTATTTCCTTGCCAAAACTGCATAATCTCAATCTAATTGTGAGAAACTAAAATTGAGATAGATTCTATGAAACAGCTAACCACTACTTATCAAGTGTCAAGATCATGAAAGAAAAGGGGAGTCTGAGGAATTGTCATGGGTCCTGGAACAGAAAAAGGACATATGGTGAAAAATACGTGAAATTCAAATAAGGTCTGTAGTTTAGCTAATAGCAGTGGTATACTGTGGCTGACTTGAACCAGTGAGCAGGAGCTGATTCTATGCAACTTCATGTTGAGTAAAGTTTTGTTGGCAGGTTGAAATAGGCCATGGTAGAAGTGGGAACACAAGGAAATTGGCAAAGGCTGTAAATCAGGGCTTCCCTCGTCCCATTCCTGGAACCCTGCTTTAGCAGCACACCACTGGTGAATGGTGTTGTGCCAGTGTTAATTTCCTGGTTTCCATAATTGTGCTAAGATTATATAAGTTAACATTAAGGGAACTGAATGAGGAGTATATATGAGTTCTTTATACTATATTTGCAGTTTTCTGTAAGTCTAAAACTATTTTAAGATAAAAATTTTTAAGAAAGTAATAGAGCAAGCTAAGTATTGTGAATACTGTAAAAGAGTAAAATAATCTGCATGTCTAAAGCCCTTATAGATAAGATAGAAATACAAAGATAAATAGAGTCCCTGTCTTCAAGGATGCACTGTTTAATGTAGTTTAGAGTTCTTAGAAGATCTGGGGAACCTCGTGAATTGACAGAAACTTTGAGTGGTATTGGGTTCTTTTTTTCTACTTCCTTCCTCCTCCTTCTCCTTCTTCTTCTTCTTTTTTTTTTTTTTGTCATGAATCAAACCCTAGAACCTGAGATTTTCCAGGAGTTAATCATAAAATAATATATGCCCTTGAACAGACTTAATTGAGTAAAGCTTCAAAGTAGAGTCTACAAAGAATGAAACCTTTGCGAAGATATTTTCATGTCCATTTAGAATTGATTTATTTTAGTTAACATTAATCACTGTGTGCCAGCTCTCCTGGTTCTGAAAAGAGAGTATTATTATATTTTATAAATGAGGAATCTGAATCTCTGAAATATTGTAATTTACCCAAGTTTTTGGTAATAGAAAATGACCTAAGACTTGAGCTTTCTCATTATTAGAAAAGGCATAGCCAATGTTAATAGTCATAGCACAAGACATGGAGGTAACTCTGCATATAGTGTCTTCATTGAGAAATTATAGTCTGGCCTTACTTATGTGCACTTAATGGAATTGCCAGAACTGTGAGGTTCCCCTCCCTCCACAGATGTTGTTAATAATAAATCCTATTGCTATTTTATATATGTGTATATACATATTATATATGTATATGTATACATATGTGTGTATGTGTATACATGTTTATTAATGATTGAATTTAGACTTAGATATGAAATGGGTTTTTTTCCAAAAATTAAAAAAAAGAATACTTCTAGAACTTGGAGAATTCCAACTCCCTTTAATTGAAACTGTGTTAAAAATCCAAATACTGTATGGTACTAAGAAAGACAGTTATAAGAGAAGGCCATATTTAATTTCATACTTGCTAATATCACATAAAGCTTACAATTTGTCCTTCATCTTGAGATGATTAAGATATTTCTGCAATGAGATGTTTGTTCTGGAGTGCATATTGTGTTACAGACTTAAAATTTTACATTAATTGGCAACTCAGTTCATTTGCTGAGCAAGTATTTTTATTGGTTATCCATGGTAGTATAACACATTACTCCAGATGCAGCAACTTAAAACAATGAACATTTATTCTCTCACAGGTTTTGTGGGTCAGGAATCAGGAGTGGCTTAGCTGGGTGCCTCTAGCTCAGGGTTTGACCCAAGGCTACAATCAAGGTGTCAGTTAGGGCTACAGTCATCCCAAGGCTCCATTGGGAAAACATCTACTTCCAGGCTCACTTAGGTAGCTGTGGGCAGGTTTGGTTTCTCATGGACTGTTGAACTAAAAGCTTCAGATCTTGCTGACTGGTGGCTGAAGACCAATGAGGGCCTCTCCATAGGGCAGTTCACAACATAGCAACTGGTTTCCTTCAGAGTGAGCAAGTGAGACAGCAAGAAAGGGCAAGCAAGACATAAGCTAGAGTCTTCTTATAACCTAATCTCAGAAGTGGCGTCCTATTACTTCTGCTACATTCTATTTATTAGTAACAAGTCACTAGATCCAGCCTTCCCTTGAGTAGAGGATATTATAGAAACAGAAATCAGGTATCATTGGGAGTCATTGTAGAAGATGCCTGTCACAGCATTTATTAAATTAAACTGGATAATCCAATTTTTAAATAACACCGGAAATAAAAGTAATCATTTTATCTAATAGCTTATGTTATGCTCCCTATTCTAGATGTAGTCAAAATCTCTGGAAGGTATAGAAAAGTAAAATGACCAATTGTAGCAATAATGTGATAAATAGTATAGCTGTAGAATGAACAAAAGGTCACAAGGAGCCCATAAGGCAT